>NC_091806.1:45139000-45765500 GCF_041296235.1 Equus asinus | reverse complement strand
GGCAAAGCTGCCCCGCCCTGTGCCTGGCAGAGTTGGGGTCCCCCCGCCCCCCCAAGTGCCTGGGAGGCTGTGCCTTCAAAGGACGCCCCCCTCGCCCTCTAAAGCAGGTTCTCAATGGGGGACTTTGTCCCCAGGGTGGTGGCAGCGTCTGGAGTCGTCACAACTGAGAGACAGTGCTACTGGCCCCTGGTGGGCGGAGGCTGGGGGGCCACAGACATCCCAGTGTGGGTGGGGTGGCCCCACGACAGAGAGTGGCCCGTGTGTCGGGGCTACTGCCGTCAGAGGCCGCCCGAGGGCCCGGGGAGCCGCAGGTGTGCACCTGACCCCGAGGCTGCAGAAGCCGAGCCAGCGTTCCAGAGGCCAGCGACAAGGACAAACCCACGCTGCTGGAATGCGCTGCGGAAAGCACACAGTCGGGCTCTGCATTGGCCTCTGGGAAGTGGCTTTCCAGCCCCCCCGCAGGACGGATGAGAGCAGAGCCCCTGGCCTGGCCTCATGCCAGCTGCCCCCACGCCGGCTCCTGCCCACCTCGCCCTGGGCACCCTCGCTCTCTCTGTTCCTTCTCTGTGGCGCCCCCAGCCAAGCCTCTGTCCCCAGGAGGCCTCCTGCCTCGCGGATGCCTGACTGTGTGTGTGGGCACCCCCCCACCCAGGGAGCCTGGCAGGGCAGTGACCCCACCATGGGCCCAATACGTCTTGTCAGGGTCCCCTCAGAGCCCCCTCTAGCTGAGCCACCGCCTGGGACCCGCTTGGGGGGAGCCCCAGCTCACAGCGGGGAGGACAGCTGGGGTTACAGCGGGAGTCATGGCAGGGTGGGCGCAGCCCCTCCCCTTCAAAAAGAGGGGACCAGGCCCCCAGCCGCCCCTCCCCGCCTCTCCCGCCTGGAGAGGATAATGGCTTGGCTGGCTTTTCATCAACAGGGAGAGGAGCCGGGTGACAGCACATAATGGCCTCATTTGTGCTGAAATTATCGGTAATTCAAGCGAGCCACGGAGGCCCCGGCTGATGGCAGCTCTCCCTGAGCACCAGGCCAAGATGTGCTCCAGAGGCCCCTCTCCTCTAGTCGTATTTTGGTGGGCTTTTTGTTGTTTTAATGGGTCCGTAGCTGAGATTTGAGCCCCTTCTGTGGCCATGGGCCTGAACCCTTCTGCTGGCTTCTAGAAACTCGCGGCAGGGCTAGCGTACAGGCCAGGGTCGAGCCCGTGGCAGAGAAGGGCCAGGCCCCCCGCCGCCTTCTCTCCCCGTTTCATTTGCATCTTTATTCCTTTATTTGCCGCCCCGGTGATAACGTTGATATTTGAAAATGTTAAGGGCAGATGGAGACTGATATCTGAGTTCTCTTTGGCGTCGCCTAACAAGATTTGAGCTTCATCTGAAGCTATTAAAAACGCATTTCAAGAAGATTCGCCAGAATTAAGAACTTGAGCTGAGAACATTCTAGAGACTTGACCCTTCTGCCTGAGGGCCGGCTCAGGGTGACAGCCCCCTGAGGTGACTCAGACACTGAGGGGCTCAGGGCCCTCGGCCTCCCGGGCAGCCCAGGCCTCAGCCCACGGCCACCTCGCCCGCTCTGGTCCAGGACAGTCTTCGGTTCCCGGGACTCAGGGTGCTGGAATCACGGGTCAGCCAACGGTCCCCGTCAAGGACCAGATGGTGACTGTCTCAGGATCTGCGAGATGTAAGGGTCTCTGTCACAGCGGCTCCCCCAACGCTGCGGCGTGAAAGCAGCCGCTGACGACACGGGCTGAATGAACGTGGCTGCGCCTGACAAACCTTTCTGACAACAGGACAGGCTGGGTCGGCCCCCATCTAAGGCCGCGCTGGGCGGTTAGGGCTGTTCCGCCAAGTCCATTCAGGTCGCTGGCAGCATTCGGCCCCGTGGAATCATTGGACTTGAACCTGGCCATTTGGGGGTCAGAGTTCAGCTGCCCACGGTGGGGTCGATGTAGGTGTTCCCGGCACTTCTGTGTGCAGCTGGCGGCTGATGGCCACCCACGGTTAGATGCAGAGGCATTTAACCCAGGCCTGGGGGGTGGGGTGTCAGGGAGCTTTCCTAGACCTCTGTGCCGGGATCCCAAGGGTGAGCGAGCGTCAGCAGGCAAAGGTCAGGAGAGGGGAACGGGAGTGGATGATGGGGAGGGCGTTCCAGGCAGAGGGAACAGCATATGTGAGGCCCTGAAGTGAGCAGGAACCACGGAGAGAAGATCAGAGACGTTCCTATGCTGGACCTTGGGTGGCAGGGGACGGGCTGAGGAGGGAGGGAGGGAGCAGCGGCCACACGGCGGGGCCTCGTGCGCCAGGCACGGGTTTAAACAGCGGAGCACTCAGAGCTGTCTGTGGGCCGCACCCACGGACAAAGGTGGAAGGGCTCCCTGCACACGGACATCGGGGGGAGTGTGTCGAGGGGGTAAATCGCAGCCCTGAAGGACCTCAGGAGCGTTCTGGAAGAGCTGGGAGCGCGGTGTGGGAGGCAGCATCCTGGAGGCCAGGGAGGCCCAGAGCCCCGGCCTGCAGCACATCCACCTCCGCACACACGGACGTAGACAGCACCTGGCGGAGGCCCAGCGGCCCTGTGAGCAGTGCCCAACCAGGACTCCCGAACCGAGGAGCCGACACCACGTCCGAGCTGCACTCTCACCACGGGGCAGCCAGCAGGACACGGCCTGCCCAGGGGCGCGTCGAACTCACAGCAGAGGAAACAGTTACTCGGCCGGGGGCAGGGCCGAGGTGAGTGGAAGCGTTTTCCCCGGACGGCTCGGGGCAGAGCAGGAATCCATCACAAATGAACCAACTGGGGACGGCGGGAGGGACGTTCGGATCACAGACGTGAATGTACCATCGGCCGGGTGGGAGAAAGGACACAAGGAAGGCAAATCCGTGAGGGGGTCGGCCAGGCGGTCCTCCGAAGAAGCAGCCCAGGGGGTCCAGGAGACGGAGCAGAGACAGAAAAAGACTGTACAGCTTTACAAGTAGCATTCACGTGTCGAACGCTTACGCGTTTAAAGCGTGCGATCCCGCGGTCTTTAGTAGTCACAGACATGTGCCACCGCCTCAGGTAACTTCAGGATGTCCTCACCGCCTCAGAAAACCCGTATCCGTTAGTGGAGGGCCCCGCCACCCCGCCCTGCCCTCGGCCACCCCCTCTGCTCTCCGTCTCTCTGGGTTTTCCTGTTCCGGACTTCCCGTGGCGGGAGTCTCGGAGTTCACGGCCTTTGTGTCTGCGTCTTTCACTTCGCAGTGTTCCATCCTTGTCGTAGCCTGAGTCAATATCTGCTTCCTTTCTTTAAATCGTGTGACATGCACATAACATAAAATTTACCGCCTTAACCATTTGTGCGTGCACAGTTCACTGGCGTTAAGCGTATTCACGTGATTGTCTAACCGTCACCACCATCCGTCCCCAGAACTTTTTCATCTTGCAAAGCTCACACTCTGTCCCCATTTGGCACTGACTCCCCATCTTCCTCCCCAGCCCTGGCACCCACCGTCCTACTGTCTGTCTCTGTGAATTTGATGACTCTGGGGACCTCCCATGAGTGGAGTCACACAGGATTTGTCCTTTTGTGACTGGCTGATTTCACAGAGCACAGCATCCTCAAGCCTCGTCCACATGGTGGCATGTGTGGGATTTCCTTCCACTTTAAGGGTGATAATGTCCCGTCGTGTGGCTGGACCACATTCTGCTCACCTGTTCAGGGGGGGACAGACACTCGGTGCTTGGGCCTCCGGGCTGTTGTGCTGACGCTGCCGTGGGCACGGGGCTGCAGAGATCTCGTCAACACGTGACTCCGTTCCCCTCAGACATACACCCAGAGGTGGAGTTGGGGGGTCGTATGCTGTTCCTATGTTAATGTTTTGGGGAACCTCCATACTGTTTTCCGTGGTGGCTGCAGCATTTTACATTCTCAGCGACAGTGTGCACAGGTCCCGTATCCTCACCAACATGAGTTATCTTCTTTCCTTTTCTTTCTCACTTTTCTTTTGGTAGGAGCCATCCTGACAGGTGTGAGGCGGCGTCTCATTGTGGTTCTGATTTGCATTGCCCCGATGGTGAGTGGTCTCGAGCATCTTTTCATGTGCCTGTTGGCCATCTGTCTTCTTTGGAGAAACGTCTAGCCAAGTCTCTGCCCATTTTTTTAATGAGGTTGTTTGGGGTTTTGTTGTTTACTTTATTCCTTTCTATGGCCAAATGGCATTCCACCGGAGGGGTGGATCACACTTCCTTTATCCATTCACTGGGGCCGCTGGGCTGGTTCCACTTTCTGGCTCTTGTGAACCATGCTGTGTGAACAGCTGTGTACAAGCCTCTGTGTGCTCTGCATGCTCAGGTCTCCGGCATATTCCTAGGAGAAGACATTCTGGGTCGTGTGGGGACCCATGGGTCACCTTCCGAGCAGCTGCTAGACTGTTCTGCACGCTTTCCACTCCCAGCATTACTTCGTGACAGCAGGACCGCACAGTACAGAAGAAACACGTGGTTCTGGAGGTGAGGAGCCCGGGAGCCCTCCCATCTTCCAGAACACCGGGAGTGACGGGGAAACTCTAAAGGCTCCGGCGGGAAGAGAGGACGTTAACAGCCGGTAAACAAGAGTCACTGACATCAGCAGCATGAGATGAAAGGAGACGACGGTGACACCTCCACGTTGGAGGGAGGAGGCGTGCATCCCGCAGCGCCCGGCCTCCCAGGCGGGGAAGCCAGGTGGACGCGGATAAACCAACAGCGACACAGTGGTTCACGGAGAAGTGAAGCGTCTGCTCATCACGAGGCATCTCACGGAAAGTGAAAGACGGACTTTCCCGACACACATTGCCGTCCAGGGCTGCGCGCTGAGAGCTGACAAAGGCTTCCTGCGAACCGCCGAGGAAAAGTGAACCCAACGGGGCGGACCAAAGACACGGGCAGACGTCTCCCGGAGCAGGAGGCGCGGAAGGTGGGATGTGCCGAGGGCTGCTCTCTAGCCGCCGGTGGAAGGCTGAGCAGGACCGCACCAGACGCCGTCTCATAGCCACTCGATCAGCAAAACGCCTCGGAAATGTGACCACCCCTCGGGAGAACAGGAGACAGGTCACTGGCCCCATTCGTCACTGGGTAGAGTGTAAAACGATGCGACTGACCTGGGACAGATCCTTGTGTCAACGTGGACGTCGCCGTGTGCCCCGTCTCGCAGTTCAGCTGGGGAGCACAAGTGGGACTTCGCTCAGTTGTCCCAGGAGATGTGTCCCGGACGGTCCGCAACAGCATCCGTGTAAGAGCCAAACCTGGAAACAGCCCAGAGGCCAAACAGTAGACGGGACGAGTCAGCTGTGGAGCGTGAGGTCTCACCAACAATGAAGAGGCGGGCTGGCGGCCCAGCAGCCCCCTCCAGGGACGCCGGGAGCCTGCCCTGGGGAACCCACCAGCCCCAGGCTGAGGCCTAAAGGCCCTGACGTGGAGGGCTCCGAGCCGAGGCCCGGCTGGATCACTGGGGAGGGGCGTCCACAGGGATGCTGCCCTTGGACGTGACAGTGGTCGGGGCAGCATCCTGCGCCTGCTCTCAACTGTGATCTGCCACCTAGGACCCAGCAGGCCTGTACCCAGATGTGGCGTCTGCAGGTCCCACCAATGACCCACGAGACCTGGCCTTGGGCCTCGGGCTCCCAGTCAGGCCAGTTCATGGCCTCCCTCCAGGAAGACCTGGGCCCCCTTTGCCCCCTCACCACCTGAGGCCTGTCAGGGAGCTGGGAGCACTCTGCTGGAGCCAGGGTCTTGCTCCCCCATCTCTGCCCCCTCCTCCACCTGTCCCTCCATGGCAGCTCTTGGCGATGCTCACATACCGTGGGGCCTCGGCCTCTTCAGGGTCTTTCCGCGGCCCCAGGCACCCCCTGCTTGGCTCGAACCCCTCCCCGATCCAGGGCCTCCCCGCCCCACCCCCTTGGGCTTATCTCAAGCCTCGTCCCCCGAGCACTGGGTTTGTGGGGCCCCAGTGCTGAACGAGGGGAGTCTGCCGGGTGGAGAAGTGGCTTCCTCCGCCCCTTGGGCCGGGCCGCTGCCTGCGCCTCCTCTCTCTTTCCCTTTTCCCTTCTCTCTGCCTTCAGGCCCAGAAATGCATCTTTAAGACCAGGGTCGCCCAGCCCTGGCGCTGCCGGGCCGTAGCAGGGAATTCTCCGTGGGGGCTGCCCATGTGCCGTGGGGCGGTTGGCAGCAGCCTCTGGCCCCCCGGAGTGACCACTGAAAATGTGTCCAGGCACTGTGCCACGTGCGAGCCGCCCCCGGCACCGTGCACTGGGGAGTGGTGAGGACCTTTCAAGAGACTGTGACCTGGATCTAAGAGCGTGTCCTCACCTCAGTCCTCTGCCTCGCGGGCTGCGCTCCACGCAGACAGGACAGGACACCCCAGGGCAGGAGGTGAGCACGTCCGTGGCTCCCACCCTCCCTCCTGGGCTGTGGACTTGGAGACGGGGTGGTGGGCTGCATCCCCACCTGGACAGCGACAACAGACATCAGGGCCACCTCTCACTGTCCTTCCCTGGGGAGACCAGGGACCCCCGGCCCTGAGGGTGGGCCTGGGGAGCTCCTCCCTGGAGAAGGGTCAGCTTCGCCTGCCCCCACCTTGGGGGACACGCACCGTAGGCCAGGCCAGAGGGCTCGGTCGGGCGGGTCGGGCAGAGGCCCCTTGATGACCTGGGCTCCTGGGCTGAGTCCTGTCTGGTGTGAGCGCCCCCCGGGCCGCAGAGCACTCGCTGCAGAAGCACCCGCCTGCCCCCAGAGATCCCTCACTGTCGCCAAGGTGATGCCACGCCACCATTCAGGATTTGTATTCAGAGAAAACCCCCCAGAAGATGTCCATGATTTGAGACTGCAGAGAAGGAAGCAAGTCGTTCTGGGACTGGGTGTCCCCAAGCAGGGACAGGCAGGAGACCAGACAACTCCTGTCTAGCGGGTTGACAGGTGCTCAGTAAAAATCGCGTCAGCGCCTTAAAATGTCACCTTGCAGGATAAACACGAGCGAGGAGAGTCGTCTGCCCAGGAGAACGCGCCCCCCCCACCCCCCACCCCCACAGCCCCAGCTTGAGAACAGTCCTCCTGGGTCGTGGGACAGACGAGGGGCAGGAGGGGAGGCCTGGACCCTGAGCGAGCCCCAGGCGAGGGTGGGGCCACGGGTCGGGGCTTGGGCGTTCTCGAGTTAGGGTGGGCTTCCTTAGGGGTCGTCACACCAGGCCGGAGCACCCAGCGGCCAGCTAAAGATATTATCTCGATGAAAGTGTGCAAATTCTTGTTTCTGCAACACTAACACCCACCTACAGCAGGATGGGAACATAAATGGTGGTCATCTGTTCAAGGAAAACTGCAGACAATGAAAGCAATGAGCTATGGCCACAGACAACCACGCGGGTGACTAGGGATGTGAGTGAGGGGGAGGCACCTCTTCCTTCAGGCTCAGGAACAGGCCAGAGGCACGTCTGTCCTTGACTCGATTTACCTTCTGGAGCGGTTGGCTGGAAGGGGACAGGTTGGGGGGGATTCAGACCCGCGATGGTCTGGGTGTGGCTCTGCCGGTGCGCAGGCACGTAGAGATTCCTGGAGTGGGTCCTTACGAAACACGGCCTCACTGTATCTGAGCTACGCCGCACGTATTTCCGTTCAGTCTGTGGTTCTGGGCTGATGACAAAGCTGCCATGTTTTTTTTTGACTTCTGGGTGTTCAAGGTCCATCGCGCCCTGTGGAGTGTCAGCTCCGTAGGGCAGAGACCCCATGGTCCCCAGGGCAGGGCATGCAGCCAGAGCCAAATGGAACGTGGGCAGGACAGGAGGTTAAAGGTGGGCCTGGTCGCCCCTGCCCATTTATCGGCGAGGTTGCTCGTAAGAGAGGCGCCTGCAGAAAATGCAGAATTCAGGGGGTGGGCCCGCAGCAAAGGAGCAGGGCTGCAGTCCAGGGCCCTGAAATGCCCCTTGGGAGATGGGGCACGAGTGAGCACCCCGAGGCCTCTGGATGGAAATTTGCAGCAGCAGCAGCCCAGTGCCAAGCCGAGACGGGAGGGAGGGCCAGCCGTGATGGGTCACTGACACTTCCCTGCCTGGCTCCACGCCCTGAGCTGGGGCTGCCATCCTGTCCAGCTGTGTGCACTGGGCGTGCCATGAGCCCCGTCTGGGGACACACTGTGTCACCTGGGTCCGGGCCCTACTGGCGGGAGCTGAGGGCATGGTGGGAGGGACCTGGCTCTCTCACCCTCCCCTCTGTGGTGGGGTCTGGGGGCACAGCGTGCTCTCCAGCAGGGACCCTGTCAACAGCGTCGGTGGGGGGGGGGCAGTGACAGCCTGTGGCCGGGCCCTCAGAGGCATTCAGGGTCCAGGCAGGGAGCAGGCCATGGGTAAGAGCTGTGGGGCCAGGGGCCTGCGGGAGGCCCAGCTGAGGGCCCCGGGCTGGGACGAGAGGAGCATCAGCCTCGTGGGCTCTGCTGGCCCCTCTCCTGAGCCCCAGAGGGAAGCAGAATAAAGCTCAGCCGTTGGAGACCCTTTTGCATTGCCTGCCTAATGGGCTTAATGTCTTGGCTGAATTCTAATGCAGGTAATTTTGCCTCCCACTCACAGATTTCAGAAAAAAAACACATACAATGGCCTTAGTTCACTTTAGCAGAGAAAATAAAATAGTTGAAAAATAATAGTGAAAATTACCAGGCAACTTTCATCACCTTTATTTCTTTATCTGCTCGCTTGCGGTCTTCCCCGTTTTCCTGAATTTCCAACAATGCAGAGGTTATGATTAATTTCCAGAGAGTGTAACCTTTTTGGAAATGCACCCCTCGCCACAAATGAACAGCTGCTTGCAGTAATTAAAGTCATGTCCTCCTGCTCCAGCGGCCTGTGCTAATGAGGCTAATTGACAACAGCGAGCAGGGAGCGTCATTAGTCAGCCCGTGTAATGGCGGCGCTGGTGCCTCTGATTCTCTCCGTGGAGGGGGTTCTGCATCTGTTTTCAGTCTCTGTCTGCTCCCAGGATCTGGACCCTTGGCTCTGCTTTTCTCTCACAAGGATCCCCTTGCTGCCTGGTGTTCAATAGCCAGGTTCTCTTTTCAAAGGTGGAGAACAGGCTGCCGGGGCAGGACATTGCACGTTGGCTAGTGTTTAAAATAAAGGACGTTGGCTCCAAGGTCATCGGCACATTCTGTGACTTGGCATTTATCAGCATGGTCGCCCTCTGACATCCTGGGTGAAGCAGACACTCAGAACTCACAGGCAGGATTCCCTGGAGAAATACCATGATGGAAAAAGGCCCTAAGATCCAATATACTTTTGAAAGAAAACAAAACAACCAAACATATATTTTTATACTACCAGAAATTCTATGAATTTTTCTCAAGTGCACATGGAATATTCTCAAAGACAGACCATATGCTGAGAAACAAGGAAGGCCTGAATAAATTTAAGAAGATTAAAATCATATCAAGCATCTTTTCCAACCATAATGCCATGAAACTAGAAATCAACCACAAGAAAAAAACCAGGAAAGTGAAAAGTATGTGGAGAGTAAACAACATGCTACTCAACAACCAATGGATCATTGAAGAAATAAAAGGGGAAATAAAAAATATCCGAAGACAAATGAAAATGAAAATACACTGTACCATCTTATATGGGATGCAGCTAAAACAGTCCTAAGGGGGAAATTCATAACAATACAGGCCCACTTCAACAAATAAGAAAAGCTCAAATAAGTAATCTTAAACCATACCTAACAGAACTAGAAAAAGAAGAACAAAGTCCAAAGTCAGCAGAAAGAGGGAAATAATATATACTAGAGCAGAAATGAATGAAATTGAAACCAAAGAAACAGTAGAAAGGCTCAATGAAACTAAGAGGCTGTTCTTTGAGAAGCCAGACTCACTAAGAAAAAAAAGAGAGAGAAGGCTCAACTAAATAAAATCAGAAATGAAAGAGGAGAAATTATAACAGATACCACAGAAATACAAAGGATTATAAGAAAAACTATATGCCAACAAATTGTACAATCTAGAAGAAATGGACAAATTCTTAGACTCATACAACCTCCCAAAACTGAATCAAGAAGAAATAGAGAATCTGAATAGACCAGTCACAAGTGATAGACACAGTAATCAAAAACTTCCCCCAAAATAGAAGTCCAGGACCAGATGGCTACTCTGGAGAATTCTGCCAAACATTCAAAGAAGATTTAATACCCTTCTCAAACTATTCCAAAAAAATGAAGAAGACAGAACGCTGCCTAACTCATTCTTTGAGGCCAACATCACCCTGATCCCAAAGCCAGACAAGGAAAACAAAAAGAGGGAAAATTATAGGCCAATGTCGCTGATCAACACAGATGCAAAAATCCTCAACAAAATATTGGCAAAGTGAATACAGCAACACGTTAAAAGAATCATACACCATGATCAAGTGGGATTTATACCAGGGACACGGGGATGGTTCAACATCTGCACATCAATCAATGTGATACACTACATTAACAAAATGAGAAACAAACACCACATGATCATCTCCATAGACTCAGAGAAAGCATTTGACAAGATCCAACATCCATTTATGATAAAAACTCTCAATAAAATGGGTATAGAAGGAAAGTACCTCAACATAATAAAGGCCATATATGACAAACCCACAGCCAACATCATACGCAACAGGGAAAAACTGAAAGTCGTCCCTCCAAGAAGAGGAACAAGACAAGGGTGCCCACTCCTGCCATTCTTATTCAACACAGTACTGGAGGTTTGGGCCAAAGCAATTAGGCAAGAAAAAGAAATAAAAGATATCCAAATTGGCAATGAAGAAGTGAAACTCTCGCTGTTTGCAGATGGCATATTTTACATAGAGAAAACCCTAAAGAATTCATCAGAAAACTATTAGAAATGATCAACATCTACAGCAAAGTTGCAGGGTACAAAAATCAGTTGCGTGTCTATACTCTAATGACAAACTAACAGAGAGCTCAAGAATACAATCTCATTTACAATCCCAACAAAAAGAACTGGAAGCCCAGGGACCATCTCCTATGATGGTGCTTAGTGCCCACCCTGTCTAGGGGACCCTGGAATAATCTGGATGTAGTCACCAAGCATGGGGCAGCTGGTCCAGTTTCAGGTCTCCAGTGTGTGTCTTCTCTCCGGTGGTCAGCTGCTCTGTGAAATCTCCTCCTCCAGCATCCATTCTAAATTCCCGTTACACTCAACCATCACTGATGGTCTCAGGCTTGTCTGGTGGCCTCACCGAAACCCTGGTTCCTGAGGATTGTGAGCCCTTGGGAACCACACCCTTCTTGGGCTCTGATTGCTGCTCATACCCGTCCCCAGTCATGGTTGGGAGAGGGAGGCCTGAGGGGCACCCAAGCAGGACACTGGCGCTCCACACACACTCCTCTCTGCCCGCCTTTGTAACAGCAGCCCCGCCTCCTCCTGCAGTTTAGAGTAATTGATCCCTCTCAAGATGTGACTCCGTTCACAGCCTGCTGGCCCTGGGTTGAAAGGAGCCCAAAGTGCCCAGACGAAGCTGTAGCTTGTAGTTCAGAGGGATGCTTAGTCTGTCCCCAGGCAAGCAAATGCCACCCCCTTGGGGACCAGAACCTCTAAACCTGTAGAGCCAAGAGTTATGGGGATTGAAAGCACAAAGTCACCTGTGGGTCACTGGGAGTGATGCTAAATGGGCCACTCCTGCTTCCACCCCTTGGCCCCCAGACCCACATATTCTTCCTACTGAGGACACGGAGCCGTGTTAAGGTTTCTGATTCAATGTGAATGCCACATCCTGGATGATGCTTCCCCGTCTCTATGGGGCATTGTGTCCAAGCTTGTGCTTCCGTTGTCCATTCAGGAGGCCGTTCCGATGCTCTGCTGGTCTGACAGCGTCTGGATGAGAGATACAGTGTGTGCGTCTCATGGACATGGGCCCCTTTCCACATCTCCGTCACTAGAAAGTGGGCTCCCTGGTCAGAAGCTATGTTGTGAGGGAGTCTATACCTATGGGGCAGCCCTTGGAGAGTGGCGCTGGCTGCGGCTCTGGAGCCAGGTGAGTCAAACCCACACCTGGAAGACGTGTCTGTTTTTGTGCAAACCGTTGGCCCTTCCAGAATGAAAGGGGCCCAGTGTTGTCAACTTGCTACCCAGTGGCTGGTTGGTCTCCTTGAGGAACAGCGCCATGCTGGAGGGCTCAGTGTTGGTCTGTTGCTGGCAGGTTGCACGTGCAGATGGAGAAGTAGCTAGGTTGGCCTTGAAAAGCAGTTCAAACCGTCAGGCCTATGCGTGTCCTCCATTTCTGCTGCCGCGGGCACTTTGTTCCTGTGCCCCTCAGTTTGATGTCTGGCTAACGTCCACTGGTTGTGTTATCTTGTCGGCTTGGTTGTTTAGCGCCTCTTCCATGGAAGCTGCCGGGCGGAACCGTGTAATCCAAAGATCTTCACCCTCTGTGTCCACTCCCATGCGCCCATCGCAGGCCTCGACTCCAAACCTTCTTCTCTCTGATCATTCAATCTTCTTCCTTCTGGGTCCCGGACCAGCCAGCCAGGACATTTGGCACTGCCCCTGAGTCTGTCTATATGCTCACCTCGTGCCGCTTCTTCCACACAAAGTAAATGACCAGGTGCACGACTCGAAGCTCCACCCCCTGGAAAGATCTCCCTTGTCACTGTCTCTCAAAGCCGCCCCTGAATGAGGCTGTAAGGCAGTCGCCATCCGGTTTTGGTTTGCTGATCCATCTGTGAACCAAGTTTCAGCTGGGTGTTGGGACCCCTTAAGTGAGCTGAGGCAGGGACGCTGGTGCAACCATGGTGGGCGACGTGAGGGTTTGGGCAACCTGCTTATGCAGCCTGCTTGTGTCTCTAGTCCTGGACGTGCCGTTCCCATCTCATGTGGGATTGCTGCTGACCTCACACAACTTTACGATTTGGTGGGTCTGACCGAACTCGGCTTGCGATGGGCAGTTCTGGATACGCCATCATTGAGCCCAAGGAGCACTCCAGAAGCTGTCCTTCGAAAGACGTGTAATTCTCCAGTGTGCGTGCTGCCTTTGCTCCAGAACCTCAAGGGCCTGCACGGTGCTTCACCCGCTGGGCTTGCCGCAAACTTCACGCTCACTCTTCCCCACCCCGACACCTCCGACACCGCGCAGTCTGCTGAATCACGTGGGCCAGCAGCAGGGCCGTCGGCACCGCGCACTGGAGCTGCGGCAGAGCCCTTTCCGCCTCCGGGCTCCACGAAAAGCTGGCAACCCTCCGTGTCGCCAGTCCGTGGGCAGAGCAGGAGGTCTAGGCACGAAACGTGCTGCCTCCTGGAACCAAGGAGGCCTCCAGGTGCTGAGCTTCCTTCTTCGCGGCAGGAGATGGAAGAGGCAGGGACCCCCTTTTACTCCACAGGGTGTGGCGGATAGACTTGAGGGAGCCCGCCATGGCCCCACTTCTGGGTGTTCACGCCCTTGTATGCCCTCCTGCCCTTTACCGTAGGCCGGCCTCCTGCCTGCCCACCAACAGAACAGCGAAGGCCATGGGCGTCGCTCCCGCGCTTACAGCAGGTATGTAAGATTCAGTTTCACCAGAAACTCACTCCAGATACTGCCCCCCCTTCCTGGCTTTGAAGAAGCAGCTACTGTGCTGGGAGGGGCCCTCTGGGGAGCGCCAGGTGACAAGGAACTGCCTTCAGCCTGTAGGAGCCAAGTAAAAACCTGGAGCTCTTGGTCCTACAGTCACGAGCAGCAACCGCATGAGCTCAGGAGAGGACCCTGGGCCTCAGACGACACCCCAACCCTGACCAATACCTTGACTGCCGTGTTATAAGACCCCAAGCAGAGGACCCAGCTAAGCCGTGCCAGGACGTCTGAGCGACAGAAACTGGGAGACAGTCAACATGTGCTATTTTAAACCACTGAGGTGGCCGGCCTGGTGGTACAGCGGTTAAGTTCGCATGTTCCGATTCTCGGCGGCCCGGGGTTTGCTGGTTCGGATCCCGGGTGTGGACATGGCAACGCTTGGCACGCCATGCTGTGGTAGGCGTCCCACATATAAAGTAGAGGAAGATGGGCATGGATGTTAGCTCAGGGCCAGGCTTCCTCAGCAAAAAGAGGAGGACTGGCAGTAGTTAGCTCAAGGCTAATCTTCCTCAAAAAAAATAAAAATAAAAAAAAAATAAACCACTGAGTTTGTGGTAATTTGGGGGGATGTCCCAGCACACTCTTGACTAATGGACCCCTAAAATCGTCACTGAGTGACAGCCCCGGAATCTCTGTAGGATTTAATCTGCCAAGGCCTCCGACGTGCTCACCACTTCTTGCTCGCCGTGTCTGGTCAGCACGGCGTCATCGACGTAACGGATTCACGTGATGTTCCGGGGGATGTTCCAGGGGACGTCCAGATCTCTTCAGACCACGTGCCACCCCCTTGAGGACTGCATTACGACAGAGTGGGAGAGTTAACACAGCCTTGGGTAAAGCCATAAATGTATATTCGTGTCCCTTCCCTGAGAATGTAGAATGTTTCTTACTGTCTCTTCCTGATTGGAAGACAACACGTTTGCCTAATCAAAGCTTACGTGTCGTGTGTCTGAGACCGTATTAATCTGCTCTAGCAAAGACACCGCGTCTGGATGGCAGCTGTCACCAAGGCTGCTATATGGCCGGGCCTGCTGTAAGCTACGGTTTTACTCCAGGATCATCTGGTTTCTGCAGGGCCAGACTGGAGAATTAGATGGAAGCACAACGGGGACCGCCAATCCTTTAGATCTTTTAAGAGCGGCATTAATTTCAACCCTTCTCCCTCCCCCAGCTCCCACCCCTCTAAATGCAATATATTTTTTAAAATCCCTTTATCGTCATGAGCAAGGAGTGGGAGCAACTTCAGAGACTACTTCTGCTTGGCCTTCCTTCCTCCGACAACTCTTACCCCACGGGACAAGGACCCAAGGTGGTGTTATGCTAATTAGGCATTTGTAGACTAGGGAAATGACGCGTGGGGCTTGCCGTAAGCTCACTATAAACCACACTGGAAGCAGGACTTCGTCCTTACCCCGTACGTCTTCATTCTGACCCGAGGGCTGCTGAGGATGCTCCAAGCTGACGTTGACCCTCTCTCCAACAGTTCTCAAAAATGTATTTCCTTTTCTCCCCGCTGCACCGTCACTTGAGTAAATGGTGGTTGGTTCCTTTCAGGAGGGATCAGCGAGTCATCTCAGCGTCTTCTTGCTGCGGTGTTGCAGGGTGCTTCCCCTAGTAAGCCAGCAAGCTCCAAGCCTGGGGACTGGCCCGGGTTCGAAATCTGAGCAAGGGATTATGGTTTTTAGGGCGAGTGCCCTTGGCCTCCGATCACCCATTCTTGCTCTTTTATGATTATGTCAGACAGCAGCCGTGCTGGTAGTCTGTGCATTTTAGCTCTCGGGATGCCGTGACCTACTAACCATCTCCATGGCCCACTCGGGACCAGGCCCCCTTGCTGTCACAACGACCTTTCCAGTTGTCATGGAAACTGCAACCTCCTGGCTTCTGGTGGTGAAGTGCTGCCACCTGGCCTCCACTGCGTTAAGGCCCTCGCATCCTGTGCTATCATTGAGCTAAGTCTTGTGACAGCCACTCTGTCATCCTGCGAGGAGGCCCTGTGAGCCAGTGCATTCCTGACGGCCATGGAGAGCGGTGCGTGCTCTGGGCCCTCCTGGAACATAAGACTCTGGTGGGCCTGCTGGCCTCACGTACCGTGTGGATCCCAGCATGCCCATGCCCACAAGCCTTTCTCGACCATATGCGCGGCAACTCGGGCATTTCAAGTCAGGTCCATTTCTCAGCACGCGGCATTGTTTTCCACAGGCTTCCAAGAGCAGTGCGCACCATCCCCTGGGGCTCTTGACAGGGTCTTAAATTCTGGATCCCAAAAGAGTGCCCCCCAAATCAACACTTTCTTATCCAGTCTTACGATCTGACTTCCTCGATTTGACGCTCAGATCCAGTCCCATGGGGATTTCCCAATCCTGTGTCAGGCCCAGTGGGTCCCTGCATGGGTTATGCTGCAACATCATCCAGACTTCAGGCTCGGCAGCCAGAGAGAGGAATGGGGCCAGCTCCTGCGGAGGGCACCCGCCGCCTTGTGGGAGAAACTCCTCTGTATTGTCTTTGCACATGGGGAGGGGTGGGTCCCTTACAGGCTCAGAAAACCCTGAGGGGTCAAATTCTCCAGAGGCATCCACCAAGGGGTCCCCATCCAAGGATCAGGAGCCCAGATTTTCCCAGCCAGGGCCCTGACATTGGCACAAAAGACCTGCCTCCGGGAGCAGTGCCCCAGCGTCGAAGTGCACTCACTCTGAACTTCCGCTCTGGCTGCCCTCCCGCTGTGTGAGATGAGGAGTCTGTGTGTGTGAGACCCTCTGGCTCTCACACTTAGTTTTCAATTATTTATTTTTTAAATTGAGGTACCATTGGGTTATAACATTCTATAACTTTCAGGTGTACATGATTATATTTCGATTTCTGTGTGGATGACATCACGTTCACCACCCAAAGACTAATACCCCCCGTCACCGCACATGTGCCCGCCACCTCTTTCGCCCTCCTCCCTCCCCCTCTCCCGTCTGGTAACCACCAATCTAATCTCTGGATCTAGGTGTTTGTTGTTTTTATCTTCTACTTATGAGTGAAATCATATGGTGTATGACTTTCTCCGTCTGACTTATTTCACTCAGCATAATACCCTCAAGGTCCATCCATGTTGTCACAAATGGCTGGATGTCATCGTTCCTTATGGCTGAGTGCTATTCCATTGTGCATATACACCACATCTTTATCCATTCGTCCCTTGATGGGCACCTAGGTTGCTTCCAAGTCTTGGCTATCGTGAATAGTGCTGCGATGAACATAGGGGTGCGTGCATCTTTATGCATTCGTGTTTCCGTGTTCTTTGGGTAAATACCCAGCAGTGAAACAGCTGGATCATTTGGTAGATCTATTCATAATTTTTTGAGGAATCTCCATGCTGTTTCCCACAGTGGCTGCACCAGTGTGCACTCCCACCAGCACTGTACAAGGGTTCCCTTCTCTCCACATTCTCTCCAACACTTGTTATTTCTTGTCTTGTTAATTATAGCCATTCTCACAGGTGTGAGGTAGTATCTCATTGTAGTTCTGATTTGCATTTCCCTAATAATTAGTGATGTTGAACATCGAAATGTGCCTGTTGGCCATCTGTATATCTTCTTTGGAGAAATCTCTGTTCAGATCTTTTACCCAGTTTTTAATTGGGTTGTTTATTTCTTCATTGTTGAGCTGTATGAGTTCTTTGTATATTTTGGATATTAACCCCTTATCAGATACATGGTTTGCAAATGTTCTCTCCCAATTGTTAGGTTGTCTTTTTGTTCTGTTGATGGTTTCCTTTGCCTTGCAGAAGCTTTTTAGTCTGATGTAGTCCCATTTGTTTACTTTCTCTTTTGTTTCCCTTGCCTGGTCAGACGTGGTATTTGAAAATACACCTGGCTAGGGGCCGGCCCGGTGGTGCAGTGGTTAAGTTCGCACATTCTGCTTTGGTGGCCCGGGGTTCGCCGGTTCGGATCCCGGGTGTGGACACGGTACCGCTTGGCAAGCCATGCTGTGGTAGGCGTCCCACATATGAAGTAGAAGATGGGCATGGATGATAGCTCAGGGCCAGTCTTCCTCAGCAAAAAGAGGAGGATTGGTGGTAGATATTAGCTCAGAGCTAACCTTCCTCAAAAAAAAAGAAAGAAAGAAAGAAAATATGCTGCTAAGACCAGTGTCGAAGAGTGTACTGCCTATGTTTTCTTCTAGAAGTTTTATGGTTTCAGGTCTTACATTCAAGTCTTGAATCCACTTGGAGTTAATTTTTGTGTGTGATGTAGGATAGCTTTCATTCTTTTGCATGTGGCTGTCCAGTTTTCCCAACACCATTTATTGAAGACGCTTTCCTTTCTCCATTGTCTGTTCTTGGCTCCCTTGTTGAAAATCAGCTATGGATGCGTGGATTTATTTCTGGACTCTTGATTCTGTTCCATTAATCTGTGTGTGTTTGTGCCAGCACATGCTGTTTTGATCCTATAGCTTTGTAGTATATTCAATTATTTGTTCACTGCCCTCAGCGTTTCATTATCTACCTGAAGGGTCTCAATGCAGCTTAGGAACAACCATCTATTTCCACTAGCCTTATGTCATCCTTTGCGCCCCCTTGTATATTTCAAGTGCCTAAACCATCCCCTGGCCCGTGCATTTCCCCCCACCAGCTCATTCTTTCAAGACACCGCTCGTGAGCATTTTAGCATTTGGACCACCACCTATGCTAGTGTCCATGCTCCATCCCAGCCAGGCAATGAGCGAGCCAGACCCTAAACTCCATCTTACCACCTGCCTTCCTGGACCGTTCCTGCCGCCAACTGTGCCAGTTGGGTTCTCCAGGCAGCAGACACTGAGGCAGTTAGGAACACAAGAGGCTCACTGACCTGGGAAAGGAAAGGGGAAGAAGTTAGATTGAATGGTGCTGTCAGCCCACATGCGGACCCGACACATCTCTTTGAGCCCCACGGGGAGCTGGAGCTCGGAGTAAAGACTGTTTAGCCAAGCCCACATTTGGCAGAAATAGCTAGGGTCTTTTCCTACCATCTTGTTCAGTCCTGGGCTGAGGGCCATGGAGCGTGACAGGCTAGAAAGCTGAGGCCGACCCAGAAGGAGCTATTTGTTGGAGGTTGTCAGCCAATCCTGTTCCTTGAAGATGGGCGTCAAGTCCTTTGTTCAAAGGGGAGCTGAGCGGCGCATCTGTACGTCTGCTGCCTTCAAGTATAATTCTATTTTACACCTCTCCTAACTTCCAGTTACACGTCTTTCAGTGGCGACCCAAAGAGAGTAGAGCGTGCATCCTGGTCAGAGGATTATTAGCATCTTCAGCACTAAGCAGATGAGGGCAGGACCTGCAAATGCAAACTCGTGACCTCCCTCTGCCTTTTGTGCCATAGTCAAACCTTTTTTAAATTTGATTCTTTAATTTACTAGTGAAATTAGACATTTACTTAAAAAGTTTTTTTAATTGTAGTAAGAACACTTAACATGAGATCCAGCCTCTTAACAAAATTGTAAGTATACATATATTGTTCACTGTAGGTACAATGTTGTCCAGCAGCTCTCTAGAACTTACTCTTCTTGCTTAACTGAAACATTATGCTCATGGACTAGTAACTTCCCATTTCCCCCTCCCGCCAGCCCCTGGCAATCATTCCACTCTTTGATTCTATGAATTTGACTATTTTAGATACCTCATGAAGTGGGATCATGCAGTATTTGTCTATGACTGGCTTATTTCATTTTGCATAATGTCCCCAACGTTCGTCCATGTTGTTGCATCTTGCAGCATTTCCTCCTTTTTAAAGGCTGAGTAGTATTCCACTGTATGTACATACCGTATTTTCTTTACCCATTTATCTGTCAATGAACTTTCAAGTTATCTCCACATCTTGGTTATTGTGAATGCTGCTGGAATGAACATGGGAGTGCTAATATTTAAGATCCTGATTTCAGTATTTTTGGATAAATATCCAGAAGTGGGACTGCTGGATCATATCATAGTTCTATTTCTTATTTTTTGAAGAAACTCCATACTGTTTTCCATAGTGGCCGTGCCATTCTGCATTCCCACCAACAGTGTGCAAGGGTTCCAATTTTTCTACATTGTTGCCAACACGTTTTTGATTTTTTTTTTAAATAAGAGCCATTCTGAAGGTACAAGGTGATATCTCATTGTGGTTTTGATAAGCATTTCCCTGATGATTAGTGATATTCAACATTTTTTCATACATCTGTTGGCCATTTGTATGTCTTTGGAGAAATGTCTATGCAAGGCCTTGCTCGTTTCTTAATCAGGTTATTAGTTTTTTCTACTATTGAGTTGCAGAAACTTCTCATATATTTTGGAGAATAACCCCTTATCAGACACATGGTTTGCAAATATTTCTTCCTGTTTGTAGGGGGCCTTTTTGTTTTGTTGATTGTTTCCTTTGCTCTGCAGAAGTTTTTTAGTTCATGTAGTCCCACTTGTTATAATTGTTTTTGTTACCTGTGCTTTTGGTGTCATATCCACGAAGTCATTGCCAAGACCAGTATCATGAAACTTCCCCCTTATGTTTTCTTGTAGGATTTTTAGTTTCAGCTCTTACATTTAAATCTTTCATCTATTTTGAGTTGATTTTTCTGTATGGTGTAAGATAAGGGTACAGTTTCATTCTTTTGCCTGTGGATATCCAGTTTTCCCAACACTATCTTAATTCAGGTGTATTTTCAATCCCACAAGGCAGCCATATTTCTTTCTTTTTACCACTTATTTCCTTTTCTGGTGCTCTCAATTCTTGCTGCATTGCCAGGCTCCAGCTGAGAGGATTTCCTTCTGCCTGGAAATATCTGTTTAGTGCAGCTCTGCTGGTGTTGAAATCTTTTTTTTTTTTTCTGAAAATATTTTTATGTTGCTTTCATTTTGGAGGACAATTGCTAAGTGTAGAACTCTAGGTTGGCATTTTATTCTTTCAGGATACAGAATGTTGCTTCCTGTCTTCTGGCTTTCATCATTTCCATTGAAAAGTCCAGTGAAGGCAGTGTCTTTTTCGCAGCTGCTTTTGGATTCTCTCTTCGGGTTTTGGTAGTTTTACTATGATGTTACTATTGTGGTCCTCTCTGTATTCATCCTCCTTGGCATTCATAGTTTCTTGAATCTAGACTTTAATATCGTTTGGTTAGTTTTGGAAAATTTTTTTGGTGTCTCTTTTCCCCATTCTGTCTCCATTCCTTTCTGAGACTCCAAATACACGTTACATTTTTACTGTATCCTGTATCTCTTTCGGTGCTTTTCTGTATTTTCCATCCCTTTCTGAATGTTTTCTACAGACCTATCATAATTTCACAAATCTTATCTCCTGCTTGTCCAACTGCTTTTAAATTCATTTATTGGGTTTTTAATTCCAGTTACTCTATGTTTCAGTTTTATAGTTCCCATTTGATTTTTTTTTCTGTGACAGATTCCAGTTCTTTGGTGAAGTCCTCCAATTGGCCATCTATTCCCTTGAATATATTCATCACCTTTTAAAATCTAAAATCTCCAACATCTGGATCAACTGCATGTCTGTTCTCGTTTTCAGTCATTTGGCATGTTTTGTCTTCTGGAAAATCTAAGAAACTTCTAGAGCTTCACAGAAAGAAATACAGTACAAACTCTTATGTGTCTTGCTCCTTTTGCTTAATGTGTTTTTGAGATTCATACATGTCACATTTATCACAGTTCATTCCTGCTGAGTGCTGAGTGATATTCTACTGTTAATATACCACAATCTGCTTATCCATTTTCCTGTTGGACGTGTTTTTTTATCTTCTGTCATTATGAATAAATCAACAATAAACATCCTTGTACATCTCTTGTGGACATATATTTTCATTTCTCCTGGGTGAGCACACAGAACTGTGGAGTCCTAAGGCAGAAGTATGCCCAAGTTTTCCAAATTGGATGTATCATTTTAGACGGCGATATATGAGTTCCAGTGGCTCCACACTGTCATCAGTATTTGGTACTGTCAGTCTTTTTAATTTCAGCCATTCTAACACATGGGAAGTGGTATCTTTTCGTGGTTTCAGTTTGCATTCCCGAGTGACTCATGACACTGAACGTTTCATGTTCTTATTGGTCATGCATGTATCTTCGTTGTGACGATCTGTTCAAGTCTGTAGGCCATTTGTTAAATTGGGTTTTTTATTTGCATTTTCTTTCTTCAAGCTATGAGTGCTTTGTCAGGACACAGAGATTATTGTTTTTCCTGGCAGTCCATGGTCTAACTGTTCACTGTGAAGAGCAGAAAAATTTAATTTTGATTTTTCTCTGTGATTTGTACTGTGTCCTAAGAAACCTTCGCCCATTCCAAAGCTGTTTAGATGTTGGTTTTCTCCTAGAAGCTTGTTCAAGTACTCAGTTTAGACCTATGACCTATTTTGGATTCATTTTTGTATATGGCATATGCTAGGAGTCAAAGTTCATTTCTTTCCACACAAACATCCAGTTATTGGTCACTGGTTGAAAAGATTCCTTTCCCCACGTAATTGCCTTGGCAATGTTGTTGAAAATCAACTGTTCTCGTATTTATGGGTCTATTTTTTTATTCCATTCCATTTCATTGATCTATTTCAGAGGTTGGCAAACTTCTTCTGCACAGGGCCAGATGGTAAATATTCTGGGGTTTGTAGGCCACTTGGTCTCTGTTGCAACTACTCAGTTCTGCCAATGCATCGCGAGAGCAGCCAATTGGGGGGCTGGGTCCAGTAGCAAGTGGGGGGCAGTCCCATAAGTTGCTCAAAGTCTCAACTCCTGTAAGCTTGTCAAATTTAATTCTCATCTACTCATTGGTCTGTCTGGGAACTGGTTTGTGCTCCACTCGTCAGTTGTTGTCTGCTGCTCTGCCTGTAACATTTTTATTGTTCTACTGGCTACCAAATATTCTATACTCTCATCTCCACTCATTGTTCCACTTTGAAATCAAATTGCTAAATTCCAAGAAAAAATTACCAGAAGAATTTGATTGGGAGTGTACTATTATAACAGCTAATATGCAGCACTTACATAGTCAAGCATTGTTCTGTTATATATTTAAATGTGTTACACTTAATCTTCACAACTCTGTCACTTGCCAGCCGGGCATCCTTGGACCAAACTACTTAACCTGTGTCCTTCTTATGCACGTGTAAAGTAAGGAGAGCTATCTATCTCATAAACCTGCCGTGAAGACAACTTACGCACATAAAGCCCTTAGAACAGTGCCTGCATACAGTAAGAACTCATTATGTTAACAAGTAGGGAACTGTACAGGAATAACCACCACCAGATGGCTTACTAAGGTGGTGTGCAACACTGGCAGCTGCGGGGGTCCTTGTCTTTGAAGCACTGTAACCTCCCTGGGCTCGTAATTCAAAGGAGCACGGTGTCACCTGTGTGTTCGGTAAGCAGCGAAAGACTGGCATAGACAGGAAAGGCACCAGCATGTGCCGAACGCTGGAAAGGCCTCAGCAAGGACAAGAATGGGATCCAGAGGGAGGAAACTGGACCAAGTCAAGAATGAACACAGCCTACGGGATGAGTCAAGCAATGCAACTCCTTAACTCTGTCGCTGCAGTGCAGACGCGGCCACAGACAACCTACGAACAGACGGGCAGAGCTGGGTCCCCACAAAACTACCTGGACTGACAGGGGCTGGGCCAGAGCTGGCACCTGGAATGTAGCTGCTCCGAGGCAGAAAGATAATCAAATCCATTTGATTGCACTGAAGGTGCTTGAGTTTTCTGGAGACACAGGTTTTAAATAAAACAGCAGGTTTAAAGCCAGGATTCAGAAAGGCTAGCTGGTGACACAACGGGGTTGAGAAGTGAGTGGAGAGTTAACAGCTAACATTTATTAAGCGTTTACTGTAACGCAAGAACTATCTATCTAAGTCTAGGAACTTGTTACTAGCATTTTCCCCACCTGACAGAAGCTGAGACGAAGAGACATTAACCAGCCTGAGTGGCTGAGGTGGGATGCGAACACAAGCCCCTGGCCCCGGAGCCCATGCCTGTCCAGTGGGAGGTCTGCAGTCCAGGCGTGCAGAGGTGTGGGCCCAAGCCAGCGCAGAGGGGCCTGGTGACCAACTGGCCGTGGGGGATAACAGGAACCAGGGGGACACTTGTTTATGCAAAGAGGTGGAAGGGGAGTGAAGAATGAGCAGCTGGGATGAGGCATCACGTTTGAAACATCCTAACAGAACACCTGACAAACACCACCAGAGAGTTACTGGGAGGGCTGGGAGCCAAAAAGCACAGGCTGGGGGCGCGCAGCACACGGAGGAGAAGCAGCTGGAGGACAAGAGCCAGAGGCTCTCCCTGTCAACAAAAGTAGGCTGAGCACCCGTGTGTCAGGCACGGATTGTTCTAGGCTTTTGGGGTAGAGCAGTGGGCAAGATGATTCCTGACCCTGAGGCTGGCACACTCGTCACTCAGTATGGCTCAGACTCTTGCACAACATCTGGTATACAGCACAAGAGCTGATGCCAGGAAACCCCAATCCATTAAAAACCAACAGTGCTTCTCTCATTGGAGCCCCCACACCCTGTCTGGTTAGTAAGGCCCAAGCAAGGTACAAGAGAATTTCTAGAAACAAAGAATCAGGCTTTATTTTTGTTGTTATTTTTAATACAGGTTTTGTACTGTAGACATCTGTTAGTCTCATAATTCAGTATGGCCAGTACACAGAAATTAAAGTAGAAATGAAATGAGAGTGGCCTTGTTCCTGGTCCTTGGGCTGGCACCTGCCAAACCCCGACAGACTCTGTTCTTCCCATCCTCGTGTCCTTTCCCTGCCACTTCAGACAAGCAAGACAAAACACCGCCCAAAAGAAAAACCCCGAATGCTCTTTCATCAGCAGTAGGTGGGATGAAATAAGACGCGTTACCTTGGGTGGGATGGAGAAGCCAACCCAATCCAAACCACAGATAGGCAGCGTGGGCCACCCCTGGAGCTGAGCCCTGGCGGTGGCCAGCACAGCTCTCCACCAGGTGAGACGAGACGGCACCATCCATGAGCAGTCCCCGAGTCCCGTGCCACGTAGGTCAGCCTCCTGGAGACAAGCGAAAGGAGCCCTGTCCTCTGGTGGCGCTAGGTTCCAGGGGAGAACACACGAGGACAGTCTCTTCTGAGAGGAGCTCACAGCAGAGAGGGTTCCTGAGGAGGCGCGAAGGCCAGGCGAGGCACCCCTGCCACCTGTCCCAGGGCGTCCTGCCGACTCCACTGTCCTTGGTGCCAGACCTCACGAGGAGTTACTATCCCATTTACAATGGACAAGTAAATACGAAATAAGGCATCAGACGTTTCATTTCTTTATTTCCATATGCAATGAATGTTTAGGCACGCTGCTTGGGATGCTATTTCTAAAAAAAATCGTTGGCCATTTTTCAGAATATCCTTTTGGTTTTAAATACTGGTCAGGAAAAACAAATGATGTAAAAATACGTGAATAATTTTCTATTACAGAAATGAAAAACTGATTTGCATCTAAAAGTGCAAGAGGTGAAGTAATTAATTGAACTCTTTCACCAGACGGTATGGCAATATACAATATATTGCTTCAGCTGTTTGAGAAGGCTGGGATGGATTTTTTATATTGACATAGAAAATTATAAATTACATTGAATTAGTATCCATAATCACTATATATATACACAAACCAGTTCTAAAAAAAATACACTGGTTTAGAATTTACGAGTGAAAATCTCACAAGGTACAGTAAAACAATTAACATGCTTAGGTGCCGGATTCTGATTTCTAGTTTAAAATACTAGCCTGTAAAATGAACGCACTCTAATTCCATTAGCAGCACGAGCATTTTTCAACTGACTTGCCTAATATGATTTAGGTATGTTAAATACTCAGATTGCTCTGAAATGTTCATTTGGTGATGCTTGTTAACAAGGTAAATTTTGGTGAATGGGTTAAAAGGCAGATGAACTACCGAAACAAAACAAAAAACGAAAACGAAAACGAAAAACAAAAAAAACCCAAACCACAAGCCATGTACACTCCAAATAGTCTAGTGTTTCACCTGTAGGAATAATCATTTCAAGCAAACGAGACTTTAACAGAACATATGGCTTTACAATAACATCAATTTATCAACTAAGCTGGAGCAATAAATACTTAATCTCTACCAACAGACTTACATTTTTTGATCCGTTTTAAACAATACAGAAAACAGTTACCAATCAAAAACTGGTTATAAAAAGAACACCAAATATTTCTTATTCAAAATCACCTTTGTAAGTTAGAACAACCAAAATAACACTTAGAGGGCATTGCAATCCGACAACTCCTTGCCAACCTGGAAGAAAAATGAATTCAGAATTTTGTACAAGGTGAAAAATGTATGAAAACTGCCTAATACTTTGGTCACACTAATAATTGTCAAATAGTTATGTTTCAAATACAATAGATCTGTGTATTCACTTTTATAAAACTACTCTTACAGCCATTTAACTATAGCATTACTACCATCATTACATGGGTGGCAAGATCTTATTTCACAGGCTACCCATTATTTAGAACAATACAATATAAACATACGCAAAAATTCTTGGTATTTGTCAATGTGCAATATTTTTACACTTCTGAATCTCTCTGTACAATGTCTCAGAATCTAGAATATAAAGGTTGCTGGTCCTGATCCCTTGCAGAGTGAGTGCAGCAGTGGCGGCTGGGCGGGCTCCAGACGAAGCCGCCAGAGCCCTGGGATGGTGGCGGTCTGCAGTCCTCAGTCAGCAGCAGCAGAGGTCACTCATCATACAGGGCCGTTGACTGACGTGTCGCCTGGCAGGCTTGGCTGGTCTGTCCTACAGAGTAAGAGACATCGGAGGCACTTACAGCAGAAATCTGAGACAGAAAATTAACTTGGTTTAGCTCCCTCAGGGTGGGGAGCGTTTATTTGAATGTTGTTTATGCAATGCCCAGCACAAAGCCTGCCACTTAGTAGTTACTTAATGAAATGCTTCATAAATCAATTTATCTAAAGCTCCAGAAAGTCCAGCTGAATAGCAGCTAAGCTTCATCTTTATCAGGCATTTAACAAGGGCTGCAGAAGACGGGTTCTCCGAGGTAACTACCCTACCTCAGCCTCTTCCAAGCACAAATGCAGACAGGTCAGTGGCTTTTATTTTGTTTAAAGACTGGCACCTGAGCTAACTTCTGTTGCCAATCTTTTCTTCTCCTCCTCCCCAAAGTCCCCCAGTACATAGCTGTGTATTCTAGCTGTAAGCACCTCTGGCTGTCCCGTGTGGGACGCCGCCTCAGGATGGCCTGGTGAGCGGTGCCATGTCGGCGCCCAGCATCCAAACTGGCGAAACCCCAGGCCGCCGAAGCAGAGTGCGCGAACTCAGCCACGGGGCCGGCCCCGGAACAGGGGTTTTTAAACTGTCACTCCCAGAGCCTTCGGGAGCTACTTGCTCAGCCCTCCTCCAAAACAGCTTTTCACCTGCTCCATATATTGAAATCCACATAAAATTTCATTTGAAAAATAGGATTCTGCTACTAAGCGAGGGGGGGAGAAAAGGAAGCAAAAGAAAAAGCTTGTAAAGAGGACCAACTGTTGGGAACTGAGATGTGCACTGGCCAGTGTGCTCCCACAAAGCAGACGCTAGGTTTCAAGTTGGAGGGAAGGAGAGGCAGGTACCATATGAACAAGGCCAGGACAAAAGACATAAATTCTGCCTTCTGTCAAAATTACAACCTGAACACGTAAGAGATTCCTGATGGTGTGACCAAAACAATTTCATAAAGCAGACCTGGCAAAGGATGCTTAGAGCTGAAATTGGGATGCATAGTTACTTTTGAACTAGCCTTCAGAATTCATAAACAGAACGCACGCTTCAGATACCTGCTATTCTTAACAGAGAACCAAGAAGCCAGCTCCACACACACAGTACACTCTCTGCTTACACTGGGTGAAGGCTCACTCTATCAGAGACACGGGAACCAAGAGTTCTGGAACCAGGCAGAACAGGGACATAGCCTGCCTTCACCACTTACAAGCTGTGTGATCTTAAGCAAATTTCTTAACCTCTTGCAGTCCAGCTTTCTCCCCCTGTAAAAGGGGGACAATAATCCCCTCCATAGAGGTTAGTAAGTATATAATGCGTGCAAAGTGCTCAGCACACTGGCTGGCACAGACATGGTGCGCACTTGGTAAACAGCAGTGAAAAATAAATTGCCATGGCAATGTGAATCTTTGAGTGCAACAGTGCACATCTGACAATCCAAAGGCTCACGATCTCTGGCTGCGACAGGAACCTTGCGGGAAGACTGCGTATGAAAAGTCCCAGATGGCTCCCTTCATCTCCAACACTGCCCTAAACTGCTCGTAGAACACAAATGTGACACACGGGAAACTGGCCGTCTCCTGCCATCTGTCTCAGGGGCTTCTGTCCGCCTAGGAGACCCCTGCTCCCTCCGCAGCTCCGCTCGCTCCTCCTGGCACCCCTCCACGCGCCCCAGACCATCAGTGGGTCCTGCTTTATCATCAGGCCTGGACCCGTGGCTGCCGTTCTCAAACGTGTTGGACGGAGGACGATGGACGAATGCATGGACACAAGCGATGCCCCCTTCTTCCACCGGCTCCCCCCACTCTCTCCTCCACCATCTGTCCCGCAGATTGGAGAGGCAAGGCTCTTCACACAGATATTTCTGGGCAGGAGAGCAAGTGGGTTCCCTGAAGCACACAATCCTGCACTCCAGAGGGCCAAAGAAACGGTCCCAGAGCCCGTGTCCTTTATGTCAGAGACCAGACTCCCGAAGCAGTGACTCCAGGTTGGGAGAGTGGGACCCTCCTGCCTCCCAGGCCGCCCTCAGTACAAAGGAAGTGTGCAGGTAACAGGGCTGACAGGACTGACTGGGAATTAGACTTCGAGGACCTTTAAAAACACACACGGGAAACTCCAGGCAAACACCTGACTCGCCCAAATGCTCAGAAGCACGGGTGGAGCTGGAGGCCAGAGCTGGAGCGCCACCCTGCCTCCTCCTCCAACACTGTCACTAGAGCCAACATGCTCAGATGGTTCTTAGAAGTAATTTGCTGCATGCACAGTTTTTTTAATCACAAAAGCAAACCCCTCATTCTGGCTTTAATTTCCAAGAGGGAAACAAAAGCAGGGTGTGCTACACTATGAATATAAAGGCTTGCCGACGAGTGAACAGAGAGTGCCCCCTACTGGTTCCCACTGGTGACATTCCCCCTAAAATGCCGAGACGATGGGGGGTTGGGGGGGCGGGGCGCGGCAAGGGGTAAGTAGTTCTCTGAAATGCCTTGGAAGGTTACTCTATTCCTTATGGAGGCATATACAAACCCAGGTATGTCTAATCACACAGATGACTCTGGGAAGTGCTGAGCAAAGCTCCTTGTGGGCCGAGGACAAATCATCCTCTTCTGGCACGAGCGCTGGAGCGACCTGAGACCACACCCGCTTGGCCTGTGAGGTTGTGTGCAGCGGGCGCCAGCCCTGGGTGGCTAAGGCTTTGGCCCAGCCTATCCCTGTGGACCAGTGGCTCAGTCACAGCAAAAGGTGACCAGAAAGAAACATCGTATTCCAAATCACTTGGCTCTGGCAGTAGGATTTTCACACTTAAGGTAAATAGTTTGCAAAACCAAACCAAACAGAGGATCATCTAAGAGTTGAGAATAGCTCCATGTATGAAAGGGTCTCCAGGGAAGTTCTCCATGCGCCACACAGCACGTCGGTGGGAACATGGGCACCAGGAGCTGCTTGTGCCTGGCGGCTAGGTGAATTTAGGGGACCCACAGGAACTTGGTCGCCACGGCCTAGGGAACTTAATCCTGGAGGGGCTCAATATCAGCCTCAACGCAGTGCCACAGCAAAAGAAAAAAGGGGCGGAGCAGCATCAGGGACCCTTCCATTCTGAGTAATTCCTTAAAGAGCTAGTGATGTTACTGAATTTCCAAAAACCAGTCAGTTTTTGGCTTCTAGGGTAAAGGAGATAAACTGTGATTTCTAAGTTCTCAGCTCAATCACCCCGATTATATAAGGACTGAGAAAGGGCTACTGTGTCTCCACGGCCCAGGTGCCAACTTCTCCCAGCTCCCAGGAGACAGGAGCCAAGGTCCGCGCAGGGCGAGGCGCTGGGTGGTCACCTCCGCTCCGGACTGCTGCTGGGGGCCCGGGGGGCCGCAGACTTCGCCTCTGTCGTCTCAGGGCTCTCCTCCACATCTTTACAAGCAGCATCTTGAGAGGTAGACAGTTTTCCTTCCTCACTGCAGGAAAAAGGAGGACAGGCGGCATTAGACACCCAGGTACCAGCGCAGAGTGGAGGATGAGGACACATGCAAATGGCTCTGGGAGTCATGGTTGCCATGGAGTCAAAGCCCTGAGGCTGAGCATGCTCAGGTGAGGGATGACAGGGACCACAGACAGTGACTGGGAAATCACGAAAGGAGAGGATCACAGACAAGTAGGAACCAAGAGGGACGATGGAACGCAGCTGGTGTCTGGTAACGAACGGCCCACAGCACTGTACGTACCGATAGGATCTCAACACTCTGAGGCCAAGTGTGCAAAACAGAAAAAGAAATGTACAAGAGTTTCAGAATACTCCTAGAAATGAGGAATTTTGGGGAATACTATGTCCACGACTGCACATAAGCAAAACTGCAGAGTCGGTGAAGGTGTCAAATGAACCTGTTTGAAGGAATGAGTCTTGAGTTAAAGCATTTTGCTTCCAGGGCTCCGCCCACCATCTCAGCAGTCAGTAGGACAGACCCCCACGAGCTGATGGCTGATGACATGTGAGCAGCACACCACGTGGCCTGAGCCAGGCCTGAGCCTTTCCAGCTGCCCTCCAACAACACTGAGAAGTACAAACACCAGGAGGGAAGAGAGCCAAGAACAGTGGCCAGAACAGGTCAACACTGATCCTGAGGGGTCCGAGGGCTTGGGGACATCAAACAGGAAAGGATTATTTTCCCCTTACATGGCTCTTGGCGAGAAAAGACAAGTAGTGAATGCTTTCAACTGTGTGCAGGCTGGAAACAGACTTTTGCCTATTCTGTCTGGATTTCCCACGATGGCACAATCAAGAGGGCATTAAAGTGACCTAAGGGCAGCTAGAGGTTCCCTTTGGGAGGTGGGCCCTGTCCTGGATCGGCTTATGAAAAACCTAATCTTAGGATATTTCTTGGGTGGCTTTCAGATGGGTCTGGGCAATTTAAAAGGAGGAAAATGAACTTCAGTTTAAAGATTTGTTGGCAGTCTAAGTTACCCGGTTCTTTACTCCTCTTTGTCCCCATTCTCCACTCCCTGCTCACCAAAGCACCACCCTGATAGGTTTAACACACATTACTTTCATTTTTGTAAAATGTACAGTCATTATATAGGTGGATTCGGAATCGTATAGTTGGCACTGAATCGTAGCCTCCCTGCGTTGTCTCTGTAACGCAGCACCGTCCGGAGGACCCAGCTGTCCCTGTGGACCACGGCGCAGTACCCTACGCAGGGCCCTCCTAATTCTACTGGCTCTCACAACGACCAGCGCCGCGCTGCCCTCTCCCTCCATGCCTCCAGGCACAACGCTGCTGCGACCGCTGTCTGTGACGCCAGTGGACCTGTGTGGGCATTTCTCAAGGCGCTAATCCCAGGAGTGGACAGTGCTGGTCATCTTTCCATCTACAAGGAAGCCCCTATTACGCTCCAGAACAACTGCCCCAGTCTGCATTCCCCACGAGCAGGGAAACTGAGTGCCTGCAGCCTCACAGCCCCACCGACACTCAGCTTTATCTACTTTCTACCCTGCTAGTGTAATAAGAGGTATCTGACAACAAAGGGCTTTTGAGCACCTCTTCTTACTCTTTTAGCCTTTTTGGGTTTGTCTGTAAACTGCCTGCTGTTATCTTTCGCCCATCTTCTGACTTGGGTTTTCTATCTTTTCCTCATTGTTTATAATTCCTTGAATATTAAATATTAATTTCTTCTTGATGTAGATACTATATGCTTTTTCCTATTTGCCATCTGCCTCTTAATTTTGTCTACAGTGCTTTATCAACCATAAATTCTTAACTCTGATGCAATCCAATCTATTCTTTGTATTATGATTTATGCTTTTGAAGGTGTTGTGCTTTGTTTTGCAAAAGAGGTCCTTTTCTGCCCACAGGTTGGGAAGATCTGATGCATTTGCTTCTAACTACCTGGGGCTTGGCTGCACGCCTTAAACCTAGCAGCTCATTTCTCATCTGGTCAGTGGGCTGACACCCACAGCACCTGTCTTACCTTGAGAGAAATCAGGAGTTAACTCATGTGGACGTTCAGAGCACAGCGTCTGCACACGGAGCACCGCACGCCCGCTCTTACCCCTCGCAGTCGCCTGCCGTCCATCTGGACTCCTTCCCTTGTGGATCAGGGAGGCCCAGTCCTCTTGCTCCCCGTCCTGAGCCAGCCCCTCGCTCCCCGCAATAAGCCCTCACCTTGTTAATGAGCACTCTCCTCCATCACATGGCCCTTTAACTATCTGTATTCCAATGTCACACTGTTTTAGCTATTGGGACTTCGCCATATGACCAAATATCTGCCAGGACAAATCACTTACTTAATCTTCCTTACAGTTCTCTAAGTAATTTAAGAATCTTTATTATTCCATAAACATTCTAGAGTGTGTTTACCAAGCGCCTTTTAAAAATCCAACTTGAATTTCGATTGGGCCTGCATTCAACTGAAGGAGGAATTGGTGATGGCGCATGTCCCTGAGGCACTGAGCCAGCCCACCGCAGGGCATGACGGCCTCCTCTTGTCCCCATCTTCCGGGCTGCTTTTATTAGCACTTTCAATTCTTCTCTATAGATAGCTGGGTCAAGACAACTCCTAAATAATTTAGTTTCACGTATTTTGTGACTGGCACTTTGCCTTTTATTATGCATCCCAGTTGCTTATTAATGATGTCGAGAAAGACTACTGATTTTTAAACTTAATCTTACTTACAGAAGTTTGCTCCTCACTTGGCTGCACGTGATCATTCTGCTCTGTTAATAATTACAGCTTTATCACTTCCTGTCTGATCTTTACCTATAGCTTTTTCTTTGTCTTTCCTCAGGACAATTCCTGGGACCGCTACACAGTGGGAGTGACAAGGGACAACCTTATTTGTTCGTTACCTTGAAGTGAATGCATCTAAAATTTCCCCATTCAGCTTAATTTCTGCTGCAGTATTTTGGTATTTCACTTTTATCAAGTTATGGAAATTCACTTCTGTTCCCACTGTGCTCAGAGTTTTAATCATATATAGATATGGAACTTTATCAAAAGCTTCATCACAAACATCAAATGGTTTTCTTCCGGTCTATTAATATATAGTGAATTGCACGGACAGATTTTTCTGACACTGAACCATCCTTGCAGTCCAGGGATAAACGATAAACTCTAACAGACCATGATGTATTGTTTCTAATATGCTATGGGATTCAGTTAGCAAATATCTTTAACAGAATTTTTGCATTTAGTTTGCTTGTAAGTGACATGAGCTGATCATTTTCTATAATTATCCTTATATGGTTTTGGAATTAAGATTTCACTGCCTTATAAAAAGATCCAGGCAGTTTTTACACTTTTTCTATCCTCTGTAACAACTTAAGATGGGAATTAGTAGATGAGTGTGCATGAAACAGTACTGGATCATTACCACCGACACCCGCCATGGAGTTGGTCTGCTCCTTGCTTTCCTCCACAGATAACGGCTTGTTTGTATCTTTTGTCCATTTTTAAAATTGTCAGACTGTGTGTCTCTCTCTTACCAATACTAGGTTCTTCCTCTATCCTGCTACTGAATCTTTCTTGGTGGTGATGGTTTGTCTTTTAATTTTATTGTGTCTTTTAGAAACACTAGAAATTAAATAAAGCCAAATTTATCAATCTTCTCCTTTATGGTGTGGCTTTTTTATAACTAAAAAATCTTTTACGCCCAAATTCTGAGGATACTCTCTCATGTTATCTTCCAAAAGTTGTAGTTTTGCCTTTCATACTTATGTTGAGATAAAGATGTAATTTTATTTTTCTCCAAAGCGGATAATCACTATTTATTAGTATGTTCTTTCCTCACCAAATTATGTCATTCTAACATGTAGCAAGCTCATGTAAGTGCAGGGGGCTTATCTGTACAACTCTGGGCCAAGGCCACATCATCTCAACAAGAGCAGCTTTAATGAGAAGTGTTGATATCTAATACGGTGAAACCTCCCTCCCTTTCTTCTTCAAAATGATCTTGGCTATTCCTGACTCTCTCTGGTCTTCTTTCTGAATATCACAATTGGCTTCTCGATTTCCATGAAAAACCCCACTGGGATTTTGATGAGAAATGCATTCATTTTATAGATTAATTTGTTAAGAAACACAAAAGATACTGTCCCATTCTAACATGGCATATCTCCCTATGTATTTAGGTCTTTATCTTTCAATCTTAGTTACCTTATAGACAAGGTTTAACATTTTAATTTTTAAAAAGGGAGCACACGTAGGACATCTTGTATTGGTGTACAGGATGTAAATAATTAGTGTGCGTATCCAGTAAACTTTCCTAGTAATTCTAATACCTGTCAATAGCTTCAGTTGGAACTTTTTACGTGGAAAATCACAACCTACAAACAAATAATAATAATTTTATTTGTTTCAAATCTTTATACCTTTTTTTAATTTTTATTTTATGAGGCATTTGCTGAGACCCCCAGCACAGCGCTGAAGAGAAGCAGTAACTGGAGGTCTGACAGACTGGGTCACGTCTTTGAAGGCAATATTTCTAACGCTTCACTGTTAAGAATAAAGTCTGCTAGAGATTTTTTTCAGTTTCAGGTAGCTACTTTCTATTCCTAGGTTGCTAAAAAGTCATGAACAAATTTTTATCAAATCCTTCTCTCCCTTTACTGAAGGTCCAAATGGTTTTTATTCTTATATCAGTCTGTAAATTACCTTCATTAATTTTTACAATGTTATAAGATCCTCACATACATCCTTGGTCATGACTTAAAAATACATTGCTGGATTTCGTTTGCTGGCTTTTAACTTTAAGGCTTTGTGCATACACACCCACCCATGAAACTACCCTACGATTAATTTTTCTCTCTCATGCTTTGTTTTGTAGAGACCTCGTAATGGGTTCGGAAGCTATAGATGGAGACCAAAGCTCTAAGCACTGATTTGGTTGCAGCCTGTAAGTTTTGACAGAAATTTTTTCATTACTTTCAGTTTTAAGTTTTTGATTTCCATCACAATCCCTTTTTTGGCCCACGAGTTTAGAGGCGAAGTTAACTTCCAATTTTTTTTTAAAAGCAATCATTTTACTACTGAATTCTAACGACTGCTTTATGTCTGGAGAAAACGATCTGTATGATCCCAAACCTTTGCTTTGGTTTTGATGGGCCAAGCTCTGTAGCCTGTACACAAGTCAATTTCTAACATGACGGAAGATCTGTCACTTTTTTATACTCATGGATTCTGAATCCACTAGAGTTACACTACAGTCTCCTGAACACGACAAAAAAAGAGAGAGAGAGAGAGAGAGAGAGAGAGAAAGGCACTCGGGACCCAAACTCCACCTCTCCATCAAGATTTAATGAGTTCAATGGAGATATTAGAGAGATGCCAGGCTAACGTCTGCACCCACATCTGAATCTGAATCTGAATCAGATTAAAGACATTAGCCTTTGAGTATTCTCCCCCACAATCCTCCCAACAACCTGAAGCTGCCAGTACGATCCAGCCCCTGGTTACCTTTTGAAGACCGCAGTCTCTGTCTTGGCGTCGACAGTGAGGCTGAGAGTTTCCTTCATGCCGCCATTCATCACTGTCTCAGTTACCTTGTCTGCACTTTCTGCATCCTCCTCTCCGTCAGAGCTGGCTTCCATGGCCATACTGCCTGGCGCTGAAAAGAACACACAGCTGATGGTCACGCACACCAAAACCAAACGAACCACCACTCCTCTTCTGTGCAGATCTGTCCACCCCAAGTTACATCTACCACTTGAAGAAGGAACAAAAGCACGAGACAATTTGTTTCTTGTTGCCTGGGCTGATTCTTTTTTTTTTTTTTTTTTTTTTTTACATTTTATTAAGATTATGATAGTTTACAACCTCGTGAAATTTCAGTTGTACATTATTGTCAGTCGTGTTGTAGGTGCACCACTTCACCCTTTGTGCCCTCCCTCCACCCCCCTTTCCCCTGGTAACCACCAATCAGTTCTCTTTGTCCACATGTTTAACTTCCACCTGTGAGTGGAGTCATACAGAGTTCATCTTTCTCTATCTGGCTTATTTCACTTAACATAATTCCCTCAAGGTCCATGCATGTTGTTGTGAATGGGATGATTTTATCCGTTTTTATGGCTGAGTAGTATTCCATTGTATATATATACCACATCTTCTTTATCCAGTCATCAGTTGATGGGCACTTAGGTTGCTTCCACGTCTTGGCTATTGTAAATAATGCTGAGATGAACATAGGGGTGCGTGGGACTTTTGGAATTGCTGATTTCAAGTTCTTTGGATGGATACCCAGTAGTGGGATGGCTGGGTCATGTGGTATTTCTATTTTTAATTTTTTGAGAAATCTCCATACTGTTTTCCATAGTGGCTGCACCAGTTTGCATTCCCACCAACAGTGTATGAGGGTTCCTTTTTCTCCACAACCTCTCCAACATCTGTCACTTTTTGTGTTGGTTATTTCTGCCATTCTAACAGGTGTAAGATGGTATCCTAGTGTAGTTTTGATTTGCATTTGCCTGGGCTGATTCTTGACGGGCACAGCCTTCTTAAACATGCCACTAGAGGGCCAGCCCTGGTGGCCTAGTGGCTAAGTTTGGTGCACTCCGTATCAGCAGCCCAGGTTGGTTCCCAGGCATGGACCTACACCACTCGTCTCTCAGTGGCCATGCTGTGGTGGTGGCTCACATACAAAAAGAGGAAGATTGGCAGCAGACGTTAGCTCAGGGCAAATCTTCCTCACAAAAAAAAGCCCTAAGAGTGACATTCCAGGGGTTTTCTTCAGCAGGAGCACCAAGTGCCCCACAGCCTTCCCAGCTCTGTGTCTACACACATACCCAACCTCCTCCCAGCACTCTCCTGTTCGTAAGGTTTTCCAATGCATAGCAGAGGGCAGAGCCGGCAGTTACGTATTCTGGCCTCCACCCACGACAACCCACAAGTGCCTAGTTTACGCTTCACCCACTATAGCGCTCTCATTCATCCTTCTCCCCTGCAGTTGTCCCACTTGGGTCCTATTCTTTGTTTCTTTTTCAGCTGCTTTCTGTGGTTCCTTGTGGATTACTTCTTTGTTCTATAAGAGGGAGCCACATGGTATACTGGTTATGAGCTTGGGCTCCGAAGTCAGACTTCCTGAACTCAAACCCCAGCCTCACCACTTCCCAGGTGCATAACCATCACCCAAGGTTCCGACCCTGTGCCTGAGTTTTCTTATTCCCAAAATGGGGATAATTGAACCCACCTGTAGAACTGTTGATAGATAAAATGAGGTCATCTATATAAAATTTTTAGAATGACAAAATCTTACTTACTAGTTTTATGACTTTTCCCTGCCTCTCGGTTCTGTGCCCTCTACTTGAGTTTCTTTTTCTAAGGACTCACGTCTCTGTTCCCTTCACATACTACCCTTCACACCCCCTTCACTCAGCTCCTTCCTCTCCCCCGCCTCCCAAAGCCCTAATCATCAGGTTGAAAATAGTCAGGGCCTACGCAAGGAACAACGTGCGCATTCTGAATAAAAAGACAACCCACTGCATTCCCTTGACCATTTCATCTGTTCAGAAAGGTGAGAAGAAAATAAAGAGCCCCAGTGCATGAAACATGCCCAGACAGGCACACAAGCTCCAGCGAAGCGAACTCCAGGGGACAAAGAACGGGATGCAGGCCGGGCTTGGAACGCACACACAGACTGATTCCAGTCTTATTCACCCTGGTACTGCAGGCTAAGACATTCTTCCTCTCTGGGCCTGTTTCTTCTCTATACATTGATGAGACTGAGTAACTGGTAACTCAGATCCCTTATTCCTTCTAGAATCAACATGCTGTGGTTCTGGAATGAATATATAATTTCTTCAGTTACCCTGTGGACAGCAGACCCACTATCTCATTTTCCTGGCTCCTTTGAGCCCTCGAGTCAAGACTGGTTTTATAAACCTGGTATATGCACAAAGACAACTTTTCAGATCTAGAAAACTAAGCATTAGGCTAAAGCTTAAACAACAACAAGATGACCAGCCTACAGACCGTGCACCTGGTCCTCTCCGCACCCACCTTCTGGCTGCACTGCCAGCGCAGCCGCAGTGGGAGTCAGAGGGTCCATCGGTTCAGTGCTGGTTTCCATTTCCACTGGAGAATTACTCCTTAAAGAGTCTTTTGTACTTTTAGAAAAGAGAAAATTGAGATGTTAGCAGTGGGAAGTAACCCTCAGTTAACATTATTCACAAAAAACCTTTGAAAATCAGTTTGAGTTCCACTGCGGAGACACATCAGCAGTTGGTTACAGACTGCAAGGGCACATGGATCTCAGTATGGACAGCGGCCTGAAGTGGCAGATGAGGGCAGGCAGGTCAATATTCTGCTAAATCAGCAGGGCAGGAACACAGGGATTTCTCTGAGGTTTCTAGACAGGTTCAATATCCCCCTGGCCTCTCATGCTCACCATAATCACCAGGCTCCCAGGGCTGGGACAGCAGCCGCATACACTGTACAGGACCAGCCGTATCCACAGTGCCGTTTTTACAAAAATCGTTACTTACCTTGAGTCAAACTGTCCAGAGAACCTGGCCCTCTTAATGATATTTAATGACAAAACATGACCTGTGTACAAGGGGTAAAGGGAAGCAAGCTACTTCAACCACATTCTCAGTAACCAAGGACTCCTATCCTCCAGTTATAAAAGAGAGAGAAAAGCAAGACATGGAGACTTCCCTGTCCTGTACTGGGGAAGAGGCGGTGACACAGATCATCATGCTGTGGAGACACCCCCACCCATCTCCCCTCAACCTCTGAATAAACTGCGTACTGCTATAGGCAACATAGGTTCTAACCGCCTCTTCGGTCCGTCTAGGATGAGAACTGCTAGCCCGAAAGAGTGTGTCTTCCCAGCTTTTCCATTACCAGCGACTGTTTAAAAACATCACTTGTTAGAGCAGGAAGACAACAAAGTCTTTCAAATGGAGTGATGGACACTAATTTTTTTCAGTAGACAAAACCATGTTAACCAAATCAAACTAAGCTTAATGGGACATGAAATCCATGGTTAATACTCAAATGCTGCCACATAATTCAGGAAAATTACAAAATGACAGGGTGCTGGCATCAAGAATAATACAAATAACAAGACTGACAGCCACAGCTGTCACACCCCTTAATTGACTGCACTAGATGAGCTACAAGTGAAATTCGAGTTCCTGTTATCTATTAAATCCCACATCCAGTTTGCGTTTTTCTGCTCCACAGAGGCGCCCGTCAGTTCTTCGGCTTCACCTCCTTCCTATTCTCCATTCTGTCCTGACAGCTTGGATGGGGCCCTTGGGGCTGCCTCTTGGTCAGCATCCTGCTAATTCCCTCCCTGGGGCCGCGTCCTCCCAGGCTCTCTTCACCCTCTCCTCCTTTCCCAGTTCATCCTGGACGAAAGGAAGGAGGACGGTGAATCTTTCTCCTGTAACTCACAGCAGTGTGTTTAATCCTGTTTAAGACACTACAGTCAACTTGGAAGTCAATCAGGGTGACCAGGAGTGTCGACAGCACACACACAGCCCCCCGGTTCTCCTGTAGAAAGGCTCAGAGAGTGGGTGCACAGCTGCTCACCTCAGGGAAGACGTGAACTCAGAGAAAGAAGCCCAGCCTGTCTCTTTGGTTGGCATTGGCTCCTCCGTGCTCCAGACGTCAGATCCCACCGAATCTAAGGGAGCACCGTGGGTTGTCTCCATGGGGACATCAAAATTAGCTGACCAGTTGGGTGCTAAAAAGAGGAGAGGAATTCCATTTTGAGAATACTTCGGCAGTTAAACACAACACAAGTTATTTTTCAAAAACAGATTTGCAATGATAAAAAAGACCGGAGCTGTGGGGAAAAGGAGATCCTAATGTGCTACTGCCAGAATGGGAATGGCTCAGTCACTTGGAGGGCAATTTGACAACAGCTATCCTATTATAAAGCTGGATGTTCTCTCTGATCGCTTAGCAATTCCCACTTCGAAGATTGTTTGCGCAAGAGAAACGTCACACAAGGATGGAAAGCTACATATAAAAGAATACGTTAATGTTAATTTCTTAGTTTTGACAAATGCACCAAGGTTATATTAACACTGGGAGGGAGATGGGTGAAGTGTATACAGCCACTCCCTGTAGACTATTTCCAACTTTTCTGTAAATCTAAAATTATTCCAAAATAAAAAGTTTATTAAGTGAAAAACAAAAAGAGTATGTTGGCTATTTAACTGCAGTAAATTGGCCTCCCAGTCCCCATCTGGCCCATTTCATACTGTCAGTGGCCTTTCTGCAGTCTGCTGCTGTTAGCACCAACAGGAAGGCTGCCTGTGACATAACAGGAAATACAGATATTTGGTCTCCGCTCCCTCCAAAACCCTTGGAATCTCTGAAGTGGTGAGTTTTTTCTTGTATGCTAATGAGATGGCCCGTGGCTGGAGCTCCAGGGGAGCCTTAGGTTGGGGGCTGGTTGCCAGGGGAACCATCAGAGGATTAGAGGATTGGAACTTTCAGCCCCAATCTTCTCCTCCCCCAATCTTCTAGGAAGGTAGAGGAGCTGGAAGTTGAGTTAATCACTAATGGCCAATGACTGAATCAGTCATGCCTACATAACGAGGCCTCATGAAAAATCCAAACTGCAGGGGTGCAGAGCTTCTGGGCTGCAAACAGCAGGCGGTGCATCACAAACTGCACGGGGACAGAAGCTCCCGTGCTCGGGACACTTCTGGATCTTGTCCTATTTATCTCTTCACCTGGCTGTTCACCTGTGTCCTTCAAAATATCCTTTGCAATAAACTAGTAACAGGAAGTAAAGTGCTTTTCTGAATTCTGTGAGCTGTTCTGGCAAATAATGGAACCCAAAGACATCATGGGAACCCCCCATTTATAGGCAGTTGGTCAGATGTACCGGAGGCCGGGCCTTCTGACTGGCATCTGAAGTAGGGGCAGTCTTGTGGGCCTGAGCCCCTACCCTCTGGGCTTTAACTCTCACTCCAGGCAGACAGTGTCCGAACTGAACTGCAGGACACCCAGCTGGTGTTGGAGAATTGGTCTGTGTGGGAAAACCCACACGTCTGGTGTCAGAAGTGAAGTCTGGAGAGTAGAAAGGAAGAGTTCTTACTTACTTTCTAAGTCCCGCAGACACAGGACTGATTTCAGAGGGCGGAGTGGCAGGTCCGCCAGGCGCATGCCGCTTCCTGTCTGTGGGGCCCTCGCACCACGCCGCCTGCTGGCCGGTGTGCATCTACCCCGTCACCTCCTGAGAGGTGTGCCCCTTCAGATGAAACCAGGTCTGTGTATCTGCCGTCACCGCACACGACGCTCTTCCTTCACGGTACTCAGGCTGAATCCCCAAATCCTTGCTGGGGCCAAGCAGGGGTATTTTCTATCACAACTGGGCCCTCTGGGTAAGGAAGGAATGCTACGCTGAGGATCTGCTAGCTCTGGGGGTACCCAAGAGAGAAAGGACTGAGGAGTACCTGTGCATAGCAGAAATGTACCCATCTTGAAGACGGGCCTCACTGTGTCTTCAGCAAGCTAGTCAGCTTCCCCAAGCCTGGGTTTCCTCATCTGTTCGATTCAGAGACGGCCCTCTACCTAGCGAGGTCCTGCAGGGATCACGCAGGGGCCTGCACGCAGCAGGGACCGAATGCAGGTTTGCTGCTCCACACCTGTGCCCTTTGATCTGTGTGAGTGTGGCAGGGCTCCACCGATACCGCAAAGGGATGATACCCGAATGTCTGAAAAACGCCCCTGAAGGCTCAGAAAAGTCACCTTGACAGTTATTTTTGCCCGCCCACCATATGCAAAGCTCTGGAATCATTCCATCCCAATCGAAGTTCCACTTTATAAGTAAACTAGGTCACACAAAAATGACTTTCCCATTGTCATCACTCTGGGATAGTCTTTCCCAGACCAGCTCCCCAGAATCAGCCTGACATTAGAAACTCTTCTAAACGGTCCAGAAAACCTCTGAAAGATGCCATAGAGATTGGTGGGGATGGCAAAGGCTTTCAAAGTCAGAGGATGGCGCAGCCCAGAGCCCCGGGAAAAGGGCATCCTCCACCCTTGACCTCTGGAGATCCGGCAATGCCAAGGAGTCCTTCCAGAGGAGCAGTCAGCAGGCTGAGGCCTGTTGGGCCGTGCTCCGTGACAGTAAGGGTGAATGTGACCTTCATCCGGGCTGCCCCGCAGCCCCGTTTCTCCCTGTCCCTACACCCAGTTCTAGAGTCACAATGACACTGGCATGCAGTAAGTGATACCAAGTGTGCAGTCTCTCTCAAGTCATTTATCACCCACCTAGCTACCTCAAAGACTCTCAGATTCCGAAACACCATGCAGCCTTAAAAACGAAGGAAATCCTGTGACATGCTACAACATGGATGAACCTTAAGGACATTATGTGAAGTGAAATAAGCCGGTCACAAAATGACAAATACTCTGACTCCACTTACATGAGGTCCCTAGAGTCATCAAATTCCTAGAAGCAGAAGGTAGAACGAGGGGTGCCAGGGGCTGGGGAAGGGGATTGGGGAGCTGCTGCTCACCAAGTACAGCCTCAGTCTGCGAGACGGAACGGTTCCAGAGATCTGCTGCACGACAACGTGAACACACTCAACGCTACTGAAGCGTACACTTGAAAGCACCCAGACATGCGCTCTCTCCAAGCGAAACATCGGGGCCTGCGTCTCATCTCGCCCCCTGCTGCCTGGTCTGTCCTCAGGAGCCCTCATCATCTCTTACGTGTGACAGGGAGGGTCTTAACGGTTTTCCTGTCTCCAGCGTGGGCTTTCTAATCCAGCTTTCACACTTGCCATGAGCGATCGATCATCTTGAAACAGTCAACAATGTTATTCTCAGTAAAATCCTCAGGGGGAGGATTACAGCCTTCAGAATAAACTCTTGTTCTGGCCTCTGGCCTTCTATGCCCGATTAAACAGCTGTGGGTCTCTGTGCCTTCAGATTAGTGCTTTTCTCTTTCGCACTGACTAATCCCTACTTGTCCTTAAGCAGCACATTCTCTGGGGGCCTCTGCAGACGCCAAGGTGAGCGGCTCTCCTCCTGCAGCACTGTTCCCATTACACTGTGCCGCACATCTCTCCACCTCCTCAGCAGCTCTAAGCTCCTGGAGGCGGAGTCTGTCCCAGCACCTGGCACACAGGAGGAACTGGATAAAGGTGGCTTTGAACTGAACCACACAGAGAAAAGCCCATTTCTTCCTCCTGAAGAGGGCGAGCTGGAAAAGGAGTGAGAGGATACAGGATAAATCTCTTTTCTTCCATGGCTCTCAGTTCGGATCTGTAACATGTGGGCATTTGCTGGATTACTGCTAGGGTCACGGGCAGCTGTGAGGTTACGGCGAGGTCGACCCTGACCTCCAGAGCTGGGTTTTGGCCTCTAGAACTGTGTACATAAAGGCCTTCCTGGGAACAGGAAGCAGTGTCAGCTGACAGGTGCTCTGTCACATGAAAATCTGCCCGGGCTTTCAGAAGTGAACAGTGTCTTTAAGAGGCCAGCCAATGTTAAGTCTCCTGAGCAAGTAGAGGACACAAACAAGCACTCGGCGGGACAAGCTTTAGGGTAGCAAGACTCACAGATAAACTCTGAAGAACCCATTTAAAACTGTTCAAGCTTCGCGGTGCTTCCTCCACTTTAGCGCACTCAGGACTTTACACATCACAAGATTCCCTCACCGCCCCACAGTCCCTGGTCCCTCCCGTCTGCGACGGCAGCCAGGCTCTGCAGCCAGACTTACAGCGGTCCACACGGGAAAGGGAGGCCTGCCATCAGAGCTCTGCCCGCTCCTCCCCTCCGGCCCGGGCCCTGAAACAAACCTCCACAGAGACGCGAATGACAACATGTGTTTCAACTTAAGTGTTCCTTCAGAAACCGTCTCGGATACTGCAGACCAGTCTGCCTATTTTTAAAGTACGTATTTCCAACACACAGCAACTGGCACGGCGGAATAAGGGAACTTACGTTCATTCAAGTCCACCTCCATCTTGTCTTCCGTGCTGGCACTGCTGGGCTCAAACAGGTCTTGTTTGGCTCCATCTTCTTCTTCAGAGTCTGTGCTTTCCTCACTATCGGTACTCCCCGAGCTAAGGGAAAAAGGATCAGAATATTTAATGCCGGATGTCAGCCATCAGCTAAATCTAGAAAATTCTAAAGGTCATCCAACAACAAAAAAAGTCATATTGCACTTCAACTGGACCCTGCCTGCCTGGCTGTCACCTTGTCCAGACTCTGCTCGTGAGTGTGCCGCCTTGTCCTCGAGGCCATTGGCCGCCCTCCACTTGGCCTTTGCTTGAAGATGCGGATCAGTCTACACGCCTGCCTTCTGATAGGAGTGCGGCCAGCTCATGTGCTGTGAATGTGCGTCTCCCTGAGGACCAGCGATACCGAGCTTTTTTCCACTTATTTACCACCCACGTATCTTTTCTGAAACGTCTTTCCACATCTTTATTATATGTAAAAAATTGGGCTGCTGTCTTTTTTCTTTTACAAAGTTCTTCATATACTCTACATAGAAGTCCTTTATCAGAGAAATGATTCACAAACGCTTTCTCCTAGTGTAGGCTTTGTCCTTTTGTTCTCCTGATAGTGTCTTTTGAAGAGAAGTGTTTAATTTTGATGCAATCTAACATCAAAATGTTTCTTTCATGTGAACTGCTTTTGCATCTTACAAATCTTTGCCTAACCCAGTCACAAAGATTTTCTAGTGTAAGTTTTATAGTTTTATGTTTTACATTTAGGTCTCAGATCCATTTTGAGTTAATGTGTATATTTGGTAAGAAATATGGATTGACTTCATTTTTTTGCAAACAGATGTCCATCTGTTCCAGCACAATTTGTTCAAAAGACTGTCCTTTCTCTACTAAATTTCTTTTGCACCTCCATCAAAAATCCGTGTCTACACCTATTTATGGGCTATCTACTCCGTCCCTCTGATCAAATATTCTCAGTCTTAACTACAATGCTGTCTTAAACACTCTATCTTGAAATCAGATAGGATTAGTCCTCCAATTCTGTCCTTTATGAAAGTTATCTTCCCTATTCTAAGTCCTTGGCATTTTCATATGAATTAAAGAATCAACTTGTCAATAGCTACCAAAAACCTGTCATAATTTTGTTAGGGACTCCAGTGAATCCAATCAATCTAGGGAGAACTGCAATCTTAACAATATTTGAGTCTTCCAATTCATAAACATTGATCAAGTATTAACTTCTCTCAGCTGTTTTGTAACTTTCAGTGCACAGGTCTTGCACATCTTTTGTCATATTTGATTTTTTTTTTTCCTGCTTTGTCTCCCCAAATCCCCCCAGGTACACAGCTGTATATCTTAGCTGCCGGTCCTTCTAGTTGTTAATTACATATTTAATATTTTGATGCTACTATGAATACCACTGTTTAGTAATTTCGATTCCAATTATTTGTTGCAGCATGTAGAAATACAATTATATTGATCTTATATCGTGCAGTTTTGCTAAACTCACTTAATTGTCTTTGTAGGTTCCAACCAGTTTTCTAAATTGGCAGCTGTGTGGTCTGTGGATACAGTTTTGCTCTTCGTTCCCGATCCAGACGCACTTTATTTCTTCTTGTTGACTTAGTGCAGCAGCTAGAACCTTCAGCTCAACACCGCAAAGCAGTGGCGGGAGCAGACATTCCCTCTCACTCCTGATCCTGGCTGGAAATCAGGCTTTCACTATAATGCTTTCAGTATAATGCTAACCATAGGTTTATTGTGGAAATTTTAATCAAGTTGGAGAAATTCCCTTCTATCTCCACTTTGCTGAGAATTCTTATCAGAAATAGATGTTGGATTCAAGCTGTACGCTTATTGATTTTTCCAATGTTAAACCAAGTCTGTATACTTAGAATAAACCTTGCTTGGTCAATGATGTATTACTGTTGCATTTATTTGCTAAAAATTTTAAAGGCATTTTTGCATCTATGTGCATGAGAATAAACAAATGTGCATTTTTCTTTTCTTGTAATGTAACGTTAGCTTTTGTATCAGGTTACACTAATGTGGCCTCAGAATGAGATGGGTACTGTTCCTACTTTTTGAATTTTCTGGAAGCTTTTGTAGAGAACTGGCATAATTTCTGCCTGAAATGTTTGGTAGAATTCACCAGAGAAGCCATTCGGCCCTGGAGGTTTTTTTGTGTGTATGTGGGAAATTTTAAACTAAAAATTCAACTTCTTTAATAGATACAGGACTATTCAGGTTATCTTTTAGTGCTTGAGCTTTGGTAGTTTGTGTCTTTCAAAGAACATCCAAGTAGTCAGAGTTATGGGCATAGAGTTGTTCATAATATTCCCTTAGTACCTTTTTAGTATCTGTAGAATCTGTAGTGATGTCACCTCTCTCATTCCTGATATTAGTAATTTATATTTTCTTTTTCTTGATCATTTTTTAGAGGTTTATCAATTTTATTAATCTTCTTAAAGAAGAGCTTTTGCTTTACAATGATTTCTACTGTTTTTCTGTTTTGTATTTCATTCTAATTGGAACGTGGAAACTGAGGTCACTGATTCAAGATGTTTCTTTTTTTCAATGTGAGCAGTATACTAATGCTAAAAATGATCCTTGAGGTACTGCTTTAGCTGCATCCCCAAATTCTGATACACTGTGCTTTCATTTTCCTTCAATTCAAAATACCGTGTAGTGTGCCCTTTGATTTCTTCTTTAACTCATGGATTACTTATTTTCCACAGATTTGGAGAATTTCTAGAGATCTTTCTGTTATTGATTTCTAATTTAATTCCACTGGGGTCAGAGAACATACTTTGTATGACATGAAACCTTTGAAATTTCCTGAGATTTGCTTTATGGCCCAAATATGGTGTCTCTTGGTAAATATTTCATGTACACTTGAGAAGAATCGGGAATCCGCTGTTGTTGGGTGGAGCGTTTCATCAATGTCCCGTAGGGTCAAGCTGGTTGACAGTATTCAATGTTCTATATCTTTACTGATTTCTGCCTATTGTTTTTATCAATTACTGAGAGGAGTGTTCAAATATTTGATTATAATTGTGGATCTGTCTACTTCTCTTGGCAGTTCTATCAGTTTTTGTTCCACGTATCTTGAAGCTCTGTTATTAGCTATATAGACATTTAGAACTGTCCTCTTAATTAACCTTTTATGACCTTCCCTTTGAAATTTACTTTAATATTAATATAGACCCTCTACTTTTTCTTTTAACATGTTTGTGTCTCTACGATTAAATTATTTCTCATAGGTAGCATAAGTTTTACCTTATTTTTCATCCAATATGACAATCTACGTGTTTTAATTGGGGTTTTTGGATCATTTATTTAATATCATTTAAATGATTACTGACGTGGTTGCTTAGGTTTAATACTATCATCTTGCTATAGTTTTCTGTTTGTCTCAGCTGCTTTTTATTTTTGCCTTCTTTTAGATTTTTTATGATTTAATTTCCTTTGTTGGCTTATTAACCATAACTCTTCACTTTATTTAGTGGTCGTTTCAGGGTTTATAGTATACATCTTTAACTCATAACAGTGTATTTTCAAGTCAATCATAGCCAAAAAACTGGAAACAGCCCAAATGTCCACCAACAGAGAAATGAATAAACAAGCTGTAGTGTATCCATTCAATGGACCACTACTCAACAACACAGAGGGATGGACTACTGACACAGGACACAGCAGGGATGCCTCTCAAAATAATCAGGCGGAATGAAAGAAGCTTGACAAAGGAGCATACAATGTGTGATTTCATTTACAGAAAACTCTAGAAAACACAAATCATTCTGGAAGAAGAGAAAGCAGATGGTGGAAGGTATTACAAGATAGCAAGAGGAAACTTTTGCAGGTGACGGATAATTTCATGATCTTGATTGGGATGAGGATTTCATGGATACAGACAAACATCAAAACTTACCATTTGTATAATTTAAATAAATGCAGTTTATTATATGTCAACTATATCTCAAAAGAGGTGCTAAATAATGAAAAATGGCATTCTCTCATCATACTGTGTTCCCTCTGGGTGTCAACTGTCATCTCCTTCAGGACACTGTCCTCATTGCCACACTAATTCCCTACGCTCTCGACAGATGGTGTTCTGTTAGGACGCACTGCATGGCTGTAACGTGTGAGAAGAGTCTGCCTCCAGAGGACAAACGGTAGTAGGCAATGGCTATTTAGTGAATTTCCTCAACACAAGGACCAAAATTTCAGAGCGCACGGTGACAAACAAGTTTGACTGGGGCTTAATCTTTAAAAAAAAGAGAAAAATCCCTACGAAGGTACCTGTCTCTCATTGCCTGGTCCTGGAGCTGCGGCAGCTATCTTTGGATCACAAGGTGACAAACCAACATGCAGAAGATGACAGAGTGGGAATAAAAGAAGCTGGGTTTAATGACCTTAACAGCTCCGGACTGTGAGACAAATACACCTTTACTGGTTTAAGTCACTGTTGGCTCTTCTGTGACCTGAAGCAATAAGCATTCCTAGGAGATACAACATAACTGCCGGCACACGAGAGAACAGGTGACGCCGGTGTGCTCCATCCAGCAAGAGGAATGGATGCCCAGGAGGCGGTGGAGGCAGGGGGGTTGCCGACGGAGTTTTACTTTTCACTGTATACTCTCTTTTCTTTCCATTGTATGCCATGTGAAAACATTACTTATTAAAAATAAACGAAATAAAAACAAAAGTTAAGCTGCTTTTCCCTTAACTATGAAGATTCTGATAATGAATATTCAGATAGCAAGAACTCCCTGTGTAAGGAAGCAAATTTATTTAGGTTCTTGTAATAGAGTAACTTAAAAAAAATTAAGGGGAAAAAAAGACTGACCTGATCCTGATGGGCATCAACTGACATGACTCTGTCTCCCCAAGTGAGATTAACTTTCAGAAACATCTTTTCCCCTCCTTGGCGACATTTTTAGTCTTTCCTAAAAAACGGTACATAACTGAGCCGCAGCTGTTATTCCTGGTAAGGGAACATTCATTCAACGCACTGTGTGACTACATTTCTCAGCATCGTCTCCCACTTGGAAGAGGCTGTCTCACAAGGTTGCATGAACTGGGTCTAAACACTTTCAGCGTTTTCAAGCAGATCACCTTGACTTGTCCATGCTCCTGGCAACACTGCAGACAGGGGTATGGTCCCAGCTCACACCAACGAACACGGGCATTTCTGATCATGGAAAAGTACCAGTCTCTAGGTCAAATAAGTCTGTCTCCTAAGAGCCCTCTGCTCCTGCATGGGGTATCATCACTGCTGTAACAGACTCCCTCTCACCTGGAGCGTCTTTGGGATTCTGGCGCAAATGCAATGTGCTTTTCCTCCCAGATGTCTTCCTCGTCAGAGCCTCCATCATCAAACTGCTGTATTCTTTCCTTACAACATGCTTCAAACAAGGCAATATTTCCCTAAATAAAAACGCGGAGAGAGAAAGAACAAAACATATTTTAAAATCAAGTTATTTTCTCCAAAAGTTACCACTGTAAATTGCATTCTTCCATTTCCTTTAAAAAATGGTGCCTATCACATACACCAAAATAAAATGTAAGCATCTAACGCCAGCTTCTGTAAGTAACAACAAAGTTTCCCTAAAGGACTGCATTCAAAATGAGCATGCGAGAAGCCGAGACTGTCCTCCTGGACTTGCTTTCGTCTAATCAGAGCACCAGTGGAAGCCCGAGAGCCGCCCTGCTCACCCACCTGCGATGGGTCCCAGACGTGCCCTCAGAGCAACAGCAGCCCGCACGTCCTCGCGTTTACCAGGCCAGCTAAGGAATGGACCAAGAGCATCAGCGGTCCAGTCAATAGTTTCTACCTTACCACCTCAGCTAATAAACCTGTGGTCTCTCATGCTAAACAACATAAAAATCGAGACTGTGCCCATCCAAATGACACTAATCCTATGTTATTTGTTGATGTGGCTTATTTGCTTTTCAGAACTGCCTGGTTTCTCTCCTGGTGACATACAGCAGACATAAAATGGAGCAAGCTGGAGTAAAGTGCAGTCTCTGAAGCTCAGTGTCTACACTGCAATCCCAAGTGATGCTGGTTTTATTAGCCCTGTCACATCTTAACCCAGCTTGACTCACATGCAAACTCACAGGCCCGCAGGAGCTGGGCGGGTCATGTAAGTGGTGCAGAGACACCAATCTAAGATGAAGCTTCCTAAAGCGCGGGGGGTCCCAGCACATGGCACCCATATGCAGACCGACAGATCCAGTTCCCACCTCTCCATTTCTCCATATGCCTTGTTGCTCGAGACAGGAAACATTAATACTCACACTTTCATTTGTACTGAGAGTAAAGTTGATGTCTGATACCCGATCAAAAGAAACACTGTAAACAAAACGTAAGTGTAGGAATAGTTAATTATCCATAGACTCACAGAAATAGTAGTCATGAAATTTTCCAAATTTAACATATTTACACTATCACTAAAATCTTTATAAGAAAAAAACCCTCTGCATTAAATGATGCCTCCTCCCTTGGTATTAAGGAATTTATAGAGGACAAGAAGGCTGGCAGGGAAGCCTTTTGAGACGTAATAAACACACCCTCAAAGTCTTCTTATAAAATATTTTTAACATCCATGGTTACAACCACAGTTCCATGGCCATACTTATATAACCAGGAAAAAGGTTATCTGCAAAGAAGAAACAAGTCAAAAGCTGAAACGTACATAACAGCTGTCAGACACTGAGCTTTCTCCAGATACTCCCCAAATCTTATGCTGCAATGGGGTGTAATCAGGAAGAAAGTAGGGAGTAAAAGAATTCACAGCCTATTGCACATAACTTTTGAGTAGGTGGGGCTATCTTCTCATTCTTAAAAGATCTGTTCTAATCCATCACTATTCCAAGTACTCAATGCAAATTGTAAAGAGACTGTGGATTCCTAACTAGTAACATTTATTAACAGTCCAGACAGGCAAACGCCGAGATGCCACGTGGGGAACCTGCAGGTTCCGGCATGACTGCTCCTAGGGTACAGACACAACCACTGCGTGGAGAGTCCTTGCTCTTGCTGGATTTAAATGAGCTGATTCTCAGGGCAGCTGACAGCCTTCGACTCCTGTGCTGTTTACAGTACTGCCTCTGGTCCACTGTGCCAACACGGCACGTTGTACGGCACAATTAGAGAGTGAAGAGAAAACTTCTCACGTGCTGTAAAGCAAACACAGCCTCCCCTGGCTGTGGTTCGACAAGCTATTGAGTATCTACTGCTAGCAAGGGACCGCAACAGATACTGGCATGCACGAGCATCACCATAGAGGACTCTGAGAGGAGCCGACCAATATTCACCACTCTTTTCTCAGCGAGCTACAATGCCCCTCTCGTAAACATTTTATTTATAAATACCTCATTTCCCAAGGTCAGATCCTAGCCCACTTGCTTTCATTTCTGTGGATCACCCACACACCTTCCATTCATTAATTCTCAGTACCAGTAATTCCCATTTCTGTGGCCCTCTTATCCTGACGACAGAATGAGTGCTCTGACTGCCTGGTTCCTGAAAAAAACCCAACTCTACCTTATGGTGAGTCCACTAGAGAAGAGAAGACACGTCAGGCAGGGCTGTTCCTGCCATAATAAAATGGCCCAGGGGTGCCGTCGATGAAATGGACCGTGCTGCTCAACCGCCTGACTAATGGAGGGATGAGCTACGTCACACAGCGCTGTCTAACGCTAACACCCAGAAGAGCAGGACGACGACCGGAGTCCCTAAACTCATCGAGTAAACCTCTGCGACAGAGGTCAAGCAAAAGGCAATCCCTCTCTGTGGGGGTGACACTCTAATCCCTGCAGGGCCTCTGGGTGCCTCAGGCCTGGACAGGCTGGCCTAAAGGAACGCCTCAGAGGGCAGCTTTCTCCCAGCTCCCGAACGTGAAGGAGCTCCAAGAGTCCAGGAGGATATAAAATGTCTCTCGGAGAGCAGCATGTACGAGACAACTATGGAAAAAGGAAAACATACTCACTTGCCAATGTCATCTTGATCTGCAAACTTCTCATCGTTGAAGCCAAACTGGTCAATAAAATTGGACGTCATTTGTTGCATCTGATAATCAGAAAAGGCCTGGCAACCCCAGGACCAGTGACAGTGATATAATGATTCTAATGACATTCTACATACTATTTGCCCATTTGTGTTCCAGAAACCATCTTATTTACATAGCCATAGGGCTTAAAAAGTTGGTGTGTTTTCTAAAAAATAGATAATTTCAGACACAATTACCAAAAAAAGACAATGTTTGGAATTTGGTCCACAAGTCATTCCAATGCACATGTCATTGTAAGAAATGTTAAGTGACCACTCTGCCCTCTATTACGAATTATCTTTAGAGAGAGGTCTGGGTTAAGTCTCGTTCAAAGAGGTGAGCAAGTCACGTGTAGACAGTCTGAAATTATGAGGTGTACCAGTCACCTCTGGACACAACCAACCTTATCCTAAGATCCAACAAGTGGTACCCACCCACCCTCCCTCTTGGCACCTCCCACCCCCAATCCACGACAGTGACACAGAACCGGAGGAGAATGACTAATAATCACACTCATGATCCTGCAAGACAATGTTCAGGGACATCTCATTTTCTTAAAAAAAGATTTATGTCTTAGAAGCTAGGAAGAATATAAAAGTAACTTCCATCCTACCTACCTTAGAGAGAGAGCAGAAAGTTTCAACACTGACCCAAAATTACTCTGAAAGGCCTACCACACTGCCAGATCTCTGGAGGAGCCAACCCTGTTTCCTGCACCGTTTCTAGAGAGCATTAGCTCACCTGCATTTTCTTAGGTGTGAAATGGGGGAATGTTAAAATGAACTCAACAAAAAAGCTGATAATCTAATTTAAAACAACAAGCAGGCCCAGGGGAGCAAGTGAAATCAGCGAATGTTCTATGTTATCAATCAGGAGTAAAGAATATACGAAGACAAGCAAGTGCCACTCCTTATTCTACCCCAAAAAATCAAAATGGAGACAAACAACAAAAATGGAGACAAACAACAACGTGCATGCTGCCCTGTGGACAGAGCTGTGTAGAGAAGAGACAGCTCTTTCCTGCAGGTTAGCCCCATTCGAGGGGCACGAGCAGCAACTGGTGGCTGAACGAAAGGCATCACTCCTGAGGCCAGCTGCTGGGACGGAGGCAGCCACAACCGAGGTAAACGGGCTTCTCCGTGGTTCTCCGTCTGAGCAGAGCCCACTGAGCCCACCCTGCAGACATACGCTGCAGAAACGCCTCTACCATTAATTCCTGAGTACTTATTCTGATGGCAGGGAATTATGGCATGGATAATCCAAATTACAGATAATTAAGAAATAAACCTTATATTTGGCTTTGGAAGGCATCTTTTCGTGAAGTTTGAAAAAATCTCTATCTAGTTTACTGAGAACCAAAAAGTTCACTTTTTTTCTAACTCAAAATCCCCACCCTCCCCCCCTTCACTCTCACACCTTCAAGCTGCCCCCTTTCTTGCCCACGGAGATGGTACTGTAAGAGCACACGGGGGCAGGGGCCAGCCTTGCGGAAATGCATCTGGCAAGGCACGCCAAGGCTGAGCCACGGGGGTCGGGCTGAAAGAGAAGGGCAGGGACAAGTTCTGGGAGGCTGGGCTGAGTTTTACACACATGGATGGAAGATACGGCACACACCATCCATATCCTCTGAAGGGCAGCTTTATCTTTTATTGGGTAAAACGAATGCTCGGGACCTCTGAAGATGTGGTAAAGAATGGCGAAGTTATTCTTCTGAGCAAGCAGCATAAGCCAGGCTCTGAGTTTTATTTATAGATTAGAAATTTGGTCACACAAGAGGAAAGGTCCCTCCCAAAATTTATTTGATTTTTTTTCCTTTAATTTTTTTGTACCTCTAGAGATCATATTATGAATTTTTTGGGTGTAAAAGGGAAGGATGTTCCCAAAAGTGTTCCTTTAAATCCTTCATAATACTTTAAATGCTGTATAACCAGAACGCAAATACTAAATGTCTTATAGATGCATATGTGAGAACATACACATATGTACACATAGATAAGCATATACAGATATGCATACATGTGTACAACACATGTGCACTGTCTGTCTCTCTATCTCCCTATTCGTCTATCTAGGAAGATACTTAGCAACTGGCAGGCACAGCAGCCTCCACACACTAATGCAGAGGAAAAAGAAAACCAAGCGACTGTAGTCCTATTAGCTCTGAGTCTGTCGTGGCTTCTAGGAAGACACAAACTAGAAAGAACTTCAGGTTTCAAATCTGATCTTTTACTAACACAGCTATCAAGGCTTAACTAAACCCATACAAGCGAAGACTGTTACTGCATTCTACTCAAAGCTACATAAGAAGTGCTTTGGGGGCCGGCCCAGCGGCGCAGCGGTTAAGTGCACACGTTCTGCTTTGGCGGCCCGGGGTTTGCTGGTTCGGATCCCAGGTGTGGACACGGCACCGCTTGGCAAGCCATGCTGTGGCAGGCGTCCCACATATAAAGTAGAGGAAGATGGGCACAGATGTTAGCTCAGGGCCAGTCTTCCTCAGCAAAAAGAGGAGGATTGTCAGTAGTTAGCTCAGAGCTAATCTTCCTCAAACAAACAAAAAAAAAAAGTGCCTTGGATTCTGAGAAATCCAAATCTGGAAAGCACCGTACAGCTGTGTAATTATTAAAAACTTTTTATTGTTTAAAAAAAAAACACATGTGCACACACATACTTCCCAGAACAGTCATCCTGGCCAAAGCCAAGAACAGTGCAAGTCACTGAGAAGTGAGCCCACCACTTTATTCAGCAAACCTCCTTGGCAGTGTGACCTGGGCACCAGGAGCTCCTATGCCCCTGAACAGGCCTGTTTGGAATGGGGTGTGGGAGGCGGTCAGGTCGGTCCTCTGACTGAGCTCTCCTGTGGCAGTCAGTCCTAACTCTCCAGAGTTAGGTGAGACACGGTGAGAGGAAGACCGCCTCTCCCTCCACCCGTCAGGCTAACGTAGGAGGAGGAAACCCGGAGTGTGGGGTGGGGCTGGGCGGGCATGACACAAAATAGGCAGGGCCACAAAGCCAAATATTGTCCCCTGGCTGACATGGTTACGCACCCCTGCTAAATGACCTGCCTTGCACTTTACCAACACGAGCCCTAACTTCCAATGGGAATGAGAACTTAAACTTGATATATATAAACTAATATTCTGATTATTATGGAGACCAGCGTGGAATTCTTAAATTAAGCTGGACTTGTATTCTCAACTTAAAAAAAAAATGCTTTGGAGCATACTTCTTATTTTCAAAATGATCCATGATTGGTTCATAGTTTAAACAGGCAAAGAAGGGTTTACTGGAAGCTAGTCAATCAGAAAAGAATAATTATTTTTCCTACTTTTAGAGAAAATCCACAGGGCTAGGAGCCTGGTGAGAGTTGTGTTAGTGAGACAATTTTCTGACTGTGATTGTCATATGCACAACAGCAGTCAGTCAAACCAAAAAACATTAGAAAATTCTCCCCAGAACAGCAATAACCCTGGAAAAATCTAGAGAAGTAAGGGGGTCTGCTTTCCAGATACCTAAATGTAACCACTCCCCAATTAAATCAGTAGCCTAAAGTTCCAAGTTTATTAGCTTATTTACAAACAGATGTTTAAGGCATTCTTTTTCTTAAAGCTATTGCAACAGGTACAAAATCACCTTGAATTTTACACCATCAAGCTTCATTCTAAGGTGGAGTAATGTGTAGCGCTGGGGTTCATAACAGGTTGAGTGGACTATTTGCTTCCTGGGGCAATAGCAGAGAACCCTGGGGTCAAGAAAGGACTGCTTGTGGGTCTGAGGGCTCGGGATGAGCCAGGTGTGCATCTCGGGTGGCTAGTGCTCCCAGACAGCAAGGAAGGGCCTGCTGCACTCTCTAAGGCCCGGGTGCTCCCTGTCCATACCCTCGGGAGGTCGGCTTCCGAATGACTTCTACAAGAGTCAAGAATGGACAGAGAAACCAGCCACGTGCTGAAAGGCTACTTCGGACTATCAAAACCCAGCAGCCACTGAGCTCAGCCCACAGTGGAGTATGACGGGCTACTTGGATGCCTGAGACAGGGCCGGCAGGAGCCTCAGAAGCTTCGTCCTGGCCCTGGTAAAAGACGAGGCTTAAAGATTGAGAAAGCAGCAGCCAGGCAACATGCAGGGCTGGGCGGGAAGATGACTATGTTAATCCTCCTGCCACACCAAAGCCACTGACCCGCCAAGACTAAGGACAGCCTCTCCATATGAAGAGCTGATAATTTGCAAAAGGGCTCCTATTTTTAGCTCTCAAACTTGATACCCAGTTGAGATAGTGAGATAATCTGTCATTTCTCCAAGAACCACCAATGGATGAAAAATCAGTATATTTTTATATCCTTTTTTCTCCCCCATAAAGACTACGAGCAGCTGATAAACGGAGATGAATTTGGGGGCAGGAGGGTAGGGTGGCAATAACTTACTTCAACTAAAACTTCATTTAGATATCACTATAAAAGACCTTAAAGATATGAGAAACAGAAGCCATTTGGCTCAGGGACATTTGTGAAAGCTACTTCTACTGACATTAAAAAAGTCTTCTTATTCTCACCCACAGATCTCTACTACAGGAATCCGTAAGAAATAACCAAACTACTATAAATGCATACTTTACTGTATTTGCTGTACTGTATCTACAGAATGAGCATGTTGGAGACACTTACTATTCAGTTCATTCACATCTGCCGAATATTTACCTGACCCATCATCGTTACCAGGTATGAAACAATTCCTGGAAATATAATCAATATAAACCTTCCTCTCATGTACCCAACACTTTCTACTTTAAATGCTTCTGCTTAACTAATAAGTAACCCCATATTATATCCTAATGCATAACGCATAATCTGACTCCAAAACTGATTCATAAATGGCAACTAGACTAAGCATTCAAAATAAAAACAGAAAGCAAAGCTTTTAGGCATGACTCACTTGCTGCAAAGAGGAGTCCTGTGAGAAACCCGTTTCTTTAAAGTCAATTTCATCATCACTGGATGAATGAATATGGCAGGTTGTAACCTATATGCATAAAAATGTAAAACACTATTTAACAGAGAAAAGTTGAAGGACATTTGTATCAGCATTTGTATGGAAAAATCACATTTAGTTTTTCTCAATCTGTAACAACAGCAAGAACAAAGTAACAGTTAAGTTGTAAACCACCCCACAATTCAAGGGGACACTTCACTCCAGCAGGTGGGCTGGCTGCCTGTGCTCGTGTGCCCCTCTGTGACCGCTTCACCCATTACGAACATCCCTAGAAAACAAGTCAGAGACGAGTTACTCCATTTAAGTGACTTCCATAACTATCTCCAATTAAAGGTTTACAAAGGGAAGGCAGAAGTAACGGCTCAGATGAAATGTAAAAATAATTTATATGTGCCAAGCCCGAAGTTTTGGTAAAACTGTAATTCCCAGGGTTTACTAATGAGCCACTAGAAAGGTCAGGTTTAAACATAACCATTTCACTTTAAATTCTTGCATTTCCTGCCCACTCTAAGAGGAGCACTGTCCATAAGCACTAAATGTGACTTGAGTCAATAGCCCCCTGCTCATGAAAAGACCCCAAATCTTCTGCCCCTTAAAATGCACCCCCGCCCTCAGAAGTTACAACCAACTCACATTAAGCACAAGCAAACAGGAACTGATCACCAATTCACGGTAAGTGATTTTTATTAATTCATAAACATTGCACCATATTAGGAGGAAATGTATTAACAATTAGAAAGGAAGATATACAAATGACTAAGTACAACACTAATGACCATAATTGCTATACAGCAAGTAATAAACACAAAGCGTCTGTAAAACCGCAGAAACAAGCACTATATGTCTGAGGGTAACTTACACTGTATCTTCTGAGTTAGTCCTTGTACTTTTTGTAAAAGTGTTTGGGGCAGAAAGCACTGTCATCGGGGGGAGCCACAAGTGTGCCTAATAGCCTGGAGTTACAGAAGTTGGCCTGGTCTGCTTTGTGGTGTTCCAACTTTGGTTCAAGGGGCCCAAAGTGGAATCCAAACAGGTCTGTACATGGTATTCCTTACGAAATTCTGAATAAATCACTGCCTGAAGAAAACTAATCTCTTTCCCTTGGTCTGGCCACCTTTGGTAAAGATACTAAGCCCAGGTGAATAAGCCAGTGTTTCTAATTAATTCCCTCTCTGTCTTCCCTAAGGTCTAAGTAACGCGTTCACACGCGCATTCTGAATCCGGCCTGATGAAACCAAAGGCAGGATTTGAGATCAACAAAGGGAAGCTGCCTGAGTCAACCGCAGCCTCAGTGAGTTAGTGGGGAAAGATGCGGGGACAAGGATGTTCCAGGAGAACCCAGCCAGGACGCAGAAGGGAACTGGTGGAATACTGCTTGCTCATGGCAGCTGGCATCTTACGGGGCAACTGCAACCAAGAGCGGGTCACAGGGTCCTAGTGTAGTGGATTTAGAAGAGCTTCAGCTCTTCTAGCTGGCTGGCAAGATAATGCAAGAATCATATGAAGCCAGTGTGTGTTTTGGGGGTGCAACCCCACAGTGGGACACCGAATTAGAAGACAATTCAAAGAGCAAGCTAGGTGAACTAAGCAAGAGAACAAAAAAAGACCTGGCAGCTCCCAGCTTGCCTTGCTGTCTAAGTTGAAACAGGACGCAATGCATCCTCATTCATACTTTCACTTTTTGCTACAAAGTAAGATTTTATCAGCTCATTACTTAAAGATGAGAAAGAAACTAACTTTTGTTGAGCAACTACTATGTGCCAGACACTATGACCCCCCTGTATATTCTCCTTAACCTGTATCCTCAAAGCAATTCTGGGACATATTTAAAATAATTTTTTTCTCCAAAAAGAAACTACTGTTTTAGAAAGTTGTTATTAACACCACCACAATGACCACAGGCCTTCGCAACTATGTTACTGAAAGATGTGGCGATTCAATTCTATCCACACTACACCTGGTCTGAAATCGTTATCAATAAAATGAGCTAAGAAGACAATTTAAATTACCCGCGGGGAAACTTGCTAATTGAAAGCCCCCAAGTTCATCACACAGATGGATCGAGCATGGAGTCCCGGATCGAAACTTCCAAACACACGTCCTCTGGAGGCGTCTCCATCTCAGTAAATGCCACCGGCATTCTTCTTCCTCAGCTAAAATCTTAGTCATCTTGTTTCTTCTGTCCCCCCACATCTGTCCCCTCTACCATCAAGAGAACCTCAAATCCCATCACTGCTCATCAAGCCTAACATCACCTGCCTAGCACAAGCCAGCAGTATCTCCCACCCGGATTAATGCTCTATGAGGCAGCTAACCAGTCTCCCTGCTTCGACCTTTTGCCCCACTATGCAGCTGGCCCTGGGTTTCCACGGGCTCCACCTCCAGACTCAACCAACCTCGGACCAAAAGGTCTACGATGGTTGTGTCTCTACTGAACGCGTACACACTTTTTTTTTCTTGTTGTTATTCCCTGGACAATAGTAATAACAACTATTTCCACAGCATTTACATTGTATTAGGTATAATGAGTAATCTAGGGGGGATTTAAAATATGCAGGAGGATGTGCAGAGATTACATGCAAATACTACGGTATTTTATATAAGGGACTTGAGCACCTGCGGGTTTTGGTATCTGTGGGCAGTCCTGGAACCAATCCCCCGTGGATACTGAGGGACAACTACAGTCGATTCTCACTCCAGCAGCCAGAAAGATCTCTCAAAACGTACATCCAATCATGTCACTTTTTGGCTCCAAACCTAAGGGCTCTTCTTCTCACTAAGATCACAACCAAGGGGCTTGCTGGGGACTAAAGCTGCAGGAGATCTGGCCTGCAGAGCCTGGCAGACCTCATGGCCCATTTTCTCCCTCGCTCGCTCTGGTACAGTGCACTGGCCGACATGCCACCCTCTGCACACACCAGGAACAACCCAATCTCAGGCCTCTGCGCTTGCTCTTCCTTCCTCACTTCCCTCAAGCTTCTACACAAGTGTTACCTTCTTAATGAGGTTTCCTATACCACCTAATTGTAAATTGCACATCTGCCCCAAATGCCGCTGACCCTCTCCCGGGGTTTATCCATCCCCACTGAGGCGGGGATTTTTGCCAGTCCTGTTCAGTACAATGTCCTCAGTGTCTGGCACACAGTAGCCACTCCAATATTTACTGAACTAATGAATACTAACAAATCACTAAATGAGGATACAGAATCTTAACTTTTTAAAAAAGTACCAAGTATACAAGAACACTCTTGCCAAGCTAGATGTATTCTAAGTAAGTATACTTGATGTTGCAGTGGAAAAAGCTTTTGAGATGTTACCTTCTTTCATAATAAAATTTCAGTTTTATTAAGTGTTGTTAAAAAAAAAAAGCAAGTGTTCTCTTCATCTTGGCTGATTAGGCTGCTAAGGAAAATCGTCAGCATAACTTGACTGTTAACTTCTGAGTGGAACGGGAAAGCTTCAGCCTCTCCTCATTCCTTGTTACTGTGTCGTCCCACTGTGGACCCCCGCACCTATCTGGCCTGGGGCTGGTGAGAAACACACACTCTCGAGCTCCTACCTCAGCCTGCTGTATCTCCACACAATTCATACATGCACTTCTCTATTACCTTATACAACCTCCAGGGACTGTCTCCTCAGTGATGAGAAAGGAGCACCAACACTTAAAAACACATTCGCCTCCTTGGAGAGGAAGGCGGAGAATGAAACAAACTCAATTTTCCAAAGTCAGTGCAAAAATGTTTTCTACGTTATCTAAAGTTACCCTATCTAAATCCTTACCAATTTTTACAGTTTGGGGGCTCAGTCAAAACAGAAAGGTCTCTGGATGTAACTAAAACACCAAATTTTATTCATTATAAACTCCCAACATAAAAACACAAGCAATATATGAATCCACTGTGCACATACTTTGGCATGATGGGGTGAAAAGATTAAAGTACTTCAAAGGTCTCAGAGCGAGGGTCATTAAAAGGTTGCCCTAGAAGTGGCAGGAGCTTGGGGCGGGCACAGCTTATCCTACACACCCGAGCACGTCCTCGGGCCCAGAGCCAGTAGGATAAGCGTGTGGTGTGTAATGAACAAATCCTTGCTGTGACTAGAAAAATAAGAACAGGCCAGGGCAAGAGAGCAATGTGCTAACTCCAGCATGCGGTGCTGGGCTACAGGTGGACTCAAGTCCCCGGAATACACCTGAAACGATCCCCAGAGAGGCATCTGAGCCATCCTCAAATCAACAAGGCCAAGGCAGCATATCTAATCTAATCTACCTGTTCGAGGAGGGGGCAGAGAATAAGCAATCTATTACTCAGCTGCCAATTTCAGTGATGAATGTGCCTGGAACAATTAGAAAGGAGATGCTTTTACTCAGACGTCACCCTCCATCACATGGGTGGGCACTCATTCTGTATGACATTTCTGCAAGGGTGAAATTCACTGCACTTACCAAGTCGAATTTATAATAATATTTGCAACAGCATATTTTCCCTGCAACGTGGTACCCAACCCCACTGGGATAGAGCCTGAAACATTGTTGGCAGAAAAATGAAGCGCTTGGAGGCTGTGGTTAAAGTCTCCTTGGTAGCCTAGGATTAACGTATAAGCATCCTTAAAACCCTGGAACATCTGTATCTGCAATCCTACAAAGCACAACTCCCCATCCGAAGGACTTAAGACTAAATGGGGGTGGTATTTCAGCATCGGGTATTTGGGACCAAGGAACTAAAGGTGTCTTGAGGGGTCAACCTGAAAGTCTCGACAGACAACAAAATCATAGAGTGGAGCGAACTCGACGTGGGATACGAGCAATGTTAACGGGGCTCTACAAGCCTGATCACTTTTGCTATAGAAGCCAACTTCTCCCCATTTTGTTTTCCTCTAGATGATTTATGTAGTGCAAGTATGATGGCAGGAAGCACAAGAGGCAAAGAACTGAGCTTCACCTGCAGTGCTAAGTGGGGCCTGTGATCGTTTTTCCCTCAACACAGGTGTACACGTCTAGATATGTCTGACCCACAAGGGCTACACGTTAATTTTGCACTGCATGCCCACACTGCTCTATGCAGACAGACATAACATTTACACACTGTCACAGAGCAGATTACGGACAGCATCACGCAAAGGAGCGGAGTGCCAGCTGAGCTGCAATGACATCCTTCTTTACACAGAACTGCTCACAGGAGAAGTCTGCTTGAATCACCAAAGATCAAGCAGTTTATAAAACCCTGATAACAAGTTTAACTCGACATTTTTTACTCCTACCAGTGAAGTCAATCAAAGGGGAATTTTAAAAGAAGTTTCCCAAACAAAATCAGAAGTAATATTCCTAAATATCCCCTTATAAATAAGAAACAAGACAAAGATCTGCTTAAAGGAGACCATATTACCTGTATTCTTAACAGGGAATCAAGATGGGGCCTCTAAAACAAAATGGCTCAATTGAACAGTATGCGAGAACAACTTCACCCTACAATACAACTCTGATCATCCAGAATTCTAACCAATTTGGTTGGGGGGAAAGACAATCTACAGTGAGTGATACATTCATTAAAAATTACTCAGCCCTTCCTCAATGACTCAGGGCTGTCCAACTGAATGTCACTTCCTCTGTTGGGCTGTGACACTGAGACACTAAGGGCCATTAGACCTACTTTAATTAAATGGCCCCACATAGCTCCCTTTTTATAGTTACCTCTTAACTTCATAATTCTTCCAACTCCTAATATCTACAAATTCTATCATTATTCCCACCCCTAACAAGCCATTACCGCACCAATCTGTCAAGAGTCTGGAAAGATAACCAAATTTGTTAGACAATCTACAATGTAAGAGGCAATGGGCCCTTCGGGGAGTGACAGGGGGTGAACTAATGACCGCTCTGCTGCTGCCAGAGCCTTTCTGCTTCCCTCCTGTTTCTAAATTCTGTTCTGAACAGATAAGGCTGCCAGACACCGGACTGCCTAACAACTGAAGTGTTCCTGTGTGTCAAAAATTCAAGTCCCAGTTGCTGAATTTCAAATATGCAATTAAACACTGGACACACCTACTTCCACGCAGAATCAAGGCCACCACCTTGATGCTCAGCTGGCACCTGCTTATGAAAGGAAATGCTTTTCTTCATCTTTAAAAGCAAAAGCAATACTTACCTTAAAACTTAATGTGCTAAAAAAAACAAAATACATTCCAAAGTCTAATATAATTTTAAAAAATATTATCAATGCCATTATTCCCTGGCTAAAAGTACCAATCTGTTAAAGATTTTAAAGCTGGGGTTTCAAAGTCATCTACAAAATTCTCCCCCATGGGGAATGATCTAAAACGAGAGTAAACCCAACTCAATAACATTAGAAAATACCCAAAGGAATATTTAGGTTCTCTAACTACCCAGGGTTATCTGAGGCATAAGGCAACAAACCCAAGAGAGTAGGAGGAAGGCCAAGGCTGCCAGGCTGAGGTGCTCAAGGGCAGGGCCTGAGGAAACGGAACTAAATCGTGTTGGCTGGGTGTCAGTGGCTTCTTTGCACCCTTTGTCGACCCAGGCAGGAATTAGGAGTTGACTAGACAAATCAGCAAGAATATTGTGAAGAGTGACCTCTCCTCCTGGTAAAGAAACATAACTTATCCTTGGCCCACCATTTCGGGGACAAATGGAAGATCTTTCACATCCTCCTGAATAAATGGGCAAAAGCTAAAAGCACTGAAATCATAGAAATGGAACCTTGCAAACCTACTAGATCTACCGTGTTCCTCTTGTTAGTTTCTCCTAAGGAGCTTGTGCAGAACGTCTCCCATCGCTCCCTGACTTCGTCTGGAAGATCTTCAGAGGGAGAAAAGGAAAAGAGCATTAGCACTACAGTGACCTCCACACAGACAAATCGACACAAGCGTGCACTACTGGCGCGGCTCATCAGAGGCAGAGGCCCTACCAGCTGGGCACCCGGCTCTTGGGGGATAGAGTTATAAAGCCTCGTACACTCTGAACCCCCAGCACTTGCAGGAACCAGAACCAGCCCCCAAATTCTACACTTGAGGCCAACAGCCCTAGGCAGCGACGTGAATTTAACAAACTTTTAAAACTCTTTTGGCAAAAACTTAACCTGGAAAATGTGAGTGTTTCCAGCAATCTCTTCTGAGAAAGGTAATATATGTTTAGGTTGGGGGGGAAGCTGTCTTTTTCCATGGTCATGCAAGTTTAAGAAATGCTGCAACTGTCACTCCCGCACACTGTTCTGAGATACTCTGACTGGCAGCTGGCCGATGAATGATCCATTGAACCCAGGGTGGCTTCTCAAATTGCTCAAATATAATATTTCCTAAATGTCTGTATCATAGGCCAATATATGGATACATATGCAAGGGTGAAATTCTACCTTCTAAAGAAATTTTCAAGAAAAAGATACACAAATACTTTCCCTAGAAAATGAACCATGGCTGTAATCTTGGAGGTCTTACTGAAGTTTTATCTGACAATTCTAGTTTAAACACACACGTGTGTGCACCCTCACACAGGCACACACACACCTGGCCGGGCAAGCAACTTCCAGAAAACAAAGGCTGATCTAAAACACAATCACTCACATGGCCATTTCTCCTTGGTAAGAACAGAAAGATAAACTGTGATGACCTGGCTTCTCTCTCTCTCAAGAAGCAAAATTAGAGGTGGGCGAGCCCCAGTTTTACACGACTGGGAAACACTGAGGCTTTCAGCGCACGCTTGATAGGGAACAGCCTCCTGAACACAAACATTCCCAAAAGATGAGACAGACTGGAAAATGATGGTCAGCCAGTTAACTCTGAGCCACTGCTGTGCCACAGAAGTGAACGACTTTCTGCACTCAGAGTCAGGCACAGGACTAGCGCCCTGCTGGCACAAAAGCCCTGAGTGCCCGGGGCTCCCAGCGCTCTCGTTTTGGAGGAGATGGACTCATGGCCTGGGCGCCAGTGTAAACGGCACCCACACAGTTTCTTCCAAGTTACCTTGGCTGATGGGAACTCAAATGCTAACACAAAAAGAGTCCTTAGGTGCCAATATCCTTCATTTTAGTAATAGAGATATGGAAAAAATGCTGATAAATGCTTCAATATCCCAGTGAAAGGAACTCACTCCAGAGGCTATAGACAGGCCTTCAGAAGAAAATAAAAAGCAGGAGTAACTATAGCTCAGGTGGCTCAACCACCAGCCTATGAGAACTTCAAGCTCAAAGGAACGATTTACTGAGCAATGCTCTTGGAGAATGAAAGTGGACAGCTCCAGTACCCTGAACTTGGCCGAGGCCAGCCTGGTGGCGCAGCAGTTAAGTTCGCACATTCTGCTTCGGAGGCCCAGGGTTTGCCGGGTTAGATCCCGGGGCTGGACCTATGCACCGCTTGTCAAGCAATGCTGTGGCAGGCGTTCTATATATTCAAAGAAGCAGAGGAAGATGGACACGGATGTTAGCTCAGGTCCAGTCTTCCTCAGGGGGGGGAAAAAGCTCTGAACTTGGCTGAGCCTACCAATACTTACTAAAAAGACTGCAAAAATAAGAACAGAGATTCCGCAAAGAACTACATTCTCAAGAACCTCATTTAAATTTCCAGGTAATTTGTGAAACATAAAGAAATGCCTCAAATAGCTATTAAAAATAACTACAAATATTTCCACTTCACTCTTAAATCCCTTTCTCCAATCCTACGAAAATGTAATTAAAATTCCATGGACCACTTACCTTTGATAAGCTGCTGCACTAATGCACTGTTGGGGCCCTTATCAGTACTGTGCACGATACAGTTAGCTATCCTCGTCAAGTGTCCCATGTAGCCATGTCGTCGTCCTCCCTCAGCCCTGACACGGGGTGAAGGACAAATATTCAGACTCCTGATAGGTTGCAGTGATGATACAGCTTGGTAAATACAGTGAATTTAAGCCATCATTCTAAAAACCGAGGCAGTGAGGATGCGAATCGACAGAAAAGGAGAGCACCCAGATATCACCAGGCTAGGGTGGAGGGGGTGGCAGAAACTGTCTACTCAAAGATTGCACTGTAGCCTCACTCAACAGGACAACGTTTATTCAAATATACAAACAAACTATAATCTTCAATAACATATAATCAAAAAAGGAAAAAACCCAAATATTTCATTGATGTTTAATGTTTCTGTGACTTTCCTTTGTATCTTTTCGTGACACTATTCAGACTTATTTTCAGACTTAAAATCAACAGATCATAGGGAACCGAGGTGAGAATTCTGCTGCTTCATTTGCTAAAAGGCATCAAATGTTAATCACATCAATCAATTAACAGAGCTAATTATCTACTACTGGCATTTCTCAAGTTAAAATATTGGCTGATTTGAGGACTTGGCCAAGATGAGAGGTAGTGAGCTTGTACGTGGCCCACAGGCCACTTGGAACACAGGCAAATAAATGACTCCTCATCCCTTTCCCCCACTTAGTGTCTCATCTTCCCAACTATGATCCGTCTTTACGTGTAGACAGACAGTTCACATCACCATGATTTCTCTGCCCGACTATTTACATGTGTCAGGACTTTAAATTCTATGAAACAAAAGACTTTTGACCACAGGTAGGAGAGAACAAAGTGAAGAGATTTTTGCTTAAAGGGAGAATCTTTCAGATACCACTAAAAAAACATACTAGGCTTGAAGGCACATAAAATACTTGCTAACAATCTTAGAGGGTCTGAGGATACCCAACAGTCAGAAGGCATAAGCTTGGCCTCAGCTGAGTTGCTAAGGCCTCTTAGTTTCACAGTAACATCCCAAGTCCCAAGCGTTCCTTCAGGGCGTCTTCTCAGTCAGACACTACCGTGCTCCCCCAAGCCCACACGGGAACGGAGGCCCACCTGCAAGCTTTTGGCCCAGGGCTCCCTAGGTTCTTTAGGCTTCTGGGGCAAGGGGACATTAGAAAAGCTCTTTCAGGACCCCTTGAGATGGGGGGAAGATTACCAGCCAGGCCTTCAGAGGACGGAGCCCACAGGCAGTAGAAGACACGGAACACCTCGGCACTGGCTGGCTGAGGCAGCAGAGAGGGAGAGAGACCAGTGCGGGCACAGAGGGGCCAGGATGGGGTCAGACACACAACCTCACAGCACCCCCGAAGGAGCTCCGCTTGAAAGAATGTCCCTGAGGTCTACCAAGACTAGCTCGGCCACACTCAAACTACAGGCCACCTTTCAAAGCCCTATCAGCGCTTAGTGAGCAATTTTTAAAAGCCGAATCCCACGAAATGAAGCTGAGACCTCCCGTGAGTTACTTGGCTCTCCGGGGGGCCGCCAGGTAAGGCTGAACAGAGATGCAGAGCAAGAGAACTTGTGGGAAAGGCTCGACTATAAAGGGGCAAGAGACACCTTCCTGCGCTGATGGAAACGCTCCACGTCTTGATTGTGGCGGTTACGCCACTGCATGCACTTGTCGGAATTCCCAGAAATTTATTTAATATATAAAAGGATGAATTTTACCTTACGAGAATTATTCTCCAGTACATCTGACTTAAAAACAAACACAGGCAGCATGCCTTGAGAGCGTGTCCCAAACACTCCCTCTGCCATCTGCTTCAGAATCCATGGGACGCATCAACGCTCCCAGGGCCGTGGAGGGAAATGCCCATTACAGACACCACCCCTCGGCAAAAGGGCCGGGTAACAGAGCTGCTGGCACGGACCCACTAATACTTCAAGTCATCCTGCCCACCACCCAACGGAATTTCCTACAAAGAAAGCACTAGGCAGTCCCCTCTCTAGTTCCACACACAAAGCGCTCTCTTCTACACTGAGGACATGCAGTGACCAGGACACACACACTAAGCTAAATCGCCGTCAGCGAGGACTTGACTTCACAACTCCTGTCATTCAGCTCCACCTTTTTCTCAGAAAAAAAGTCATTCAAAAAGGACCACGAAGTTTCAAAGGCAGCAAGGAGGCAGCGAGCACTCCCAACCCCTAGATTCCCCTCAAGAGGCAGAAAGACAGGGTAACCTAAAAATAAATTCTAAGAAAAATATCTGTTACAACTAAATAATCTGGAAGTCCTGAGAGAACCGTCTATAACTGTAAAGTGGCCTGTACAATGCAGCTATTTCCACTGTTCCCTGTCGATGGCAAGGAGGATATTTTCTTCAAATTAAAACTCAAACTGAATTCCTATGAGAAAATGATTTACTTACTGTTTCTTCTCGTTCATTTCCCAGGCATCAAGTATTCGTTCTATTAACTGACACTTTTGAAAAAGCTGAATAAAAAGGAATATTTCAGTTAACATTTATATTAATGTCAAAGTGTCAAAATTTTAAAGTGAAACAGAATGCTAAGTTATATAGAACAGAGACATGTATAACCCAAACAAGCTAAATATAGCTGTGAATTACTGGCTAAATCGAAAGCAATGTGATGATACATTTACTCGAGGCCCTCAGAACACCACAGGGATTCAAGACAGGATCCGGGCCTCCAGCAGTGCATCTGCTGGGAAACAACAATATTTCACGTACCACTACCAGTGAGCAGCTGACCTAAGGCAAAGCCGGGTGTTATCAGCCATGAAAGATGGGCTCAGAAATACGAAGACTGACAAAATTAAAATGGAATAAAGACAATTATGCCCTGGCAAAAATTTAACTCAGAATCCACAGCAATAGGTGTACTTTTAAAGCGTGAGCAACACTTACTTCTAGATGCATTAACATTATTGCATTCATATCAAAAATCGGTGTAGCCTGCCAAAATTCTGCCAGCCAATGACGAGTGCTGGGGGCTGCATTATCAGAATGTGCAATGCCACTTTGATTCCAATGGCATTTGTCTTCCCCATCTATTTGGTTACTCCAGGCTAGCTTTTCCCATCTCCCAGGTTTGGGAGTAACCCGGTGTAAACTAGAAAAAGTTTCATACAACCAGAGAACTTTAAAGCAAGAAGAAATCTGAAGACTGACTTAGTAATAAAATTGCTTCATATTTAACAAAAGAAAACAGACTCCAAGAAGCAGCTCATTCAACATTGCACAGAACTCACGTCTCCCAACTTTCAGTAATGTATTCAGCACCAGAAACACTAAAACTCTGGCGTACCTAATAATTGTTTAAATGTTTTCTGCAATATTTAAATTTTTATATTTCTTTTAACCTCCAAAATATGTAATCTTCAAATCTATTAATTTTACCAAATAAACAGGCCACTTAGATTTTCTCCTTAAAAGTTCATCTAATGGTTATTTGTCCAGGATTTGATTTACAGAATCATTGGTTAAAGAGCAATGAAGACACGACAATTAAATATTTAGACACTGAAATTTAACCTCATGTCCTTAAACTTCAATTCATTTCACACTTAAGTGGAAAAATGCTATAACCAGGACTGGCAGAAAAAAAAAAAACACCACACAAGCTTACATGTTTCAATAACAAATTGTCGCCAGTGGAGTCTTGATCAGTAATTGTGCTATTTTCTGTGTTTTCAAAAGGACTTGCAAGAATCAGTGCAATACAGATTTCCACTTGTGTATGTAAAAAGTTATTCCACGTGTATTTGAAGAACATGTCCTGCAAACAAAACAAAACAAAACAAGGCTTTCTTTCATTCAGTTACCTCAGTGTTTAAGCCACTACTTTAGTTCATTTACTGCACAGAGACTTAACCAAGTGAAAATGAGGTATTCTTAGCTCAGCAGGACTAATTAAAAGGAACACAAGTTTAATGTAAAGGGGGTTTGAAACACCACTTCATAAACTAAATGCATGGTATTTGCTCATTCAACATGCCAGAATCTGCGTGGAACCTAGTAGAGACCAACAAGAAACACATGAAGAGAAGACAACAGTATGTTTCTCAAAGAGAAACGAACTACCTTTTTATGTTTTCAAAGCAACTAATACAGATACTAAGTTCAGTAAATTTCCCATAACTTTCAAGCAAATTCACGAGAATTTCATTTTGATTCAACAAATATTTAGTGATGGCTTTTGTGCAGGCCATGGTGCTATGTGCAATAGGAGACAGAGAGAGACAAAAATACGGTCCCCAATCTCGAGATGCTCACACCTGAACAAAGAATAGCACTCAGGCATTCCAAACTCAGAACTGTCAGCGAACGGAGCACGAGAGAGGAATGAGAGGCGCTGACGTGTGGATCTCCTGGAAGTACAAGCGTTTTCCAGATTACCTGGAAGGGTAATAGTATCAACAAAAAGGAAAGACGATTCCTAAGAGCAGGAAATGCACAGTTAAAGCAGGTATTCAGGACATCGCTATGTCTGGTCATCTAACCTCAAAATGAAATAGTAATGGTTAATGACCCATTCAGGAGTTTTATCAAATTTGGTATCACTCAAAAGTCGCTCTAAAGATTATTAATAGAATGAATTAACAATAACTGTACTTACTATTAGTAAGATTAAAGTCTAGCAATTGATGACTTCAGGGAGACTCCCAGAGGCAAGAGAAGAAAGTTGAAATATTCCTGGAGTTTTACAGACCAGTCAGAGGGCAGGGCAAAAACTCTGTCTCCAGAGGGCTCCAGTTACGCTACCCAAGAAACCACAATCCTTCAATGCTTCATCTTTCTCCAAAATATTCCTGCTCTCTATGTTCTATACTGACATGTCCCTTAACCCAAAGCTGCAACATAACTAAAATTATCTCAGTGACACCAGGAAGCATAGTGGTATGGCAGATAAAGCATGCATGGGTTTGAAATTGGGGGTGACCTCAAATCTTGGCTCCACCACGTACTAGCCATGGAACATACCCCCTTCTCTGAGCATGATCTGAAAAACATACGCGCTCTCACATAGGGTTTTTCTACTCAGGATCACATAAGAAATGTATAGAAAGTGCACACTCAGTGTCTCTCGTGTGGTGACAAACACCCAGCCCCTCCTGTGAAACACCCCAAATGTACAGTGTGACCAGACGTCATATGAAATGTGCCAAGTGCTCACCCTCGTGCCTTCTGTGCTGTGGAGGGGCAGGACAGACAAGGCAAGGGTGGGCACTGGAGCGGGGTCTGAGGACACCAAGCACAAGCCTTGGAACTGGGGGACTCAGGGGTCAGGAAGTCCAGATAACTGCTGGGCTCCTCCTTTTCCCTTCCACTGACAAGCAGACTAACAGCTGTTTCAAGGAAGAATTTACACTCAAATCAAAAGACCACATACAGTCTCAGATCCATTACACAGATACCGCTCAGTGGAAAGAAGATAAAGGCTTGTCTCTTCGCTGATTATGAAGAGAAACCAGGGCTGTAGCCACAGTCATTTATCTCTAAGACAAGCCCCTGAAGAGGGAGGTCAGACTCACTCTACCGTCTGTGCCAGACTGGGCTTCGAGGGAAAAGCCTATGTCTTAATCATCTTCCAAATTCTCTAATGTGACTCTTACACACAGCAACAATAACTAACTACTGCAAAATTAAAACCATTCAAATTTCATGACACACTCAAGGTACAAACTATATAAAAGATCACTTGTGCTCAGCCCAAGGAAAGTCACCGACACATACTGCACGTTTGTGACGGTCTAACTTGAGTTATATATCAAGGGCAAATGAAAACATCTTTTGGGGGAAATCTTACCAATATGACCCCAATGCTATTGAGCTCCATTAGGTCCCCATTGATACTGCTGGTGTTTGTCTGAAGGAGGCTGGATATCAACCGAATCACATTCAACCGGGTGTTCCCCACGGGAGGGTCCAGCACGCCCCACGTAGTCTTCATCACACTTTTCTGAGGAAGAGAAAGCTTCCCAATTAAATCCAGTTAGGTGAACAAACAAAAAGGGTGCAGGGGTATGTCTAAGCTAGAACACTAGGTGAGCTAACCCTGCAAACAATCTGGCCTGAATCCTAGACCTGGAGGGAAACCCAAAGCTGCCATTGATGTCTTTAAGATACAATGAAATAACCAAGAGGAAACAAAATTAAGTAATTTCCCTAGGCTACAGCTTTTATGAGAAATCCAGCATCCCCCTGCTTCAACATCCCAAACTGGTACTGGAAGAAAGCAGAAAGCTATGGAAGTTCATGAAAAAGAAGCGCAATACTTGAAACCTGACCAGAAGTCAAACAAACTACGACAAGTTACGAGTGGTTCTGGAACACGGTCCTCCATCTTTGCCAAATCTGTGATAAAAATGCAAACTCAGAAGTTGCCCCTGGATCATAACCTTGAAACAGGATCAATCTTAAACCTGTTCTTGTCTATAAAAGGAAGTTTCTATACTTTGAAATCACCAAAGACAGACCCAGACATCTGAGACTTTCCGAAGTGTTGACAGGAAAGGTGAGGAGCCACCCCCTCGCGGCGAGGCAGCCCTCCTCACTGGCCCCAGCCACGCCAGCGCGCTCACACCCTCCCGCTCCCCTCCACGCTCCACGGACTGCAAGGCTCACGGCTCTACTCCAGGTGAGACAGCTCTAATGAAAAGACATTTTCAAAAGCTTCGTGGACCTACTCACACACCGCCTCATCAGCAAAACCAGGTAAACTGAACTCACTCAGTCCTAGCAGTAAGAGAGAGGAAGTCCAAACAAGACACTGCCCTACTTTTGAATGAGGGCCGAGAAGAACACACATGTGAGAATCCATGTTAGGTGCTGCCTTTGTGTCCACCGAGAAAGACGACGAGTAGGCCATCTAGGTCACAGACCAGGGGCACTTAGCACACACCCTCCTCTCTCAGATCCTGCTCCTCCTCCAGCCTCCACTTGTTATGTTCCCTCCTCGTCTCCTCAATAAATCTTTTCTTCTTCTTTCCTCACTCTCCCATTCTTCTTCCTAGGTCTGGCAGGAAGGACCAACAGGGGCACTTTCCCTGAGGGCAAACACCCAACACAGGCTGAACACACCTAAGACAACACGGCACAGGTGGGACCACGACTGGCTCACTGGTAGCATCTGAAGAGACAATCTGGAAGCTGAACTAGATTCCCTTGGTAATGGACATAAATTATTCTGTGCTCTCCCCGCATAAAAAGGTTAAACAAACAGAAAACATCTCATTCAGAAGGGAGAAACTAGCATACTCAAGTCCCAATAATGCACCCAGCAGGTGCCGCCGAGATACAGACAACAGCTAGGAGCCCGGTCCAATGTAGAGGGCGGGAGGAACAGGGAAAGGGCAAGAGCTGGTGCCGGCCGCAGAACCCTCAGGGACTGCCTTCCACCTCCACCTCCACCTCCACACGGAAGGGCCTCCAGCCCAATCTCCACCTCCGCACCACTCCGAGGGAAGGCCGGAGCAGCCGCAGGACCCCTCCCGCACCGTGGGGAGCCCTCTTTGCAGGTCTTCCCTGTCGGCTATCTGGGCTTTCAGTGGCCTGCCTGAGTGAAGAGGCATTTTAGATTAGCACAGGGACGCTCCCTACAGAAAAACTGACACTCCGACTCACATTCAACCGACTGCTTCTTACATACGGCATCTGTCCCTCAGCCTGCCCCACTGCCCCAGCTCTGAGTGAGACAGCTCCATTTCACACATCAGCTCCCAAATATGAATCGGACTTCAAAGATGCGAAAATAACAGGCTAGGAGAAGAAAACTGTTTATTTTACTGGCATATAAGTACCAGAACTTATAGAAAGGAAGAATAAAAAGCTGAGTTTCCTAAGCAGATAAAAACTTGCCTAATTTTAATTCTACCCCATTCATCAATTTAGACACTATATATAGATAAAAGGCAATTAAAAACTAGCTCAAAAGCAATAAAACCAAGTGGCAGTGTACTTTTTAACACATTTTGTACAAGCTGGTCACAGCCGGGTCTATTACTCACAAGGTTCACATACTTTCTGCTTACATCCCATCTTTGAGCTGGTCAGCCATGCTCAAGATAGCCGCCCTACCTTGGGTGGCTCAAGCAGGAGTTCATGAAAAGATCCAAGTCTTCCTCGGATGGCTTCTAGAACACTCTTGTTGACCGAACAAGCAGAATGACTCATGCCTGGTGGGCAGATCTCTATATGGCCTTCAAATCTTGAAACAAAGCAAGTTAATTTTACTTATTATAGTTTCAAAACAAATCATTCAAGATGCTCCACAGCACGTAGATATATACATAAGAGCCATCCAAATACATAATGACTGTACCAACATCTCTGGAGGGCGAGGAAGAGAGTGTAACAAAATCTCAATGAGGATCAGTCAACATGACCTGGAATCCAAAGGCCCCCAGGGTCAGGAGAGAAACTCTACTAGATTTCTTGACGTTCTCCTAACACTTCTAACTCCTTATACCTATTACACTAACAGCAGGTCTCTAACCAGAACATCTGGAAAGCAAAAGGAGATCTGATCCTTGAATTACAGGCACACCATACTACCTGCCTGTGAGATGTTAATAATAAACAGGCCTGTATTTGTTCCATACAGTTTTTCTTGGGTAATCAACACTGTTTCCTATTTAAAAGGCTTAAATTACTTTTTAACATAAAGCTCAATCTATACTCATCACACTCTACTCCTTACAGGAAAACAATTACGAGTGGAAAGAGACTCCCACATCTCAACTGGTGTGAGCACAGGGACAAAGGGTTCTCAGAGTCGGGGAAGGGAGGACCCCAGGAGGGAGAAGCCCAAGAATGCGGGTGTGCAGTTCAAATCAAAAGCTCCACTGAGAGCGGAGCGTCCTCTCGGCATCAGGGCTAACAAGTGGTTACCAACGTAGCTGCTGAAGGGAGACTGTCCGAGCCCAAACCCTGGCCTTCACTCCCCAGTTACTCACTCTACTATGGATGATGGGAACTTGAGAAGGTCTCTCCCAGGACTGCTGTGAGGATCATGCTAATGTAGACAAAGGACTGAGAACTGGGCCTGGCCTACAGCCAACACCCAGAGAGCGACTGTTACAACTGCTACTTGAAAACGTTCCACAGGCATAAGTGATCTCTAAGAGCTGCATGTAACAGCATTTGGAAACTCGATTACTGGAAAAAGGGGAAGCAGAAAGGCCTTTGCTTTGATTGTGGTGCTTTTTAATGTGTAGGGGTTTTAATAATTTATGTGGCCAAATATAGCTTTCTTCATTAGTTTCTGTCCAGGGAGCCATGCTAGAATGTTCTTTACAATCCCATAATTCTATGAGTATTTCCATATTATTCCTAAGTATTTTTAACTCATCTGGATTTCCCCCCCAGGGGAAGATTCACCCTAAGCTAAGATCTATGCCAATGTTCCTCCTTTTTTCTTCTTTTCCCCTGCCAAAGCCCCAGTAGATAGTTGTGTATAGTTCTAAGTTCTTCTGGTTCTCTTATGTGAGCTGCCGCCACAGCATGGCTACTGACAGACAAGTGGTGGAGTTCTCTGCCTGGGAACTCAACCCAGGCTGCCAATGCAGAGTGAAACTTTAAGCGCAAGGCCATCAGGGCTGGTTCTGAAATTTATTTTTATGTAAAACAGGTATAGACATGATATTTTTTTTCCCAAGTGGTGAGTCACTTTCTAAGCCACATTTATAGAACAATCTGCCTTTCCCCATTTACACAAAAACCATATGAAACCACACACCAAAATTCCTTAATCATTCATAGAAATTTTGGGTTTTTGTTCATCTAATAAATATTTAGTGAGCATCGATTTATGTACCAGCCCTGACTGAGGTACTATAGTCAATATCCACGGTGTTTAACAAGACTGCCAATGGTATCACACTGCCATATTTCTTATAACAATGATGCACCGTAATATGCAGGAGGCAACTTAATCATTGCTCTTGCTCAATATTTCTTGGCTAGTCTCACATTTTTATTCTTCCAAAAATACATAAGAATTCGCCAAATCACAAACAAAAGACACGTTATTCCAAGTGGAGCTTTATTAAACTTAGATTTGGAAAGGCACAAGAAGTGACGGGGGTTTCTGTCTCAGGAGTCCACTGCCTTTGGTGGTAACAGCAATCTACCGTCCAACATACCACATCTTCTTTACCTAGTCACTGGTTAAAGGACACTTTTGTTGTTTACAGTTTGAGGTGACTACGAATAAAAGTAACAAACATTCACTTACAAGTTTTTAATGTGACAGTTTTTATTTCGCTCAGGTAAATATCTAAGAGACTGCTGGCAAATACAACTATCTGTTTAACTTCCTAAGAAACTGCCACATGTTTTCAGAAAGTGGCTACATGGCTTCGCATTCCCCACAGTTACGTGTGAGACTTCCACTCGCTCCCCGTCGTCTCTCTTTTTTGTTTGCTTTAGCTATGTAGTGGGCTGACTGATGGCCCCCCAAAAAGATATGTCCACACCCTAGTCTGCAGAGCCTGTGAATGTTACCTTATTTGAAGAAGTAATTAATTAAGGATCCTGAGATGAGGAGACTATCCTGGTTTATCCATGTGGGCCCTAAATGCCATCACAAGTGTTCTTATCAGAGAGCGGAGAGACACAGCAGAGAAGGCGATGCGTAGATGAAGCAGAGAGAGAGGTGGCCCAAGGCACGGAATGCCAGCAGCCAGCAGAAGCTGGAAGAGGCAAAAGGAGGAGTCTCCTCGGGTGCCTCTGGAGAGGGCAGCATTGTGTCCCCTTGATCTGGGACTTCTGGCATTCAGACTATGAGAGAACAGATTTCTGTCCTTTAAAGTCAGGGTTTGCAGTAATTTATTACAGCAGCCACAGGAAACAAATACAAGTTGTTCAAAAGATGTGCAGTGGCATCTCAATGTAGTTTTAACCTGAATTTCACTAATGACAAATGACGTTGGCCATTTTTCCATATATTTATTTGCTACAAATATATACATACACATTTTATTAAGTGACTGCTCAAATCCTTTGATTTCTTAAAAACTGGATTCTTTTTCTTGTTACTAGATTTTGAGTGTTCTTTACATATCTGGACATCGTTTCGTTGACACACAATTTAAAAATATTTTCCGGCAGTCTGTGGCTTGCCTTTTCATTTTCTTAATAGTCCTTCAAAGAATAAAACTGAAAATTTTAATGTAGTCTGAGTTGTCAACTTCTCTTTTATGGACCAGGCCTTGGTGATGCAGCTGAGAAATCTCGGCCTAATCCTAGGTCACAGATTTTCTCCTAGAACTTCTATAGTTTGGGGATTAACAGTTAGTCCCATGTTCCACTTCATTTTTGCACAATATGCAAGGTACATATCCAGGTCTAGTGTTCTGCAGATGAACGTTCCAGCCCATTTGCTGAAAAGGCTATCCTTTCTTCACTCAACTGCCTCCACATCTCTGTCAAAACCAAGTCACCATGTATGTGTGGGTCTACTTCTGGACTCTACTATTCCAGTAATCTATAGTCTATCCTTTCTCTAATACCAACTGTCCGGCAGCTTTAAATCAGAGTGTCAGTACTCCAAGTTTGTTTTTCCCTTTCAAAATTGTTTTGGCTATTATATTTCCTTTGAATTTCCACGTAAATTTTAGAATTAGCTTTATTTCTACAAAAAAATCCTGCTTGGATTTTAATTGAAATTATATTGAATCTCCAGATTAGTTTGGGAAGAAGTAACATCTCAACAATATTGAGTCTTCTAATCCACGAACATGGCATCTCTCTCCATTTGTTTAGGTCATCTTTGATTTCATCAGAATTCAATAGTTTTCAGCATTAAACCCTGCATGCATTTTGTTAAGACTTACATCTAAGTACTTCCTTTTTTATGTGCTATAGTAAACGGCACTTTATAAAAACTCCAAATTCCAACTATGTGTTGCTAGTATAAAGAAATGCAACTAATTTTTGCATATTGACCTTACGTTCTGCAATCTTGCTAAACTTCCTTGTTAGTTCTAGGAGTGTTTTGTATATTCTCTAGGATTTTCTATGAAGATAATCCTGACATCTGTGGACAGATTGAGTGTTATTCTTCCTTCCCAATCTGGAAGGTGTTTCTTTCTTTCCCACCTTACTGCACGGACTACGACCTCCAGATTGAGGGTGAACAGACAGGTGATAGCGAATATTCTTGCCACGTTGCCTGATTTTAGGGGACATCATTTCAGTCTTTGACCATTAAGAATGATGTCAGCTATAGGTTTTCTTTTTAAAAGAGGGCTTATCAGTTTCCAAGTTCCTCTCTATTACTAATTTACTGAGAGGTTTTATTATAAATAAATCTAATGAAGTGATCACAGGGTTCTTCTTCTTTAATCTGACATGAGTTACACCGATTTTTATAGGGTTGTTTTATGTTCACAGCAAAATGGAGGGGAAGGTACAGAGACTGCCCGTACACCCCTCCCCACACACACGCACAGCCTCCCCCATCATCACCATTCCCCACTAGGGTGGTACATTTGCTATAACCTATGCATCGACATGGCTACATCATAATCATCTAAAGTCTGCAGTTTACATTAGGGCTCACACTTGGTGCTGGACATTCTGTGGGTTTGAACAAATGTATAATGACGCGTCTCCATCGTTATGGTATCATACAGAGCAGTTTTACTGCCCTAAAAGTCACCTGTGCCCTGCCTACTCATCTCATCCCCCTCACCTCCTACTGATCTTTTGACTGTCTCTATAGTTTTGCCTTTTCCAGAATGTCATCCAGTTGGGACCATGCTGTATGTGGCCTTTTCAGATAGGCTTCTTTCACTTAGTAATATGCATCTGGGTTTCCCCTATGTCTTTTCATGACTTGAGAGCTCCTTCTTTTTAGTGCTGAGTAGTATTTCATTGTCTGGATGGCCCACAGTTTATTTATCCGCTCACCTATGGAAGGACACCTTGGCTGCTTCCAAGGTCTGGCAAGTATAGCTAAAGCTGCTGTAAGCATCCATGTGCAGGTTTTTGTGTGGACATAAGTTTTCCACTCCTTTGGGTAAATACCAAGGAGCACAACTGCTGGATTGTACAGTAAGAGTATGTTTAGTTTTGTAAGAAACTGCCAAACTGTCTTCCACAGTGCCTGGACCATTTTGCATCCCCACCAGTAATGATGGAGAGCTCCTGCTGCCCCACAACCTCACCAGCATTTGGTGGTGTCAGTGTTAACGTCTGAAAGATGAAGGAGCCTTGCATTCCCAAGATAAACCATACTTGGTCCTGATATATTATTATTTTAACATATTGCTGAATTTGCTAATATCTTCTTGAAGAATTTTGCATCTAAGCTCTTGTGGAATCTTACTGTGTGGCTTTCTTTCCTATAATGATTTTGTCTAGTTTCAAAGTAATGCTGGCCTCATGAGATGGAAAGTGTTGTCTTCTATATTCTGATAGACACCTCCCATCTGTGGCAGAATTCACCAATGAAGCTAATCCTAGCTGAGAATTTTCTTTGTTGGGAAGCTTTTAAATCTGAATTAAATTTCTCCAATGGATTTAAGACTGTTCAGGCTACTTTTCTCAGTAAGCTTTGGTAGTTTTATGCCTTTAAGGAAGTTGTCCATTTCAGCTGAAGTGCTGAAATTGTTTAATGAGTCGTTTGTAGTACTTTTATTCTTCTTTCAACGTCTACAGGGAATGTAGTCATGTCCCCCTCTTTCATTCCTGTTATTTATCATCTGTGTCTTTTCTACTTTTTTCTTCACCATTATGCCCAGAGATTTATCACTTTTATTAATCTTTTCAAAGAAACAGCTGTTAGTTTCACTGATTTTCTGTACTGTTTTTCTCCTCTCAATCTCTTTGATTTCGCTCTTAATTTTAGTATTTCTTTCTTTCTGATTGCTTTGGGTTTAATTTGCTCATCTTTCACTAGTTTCTTATGGTGGGAGCTTAGATCATTGACACGAGCTTTCTGTTCCCTTTCTAACAGTAACATTCAATGCCATAAATTTACCTCTACTGCTTTTAACTACATTCCACAAATTCTGACACGCTGTTTCCATTGTCAGTTCAAAATATTTTCTTGTTTTCTTGTCATTTCCTCTTTGACGCTTGGGGTTATTTAGAAGTGTGCCACTTCATTTGCAAACATTTGGGGATATTCCAGAAATCTTTACGGATTTCTAGTTTAAATTCATTATGGTCTGAATACATACTTTGTATGATTTTTTATTATTTTAATTTGTTAAGGTTTGTTTTATGGCTGAGAACCTGGTCTATCTTGGTAAAAGTTCCATGTGCACTTGAAAAAATGTATATTCTGCTGTTGTTAAGGGGAATGTTCTGAAAGTGTCAATTAGGTCAATGGACTGCTGGTGTTGTGCAAGTATTCTGTATTCTTACTGATTTTCTGTCTGTCATGTCGATTTCTATTAGAAGTTTTAGATTTACAGAAAAATTGCAAAGATAATACAGAGTTCCCATATACCCATGCCCAGTTTCCCCTATTATTAATATCTTACATTAGGATAGATACATCTGTCACAATTAATGAACAATATTGATACATGAAATCCATACTGTATCCGGATCTCCTCAGTCTGTACCCAGAGGGTTCTCTCCATTCCAGAATCCGATCCAAGACACTGCATTACATTCAGTGTCGCGTCTCCTTAGCCTCCTCTTGGTCACGATAGTCACTCAGACTTTACTGACCAGGTATTTTGCAGAATGTCCCTCAGTTGGGATTTACCTTATGCCTTGGGATTTACCTTATGCCTTCCTCAAGCTCACGGGTCATTGGGAGGAAGACCACACAGGTTAAAATGCCATTTCGTGACATTACCTCAAGGTTACGTACTAGCAACACAACTTATCGCTGGCTCTTGACCGTGATTATCTGGCTGAGGAGGTGTTTGTCAGGGCTCTCTGTCAAACCTGACCAAGTTTTATTTTCTCTTCCCATACCTTACTCTTTGGAAGGAAGTCACGATGTGCGCGATGCACTTAAAGCGTGGGGAGTTGTACGCTTCCTCCTCGAGGAGAAGCATCTACAGGAACCATGTGCAATTCTGCCCGAGAGATCTCTCTTCGCCCCATTTAGTTGTTCAACCATTTACTTACATCAGTATGGACTTACAGATATTTTACACTCGGGTTATAAAACTGCTTTATTTTATTGTGCAAACTATTCCAGCTTTGGCCAATGGGAGCTCTTTCAGCTTGCTCCTGTGTCCCTCTGACATACCCCCTTGTTGTGAGTTGTAACTTTTCGGCTTAACTCTTCATATTTCAATATGAGTAATTTCTAACGTCATACAACTGATTCTTTCCTCAACTAAGTCAAAGTTTACCAAGAAGAAGCCCAAAAGCATTATTCATTTCTGCTGTTTTTCATTTCTAGCATTTCCATATGATCCATCTCTCTGCTAACATTTCCCATTTGTTCACATACTGTCCACTTTTTCCACAAGCCTTTAACATATTAACCATAGTTATTCTAAATTCCCTGTCACAAAATTTCAACATTTTGGAGTCTAGTTCTACTGATTGCTTTTTCTTTTTAGAGTTTGTTGGGGGTCTTTTTATCTTGCTTCTTTGTCTTGCAATTTTTGGTTGAAAGATGGACATCCTGTGTGGGAAAAGTAGAAACTGATGTAAACAGCATCTACATCTGGAATGGACACATCCCTTTTTTTCTAGGTGTTTCGTGTGGGGTTTGAATCAATCTATATCAGTTGGTAAATGAGCTAGGGTGGGTTTTGTTGTTGCCATGACTGAATGATCTCCCTCAGTATGCAAAAGACTTCAAATCCGTCTCTAGTTACTTTGTATTTATAGCTAGGGCTGAGTTGCCAATTTTTCTCAAGGTCTGCTCCACCTTAGCTCAAGTTCTCCCTGTGAGCTTGCTGCTGCACCTGGAGAGCCCCCTTCCCACACCAGCCTGTCCTCCATCAGCAGACTGCTGCTGTTCCTCGATGCTCGGAGGCCTGGACAGGGATGTGTAGAGAGGGATGAGAGGAGAGAACTGCTCCGTTGTTTTCGTTCAGCCTCAGTCTCTGGCAGACGAAGTGTCCCCGGGTTTCAGGGGTGGGGCCTTCTCAGTGATCCTGCCCTTACCTCAGTGGCAGGCGATCTCTAACAGTCTAGGCCCAGAATGTGTCCCTGCCTCTCTCATGGGATAGAGGGTTTTCTCTGGTCCCTTCATCTCACCGCACACGGTTTTCACCGGTGTCTTCAAGGTTACAGCGTTTGCCACCCTTTCCTCAGTGGCTTAAGAGTTTTGTTCAGTAGCGGCCAAGAATGGAGGACCGTGGAGGGGGGAAATCATGCATGTCCCCCAAAGGCTGCAGCTCCACTTCCTCAGGCCTATTCTGCAAGGGAAGCTTGCTCTAGTTTCTCGCCCTGCCACCAGCATTTCCCGAGAAGGGCTAGCAGGTGTGTACAAATTACCCTTGTGACTATAGATCTCAGAGCTTCTTTGTTCTCCTGGCCCTGTAAGGTGCTCTGAGCATTGCATAACCTACTATTTTTCTACATTTATAAAAGAGATATCTGAACTACAATTTTATCAAGGTGAAAAAAATCTAATTTTTTCAAGATGAAAAATAAACTATATATGAAAGTACCAGTTCCTCAGTATAAGAACTAATACACACTAATTTACTCCTTCTCCTTATTTCTTGAGTTTTGTTAAAATAATCTGGAATTTATTTGCTTTTTTCGAAATGTGACTTTTCAATTATTCATTCTTAACATTTAACTTTCACGGTCATATTAATTTTCACATCCCTAACCATTTCATTATCTTTTATCAATATATCTCCTCTTCTTAAGTCCTTTATTCTAACTTATTTTCTGTCTGGCTTTGGTAAAGTGCATCTTTAAGTACTTCACCCCAGGGACAGGACAGACAGAACACTGAGGTCTACTGTGCTTGCAAATGCCCCTTCTGCCCTCACACATCAACAATAGTATTTCAGGGTCACAATTCTGCCGTGCTTTTCAGGATTTATTTAGCTTTACAAACGAGATGTCCAGCAATCTGATTTGCTTTGTAGTTAACCCAATTTTTCTCATCTAGATACTTTTAAGATTTACCCTTTATCCTTGGGATTCAGAAATCTCATCAGGATAAGGCTAAGATCTGAGCCCCCACTGTCTTTTTTAAAATTTAATCTTGCTTAGTATTTGATAAAGCTTTCTGGTCTTCGGGCAAGTTCCTTCTGGTCAGAAATTTCCTTCTATTGTTTCTTTTATTGTTTTATAGTCTCTGTTTGCTCTAAGTTGTACAATTGTGGTTTCTTTTTTCCTCTTCCACAGGCAAAAAAGTATCCTTTTTCTCAGATTTATTCCTTTCTCAAGTCAAGGTAGTTGATGCAAACCTCAGAGCATCACTTCATGTGCTGTTAAACCATTTTAGGAGATGGTGTAATTGCCCTGCAGCATGAGTAGCAAGATGACAGTCTTGAACCATTTGATTAACACTTCAAGTTACTGGCTACATTATTTAAAATATGATTTACCACGGAAAACATAGACACAATCCCAAAATTACAACATACTTGAAGCAGTGCGGCCATACTGCCCTTCCATTATCCCTAACCAAAGATTAAACCAACCAGGAACAGAGATCAGGAATCTGGGAAGCAGGGGTTGGTAAGGTTGTGTTCACTATTTTGCTAGAAACCAAAATGACATCATTCAAAGCAAATCCAGAAATCTTGGACGGCCAGAGTCTTCATATGCTGACAGCAGACCTCTTCCATCCTCTTCTTCATGCCCTCTGGTTTACTGAATGGATCCAATAGTGAGTAAGAAAATACAAATTCTAATCTCAAAACCACGCACTCCTGGAGTGCTGACATATACATATTGCTTCAAATTCTCATGCTCCAGGAAATAATCAGAAAACTCTGACAATTAGTAAGTAAATTGGCAGTGGACATAAACTGTAAAGAATAACATGACAGGGGCCGCCCCCGTGGCCGAGTGGTTAAGTCTGCGCACTCCACTTCGGATCCTGGGCGCGGACACAGTACCACTCATCAAGCCACGCTCAGGCGGAGTCCCACGTGCCACAACTAGAAGGACTCACAACTAAAATATACAACTCTGTAATGGGGGAGCTTTGGGGAGAAGGAAAAATTTAAAAAAAAGGAATAACATGACAAACATTAAACGGCTGGTCCAGGGGCACACACATGGGACAAAGAGACTACATTTCTGATTCTGAAACACTTAGCACAAATTTTTCCTTAAAGCCTCAAGCCACCTGCCCATCCATTTGAAAGTAGCCTCAAAACTGCAGCGCCCCTACATGAGGAACCCTGAAAACACCATGTGAAGCCTCAAGTCAGCATGTGCAGGAAAGTATCACAAGACGGAAGAGTCCCTCAGTCGCCACTTGGAGGAGACCAGGAGGAACACCTATTTTCTATTTTTGTAAGCAAGAAATAAGCTTCTCTCATGTTTGAGCCATTATACAGCTTTCTGATTTGTTTATTATGGCTCTTATTATAGTAGCATTTCCTTTAACCACTACAAAAACCCAAATGACTAGAATCCAAATACTGCCAATAAATAGTGCTTACCAACCATATTTTTCAACAGCATCCCTATGTACCACACTCACCTAAAGCTAACTTATAGTTTATACAGCAGGAAAAGAGTCAGCAGCTGAAATTCAAGGGCAGGGTATTGTAGCTTATCAACCAACAACCTAACTCTCAGCTTTTAAAAACTCTAGAAGGAAAACAAATGGCTCATTTTAGGAGATAAAAGGAAAGCTTACGTTGGTCGTCGCGTCTCAAGTAAAGTCAGCAATATCTGGATTGCACTGACTATGGCTGATTCGTTTTTCTCCTTGTGGAAAATATTTGATAGAAGCTGCTCTATAATTTCTTGCCTAGGGAAAGAAATCAATAGTCACATGCTAACTGTAATATCATTTAACAGTAACAACTTCAGAGAAAAAGACCATGTGCCAGTAAGACGAGTATTACACAAGAGTTCAACCTCACTTGGGCGTAGATGTTTTACTTAAAAATATTTTATTTTTAATACATTTATTAAAGTAGACAAGCAATCCTGCTTATTATGAATGTAACACTCCCATACATATATTCCTACCCTCTCCCCTCAGCGAAATCATCTGGGCCTGCTTGCCTTTGCCAATCTTGTTGACACTCAGACCAGGGTGGTGGGGGTGGTGATGGTAGCTGGGGGTGGTAATTATGACTTAGAACTCTTGACCTCACAAAAGAGGAGGCATTTTTCAAAAGTGCTAATTAAAATCCATAAATGTTTTCCCACAAAGACATTAACGTATAATCAACAAAGATCTAAAACAGGTAAAAGAGAAGGCCAACTGTTACAGTTTACTCTACAATTAAAATTCGGTAAATCAAAATAATACCGTAGCAATAAACTGGATTTGAATAAACAATTGCCCAAAAAGTATCCTCCAGAGGCTCTTCCCATTGCACCACTACCGTACAGATGCAAAGTCACAATTAACCTAAGACACAGGGGCACCTGTTAGGTAAATTTACACAGACATTCTCAAGGAAAACCTCAGTTTCTTAGGATCTCAGTAATTTTTAGAATCTATGCAGATTAAGAAATGGAATCTCCCTTACATATTATATGACATACAGCCAGGCTGTCCCTGTTTCTCAACTGGCAGAGACGGCAGTCATCCCAAGGTACAGCTGTGCTCACCGGATCCTAACACCATCCCTGACCGCCCCCTGCCAGGCTAAGGAAGCAAGTAGGAGAGAATCTCTTTCTATTCGGGTGAAGCAAATAAAACTGGTATCTAACTAACTTCAGAGGATCCCCTTGCAGGAAGGCGCTTTCCAGTGCTCCCAGAGCAGCACTCAAAGTGCTTGTGAGGCCTCTGCCCAAAGAAGCACCGTGAAACACACAGCACAGCACTGAGCACACAGCAGTTCACAGAATAAACGTTAGGTTTGGGATTGAGCTCCGGAAAACAAATGGCCTTTTACAGCAAATACGTATATTCCTCAAACAGCAGCCTCAGTCCAGGTAGAGGGTCCCGACACAGCAGCATCTGCAGATGTCCACCTTCTCAATCCATCGTAGTATTCTTACTTATCAGAGAGCGGTCTCATACCCTCATAAATACTGATGCCCAAAGGGACTGGCTAACAAAGAGGTCCTCACTGTCTCCTGGCTGCATCAAACTGGAAGTGTACTGGAACCATGAAAGCATTTTACTAGTAGACAAAACGATAAAATAATCAGCAAAAATTTGATGGTCAAGATGCAACACAGTAGCTGAGCCATATTCTGAGTCTTACCTAAACATACAAATATCACCAAATACAGAAGAAATCATAAACTGAAGGACTGAGCTTATCAAACAGGATAAAAATATTTCTCCATATTCTTTAAATAAGGCATTTACTTACATGCGAGAGAAAATATATTCACTTTCACATTAAAAAAAGAACGGAGTTCTTGGCGGAGCACCAAGACACGAGCTGTTCCGCCTGGAGCACGCAGGGTCTCCAGCCAAGGTCTCCTCTGAGGCCATGGCTCACCCTCATTTGCTTTTGTTTTTTCTAGGCAGCCAGAGGAGAGGCTCACTGCTATAAACTAAGTGGCTCAACTGGCATCAAACCCCAACTCATTCTAAGCTCATTAGTATCAAGAACTTAGAGCTGCACAGTCCAACGCTCTCTAACAGAACCGTTTTTAAAGGAATTTTTGAACTTCAAAATTCTCCACAGAGCCACTAAACGGACTACATTCCATTTAAGCCCAGCCTGCCTCCCAAGCTGCTACTCACTACCTGACACTCAATCTGCTTTCTCCAAGACCTTCTGGGACGCCACCCGTCTTTACCTTCTCTTTAACCTCAACTCATCTCTTTAAGTTCCAAAAAGAGTTAGGTAATCTGTTTGTATACTATGTATTGCCAGTAGATTGACCTAATAATACATTGCTGTATTATTAGATAATAACTTAGAAAATATATAGATATTATATATTACATAATATAGCAAATATATGTAAGATGCTACTATGATTAATAAAAGTCTACAAAGCTTATAGACGCCATTGTCACTGTGTATTTTCTCAATCAACAGCTACTAAAAGAACCACCATAATGCCTGATATTCAAAGGGCTTGGCTCTCCTTCTCAAGAAGAGCGTGGGGAGAAGCACTATGACAGACGAAGTCCCCCCACACTAAGCGCGGGAAGGTTGAACTCAGTGACATCATGGGGCTCCTGACCCATCAGGTCCATGTATCTGAAGAAATTTACTCCAACTAAGAGTTAATGATGCCAATTCTGAGCATGCACCCATCTGCAGCAAGTGACAGTTGCCTGATCCGGGACTAAAGACAGCCTAACTCTGACAGCTAGCATCTAGAAAGGCTCCACATTCGGTTGACACCGAGTTGTGTGAAGAGGGCCGCATGGCGCTAAGGGCCTCGGGGATGGCCACCGAGCTGCCTGACGTCCACGGTGGCCGGCACTGTCTACGGGGGGAGTCGTTCACCACATGTTGCCACTGAGCACTCAAAATGTCACTAGTCTGAATCGATCTGTCCTAAGTGTAAAATACACGCTGGATTTCTAAAACTCTGTACAAAGAAAAGAATGCAAAATATCTCAATAATTTTTAAGTGAACATATGTTGAAATATTTTCTATCTATTAGATTAAATACAATATATTATGAAAATTAACTTCACCTATTCTTTAATGTGGCGACTATAAAATTTAAAATTATGTGTGACGTTTATTACATTTCTATTGGACAGTGCTGTCATGAACCATATGAAATTGCTGATATTCAACATTTTTTTAACCTACTCAAATGCCAGTTTTACATGGTTCAACCTAATACTACCACAATTATTAGTATTTGAATGTGGAATGTCTTCTATGTTACAAAAGGAATACATGTCATACCGCCAAGAATAACTGAAGTGAGGCAGGTAAAATGACGTTTTACTCAGAAGCTGATAATCTCTTTTAAGTTTGGCAATTTTGGAGAACTAGTCAACTCCTTTCTATTCTACAATACACACAACTTGACTTCTCAGAAGACGGAGTTTAAAACAAGATCCTTGTCTCTAATCTGTTCCCTCCTTGTCTCACACTTGCCAAGTAAGTAATACACACAAATGTTTTATTTTAATAAATGGGCATTCCAGGTAGTTAAGCCAAAAGATGCCAAACGAGCTTCAATATACAGGAGGACTAAGGACTCACAAAGTCATTAAAAATAACGACAGTAGCAATAAACTGAAGCAAGACTGGCATTTGTACTTAACAATTCTAACTGTGTGTACTCTCTCCACTTATTCATCCAGTGGGGAAATGCCCGATTTCCTTTACTAAAATAACTTTCAGCTGTATAGACGCAGGTCAAATGTATGCCCACGCTTGATGGTAAATACTCTTTCTGAAAATGTGTGAATCCAGAAAAACGAGTACACGGAGGTTGGCCATTCACAAATGTCAAAAGAGCACATCATTCTGCAGCTGTCTTCTACATAAACATGCGATGGCTATTCATAAGAAATTGTCTAAAAATAAGGGCAGAAGCAGTACAAAGAAATGAAACATACATCTAACCCTTCCAATCAGGTCTGGTGAGGGTGCCCCTAGTCAGCTGCAAAGGCATAGTAAATCCTAAGAAGGGCTTCTGACAAAAATCATTGCCTAAAATGGGTCAAATCAGTTCATACATCAGAGTGTTCTCCAGCAAAGACTCGTGGAGGCAGTGACAAGTTATGATGCAGCTACCCCACCTTACGAAGGCTTTAGAGAATTCCAGTTGACAACTACATGAAAAGTTCAAAGTCTACATAGAAACGCCATTTATTTCCACTCTTACCCTGCAGGTCTCCGCTGGGCCTCGCAAATGGCTGAGATCAGGTGGGCAGGTTTGTCTGCCTGCTCACCCACCCAAGGGCACATTCCAGGGACGTGGTTCCCCCACAGGGAACATTTACCAACCACTCACAATGGGAACACATCGAATAGCATCAATACCAAAAAGAACAAGAAGAGAGATTTAAACATACTTTTCTAGAGTGGCAAGCAGGGGATCTGGTTCTGTACTGTTCTGAATTTGTAACATCTGGTCTCTGCTCAGGCGAACAATTTCACAAAGTGACTGTGATGCATTTGAATGCCGCTAAAGGAAAAAAGTACAATTTTAACTATAAAGCACGTCAGAAGTCAAATTTATAACAAAAAGTTAACAAGGAAATTGCTTAAGAAATAACCCAAATTAACACTGGTCATAAGTTGCAGTGAGTAAAAAGTTAAGCTCCAAAGAAATAACATATGTAAAAAGCATTTTATTCTGCCAGGCTAATAAGCTTTACTTAACAATACTGCACAGTACATACCACTAAGTGTTGGGAGATGTAATCAAAGTTCTGGCAAGGAAAATTGTCTGCAATTGAATATTTGAAAAGATATATTCCCCAAATATACACTTTTATCAGCATAGAAAGATGCATACGCTTCTTTGATTTAAAAGAAAAAGGCAAATACAGCTTTCCGGAATATACCAAAGAGTTAGAAATACGGCATCTCCCAGTGTCCAGCGTGTTTACCTTACAGGAAAGCACTGAGATCTCAGCACCCAAATATGTCATGTTCTGTGGCATGTGGCACTGAGCATATGCAAACTGAGCAATGTGTGCCCAGTGCAGGTAAAACAGTGATCTTCGAGCACAGATGACAACACACACCAGGATATCAAAATCCACTCACTGGAATCAGAAGCCTAACATTTCCTTAATAAATATAAATTGGTCCGTATAATTTTAGCATATCATTTATCACTTAATACAAAATAAGTATCAATAGGACTGTGCAAAAGGCAAAATGGACTTTCTAGCAAGTCAAGCAGGGAAGGTGCTGATGCCCCCAAATGCTTTGTCATTCACAAAAAAACCTGCTGTGGAGTTAGACTCCTCCTTTATCAATTCCTCCTGCACCCTGCACACAGGTATAATATCCTGTTGAGCAATCAAGTTCAAGTTCTTCTGCTCAAGACCAGGAATCCAGTGACGAGTGAGCCTCGTCCATGGCATGCACTCCCTGTGAATGGGGCAGGCCATGCTCCAGTCATCGCTCTCCAGGACCTGCGCTGGCCACATTTCCAGCATAGGAGAAATGTGCCTGGGGACCATCCAAGGCCCCTGCCGCAGGAGGAGGGATTATCATTATCACCCTAACCAGACCGAAGGCTCCTTCTAAGCAGGGGTTCTCACACTCCAGCACTCCTTCCCTCCATCAGCCAACGCTTGGACACACCGGAATGCGCCCTGAATGTCGACACTAACAATACTGCAGGAGGCACATGATGCTCTGTCTCAAGGGAAATGATGGCGAATCCACAGCCCCTTCAATGGTTAGCTCTTTGTTTTTAAGCCAGTTTTAGATAAACCCCAGGTACCAAAGTGGAGTGGAATGGACCGCAGTGGAAGAGGCTAGATTCACCTCTGTAGAAATTTACCTTCGTGAGAGAGAATATCCACTTCTTCCTTTGCATTGGTCCTCTATCGGGATCACTGTCCAATTAACCCCTAATCTTTAGGAGTACAAGGAGGTCCCCCTGTGCCCCAGGACACACCCTGCATCTCCTTTACACCAATTCCTTCGTGGCTATTAGGTTGAACCATCTGGAATTGTCATGTCTGTAGGCAGAAATGGCTGAATGCTGGCAATTCCATATGGCTTAGCCCACTGCTGAAGGTGGCAGTAAGAGCAGCAGCAGAGAAGTGGTGACAGTCTCCTCCAAAGGCACACCCGCTGGTCCTGACAACCCCACCCGACATGTGTTCCTCAGCACAGAGCTTTAACCCCATTGCCATGTCAATCTTCAGCACTCAGGACAAAGGCCAAACCTGCCAGAGCACAAAAGCCTGAGCCAGGAAGTACAGGCCCCAAGAGCTCGTCACTCGAGGGGTTCATGGATGACCAGGATCCTGCTGTGCTGCCAGGAAAGCTCTGGTCAGAATGGAAAGAACAAATGCAGACATGGCCGTGTTATCTAGGCTAAAGATGGGTATAAAAGGAACAAGAAGTGTGGACGGAGGAGGTGTGTACTAAAGGCAAGCAGACTGAGCATGAAATCCCAGCTCTAGAAACAAGACAATGCTAGAACCAAGGCCTGCTGTTTCACGTTTCTGGAAATATTCTGGGTAACAGCAAAACATACATTTTTCAAAGGCTTTAGTGTTGAGAAAATTTCAACTTTAAGAATGCCTAATTATCACTGTTCTACCTGCTCTCTACCTTCATATCTTGTACAGTTCTGCTCTGTGCCCAAATAAACACAGTTCTTTTTTTAAAAAAATCAAGTTTATAGTCACACAAGAGAACTTACATCTTCTTCTTGCGATGGATGAACTATTTCCACAAGCCTCTGGATAATTTTCTCCTCATTTAACCACTGTAAAACACATTGTAGAAGTAATCATAGCAATGAGTGGCTCCTGTTCAAGCCCCAATGAAGATTAACATACTTGGAAATATCCATCACATTTTAAGTAGAATGTTACAGGTTTCTCTGGACTTTGAACACTACAGGAAATTAAAAGTCCCCCAAGGAAAATGGCAGTGAATATATTATTTTAACAGTAGCCAACAGTTACCAACTACTCCCCAAATTACAATACCCACATACAAAAATTCTCTATATCAGCTTCTTAGCTAGGAGTAATTCCCAGACGCTGAGCACTAAAAGGGGTCTGCACTTCGGTTATGGAGGGGTAATACATTATACATTTTCTATAAGAGAGCATTCACTTTAAGAGAGCTTCAGAAAGACTAGAAAAACAATATTCAGTATCAAGCCTCTGGGTTAAAACACGTGATGAACTTTTGGATTCCAAAAGCAAAACCACCACAGGAAATGTGGACTTGGGGGGAGAGCCACCACAGAAGCCGAGTTTATCCACCCTGTCACATGTTAGCAGAGAGCTGTTATCATGACTAGGACAATCTCTTCTTAATCTTTATATGAGAGACTGCTCTGAAGGGACATGTGAAGGGGATGAGAATAAGGAGGAATAAGTGAAAAATCAGCTGGTGTAATGCTAGTTCCACGAAGAGAGAAACACCATCATAAACAAGGGGCTCGCTACCTACAAAGGACACACGCACAAAGCCCTGAAGGTTAAAGGAGACGGGGGCGGGGTGCGGTTGGGTGGGTAGGAGGCCCACTGGGTGACAAGAAATCAAATACGATTTGCTAAAGACAGAAAAAGAAACCCTGAAGCTGCCCCGGCTCCATAGGGAAAACAAGCCAAGGGAAAAAGCAAACAAAGCTATCGGGAGGGTACTACAAAGGCAGAGACCCAACTTGACGTTTTAAGATCTGCCTTCAAATGTACACATCAACCACCCTCTCGTTAAAATGCAGATTCTGATTCAGCAGGACAGGGTGAGCGCTGAGCTCACGGAGTTCTAACAAGCTCCCAGGTGATGTTTGGGAGGCCCTGAGTAGCAATGTCCTAAAACAGAGGACGGTAACACCTGTATGGGGGGGCGGGGGGGGCGGGGGGACGGGACGGGATGGAGGGTCCTGAGCACCAAGGGAGAAAGCAGGATCCTGTGGGCAAGGAGCTAATCAGTCTCCGGCCCCTACTGCCTCCACAGCCATTAACAAGCACCTCAACTCCAAGCCCACTTCTGGACTGATTCCCCACGGTTGGCCTCCAAATCAAAGGAAGACAAGGAGTTCCTAAGCATCTTTCCGCCAACCACCTGTGCCTTTATTTAACCACCTATCATTATAGCCCTCCAGAAGCACATCCGTTCTTCTGGAAACGGGCCCTGAGATTCAACCCCAAGTGACCAAAGGAATTTCTAAGAAACCAGACTGAACAATTTCCCCCTATAATAATCTAAAAATAAAGGTTACCCGCCTCCTTGTCCTCAACAGTCTTGCCCGGAATCTTCAACTTCTTTTGATAAAAGACAGCCATAGAAACACACCTCCAAGGAACCAGCATCCCAATTTAGGGCCTCTTCCCACAGGCAACCCCCAGGACATTCACTAGCTATACCCAACTGCGCTTCTCAGCAGACCTCTGCCTGGTTCTACAGATCCAGCCCTGAACCCATGCCCAGATTCTTCCCCTCATACAAACACAAGCCCTGGCATATTTGCCCATCTCAGAAAAACGTGCCCTTTCCTGGGACACCACCTGACAAACCCTTCTGCTGTCTTTCCTTCCAGTCCTTGCAGGTCTTTAATTAAAATGAGCATTTTCAACAAAACTCATTTCCAGAGAAATGAGTAAGGCCTGAGGTTCCAGGTTGAGTACTAAAGATGGAATGGGCTGGGGAATGGTTCTAGAAGAAGGCAGCGAAGAGAGGAAGAAAGAGATGACAAGAGGAGGAGGCAGATGAGAAACCTTATCTTTAAGTTACATCCTTCCCTCTTTCCACCCAAATTTCACCTAAGACAGCTCTTCAAAAGGCACAGGTATCCTAAAATAACCATCTCTCTAAAGTTTAAAATATTGCCCTTTTGGAAGCAAACTCTGTTCTCCCTCTTATCCCATGCTCCTAGTACCCAGAAGAACAAGGTTACTTCTGAAGCCTGATTCCCTGGAAATATCGGCATCTCTCCTTTTTGACTTAGAGATAACTCTGCAGTGTGTGTTCTCAAGAAAGAAGCCTCATAGCATACTCAGATGAGATTTATAGCTCCCAGCTTCTTATTTCTCCTCTTACCAGCTTTAAGACAAATCCTCCACCCATTGCACAGTCCCACTCCCAGTGAAAAACAAACCAGCAAAGGGAAGGATCCCCTTTGGGATCCTTGGACAATGATGTTGGACAAGGAAACATCCCACATACCTAGGGATGTGCACATCTGGAATCCTAACCCTGCAAGATCTTCAGCTCATCCTCTCTCGGAACAACCCTCCTTCTCTACCCCCTCCTCCCAGACAACCTTCTGCTACCAATCCCCTGGAATCCCACCCCAGCACACAGCAGCCCAGCCAGCTCAGACACCACCCCCACTCCAGTCAACGACAGTCATAATCCTACTCACGTTCAGCACGTCTTGCCTGGGCTGTGGAGGCTCGATGCATGTCAGGAGCCTGAGCAACAGATCCATGATAGCCGAGGTTCCTATGTGCTTTATAAGAAGGTCTACAAAATCACGTTTCTTCTTCAAGAACTCCACAATCTAGAGGAGAACAGACCAAAACTGAACCACACATAACTTGGCAACTATCAACTTTAGAATGCTTTCAATCCTAATGCCTCTAACTGCCCCCTCCAAAATCCCAACACCACTTTAAGTCAAGGAGCAGCAAATGTTGAATTAGTAATAAGGTGTCCAACTGGAAAGCTTGCTAATTGTTACAATATTCAAAAACCCGTTAGAAAAAATTTGCCAAATTATCACATGCTCCCTAATACAAATGCACTATAATAGAATCTTTTATTTCTGCTCAATTTTATTATTAACTCTCAAAGAATGAGGATCAAAAATACAGTAACGCCTATAAAGAGCAAGAGAATATATCATTTAACAGTGTATGGACCTAAAGCAAGTCTATTAGACTTTGCACTAAAATGCAGAATAAATATTCAAAATCCTAATTATATGCTAGCAGGTAAGAGAGGAAAATTCAAAACATAAAGATTTCTACGTCAGTCAAAGTGGCTAACTCATCCGCTACAGAAACACCACATTTGGGTTTTAGTTCAGCAATTCATCCGATTAGATTACCACAAGGAGGGTGAGCGTGGAAGAGGCTGAAACTACGCCCAGGACATATGAAAACAGTGATCAAGTCGTGACCCTGCCAGCTGGGTCTCTTCTGTGCAGGAAGAAGAGAGAGACTGTTCTGTCCCGCCCACCCACTGCACCTTCGGATTTCTGCCATGTGCACGAAGCATCTACTCAGAAGGCCCAGGAGCAGCACGGCTGGTGCGGCAGCTGCTCTAACAAAGCCTCACGGAGTCTCTCAAAAGCCTGCGAGGGGGCGCTGCTTAACTCAATATTACAGATGAGGAAACCGAGGCTCAGACTGGTTAAGTATCTTGGAGAGCTAAAAAGTGGCTGCCCTGAGATTTAAACTTAGATTTGTATGCCCCAAAAGCCACGATCTTCCCATTATCCCACATGAAGAAGTCTAATAGCCAGAGATGACAACTAAGATTGCTTCACACAATCAGTGCAAATGCACGATTAACCATCACACGTTGCTTCTCTAGACAATGAGGTTAGCTCTTGTAATATAAATCTTGAAGAAGTTATATGTAATTAATCCACTCACAACTGAGTCACACAGTAGTTTTTAAAAGCACAGTAGAGGAGAGAGGAGGAAAAAGTCACAAGTGGTCAAAATACTGCATGATTCAGTGGCAAAAGCAGTGGATCTGGAGCCCAAAGGCATAAATCACAGCCCGTGCCAGGGACAGCCAGCAAGGACACTAGATGTCCTATACTGAGGATGACACTGCTGAGGTGCTAAACCATCCAACACTGAAGATGCCTGTACCCGGACTTTCTGGCCCTTGAGCTAACAAACGTCTGTATTGGCTAAGCCCAACTGAGCCTGAATTTTTTTCCCTTATTTGCAGTTGCATATATCCTTACTAACGTATCATGCGATGGGAAACCTTTATTTACACTCATGATTCTCAAAAGCACAGAGAGGTCTGACCTGTCCCTGAAGACAGCTGAAGAGCAAGGGCTATTGAATCCTCCCGTTATCATCCAAGGAGTCCTGAGCCAAGAGGCACAACAAGCAACAGAGTGACTGGGCCCTTTTCTCCATGCTTGACTGGCACGTGCCATCATCTTTACACACACAGTATGTCTGCCCTTGAAGACCAATGCAAATACTCAGAGCCCCACAAAGCTTCCAGTGTGTTCTCGCTCTCTATTAAAGGTACACTGAAAACCAGGACCCACAAATTTGGGTTCCCTGAGCAGAGAGTGAGGAAGGTGTAAGACCCGTTTAGATAATGCTACAACCATCTGGAACTGACTAGCAGCTTAGGCTGATGGGATGACTTGCACTTTCCTGAAACAGCCAGCAGTATTGTTATACCTCATCAGAAAGCAGACAGGGGAAGACAATCGGTATTAGAGTAATCATGATTTAGGGATTATTATCTAAGAAAAAAGAACCTCAATTCCAATACATTTAGGAAGGTAACCCTGCTTAACTAAGAACATGAAAGAACCATCGAGTCTTTCTAAAATAAAACATGGATCCACTTTGCCTGGCATAGGACGGACATACTGGGCCTAAAATAGCTCCCGTCCCTCCATGTCTGCTGATAGCAAGGGCGGGTCACGGAGCCTGCTCCGCAGCATGCAGGACACTAGGCCCGACCAGTGTAAGCCCCTGCACCTCTGGCATCAGTCCTGCTCACGGCACTCTGGCAGGTCTGTCTGTACCTGGGCTCTGAGCTGCTCGCTGCTCCCTGGCTGTCTGTTTCCCTAAGTGGATTCTAATCTCCTGGTAAGCAGATCATTTTCACGCCTATATCCACTAGAGCAGTGATTCTCAAATTTTAGCATGCATCAGAGTCATCTGGAAGGCTTGTTAAAACCCCATACTGCTGGGTCCCACCCCCGGGGTGTCTGATTCAGTAGGTGTGGGGCGGGGCTCAAGAACTTACATTTCTAACAAATTCTCAGGTGGTACTTATGCGGCTAGTCTGGGGACCACACTTTGAGAATCAGTGCACATACAAGAGATATTTGGAAAATAAGTTTCCCAAGTACATCCGAATTGTTTAAGAACAAGACACAGCGGGGAGGAGGGTGCAGGGAGGAGAGAAGAAGAAGAAAAAAGAGGGAGGAGGAGAGGGAGCGGGGATTCCTGCCAGAACAGTGAGGTATGAATTTCTGTCGAGCACTGCAAAGGCAGGGAGGGTGAGGGAGGGTAGTGCCCCCAGAGATGATCAGAGAGGCCCGGGCGCCCTTCTGGGGGCCAAGCCACCTCTCTGGAGACGTCCGGGTGACCTGGAAGGACAGCTCTCCTGACGCTGCCTGCAGTTGCTCCACCTCACAGTGCAGGGTGGAGCAGACCCCCACTGGCTTCTCTCACAGAGGTGTAACAGCAGAGCTTAAGGACAACAGCACGGAAGTACACGACAGCCTACACTCAGGTGTCTCAAGCTAAACATTTAAGTTTTTGAGTGGAATCAAAATAGAAACAATCCCCGTTTGTGTAAGCCAATCACCACTTTCACTCTTGGGAAAGCTTTTTTGCGCTTCATTGATCATCATTAGGAGAAAGAAAAAACACAAACAGCTGTTACTTCGCCATAGAGTCGCTGAGACCACTCGCACATTCAGTCGACTGCTCAGCATGCACCATGACGCGGTCTCCACAAATGGATGCCCGCCATTCTCATGCTTCTAACTACTTGTCAAAAGAAGAAACCAAAGGCTACTAAAAACTGAGATGCGAGGCACTTGGAAAAGAGTAGGTCAAGTGAGAACATATTCTTTACTGTGTCAATCAGTGTTAAGCGGCGAGCATTTAGAGCGCTGAGGTTTAAAAGATTCTTCTATAGAACCTGGACTTAGGGCACACTCACAACACTAAAGCAACAAAATCGTGGGGGGATCATCTCAGGGGGATGATCAGCCCTGATACTTACCTTCTGGAAAACAATATTTACCTGTTCTGGTTTTCTGCTGATAAGAATACTTAGCACCTTGCTGAAGAAACTGGCAAGTAGTGGGTTCAAGGGGGAATCGTTTAGGAGGAAGCTATATAATTTCATTAGCAAGGATTCATCTTCTCCCAGTCTATCATTCATCTGGGAGACATCAGAAGTGAGCAACTCACAAGATATATTTGGATACCTAGAAGAACAGGATACTTATATCATCATCTATGTTAACAGTTTAATTACATCAAGTAAAACACAAATCAGAAAGGCTTCCTAAAATTTTGTGAAAAATAACAAAATCACCTTCTAGGAATTAGAAAATCATGTCAATCTATTCTGTTCAACCTCTAGATTAAATTTTCTACTTTGTCTAAAAAACTGTCTCTAAACCAAGCATTAATAGCAACACATTTTCCCCAACGGAACGAGAGCACACCGAGGACTCGGGAGCCGAGGGAGGCGATGCCGCAGGGCATGGGCCTTCGCAGCTCCACGTCTGCAGCAGGGACGGCCTGGGGCTGCAGCCATCAGCAGCCTGCGCTGGCAGAGAGAGCGGCACAGCTTGGAGGACAACCACAGGGGACGCCAGTTTCCTCGAAACCGCACTGCACACAGCATCTTTTAACTTCCCAAGACACACTGAAGTTCCTGGACCGGCCACCTCTGTCTTCACACGGGTTGCCAATGGCAGAAAGTTGCTTTGGGGGACTTCTCAAGTGTTCAGTCTATATTACATCTTCAGACAACAAATATTCGAAAACACGGAAGTGGAGAGCAGGACATGAGCCTGAGAACCCAGGTGGGAAGCTGTATGAAAACTGTGAGTGCTCCACACCAGCCTTCCAAGGTATTCTGGGGACCAGCCACCATCAGATCCCACTGCTGTGGGACTCAGAGCTCTTCCACAGACCCCTACAGCCCTAGAGATACCTGCACCCCTAAAGCACGCTTGCCTTCGAGCACCAGAGCACTCTCTGAGGAACAGGCAGCAGGTCCACTGTCTCCACTCACTTCCTTGCCGTCTGTTTTCAACAGTAACAATGGAGACTCCATGGCCCGTCCAGACTACACCCTCCCAGACCCACCGCTCCCTTCTCTGCTCTTTATTCCTCCCTGTCAAGCAGCCAGGATCCAGAACCGACTAGTCATCAGAGGCGGTGAGCTCAAATACTGTACCAGGACAGAGAGGTGACAAAACAGCCAGCAGCAGCTGTGTGACAACAGGGAGAGGTGAGGACTGTGGCTAGAACACATGCAACACCTTCAAGGCATCCAAGACCAGCAGCTGGCAGCCTGTCTTGAAGACCCTGGCTCGAGAGGCAACCGGCAACAGAGCAGAAGGCCACAAGACCTGAGGGGTCTGGTGTGAGGTCGCAAGAGGGACAGTGTGAGAATGTCTCAAAATGAACCTTTGTAGGTAATAAAAAACCTGAAGAGAAAGACGACAGAACTGACAGGTGCGTGGGCATGAAGATCACATTATCAAATAGCTATCTTTTGGAGGCTTATGGCTCAATCAAATTAAAGTCTTTCTCACTTCAAGGAACATACGGGCTCAAAGATGCCATACTTATTATAAAGCCACCACTATGCTGGGGACAGGACTATGCAGTGGACACAGGTGCAGCTTGTGGAGCCATACCATCTAGGTTCAGAACCTGTTTCCACCACTTACAAGCTGTATGACCTTGGTCAAGTTACTTAACCTCTCTGGGCCTCAGTTTCCAAGTCCGCAATATTAAGACAACAGTCCTTACCCCACAGAGGAGGATCACATACCGAATACTGAGAGGGCCTAGAATAAACGAATGCTGGCTGTTTTTACTCCTCTTTATTTTCTGCTTCATAAAACTGCCGCAACGCTGTACAGGGGCTGGGGTCGGGGAGGGCTTGTCTCAACTGCCCCAGTTTGAAAGTTGCCAGCAAATAAAGAATCAGTAAAAGGTAGCAGACCTCAACCCAGCGACGAGCCAAACGTATAAGGGTGTATTTCGCAAACCCTGACGCAGAAGGTCCAGCTGAGCGCATAGGCATCTTTTTCAGTTACATTTCATGAATTTTTCACTCTTTTCCTATAGGAGACTCGGAAGTACGGTCTAGCTGGAGAAGCTCATACATGGGACCCAGGCACTATACAGACGGCTCAAAGTTCTGGTTCTGCACAGGATGGGGCTACTCTCTCCCCCTCCCTCCATCCTTAACATTAAACGAGCTTCTAAAACACCCCAAAGACCCCCTCCACCCCACCCACCCGGCAAGGCCTCTCCTTTTCCCCCACTTGCATGTACGCTCTGACCTCGCTTCCTTTGTACTGACAACAGAGAAACAATCAGGAGAGAGCTCAGCCCAAACGCACCCACAACCTGCATCTGGGCCCCTTTCTCCTCCTGCTACACAGGAGCCAGCCTCGTTCCTAAAGCCAGCCCTCCACTCGCCCCCTTGATCACACTGCCGCCCAGCCACTCAAGCACAGTGCATCACTACATCTCCGGCTCCCTCTGCACTGCATCATTCTCACCAGCATATAAACAGACCGGTATTCTTCCACCTAGGGAAAAAACAAACACATCTCTCCTGACTCCCCATCTGCCTGTAGCTCCCACCTTCTTCCTCTGCTCCCCTTCCAGGAAACCATTTGCAAGAGCTATCTCTACTTTGTCTTCAATTCTTCCTCAAAGGCACTCCAGGGCCCACATGCTCCACGCTGCAAATGCCAATGGCTACTTGGCCTGCCAGCAGCAGCCCCTCACCCACCCGACGGCCCATGTCCCCTTCCTGGAGCCTGTCACCCCCTGACCTTCAAGGCAGCAGCCCCTGACCCATCCGACGGCCCATGTCCCCTCCCTGGAGCCTGTCATCCCCTGACCTTCAAGGCAGCAGCCCCTGACCCACCCGAGGGGCCATCTCTCCTTCCCGGAGCCTGCCTTCCCCTGGCCTTCAGGGCAGCAGCCCCTCCCCGTTCTCCTCTTGCCTCCAGCCACTCTGCAGTCCCTCTCTGTGAACTTTGACCGAAACAACAGCATTTCAGCTTGTGCATTTATAATACTACTTAAGGACCTATATTTAAAGTTCTGTTAGTTCAAATTTATGCTAAATTATTTAAAACCAGAAGTATCTGTATTACGATTAAAAAGGTTAGTGGAAAATGAGAAACTTTTAATACATTGTATACGATCACTGAATTAAGTTAAAACAGTGATAGTTCAATCTACATGTGTAGCTAACATATAGTTATGACGTTCACAAAATACAGCAATCACTCCAGCATCCAGAAACTATAAAAGACCAGTCTACATTTCCTTAGATGACTGTAGTTACTCCCAACCCTGAAAAGCTGTCAGATCCCATCTGGAAAGCCCTCTACGCTAATCCAGCTGCTGCAGTCAGCCCGTTACATGCAGGTTACACACAGCGGGGAGGCCCAGCAGAGAACTGCTCTGCCCAGCCCGAGTCATGCTCCCTTGAAATGGTGCCATTCAGAAGGCTATGTGTCCAGGGAGGCAAACTCCTCTTATAACCCCCAAAGTAGCACAAAAAACACTGGCGCGACAATACAACAAACGCCACAACTACTTTTTGGTAAAATAAGCATTTTCCATAAGGCACACTGACACTCCCCCAGTGAAAGAGGTATTAGCCTCATTCAGCTAGTGCAGAAACAGAAGGGCCAGCCCCTTCCTAAGTTCTCAGAGCAGTAAGAGGGAAGGGTTACGCCCCTCCCAGGTGGGCCTGAGGCCAAGCCCATCACACCGCCTCCTACCAGGATGTGTCCCTGGACAAGCATCACTCGCCTGTGCCGGCTCACTGAGAAGGGAATTCCAAAGCAGCAAAGTGTCTGTCTGTGGGAAATGGGAGTATGCTGGAATGCAAGTATTCCTTCTGCCAAATTTCTTTCCTCTTCTTTTTTAAGGCACTGATCTCTGAGTGGAGACTGTCATTGAATGCTAGTTGTCAATCTTAAATGGCTGGCAGGGAACATGACTCCTAGAAGACCCAAGCCCCCAGCAACCTGAAAGCATGAGTGAGTACTATTTCCCTGACAGCAAAACTTTCCCCACGAAGAAAAAAAGGATATCAGAAAAGAGGAACAGACTGGGGGAGAAAGGGCTAGGGAAAATCTACCAAAAGCCACAATTCTTCCTATTCCATTAAGTTTATTTAATAAATAGCCAATGACTTTTTGTTCCTGAATTTGTTTCCTGTATTTTCAGGGGGTTGGAGGAGCCAAATATTTCAATAGACTTGGAGATGAAAAAATAATTAACTGCAACCCCAATGCTTCAAATACATATGAAGTACAGGCACACTTCATTTTACTGTTTCACTTTACTGCACTTTGCGGATACTGTGTTTTCACACGACCCTCCACCAGCAGAAAGATTATGACTCGCTGAAGGTTCAGGTGATGGTCAGCATTTTTCAGCAATAAAGTATTTTTTAATTAAAGTATGTACTTTTATAAAGACACGATGCTACTGCACACTTAGACTACAGTACAGTGTAAACATAACTTTTATATGCACTGGGAAACCAAACATTCTTGTGACTCACTTCACGGCATTATTCGCTCTATTGCGGTGGTCTGGAACTGGTCCCGCACTATCTCTGCGGTATGCCTGTACTCATAAAGGTTTCCAGGGGTCTGTACAGAAAGCGTTATAAGAGACAGTAATAAAGGATTCCCACTGCACTACCGGTGCGCATGTAAGCAGATCAAACCAGTTATGAATAGATAAAATCCGCTGTAGTTATTTATCCAAGGTGGTCCCTGCTTAAATGGAGCTACACTAACATTCAGCAAGAGCCTAACTCTTAATTTCAGTTAAGGAAGGTCAGAATTTATCTCATCAGCAACGCCCTTCAAAACCCCAGCTCTGGCTAAGATTTGGTGTGTTGGGGAATCACATTATCTCCATCTTCCTGTTCGCAAAGTAGAGAAATACTTACTTGGATCATCTTACTATTTTAAGAAAATCCATCACTGTTTATAAAGCACTTTGCCCTTCCACAAACCTTCTGACTGAAATTCAGAACACTCATTTTTAAAATCCCGTGATTTCCCAGGACTTAGTTCTAAAGATAATATGCTCCACGGAGCCCGTCGCTCTTCACCGTCTTAACATTCCGTAAATGGTCTAGAGCAGCCCCACAGACTTGCTGGACGACAAGGATGACAATATTCTACCCCCGCTTCACTTTCGTCCCACCCTAGAGAGAAGATTGAATTGTCTTACTTGTATCTGATCTTTTCGTCCATGTCTTGAGGCGGTTCTTCTATAACGAATGAGACTAAGTCTTCGAGACATTCTGCTTTTAACAGAAACTCAATAAGTTTGCGGTTCTGAGCTTTACATTCCTGTAAAACATCTTCCTCATCCATTAACTCCTTCAGTGTTACATCTTCTCTTTCTAGAAGTGTGTCTATGTGGGATGATGAGTGAAGATCAAATTTCCAAAACATGCTGGTCTAAACAAAATGCAGAGAGTATTTCAAATAAAATTTCAACTTCATATTAATTTCCCAAAATTCAAACTTCAGTTTAGTTTCACAGTCTAAAATGCCAACTTGGGTCACAAAAGTAAAATAAGCTTCATAGTGAACCTATAAAATACTTCTTAAATAAGTAAAATTGGCAGGATATTTTCCTTCTCAGAAAAGAAAATTTTTACTGATAAAAAATTTTGACCTGAAGGGAGGAAGATCCAAGATGGCGCCATGAGTAGTCCTCTTTGTCTTTCCCCCTTCGAGTCTACAATTATTTGGACACTTATCGCTTGACAAAGGATATCCTGACAGCATCTCAGGACGTCTGAGATACCCACGCGACTATACATCGGAAGGCGGACAGACTTTCCTCTGGGAGGATGTGGAAATAGGTGAAAACTCTCCGACCCCGACGAGCAGCCTAGTACCCACAAGCGGCTTTCTTCCAACGGACGCCCCCAGAGGATCTACACACATCTAGGGCAGGAGCGAACACACAGCAGAGGAGCGACGGTGGAAACAGGTGACCAGAACCCTACCTAAACCCCCCGCAATTACTCCTAAACGCAGAGGGAAACTTTGGAGTTGCACACCGGAGCCCGCGGGGAGACCCCGCCTGGTGTTCGCGGCGCCCGGAGGGTCCCAGAGAGAGTCGCTGAGGGTACGGAGGTCTCCCAGCTGCCGTTGCCCGCCCTGTGGGAGTAGGGATTGCCGGAGATCTCGGAGAGGACCGGGGCTGGGGGAAGTTTCAAAGGCCGGCTCTGCAACCCAGAGGGGAAGCTCCGGAGTTCCGCCCGGGCAGCAGACAAAACTCTCTGTCTGCCATTAGCAGAGGGGCCACACCCAGCATTCACGGCTCCGGGAGAGGCCCGGAGAGAATCCCAGAGGGCGGGGCGACCCCCAGCTGCCGTTGCCCGCCCCGTGGGACTAGGGATAGCCGGAGATCTCGGAGAGGACTGGGGCTGGGGGGAGTTCCAGAGACCCAGCTTCGTAGCCTAGGGGGAAACCCTACAGGCTCACAGCAGCCTTAGGGAAAGCCTCTGCACAGCACCAGTAGAAGGCACCCAGCCACCAGCCACAAGGCTGGAAGACTCCAGGGCAAAAGCAGCATAGCTAGGTGAACTAACCACAGACTGTAGAAGATGCCAATAGCTCTCCTGCGACCCATAGAGGACAAGTGAGATTTTGTGGGTGCCGACAGCAACGGAGCGACAAATATAAGTGATCTCACCCCTGGCCGCTGGAAAAGCCCATAACACCGTTGCAGACCCCAAGGAGAGAGCACATCTAGGTGGGCTGCAACAGTAGGCACCAGCAGCCTGAAGCCCCCCTGTGACGGCCCCCACAGCAGAGGAGGGAATCCAAAGGGCCACTGTGGCTACGAGGAGGGGCCCAGGCCCAGTTAGCAACTGTGGACAGGGTTCCTGGTTGGTGCAGTATAAACAGCTGCTCCCCCACGGCAGCAGCTGAAACAAGTGAAAGGAGCAACTAAACTCTATCTCCATGCGGAGGCACAAATCAACAACATCAAGCAATATGAAAAAATACATTAAATCTCCAGAACAGAAAGAAAGTAACAAATACACAGAAAACAATCCCAAAGAAAATGAGATATATAACCTAAATGATGATGACTTCAAAACAGCCATCATTAAAATTCTCAATGAGTTAAGAGAGAATTCTGACCGACAACTCAACGAGTTCAGGAGCTATGTCACAAAAGAGTTTGATACGATAAAGAAGAACCAAACAGAAATATTGGAAATGAAGAACACAATAGAGGAGATTAAGAAAAATCTAGATGCTCTGAACAGTAGGGCCGATAATATGGAGGAAAGAATTAGCAATTTGGAAGATGGCAATATAGAATTGCTGCAGGCAGAGGAGGAGAGAGAAGTAAGACTAAAAAGAAATGAAGAAACTCTCCGAGAATTATCAGACACAATTAGGACATGCAATGTAAGGATTATAGGTATACCAGAGGGAGAAGAGAAGGAGAAAGGGGCAGAAAGCCTATTCAAAGAAATAATGGCTGAGAACTTCCCAAATCTGGTGAGGGAGATGGATCTTCAGGTGACAGAAGCCAATAGATCTCCAAACTTTATCAATGCAAGAAGACCAACTCCACGGCATATAGTAGTGAAGCTAGCAAAAGTCAACGACAAGGAGAAAATACTAAGGACAGCCAGGCAAAAGAAACTAACCTACAAAGGAACCCCCATCAGGCTATCAGCAGATTTCTCAGCAGAAACTTTACAGGCTAGAAGAGAGTGGAATGATATATTCAAAAATCTGAAGGACAAAAATCTACAGCCGAGAATTCTCTACCCAGCGAAAATATCCTTCAAATACGATGGAGAAATAAAAACTTTCCCAGACAAACAAAAATTAAGGGAGTTCATTGCCACAAAACCTCCTCTTCAGGAAATTCTCAGGAAAACCCTCATTCCTGAAAAATCCAAAAAAGGAAAGGGGCTACAAAACCAAGAGCAGAGGAGATAAGTAGAAGGACAACAACAGAGAGTAGCAGCTCTACATCAGAACAGATTAAACCATGGGACGAGAAACAAAGGAAACTGAAGAAAACCGGAAAACAAGACACAAAATGGTGGTGGTAGGCCCCCACATCTCAATAATCACTCTAAATGTAAATGGATTGGACTCCCCAATCAAAAGACACAGAGTGGCAGGATGGATCAAAGAACAAGATCCAACAATATGCTGCCTCCAGGAAACACACCTCAGCCCCAAAGACAAACACAGACTCAGAGTCAAGGGATGGAGAACAATACTCCAAGCTAATAATGAACAAAAGAAAGCAGGTGTCGCTATACTAATATAAGACAAGGTAGATTTCAAAGCAAAACAGATAAAGAAAGATAAAGAGGGACAGTATATAATGATAAAAGGGACTCTCCACCAAGAAGACATAACACTTATAAACATCTACGCACCCAACACAGGAGCACCAAAATTTGTAAAGCAACTCTTAATAGAACTAAAAGAAGACATCAACAACAATACAATAATAGTAGGGGAGCTCAACACACCATTAACACCAATGGACAGAACATCCAGACAGAAAATCAACAAGGAAATAATAGAATTAAATGAAAAATTAGACCAGATGGACTTAATAGATATATATAGAACACTTCATCCAAAAACAGCAGGTTACACATTCTTCTCAAGTGCACATGGAACGTTCTCAAGGATTGACCATATTTTGGGAACCAAAGCAAACATCAATAAATACAAGAGAGTTGAAATAATATCAAGCATCTTTTCTGATCATAATGCTATTAAACTAGAAATCAACTACAAGAAAAAAGCAGAGAAAGGTGCAAAAATGTGGAGACTAAACAACACGTTTCTCAACAAACAATGGATCATTGAAGAAATTAAAGAAGAAATCAAATTTTATCTGGAGACTAATGAAAATGAGAACACGACATACCAAATCATTTGGGATGCAGCAAAAGCAGTCCTAAGAGGGAAATTCATCGCAATACAGGCTCACCTCACTAAACAAGAAAAAGCTCACATAAGCAACCTCAAACAACACCTAACGGAACTAGAAAAAGAAGAACAAACAAAGCCCAGAGTCAGTAGAAGGAGGGAAATAATAAAAATAAGAGCAGAAATAAACGATATTGAAACAAAAAAGACAATAGAAAGGATCAATGAAACAAAGAGTTGGTTCTTCGAAAGAATTAACAAAATTGACAAACCCCTAGCCAGACTCACCAAGAAAAGAAGAAAGCGCAAATTAATAAAATTAAGAATGAGAGAGGAGAAATCACAACAGATACCAATGAAATACAAGAGATCATAAGAGAATACTATGAAAAACTATATGCCAACAAATTGAACAACCTGGAAGAAATGGACAAATTCCTAGACTCCTACAATCTCCCCAAACTGAATCAGGAAGATATGGAGAATCTGAATAGGCCAATCACAAGTAAGGAAATAGAAACGGTAATCAAAAACCTCCCCAAAAATAAGAGTCCAGGACCAGACGGCTTCTCTGGAGAATTCTACCAAACATTCAAAGAAGACTTAATACCTATTCTCCTCAAACTGTTCCAGAAAATTGAGAAAGATGGAGAACTCCCTAACACATTCTATGAAGCCAACATCACTCTGATCCCCAAACCTGACAAGGACAACACAAAGAAGAACTACAGGCCGATATCACTGATGAACATAGATGCAAAAATCCTCAACAAAATTTTGGCAAACCGATTACAGCAATACATCAAAAAGATTATACACCATGATCAAGTGGGATTTATACCAGGGACACAGGGATGGTTCAACATCCGCAAGTCAATCAACGTGATACACTACATCAACAAAATGAAAAACAAAAACCACATGATCATCTCAATAGACGCAGAGAAAGCATTCGACAAGATCCAACACCCATTTATGATAAAAACCCTCAGTAAAATGGGTATAGAAGGAAAGTACCTCAACATAATAAAGGCCATATATGATAGACCCACAGCCAACATCATACTCAATGGACAAAAGCTGAAAGCCATCCCTCTGAGGACAGGAACAAGACAAGGGTGCCCACTTTCACCACTCCTATTCAACATAGTACTGGAGGTGCTGGCCAGAGCAATTCGGCAGGAAAAAAAAATAAAAGGAATCCAAATAGGTAACGAAGAAGTAAAACTCGCGTTGTTTGCAGACGACATGATCTTATACATAGAAAACCCCAAAGAATCCACAGAAAAACTATTAGAAATAATCAACAACTACAGCAAAGTAGCAGGGTATAAAATTAACGTGCATAAATCAGTAGCATTTCTATACACTAACAATAAACTAACAGAAAAAGAACTCAAGAACTCTATCCCATTCACAATCGCAACGAAAAGAATAAAATACCTTGGGATAAACTTAACCAAGGAAGTGAAGGATCTATACAATGAAAACTACAAGACTTTCTTGAAAGAAATAGGCGATGACATAAAGAGATGGAAAAACATTCCTTGCACATGGATTGGAAGAATAAACATAGTTAAAATGTCCATACTGCCTAAAGCAATATACAGATTCAATGCTATCCCAATCAGAATCCCAAGAACATTCTTCACAGAAATTGAACAAACAATCCTAAAATTCATATGGGGGAACAAAAGACCACGAATTGCTAAAGCAATCCTGAGCAAGAAAAACAAAGCCGGCGGAATCACAATCCCCGATTTCAAAACACACTACAAAGCTACAGTGATCAAAACAGCATGGTACTGGTACAAAAACAGGTCCACAGATCAATGGAACAGAATTGAAAGCCCAGAGATAAAACCACACATCTATGGACAGCTAATCTTCGACAAAGGAGCAGAGGGCCTACAATGGAGAAAAGAAAGTCTCTTCAACAAATGGTGCTGGGAAAACTGGACAGCCACATGCAAAAGATTGAAAATTGACCAGTCTTTTTACCACACACCAAAATAAACTCAAAATGGATCAAAGACCTAAAGATTAGGCCTGAGACAATAAGTCTTTTGGAAGAGAATATAGGCAGTACACTCTTTGACATCAGTTTCAAAAGAATCTTTTCGGACACTGTAACTCCTCAGTTGAGGGAAACAATAGAAAGAATAAACAAATGGGACTTCATCAGACTAAAGAGCTTCTTCAAGGCAAGGGAAAAAAGAATTGAAACAAAAAAACAGCTCACTAATTGGGAAAAAATATTTACAAGCCACTTATCCGACAAAGGGTTAATCTCCATAATATACAAAGAACTCACACGGCTTAACAACAAAAAAACAAACAACCCGATCAAAAAATGGGCAGAGGACATGAACAGACATTTCTCAAAAGAAGATATGAATATGGCCAATAGACACATGAAAAGATGTTCATCATCGCTAATCATCAGGGAAATGCAAATCAAAACTACACTAAGATATCACCTTACCCCCGTTAGATTGGCAAAAACATCCAAAACCAAGAACGACAAATGTTGGAGAGGTTGTGGAGAAAGAGGAACCCTCATACACTGTTGGTGGGAATGCAAACTGGTACAGCCACTACGGAAAACAGTATGGAGATTTCTCAAAAAGTTAAAAATAGAAATACCCTATGACCCAGCCATCCCATTACTGGGTATCTATCCTAAGACCCTGATATCAGAAATCTCAAGAGTCCGTTGCACCCCTATGTTCATCGCAGCATTATTTACAATAGCCAAGACATGGAACCAGCCTACATGCCCAGAAACTGATGATTGGATAAAGAAGATGTGGTATATATACACAATGGAATACTACTCAGCCATAAAAAAAGACAAAATTGGCCCATTCACAACAACGTGGATGGACCTCGAGGGTATTATGTTAACCGAAATAAGCCAGTCAGAGAAAGACGAACTCTATATGACTCCACTCATAGGTGGAAATTAGTATATTGAGAAGGAGATCTGATCGGTGGTTACCAGGGAAAAGGGGGGGTGGGGGGAGGGCACAGAGGGGGAAGTGGTGTACCCACAACATGACTAACAAAAATGTACAACTGAAATCTCACAAGGTTGTAATCTATCATAACATTAATAAAAAAAAAAAATTTTGACCTGAAAATGCTACAAGAAAGCTAAAATTTGGGATGATTTTAACCTGCAAAATTAATCCATCCATTCTTGGTTAAGAATTTAACACTGGGAAAGGAAGAAAGTAAACCCTTTCTTAAGGCTGAAGAACACATTCTTTCACACAACTAACATCTTCAGCAACAAATGACAAGCACTGAGACCTAAGCACCTAGCACCCTTCAGAACACTAAAGAATTAAGTAAATCACCACCACAAACCAGACTTTCAGCCACTGACAGCACTCACACGGCCAAAAGTCTGAAAGTCATAAAACGGTAAAACCTGTTCCACTTTTAATAAAGAAACTAAAAGCCCCGGAACCTAACCCCTGAGGAGTTAGAGAGACCAACTCGCCTCAGTTCCTGGGAAACGTGACAGCCAAGCCTACAGCAACGAGGCCACAGCGCCGCACGTCCACTCCCCCCGCACCTTCCCCCACAGCCACCTCGGCGATGAGAGCACAAGGTTTGCTTTCTCAAGCTGCTTTCCCTCCAGACTTAAAGAAGGTCCTTATCCGTTACAACTCGAAATATGAAACAGAGTCACAATATAATCTAAAGCTGCCGCGGCGAGACAACTGAAGGCCCCTTTTGACCAACAGGTGACAAGATGATGGCATCAAACACAAGCGCTGACTAGGGATATAACCATCCCCAAGTCATTCCTACTGTCAAAGACGTTCACGGTGAATTCGGAAGTTTGGTAGGACACACCTACTCCGTGAGGGCCCCAAATCGAAACCCCTAGGCCGGCCGCAGCCTCACTACCCACCTAGGAAGCGGCCTCCGCCATCACTGCCACCCAAAAGCAAACTCATATCCACACGCGCCCATCTAAAATCCTGTGCTGGAAGACGCCAGGTAAAAGGAAGGCAACCGACATTTTTAGAAGGATACATTTTGCTAAATCCACCCACATCGGGTGGAATATACCCTGATTTGATACTTTCACGAAGATCTGCCTCAAAATAATATTTTTTAAAACAGGAGATCATGGAGGGCAAAATTTATTCATACTGCTAGTCATACTGACCAATCCAGAAATAAAAGAAAAAAACCGAACTGTACACCATAGCCATTACTCCAGGACACATAAAGGTATACCCACTTCACGTCACTGCACTGTTACGTATACGATCACAGTGTTTTAAAATATAAGAAGAGGGGCCAGCCTGGTGGCACAGCGCTTAAGTTCGCACGTTCTGCTTCAGCAGCCTGAGTTTGCCGGTTCGGATCCCAGGTGCAGACCCACACATGGTGTGGCAAGCCATGCTGTGGCAGGCGTCCCACATATAAAATAGAGGAAGACTGGCACAGATGTCAGCTCGGGGCCAATCCTCCTCAGCAAAAAGAGGAGGATTGGTGGCAGATGTCAGCTCAGGGCTAATCTTCCTCAAAAAAATAAATTGAGGATAAAATAAAATATAAGCAGAGTGTTAAGGAAGCGAGGGAAAAAAAAGGATTCCTTAAGTTTTAGGTAAGAATACTAAGAAATACGGTGTTATAAAAGTTGTCCCCATTTAAAAAAAAACTTTAAATATCTCAGAAGAGACATATGACAAGATGCTCACATCAATCAACAGCCACAGGACCAAAACACGGTTAGGGATGAGAAGCTACCATGACGGTTCGCATAACCACACTGGCAATGCCTCACGCAAGAGAAACCGGCGTGCAGGACCGAAGCCTGTTGAGATGACACAGCAGTGGCCCACCATATAAGGCACAGCTGTCTCTTTCCTCTTAATGATCAGGCCAATAATTATGTACAGAGACATCAGAGAACATGCTAGAAAAGCAATGTCACAACTCAGCACAGTCAGCAACCACCCACACTAGAGGCTAATAAGAGACCTCTCTCCTCCAAGATGAGGAGCGGGCAGAGCGCCTGGTGGGCACAGTAACACATTTGCTAATGAAAGAAAGAAACTTAGATAGTCACTCATTGCTTAAGGATGAGGATAGTTCTGAGAAACGTGTGCTTAGGTGACTGCGTCCCTGCGCGAACACCCCAGCGCGTGCTTACACAAACCTAGATGGTAGAGCCTACGCCACACGCGGGCCGTATGGTACTAGTCTTACGGGACCACCATCACACACGCGCTCCGTCGTTGACTGAAATGTCGCCATGCAGCACACAACTATGTCAACAACAGCAAGCTGCCCCCACTTCTAAGGCTACTACTAAGGAAATAAGGACAAAGACGATATACACAAAGCAAGAAAGGAACTTTGGGGAAAAGATGGCAAATAAATCTTATACATCAACGCTTCTTTGGTTTTCAGACTTGGGGAAAATGGGAAACAAAAAAAAACCTCTTAAGATTATGCCATTTTATCCTAACAAAATTGACAAGGAGAAAAAAAGAAAGATACCAAAAGATAACTCCAAAGGGCGGGTGCGGGGGGAGGCTTCCACTCCCACAAAGAGGAAGGAGAGAAGCTGTCCCTTGTTCGGGGCACAAAGTAATGCCGTCAGCACAGCCTCCCATGCTTCTGTTGGAGCAACGTGGCTCATTTATCTGTGAGTCTTTTAAATCACAAATTCTAAAAAAACTATACTTTTCCCCACACTCAGTATTAAGCTTCTGATGACTAAAGTAGCTACACTCAGCACAGCGCCCCTTCACGAGCGCACAGGTCGCAGGCCCAGCTCCGACTCCGAGCACGTGCCAACTTTCACTGTCCTCTAAGGACAGACACTGGCACGCAAGCTCCAGTTTAGCTGAAGCAGCAAAATCAGCCTAAAGAACAATCATTCGTGTCAGTCCATCTTGTGTTCAAAGCTGATCATGGAAATCTGGATCCTAGGATGTCTACAGATTGACGACACAGCTCACTCTACTCACGTTCAATTCTTTGGCCGGGTCGCTGACTGAGTGCTGAGCAGGCACACTCAAACACCTTCCCACACCCCGTGACCCAGCGGGGGCAAGGCAGTACGTGTTTATTTTGGTCTGTAGGCCAAATTTCTGATAAAAATTTAAAAAGTCAAAGTAAGAAAACCGCGCATAGTTAATCATGTAGCTTGAAGACTTCATTAAAATTAGGTCTCATTTAAAGTATCGTGTCTTTTTATTTTTTGTAATCCCACATATAGGTAAGATACTAAGAAATAAATCACAGAAAAGCAAATCTGATATCTAGCCCTTATTATTAGCTAACTATAAACAAAATATACACTCATATTCATCACATGAAAACTATAAATGTCTACAAACTAGAAAAAGTCACACTCCTAAATGATGGATCAAGATATAAATATTTACTTCAAGTAAAAACTGACTTCCAAAATTTTAACTTTGAAAAGGTTACTCATTAAGTACCGGATTTATAAAGAAGACCAGTAACTATCCATGCTGAAATAAGCGCAGGAGTTGGCAAACTGCAGCCCACAGACCAAACCCAGCCCCCAGCCCGCAAGTGAAGAACGGCTCTGAGACTTTTAGAGGGTTGCTTTAGGAAAAGAGAAGACTACGCGACAGCCCACAGCGCAGCCCGCAAGGCCTGAACTAGACTCTCTGGTCCTTTAGGGAAAACATGCAGCGCCCCTTGCTCACGAGGAAAGAGAGGCCCCCCAACACTAACCCCCCTTTCCGCTCCCTCTGAACCCGCACGGCCATCCGCCCCCGTGCTCAGCCTGGCCCGCGGGACTGGCCACCGCAGCCAGGGTCCGCTCCTCGGGCCCTCACCCAGACCAGCACCTCCTCAGGCGGGCACGTACGGCTGCGTGACAAAGTCTTCTCCAATGTGCCATGAACCATAAGAACCTCCATGAGCTCTCCCCTGCAGCTGGCTGGATGCCAATGACCAAAAAAAAGGCCCTAAGGGACAGCAGAGCCAAAGAAAGGAAGAAAGCTGCCTGCCAAGCTGAGAGCCTGCCTTCGGCTGCGTTCCAAGGAGCCGTCGGACACCTGGTCCGCGTGCCAACAGTAGGTGACCCGACCAACCAGCTCCTCCAATCCCCCGAGCCCGCGACTTCATCTTTCATTAAACTTAAACAGGAGAAAAGGAATTCTTTAGCAACTACCTGTTTTAAAACGCCTAACTTTTGCATTCCACTATCCCGAATTAGAGCAGCATTTTTCAAATCAGAACACTCTGAAATACACATTTCTGCAGTGTATTTTCTTTACATTGGGTGTACTACAAACTTAAAATATAACCACAGGAAACTCCTTAAGTAAACAGTATGGACTTTATCTTCTAGCCAACAGCAGTCAGTGGAGACGAAGGGCACGGGTAAATCAGTGATGCCGGTTTGGCCCCAGCTTCTGTCTGTGCCCTTTGAAGTAAACACGAGTGAGGGATGAGCGAAGTCACAAAGTTCAGCTGCCCAGCCCCTGAGGTAAAATGGAGTCCTTTGAAAAATGTAACTACTCTAAGATACTCAGAAACACTGAAAGGAGTCAGAGCTTCAACGGCTCGTTTTTAGTAAACATAAATACACTTTAAACTTCATATCCTAGCTGTACTTGAATGGGATTTAGGGATAAGAGGAATACAGTTTCTTAGAGCAAACCAAATCATGGGCTTTTAGAATCAGTAAGACAAAGAGGAAAGTGGAAAAACCAAACTACCCTCCATCTTTCTTCAAAATCCTAGAGTTGTTTTATAAGTTGGATTAAGTAGCTTGAAAACAGGTTTTCCACAAAAGGGCTGTAGATTAGGTGGGCACGTCACTGGGGAGTTCCTTGTCACCTGATGCCACAGAGGACAACCTCTGCTGTCCTCTGCCTTCCCCAGCACTTCAGACACAAGTGAACATCACCATCTGACATGTGCAAAAGAGGACCAAAGGATCCCTAACCCTATTCATCTCACAACTGCTTTACTTAGAGGTCCTCCGAAATTACTGAAAGACCCTCCTTCTCGGAAGCAAAATCTGGGCCATGACACCTTCATTTCAAAAGCAGCTAAGCAGCACACTTTGTTTCCGGGAGAAAAGGTGCTACCCTGTCTCTACAACACAGGACCTGGTGCGGTGATGTGGCTAAGTCCTCGGCCAGAGGTATGACCAGAACATCAGTCCCTCCGCAGAATGTGCCAAGGCAGTGCTGGCAGAGCAGTCAACGGCGGCCCAACTGTGGTTTGTGTAAACCACCTATAACCACTCGCTTTCACCAAATAAACAGCTGTTCCCCCTAAACACCTCGTTAGACTATAAGCATCTAAACAGACCTGGATTCCAATGCCAGCTCCACTACTGCAGGCCCTGAGGCCTCGGGAAAGCCACCTCACCTCACTAAGCCTCAGCACCCTCTCAAGCAAGCTGGCTGTGAGGAGTGGGTAAGAAAGGCCCAGTACGGTGGCTGGAACACGCAGGCACTCAGCAACTGGAGGCTACTATGCGAAAAACACACGCACCATTGAAGTCAGTGAGCTTCAAAGCAAGGCTTCCCAAGGGGCAGAGGACACACCTAGGGATGCTGTGAAAACGCAGTCTCAGATTCTGATTCAGGAAAGCAGGGGTCAAGCCTGAGACTGTGCGTCTCTAGAAACTTCCCAGATCCCGCTGCTGCCCTGGTCAGCAGTTAAACCCTGCTGACCATTTGTAACAAACTGCAGCAAGTACACTCAAAATAACTGTACCACATGAGAAACAGAGGAAAAGCATACTATGCCAACACGAGACTATGTTATTTATTTCAGAAACTCCCTGTGGACAAGCTGGTATTAGTGGGTTTTCTTTCAAGAGGACAGAAGCATAACTTACCACTTTCCAACAGGAGCCCAGAAAAAATGACACCACAAACATGCTAAAAGATAAACTACTGGAACTCTGAAGAGAGAAACTGCTGATCAAGCCAGCAACGAACGGGAAGTGAACTGTCGGGATGACAAGGAAGAGATTCAAGGAGTTTAATCCTCAAAATCCCCTACTCACGTCAACTACTCTACTTAAATTTAGCCGCTCCCTATCCAAGTAAGACAAACTCTCCTCTGCAAACCCCCAATCTACATCCTGCTATCAGCCGGGGAACAGGTGTACCCAGGGCTGGCCGGGCCCCAAGCAAGAGAGTCAAAGATTCAAACGACCTTCAGATAGTGAAGAATTTCAAGGGAGAGCAGAGCATCAGGGCAAACGCTCCCGGGTGAGGGCCCTGAGACACGGCCCGGAATCCTCATGATTCTGCATCCTAAGTATCCTAAGTGAGTCTCTGCTCTCTCATACTGCAGTCTCGCAATAAACGTGCATAAGATACTTCTAGTTTAAATAGTTGTAATTACCTAAACATACAGAGTACAAACTGCAAAAACAGGAGAAGCTGCTTCTACCCAAGACTGTACATGGGACAGACTTTAAGACAACAAAACGTGTTATAAATTTCTAATACTATTTCTTTAACATGTCCTATGAAGGGAGTATTCATAACAACTTTTTTCATGATCTTATACGAAGGCTCGCAAGCACACGCTGCCCCATTCAAGGCCTGCCCTCCTCAAGCCCCTGCAGCACTCCTCCAAGAGGGCACTGTCCAACAGAAACATCACGAGTTGCGTGTCAGCCACATCAGTCTAAAGTCTCCAGTAGCCACATGAAAAAAGTAAAAGAAATTGGCAAAATTAATTTCAGCAGTGTATTCTATTTAACTTCATATATCCAAATACTAGTATTTCAACAAGCAATTCTTTTGGTACTAAGTTTTAAAAATCCAGCTGTATTTTACACTTACAGCACATCTCAATTTGGACCAGCCACATTTCAAGTGCTCAAAAGTGTGACCAGAGGCTGCCACACTGGACAAGACAGCTCCAATTGTATGATCACTACAATTATGATTCAAAGTTTCTCTCCCGGTAAGGAAAATACCCCCTCCCAACCTCCTTCCACAGCCCAAGTCAACAGTGTAACCACCTTTTCCACACACAGGCCAATAACGGGGTGGGCGATGAGAGGTTATGCCCCATGTATTTCTTTTCTTTTAAAATATAAACATACACAAGAAATTATGTTTATTCTTCCATATATAACAACCCGGTCATGCTTCAACTCAAAAAAACAGGTCACAAGAAAACCAGAGCTGTTTTTTAGCCGCTACTCTCTAGGAATATTCATAGGAATAAAAGGGAAATTCTCACCTTCTTCACCCTGAAATCATGGAGAGGGCTAGATCTTGAATCAGGAGGGCCACAGTGGCTCATTATCCGTTTAGGTTTACTTGGGAACATTTTTAAATAGGTTCATGTCTCTGGGAATTTATTTCACTTCACACCCTAATTCAAAACTATTATGAAGAAGGAAAAAAAAATACCTAGGTCACTTAAACATCTTGGGAAACAATGATGTTTGATTATGTGAAAAAAAAAACTAGACTTCCCACTCATCCTGGAGACAAGTGAGCCTTCCTGGCCTCCATTTAGATTCAAAACAACTTGCTTATTCCACGAGCGGTAGACAAGTTTACCCCAAACTCTGGCCGAGTTTACGAGCAGCCTGGGAACAGGACGAAGTGAACAAACCAAGCTGCTGAAAGGCTGTTCTTACTGGCTCACCTACTCCTGCCAGCGGCCGACACCTGGAGTCCCAGGACTCCTTGCTGGGCTTGGATTCGGATATGGGGGGAACTCAGCCGCGCGGTATCTAAGGAGACCCAAACGGGAACTGCTGCGCTCAAGAAGAGTTAGTGGCTGCTCACTCAGTACAGTGAAAGCCGCAAGCCACTAAGAAGGTGACAGAGAGGAAAGTATCTATAAATAGGAGAATGCAGAGTCACTGTGAAGGGAGGTCACCTCTCAGTGCTCTAAGTTAACAGTAAACTTCCTGACAGCAAAGCTCAATGCCGAGGCAAACGTCACCATTTCACACGCAGAGGCAGAAACGTGGAACACGAGGGAGTAACAGCTGGCCTTTGAAGGCAGTTCTCGCTAAGTACTAAGGAAAAAGATCACAAGGACTGGAAAGTCCACCCAGTTACCGCTGCTCCATTCTTAGCAAAGGCACCCATTTCACACAGCTGCCCTCCCCGACCCCGTACCCAAAGGCTGCACTAATTAAATCAAATACCAGAGTGCCTATTAGAGATCACATATTTCTTCAGAGGAAAGGGCAATACAAACTCAGGGTTAGTTTCACTGTATTTGCTCTGCAACCACTTCCTCCAAAGAATGTGTCAAAAGCAATCAAGTTGCTACCATCCAGATATTCCAGAATCCTTCCGAGTTTTACCTTGTAATTTCTTTGATAGATGAGCTTTTCTTTGAGGGTAGTAAATAAAGAAGTCAAATTCATTTAATATGTGCTATATTAATCAATAGGTACTTTTAAAGCATTAATATGCATTGTACTGCAGAATACAGGAGTGATATGATAAAGAGTCCCTAACCCTTGAAGAAAACAATAAAACTGAAAACAGAGAAAATACAGAGAAGGAAAGGCATAAACTCCAAGTGTGCTCCATCGAAAGGGAGCTCAACAGAGGGGAGCGGGCCAGAAAGGACTTAACGATATGTAAGGCCTAGGCTGGGCATTGAAAGACAGGTAGGGTTGAGAAGGCGATGCAGACGCAAAAAGTATTCCAGGCCAAGAAAAATAAACCTGCAAGCACAGAGGATAGGAAGATCCAGTAGCTTCAGGAAATTCACAGCAGGGAGAAGGTCCTCATAACAAGGAGAAAGAGCCCTAGGAAGGCACTAGGAAAAAAGTGAGGCAACACCAGGCCAGATCTCAAATGGCCACGCATGGGTGCGGAGAGAGCAGTGCAGGCTCGCTGCAGAAGCAAAGAGGGAACCAGTGAGTTTTAACTGAGATAACTGTATATTAAAATATCTACAGTTGGGGCCAGCCCAGTGGTGCAGCGGTTAAGTTCTCACGTTCCGCTTTGGCGGCCCAGGGTTCGCCAGTTCCCGGGTACGGACATGGCATTGCCTGGCAAGCCATGCTGTGGTAGGCGACCCACGTATAAAACAAAGTAGAGGAAGATGGGCACGGATGTTAGCTCAGGGCCAGTGTTCCTCAGCAAAAAGAGGAGGATTGGCAGCAGTTAGCTCAGGGCTAATCTTCCCCCCCCCCAAAAAAAATCTACGGTAAAGATTAAGCAATGTATTTAATAACATACAGAAAGAAACAATTCTGAATCAAACTAGAGGAAAGCAACACAGGAGATGCCATTTAAGTTATGGCAAGGCCACTTTCAACAGAGCCTGTATGCACACAAACGGCAGGAGAGTGAAAGGGTCTAACCTGTTCTGGGTAAGGCCCAGCACCTGAACGTGGCTGAAATGTGGGACAGGGAAGGGAGTGCTGAAGACAAGGCCACCAAGGCGGACGCTGCAGGAACCGTTCACCGTGCTAAGACACAAACGACCATGGCACGTAAGATGAGGCAAATGAGCAAGAAGATCAGATCTATAGTTTAGATACCTAAGTGTCAACAACATGAAAGATGGGCTGGAAAGAGATGAGTCTAAAGAAAGAGCGACTGATCCAGAGACCTTTTTAAAAACTCACAGCAGACGGCAAGGCCCTGCAATGGCCTCTACTGTGAAAATCAACGTACCCCTAAGAGAGTTCACACTAAATTACCACTCCTCCTCTATCTCAGCCATGATTCCGCCACCTCAAAGCCCCAGCTGTCATGTTTTCTCCAGTCCTGGCTGTACCTGGGTATCAGATGATACAAACGTATGGCTTGCCTTTGGAATTCTTAGCTGCCTGGAAAATACACAACCCTCAGAAAGCAAGCGCCTACCCATACGCTGAGGCTAACCCTAAATACACTGCTAAGACGCCAAGGGCAAGACGAGAGGTACGATCTCATCACCCATTTCACTTCTATAGTCAAAAAGCCAACCGCCAAGCAAGAAAAATCCAGCCTGACTTTTGTCTCCTAGTTGACATTAAAGCAAGAACAGTAATGTGCCCCTCTACAAATTCTCATTAAGAAAACTCAAATGTACATGCATTTCTGTGCATTAATTTCCAAAACTTCAGTCCAAGCATATGCAAAGCATGACTTATTTATACTAAAAAGTTGTTTTTTTAAGTGAGAGTGAAGGGTAGGGAAGAAAAAAGACAAGTAATGAGGATGACACAATGGTAATCAAGTTTTTGCCAGGGAGCCTTGTTAGAGATCAAAGCAAGGAAGACCCAGCTGGATCTAGGTGCCTACTCTGTGTGCGAGTGTGCGTGCACACACATGCTGGAGGGGAGGGTGTAGGTGACAGTATGATAAAAGTCAAAGTCAAATCAGAAAATTCTCATGGGCCCCAAATACAGGGTTTTCCATCTCAAGCATCCGGGGCTCTCTGAATCTCTCAAAGCAGGTAGGACCCATCGACAGACCTGAGTGGGACATGAGAAAGCGGCAACGTGTATGCGCAGAGCAAGAGGACACGATGTGAGCGGCACGGCTGCTGTCTGCAAGAACACGAAACAGCTTCTCAGGCTCGGAACCGCAGGGAGGAAGCGGGGTCCGAGAAGGCAGGACTGGCGTGAGAGCTGCACAGCTGGAGAGAACTCTATACTGACACGGGGTGGGGGAAGACTTGGAAAACCCAACTTGTCCAAGTTTTCACTAAGTGAAAACAAGTTACATGCAGTTTGCAAGTCACCCAACTTGAAGCAGGTGACAGTGGCCTTTATTATTCATACATCTGCTACAGAAAGATGCCCAAAGAGAACAGGCTTTCCAAATCAGGTACAAATTCTAGAGCATATTGAGATACTTTTGAAAAAAGGCCAAAAAGAAACAGGCTTCAGGTTAAGAAGGAGCTAACTATCCCAGTTAATTTGTAGTTATAACCAATTCTGTAACAGAAGACAGAACTGGCAAATCGGTCACAAAAATCTTTAAAGGCCCTTTTTCCAGCTTTAGCTATTATTTTCAATCTTCCTTGCCCAGCAAACTTTCATCAGACTGTGTAGAGCATCAGGACTACCTCAGCAGCCCCTGGAGGAGCAGTAATGAACTGCTAACCTGCAGGAAGTGCTCTCCTTCACGCCTGCTTTACCAGCACGCACCGGAAGTGCAAGGAAAGGAAAAGCAGACTCAAGGACTGTCGAGCTCTGCTCAGGAACCAAAGTTCAGAGTAGAATATGAGCACCGAATTGTTCTTATGGTCTTTATAGCTCCTCATGAAAAACAACCTTCAACTTCTTCCAGCTATTCCACAATAACATGAACTGCCCTGACACTGCAACTTTCTATTAAAGGTAGAAACATGACTAATACCAGCTACCAATTATTAAGTGCCTACCATATGCCAGACTCCAGGCTTGATGCTTTTAGATACATTATCCCTACCTCACAACAACCCTTCCAGGTTTTGTTTTCATTTTGTAGATGGCAAAATGAAGATTCTGAGAGGTCAGATGACCCACCTAAGACAAGAGTTAGTAAATATGCTAGCCAAAATGGGACTCAAACCCAGGTCTTTCAAGCTGCAAAGTCTGCGCTCTTTCCATACGGCACACTGCCACAGCCCCAGGTGGGAACAGCTGCTGAGAACTGGCCAAAACAGCAGCAACCCAGAGCACAAGGCGCCCCAGGCCAGCCTGCCTGTGTGCTCAGGCCTGCAGACGGCAAGAGCAGCGGGTCAACCGGAAATCACATGGCTCTTGAGATAGGCTCACAAATGGAAACTGCGTGTCTGCGTGTGCAGGGCAGAGAGTCATTTTACAGACAAGCTGGCTGGGCAGCTCAGCCTGCAGAGTATGGGTGGTGACACTAGAGGAGCTCAGCTCTCGTGGCCAGTGGTTCTATGAGAGTCGATGCACCAGGATACCACAGAAAACACAAGAGAATCAGCAAATAAACTTCTTTTTATACAAAAACTGAAAAACATGATGCGGGGGGCGTGGGGGCCACCAGGCATAAGAAAACTGTTCAAGTGAAGAATGAAACAAGTTCAAAGATTTTAGGTGATTACAAACTCAGCACCAAGCTCCATTCTGACGTGACTGACAAGCAGAGCCATCTCAGACAGCAGTCACGGATGCATCAGGTCTAGGAGCACGGCAGACACTAACCCTCCTGCAGCCGGCCCTGAGCAGACCACCTCTTGCCGGGAAACATCACGTCTTGTTCTGGGGAGGAAGAAGAGCCTGCCAACTACACAGCACCCAGAGAAACAACCAGGCCGGCAGAAGGACTCACCGCCCGGGGGGAAAAATAAGTAGCTGTGAATATCATAAGAGCTCTTTTATACTATCACGTTCAGCTCCCAAGGAGGGTGAACAGCAGCGATTGTTTGTGAGCAGGAAAGGCAGGAACTTGCAAAGATTAGGGCCACGACACACGTGAGGCCTGAGGCTGGAGGCACTCTGGCAAAGCCTGGAGGATCCTCTGCGAGGGCGACGGCAAAGGAGTTTCTGTTCTGCAGGAAGGCTGTACTTAGTGACCACCATGTGTTTATAAATCTCTGCTCAAAGCCCGCTCGCTAGAACAGGCACGGCTCCATTTGCGCTGACACGGAGCCTAACGAGAAAATAGAAGGATTACGCAAGCTTGCAGATGCTTGGTGGGCTGAACCCCACACACTTCTGCACTCCTCTGGAACCTCTAGTAAAACAACAACAAAGGACAAAGAAAAGGAAACAACAGCCAAGGAGAATGCCAAGGAAGTCATGCAAAGACAGCAAATGGAGAAACAACTCAGGATCTAACACCAACTAACGGAAGTTTTAGAAGAACATATAATAATCCACCAACTCCCCTCACCAAAACAAATTCTCAGAGTGTAAAGAACGAGACTGTCCCCTCCAGGACCTGCACACGCCATCACAGGGAGTGGGGAAACAGTGCCTCTATGGCACAGGGTGACACTCCATGGTATCAAAGAGAAAGAGAGGAGATAAGCTTTTCTAGTGAGAAAAAACTTTAAAAAGGACTGGAAATCAAGAGTGACGTCAGCTTCCTCAATAAGAGGCCGTTTTCAGACAAGGAAGGTCTGAGAGACTTGCTCCCCATTTCTCAGGAAGCTACTGGAGCGTGGGCTTCACCAAAGCATGGCAATCACCCCTGAGGGGAAGACTCGGAATACAGGAGACCGGCGATCCGACACACCCAGCAGCAAAGACGCCTCCCAGAAGAAAGGAGAGGGGGACACTGCAGCCACAGAGCAGTCAGGAGGAGCCAGCCCTCAGTCAGGCAGGAGGCAGAGGGCTCTACAAGCACGTGTCCACGAAGGAGATGGATTGCTGGATGCAATGGGACCATGCTGCGAAGAGTTTTGCAAATTAAACCACAGATTTAGGAAATAGCTGGCCAAAACATGTATACTTTTAATATTGCTTTTCACCAAAGCTGAGCTTTCACTCTGCTGGAAGACGGGGAAGGGAAGGAGCTATACACATAGAAAAGCTAAGTCCTCACTTTCACAGTTAGAAGTTGGATAGATTAGAAATAGCCACCTATAGGCAAACGATTTAGAAATGCGGAAGGAAGTAAATATAAGAAAACAGCTGAGAGATGAAGGCAGCAGCCTCTGGTGAGTAATTTGGGGTTTGGGAGAGGACAGGATGGGAAAGATGGAGTAGATGACTGTTACTTTTTGTTATAAATCTTGTGATACTACTTGACTTTTTAAATTATGCACCTGTATAAACTATGTACGATAAAATGAAAATTATAACAAGAAAGAAAATATAACAGCAGTTAGTACCATCCCTGGCACTGAGTAAGGACTCTATAAATGTTAAGCTCAACCTGAAATCAGGCTAGCATGAAAGATTCGCTAACCTGCCGAGTCACACAGAAAGCTAAGACTATGAGGTGACTGCAGACACTCAGGATTCCTGTGTACAAACACAAGCAAACAGAGACAGAAAAATCCAGCCAAACCAACCAACCAACAACAAAACCCACAATGGGACCTTTCCATATTTAGGCCCTTTGTCACCCCATTCTTTCTGCCATAAGTGTGTGAAGCAACCCCAAACACCTGGGACTCCTTGGGGGTACAGTACTGAGATTGCCAAATCTGGTCCACCATCTATTTTTATACAGCCCCTCAGCAGAGAATGGTTTTTACATTTTTAATGGTTTGGGGGGGCTAAAAAAACCAAAAGAATGATACTCCATGACTTGTGAGAAGTCTGTGAAATTCAAATATTCACATGCATGAAGCGTGACTGGAACACAGCCACACCACGTCTCCAGCTGCTTTCACTCCACAAGGGCAGGGCCAAGTAACCGAAAGAGACCATATGTGGCACTCTCGTCACTGCCCTCAGCCTGGCGGAGCGCTCCACAAATCACAGTGACACGGTTATAACTCAACAGTGCTCTGAATGCCACCTGTTGTACCACGACATTTTATTATTACTAGTGCACATCCAACACATCAAAACAAAAAAAAGAAAAACTGAACTTCAAATGTTGTGCGTTTAAGGCACAGTGGGGTATGGATTATTTTGTTATGAAATTAGATAATGAAGCACTGTTTACTACGTAATCATACCATACCTGTGCTAAAAGAATACAATATTCGTCGACATTACCAGACTAAGCAGTCATCACAGTATTCCAAACTCAGGGAAGCAAAAGTCAGAAAAATTAGCACATTTAAAATTGGGTATCTCATAACAGCAGAATTTCCTCACAAAATTAAAAGATGAAAATGAAACTTCCAAGTTGGTTTCCAAGTGGTCTGTGAGCCAACCAAGAAAGCCAACGACGGTTCGCCTTGATTCTTGTTGAGTTCACAGATATGACTGATACAGCTCAGCTGTTGCTTATTTGAGGAGTCTGAAGTGATGAAAAATTAGTCTCTGAACAGTCCAGTGAAACAACTACAGGCAGAATGCTCTCAGAAGTTGACAAAAGACGAAATCACTACAACATGCAGCAGAATCTGCTATGATATGCTACAACTGACGGTGGTCAAATTATGTGTGGAGCAAACAAGGCTTAAGTGGACAAATTTACAAAACTTGTGAAAATGTGTTTAAACGTGTTTAAAGCTTATGGTTGCTCCTTCTATTTTCATCAGCAGGTACTTTGGGAGATTATTTTTAACTCCTCATGTATTATTGAACCAGTAATGTCAACAGTGAACTCAGCTATCATCAGTTCCTGACCCGTCCTATCAGACAGCAGCTTAATGGCTTGTCAAGGGTTAAGTTTTTTTTTGCAACTTTTTGAGCTCAGGGCCAAGACGGAAATCTTTCTGAATGAGAAGAACAGCCCTCACCCACTATTACATGAGACTGAGGAACTCTGGAAATTCACCTTTGATGAAGTCTTGATGTTTCTTAATGAATTCGACCTAAAACTACAAGGCAAAACGGCACTGATCTACGAACCTTACACTATGGTAGTCATTTCAACACTAACTTTGTCCGATTCATAAATTCAAGCTTCTTCACGCACTTCCTGTGCTGTCAGAAAAGTTAAAAAGTGAGATCCTCATTCCTACACAAATTTGCAGTGGATATATTTTCTGAGCTCAAACTACAGTTAAAAACAGCATTTTTCAGACCTTAATGTGAGTGTGAAGGAAATCCCCCTCTTTCAAAACCCATTTAGTTATGTAATTGAGGAGCTTTCACCTAACCTTCAACTGGAAAAGATTAATCTACAATGTAATGACAGACTAACAGGCAAATATCAGGAGAAGGATCGAATGGAATTCTATAAACACGTTCCAAAGGATGAATGCACTTGACTAAAACCATATGCCTGTGGACTGATAACACATGTGGCAGTACCTATCCATGGAAAAGAACATTTTCAAATATGAAACATAAAATCTCATTACAGATCAGCACAAACAGATTAGAGGGACATCTGCAATAGATTTTGAGAGGAGAATTCTAACTCTGAACACCATTTAGGTGAAATGTCATCCCCCTGGAAAAAGAATCCCATTCTTCTCATTAGTAGATCTGTATTACAGAAAATTGAATTATTTTTATATTTTGAATTTCATTAACAAAATCTGTGAAAATTTGTTTTCTCTTGTTACATAAATATCTTCATAATATCCTCTTTTTTGCCTCTTGATCCGCAAAACCGACAAGATTTACCACCTGAGCCTTTGCAACAAAAGCCTCGTCTGACGATCCCCAGTCTAGAGGAACCTCTAGCCACAGTCTGCTCCTCCTAGGGACCCTCCTCAACCACCTGGCCCTGATTCTAGCACCCCTGGAGACCTCTAGGTGACGTCCCAAGAGAACAGTTCACCCATGTAGTGTGGGAGAGCATGCTGATGAGCAGAGGGGAGTGAGAAGAGAAAAAGGAGGATACAGCTAAAGATAAGGAATTGTTTTATAAGCTGCCAAAGCTAAGCGTCTCTGTCAGGAAACAAAATTTTTTAAAAAGGGAGCTAGGGGGAGAGAAAGTCTTAAAAACATTATCCTGGGGCCGGCCCCGTGGCCGAGTGGTTAAGTTCGAGTGCTCCACTTTGGCGGCCCAGGGTTTTGCCGGTTCAGATCCTGGGCACGAACATGGCACTGCTCATCAGGCTGTGCTGAGGCGGCGTCCCACATGCCACAACTAGAAGGACCCACAACTAGAATATACAACTATGTACCAGGGGGCTTTGGGGAGAAAAATTAAAAAAAAAAAAAGTTATCCTGAGAAACAATCAATCATACCTATTATGTAAAAAATACTAAAGACATAAAGAAGTCAAAACTCCTTGCTCATGGAGTGCTTAAAATCTACTTAAGGAGAAAAAATCATCCTAAAACCATTTAATGAGATACTCTAAGAGTTCACAAAGGAATGACCACAAAGGAACCGGAACAATACAGAAAGGTTTGAGAAAAAAAGGGAGAATGAGAGATGAGCCCTGGAAAACGTGCAATCAAATACACAGAATAATAATGAAACCACATGATGGAGGAGGAGGGGAGCAAAATGGGTGAAAGGCGTCAAAGGTACAAACTTCGAGTTATATTTAAGTCACAGGATGTAATGGACAGCATGGTAACTATAACACTGTATGACACATTTGCAAGTTACTAAGAGAGAAGATCTTAAAAGTTCTCATTACAAGAAAAAAAAAACCGTGTAATGGATGATAACTAGACTTATTGTAGTGATTATTTCACAATATATAGAAATACTGAATCATTATGTTGTACACCTAAAAATAATATAATGCTATATATCAATTATATCTCAATTAAAAAAGCTTATTATGTGTAGCATTATAGAAACAGTTCTGGAGCCAGCCCCGTGGCATAGGGGCTAAGTTCCGTGCACTCCACTTTGGCAGCCCGGGTTCACAGGTTCAGATCTCAGGCACAGACACACCACTTGTCAACCATGCTGTGGTGGCAACACACACATAAAGTGGAAGAAGACTGGCACAGATATTAGCTCAGGGCTAACCTTCCTCAAGTGAAAAAAGAGGAAGATTAGCAAAAGATGTTAGCTCAAGGCTAATCTTCCTCAGCCAAAGGAAAAAGAAAAGATGGTTCTAAAAACTTTTTAAATCCAGTGTCACAACAGAAAAATGAATAAACGTTATAAATAATTTACAGATATATGATTGTCCAATAAACATAAAAAATATGTTCAACCTGTAAACTAATCAACTGAATTCAAGTTAGAGGTCTTTGTGGGCTCCTAAAACTAGTAACCCTCTTCCCACTACCCCACTCTGAACCAACTGATGAAAAAGTTAAATAAGAGATGATGAGCATTACAAACTATCTTCTTTATGATAAATGAATCTGACAGTCAGATCAATGCTTAGACCTATATGATACTGACTTCTTAAATCTGAATCCTTGACTTAAGCTGAATTCTCCACTCAGTCAGGCAGGTGGGAAACCGAAGAGGCCTTCCGCACAGGGTTAGAATGTCCCCCTGGGTGGAGAAGGAAAAGGGCTAGGCTTCAAGACAAAAAAAACAAAACACCATATGAGACAAGGTGCCAAGAGGTGAATGAACACTGAGAGGGAATTCTCCCCATCAGGATACATGCAGAATAATATGGAGATAAAGTTGGAAAAGTCAGGTTTATATACGACCCTGAATATCCGGAGTAGGAGCTTCAGTGTGCAAGCGCAAGGGAAGGCCTGAAGGTTGCAGAGAGTCATACGTGAGGGGCTGGAAGCAGCAGAGGTCACAAGCAAAGCGGCACTCTGCCTAGGAAAGACCAGCCTGGGGATGAGAAGCAGAGATCCGTTTCAGCCGAACAACTAGAGTATCTCCTGAGACGGGGAAGCCTGAAAGGTATAAGATTAAATGGTTTATGCCCATCTTCTGCTCAAGATACAACAGAGCAAATTAAAATGGATTAAGGCACAACCAGAAGGACCTACAACTTGAATATACAACTATGTACTGGGGGGCCTTGGGGAGAAGCAGAAAAAAAAAAAAAGATTGGCAATAGACGTTAGCTCAGGTGTCAATCTTTAAAACAAAAAAAAGAATGCTTCAGCATTAAAAAACAATAAAAATAAAATAGAATAGAATAAAATAAAATGGATTAAGAATGTGTGCACGTCCCCCAAACGGCCTATTGGGCTACTTTCTATTAAGTGGCAACTGAGCCAAAAATCATATATGCAAAGCCAACCTCTGATCTTTAATCAAAAGTTACAGTAAAGGGTTCCAAAGTGATAGCAGTTAGGACTCAAAAGGAGCCAGGTGGCTGGCTAGAAGCCAGATGTCCTCTGGCTGGTGTTAACAAAGCACCTTCTCTCTCTCTCTCTCTCTCTCACACACACACACACACACACACACACACACACAGCCACGTGAACTAGAAGCAGCAGCTCGGTCTCTACTAGTGGTCAGCTTGCCAGCCTGGCTGGGCCTTGGGGCCCAGCTCAATCGTCTCAGGAAACTGGGAATCCCATGGGTGCTGCAGATTCCAAGATATCCCAGAGCAAACGACAGAGGCTGCTATCTAACCCCCTAAACACACCACAGCGCCACGGAACCATACTGTACCTGGCTCAAAGAGACGATCTAGCCCTGGTCCCCCGAGACGCCACGGTCTCAGAATGAAGCTTTCCTTGACGGAACCCATAGAAGGAGACTTCTGATAATCTTAATGGTCTTACCTTTCAAACCAAGTTTAAAAATTAAAAGAAATGTTTTCTTCTCTGTGGCTCCTTGCCCATTACAGGTTATCCTGGCAACAGCTGTCTTCCGATTTATTGCATTAGCAGATTAGCAGGAATAAAGTGGGATGTGGATGTGAAACAGAAGCGCTCCTATAAGGAAAAAAGAGCATATCATCACAACATGTTCGCTTCTGCTCTGACGACAGCTGCCATTAAAGATACTGGTTCAGGGTCTTCATTCACGGAGAACTCTATCTAAGAGGCTTGAAAAGTTCTAGTTAACTGAAATTTTTTCTATGTGAAAACAGGAAAAAAGGCACTGTCACCCCTCTACCTCAGCTTTTATCCTACTCTAAACAATAACTCAGAAATAGAGACACCATAATGGCACTAGCAGTTAGTAAGAAAAAACACATATTCTTATCTTTATCTTATGAAAACATCAATGATATTCTTATCCAACATAGGGTTGACTGCAAAGGCACAGACTTTGAAATACTAAAACAAATTTTAAAAGTGTATCCCTCTAAGTGCCCCCAAGTAGTACCATGTAATACCTGTAAATAATGATAACGTCTTCTAGGAACTGTGAGCACAACATTAAAGTCACTGTACTACCTGTCGCCAAATTCTGTCTCTAACGTCAATTCACCAAACACCACACATGAGGGGACTATAAATTGTCTCCCAAAGCACTTATTTATAACTTCATACTGCAGAAAAAGACTCAAACTATGGACAAGGTACTAACCGGAAATTCAGTAAGAATGCAGTCTACAAAGCATCTCAAAAAAAACATCATTCGTTTAACGCTTATTTTCCATAAAACTCACACTACAGTGTGATCTCAACATTTTCCCTCAAATAAGATAAGTAGAAGCAATGCTAACCAACTGTTAAAACAAACAAAATGAATCAACAAAACCAGTAACAAACCTAGGTTAAAATGAAAAGGAGAATATCTAATTCTAAAACCAAACCATTTTACCAGTTACACGCTTTTTGAATATACACTTGAAAAGTATATATCACCTAAATTTTCGCTTTAAATCGTAAGAAAAGACCATGTGCAACCACGTGCCGCTGCAGCCCTGAGACACGACGAGCTTAACTTGTTAGTGTAAAAAGCACGTTACGTCACAGGCAGTTCCAGTCCCACGGCAACCATTATGCGTTAGGGCTCCCAGATCCCTTTAAGAATCTGTGAAGTTACCTACTCCATAAAATGCACACACACACACATATTTGGCTTTTAAGTCAAGTGGCCAAGGACCCTCAAAGCCGATCTGCAATCATTTCTCCCATCAGCCAAGACCACCCACTTCACCGGTTGCAGGTCCGTCAATCACAGGCTCCCAGCAGAGTTGTACCAACCTGCCTGCCTCACCACCACGCACACCCATCCAGGGAAGTCAAAAGAAAAACCAGCTATCAAGTGTGCTCACAGCATTATGAATCCGGGTGATTATTAAGTTGTAAAGATATGCTGAGACATAAGCTACCCTTCTGGAAAATAGTCTTCATTGAATTGTTCATACTCTTTTCACTTAGACTAATTAGGGGAAAGAGTGGGTCTACATTATTGATGGAAAACAGAACGGGCCAGTGTTGTGCAAGTGTAATAGCGGGCTCCTGGGTAAAGAGTGTATCGTGAACAGACATTGAAATGCCTCTAGAACTACAGTAACAGGACTGTTTGGGTGGTTTTGTCTTGCTTTTTAAAGGCACCATCCACAAGGGCCAGAAGAAAACAAAACTGAAGGGGTGCTGACAGGGAACGGAAGGAAGATTGGTTGAACAAGTTCTTGAATGAACACTGAGATCCCTAAGCCTCCTGGTCCTCTCCTGGCCCTCCCAGCCCCAGCAGAAAGAGAGCGCCAAAAAAGCCAGACCTCTGAACTGGGAGACCCCAACACAGGTGGGACAGGCTTGCCATGGTGCAGACAGAGGGACTGTGTGAACTGCAGGATGAAGGCGAGACATGGGCACACCCAACTGCCACCCCACCCCCAGCCAGATTCGCCCCAAGGCTCTGACGTCCCCAGGCAGGCTGAAGACTGCAAGTGTCTTTGAGTGATCTGACTGACCTCAAGACAAAAAGACCTGAAAATACAGACACTGGGGACTTCCCAACCAAAGGAGCTCAAGCAGCCCTCTGCCGCCACGCTCACAGCCAGTGTGCCCCACCGCTGACCGGGGCCTCCCATCAGCCACTCTCAATCCAGTCATTTTAAAAAGCTTTCCAACACAAACTTGCACAGCAATTACAGGAGCAACACAAGAAATTCCCAGAGCCTTCACCTAGAGTCACAACTGACCACTGCGTCACTTTCACCTTACCACCTCCTCTCCACATACACCCCAAACATTTGAGTTACTGCAACCATCACGTCCTCTACCCTTCAACAGTTCACCACGTATTTCCTAAGAACAACAACACTCTCTTACACAACCACAGTACATATGGCAAAATCAGGAATTTGATAGATCAACTGTCACATACAGATCATATAGTTCAAACTGCAATGATGCCAGTTGCTCTATAATGTCCGTCAACCCCCTTCACCTCTATCCGAGATGATGTATCACACTTAATGTCAAGTCTCCACTTCCTTTCATCTGAAACATTTCCTCAGCATTTCTACTGTTTCATTTCACTGACATCTTTGAAGAATACAGGGTACGCATTTCTGGCAGGAATACTATATACATGAAGTTCTGGTTCTCCTAGAGTATCACATAAAGAGACAAGCTGATGTCAATTCGTCCCATTATTGGTGATAATTTCCATCACTTGGTTCAGACGATATGTGCCACTGTAAGATAACCATTTTTCCCGATAATTATTACTAAGTAATCTGGGAAAAGATATTTTGAAATTATGTTCTTAAAACATCCACCCAAGAGTGTTAGTACCTATGGCAATTCTTATCTGAATCAATTATCACTGTTATGAAATGACGGCTTTTTGTAAATCTACCGTTCTTTCTGCATTTATCAGCACACATTCTAACTTCAGTCAGGTATATTCCCTTCTCCCCACTCATTCTTTCTTTAATTAAGTAACAGTATAGACTCACACATTCTTGTTTTGCTTATTAATGTCATTATTCATTCTGATGATCAAGTTGTCCCAGATTTGGACAGTGGGAGCCCCTTCAAGCAGACTCTTGTGTGCTTTTCATATTTTCTGAGCACCTCATTATTTCCTGGCATATCATGTTCCAGATTCATCCTGCACGTTCTCTGCCCCAGCTCTGAAATCAGCCATTTCTCTAAGGAGCCCTGGTTCCTTTCAGTGGAGACGATGTTATTTAGAAACGAAGACCTGACAGCTAAGTATGTTCACAGACAACAGAGAGAGCTGGGAAAGATGGCCATTTCATATGATTCAACTCTCTGTGTTGTGTGTGTGTATCCTTTTAAATATAACTGAAAACCAAGGATTACCAGACATCTCAAGAAAGCCTCTATCATGAAACACAGAGGGCAAAACAGAAAAATGCAAGTTGGAGGAAAGACTATACAATAAAAAGAGAACATAAAAAAATAACTGATAACCTCAGAAAGATAAGAGTGGACAAAGCACCCATTAAATAAAACAGGATACTAGTTAAAAGGGCACAGAGAATAAACAGCAGACTAACACAGAAGGAAAATGATTTCCAACCAGAAGTCCATGCCCAGCTAACTATCAATCAAGAGCTGAGACCCTCCCACACCCCTGCCTCACAAGAAAGCCCTGCAGACTGGGCTCCACGATGACGGGAGGGAGAGCAACAAGCAAGAGAGCAGACGTGAGTAGGAGACCCATGTAGGAGGGAGGCAAAAAGAACCCTGGGGTCCCAGCAGACAACTGTGCTCCCAGAAGGGAGGGCAAACGGTCCAGATGGACAGTGGGAAAGATTTCTTCAAAAAGATACAGCTTGTGGAACACCTGCACATGCAACTGGCTAAAAGTTTGAGGCTAAACTGGTGATTAATACTTGTTTTAAAAAATCATACAACATTTCCAGGGAAAACCAAAACTTGTTCGGGAAGGGAAAAGTATTTGTAATTTACCACTTGACATGATAAATAGCATATAGGATCATAATGATTAACTAAATACTGATTTAACCAAAAGTGCAATAAAATTATATTGGAAGGATGGGGAAGCTAGAATGTAGGGAGGAGGGCACAGTGGGGGGAGAAGAGAAAGCTAATCCTTATCCTCCACACCTTTTCACAGCAGGAAATCGATAAATATGCTTAAAACTAAAAACGTCAGCAAGTATGCATTCGTCCAATATGCTCTTTAGACACATGAAGGTAAATATGTATTTTGTAATTGGCTAGAAGAGTTCAAAGTATTATAGTTGCCTTCAGGAAAGGAGAAAAAGAGGGTGGGTAGCTAAGAAATGCTGTTTATCCGTTTTTTTTTTTTTTTTTAGTCCTGAGCTAACTAATGCTAATCTTCCTCTTTTTGCTGAGGAAGACTGGCCCTGAGCTAACATCCATGCCCATCTTCCTCTATTTTATACGTGGGATGCCTACCACAGCGTGGCTTTTGCCAAGCAGTGCCATGTCCACACCCAGAATCCGAACCGGTGAACGCTGGGCCGCCGAGAAGCAGAACGTGTGAACTTAACCACTGCGCCACTGTGCCGGCCCAGAAATGCTGTTTATCTTATCCAACCTCCTAGAACTAGCTCACTCTTAACTGCGGATATGCAAAACTTTGACAGAAACATTTTTTTAAATAAATTTTTAAGAAAAATGCTAGACTGGGAAGGGCTATTAAATGTTAGCTACTCACTAGTTGTGAGACCTAAGACAAGTCATTTAACCTTAGGATCCATTTTTTTCATCTATAAAAAAAGGAGTTGGACTATATTAAGTAGGAAGGAAGTTTAGAGTTAATTATTTATGAATTTAATATAAAAATAAAGTAATCATAGCTTTAAATATGGCACCAACGGCTACTGACATTATAGCAAATTAAATTACAGTACAGAAAAAATTAAGCAGGACTTGCTCAAAGAACAAACGGAGAAAGAAGTAAAATGGGAACAGGAAATCTGCGTTAAGTCTGTGGGTACTGAGAGGGGTCGATGGTGAAGGAGAAGTTAGAAAAGCATCATCTAGGAAATGAAGACAAAGCATTCCTGATCCTGGCCTGAGAAGAATTTAACTAAGAGCATCCAGACAAACTACAAAACGAGACCAGTGAAAAAACTGAATTAAGCCAGAAAGAGACGTTTGTTTTAAAAGTTAAAATATACAGATGACAGTGGAATCCATGAAGATGATGAAAACGTCTTCAGAAGCTCGAAAAGGAGGAATTTTCCCCAAGTATTTAATTTCCAGGAAAGCCTAAGTTTTACATCATAATTAAAGGACAAAAATGAGAAGGGGCCTGGCTAGAGAGCAGATTATTGAAAGAGTGGGAGCAACAGCACAATGCCATGGAAGCTAAAGGAGAATAATACAGATTTGCCATTAAAGAATACGCGTAGTTTAATAGCTGATGTCTTAGTCCACCCAGGCTGCGATAACAGAATACCACACACTCGGAGGCTTATAAACAAGAGAAATTCATTTCTCACAGTTCTAGAGACTGGGAAGTCCAAGATCACAGCATCCGCAGATTCAGCGTCTGGGGAAGATCTGCTTCCGGTTCACAGACAGGCATCTTTTTGCTGTGACCTCACATGGCAGGAAGCAGCGAGTGAATCTCTGGGTCTCTTTTACACCCCACTCATTAGGGCTCCACCTGCATGGCCTAATCACCTCCCAAGGTCCCACCTCCCAACACCCAATACAGAGGATTAGGTTTCAACACATAAATCTCAGGGGGACACAAACATCCAGTCTACAGCAGTTGACATCATTAGGTTATTCTCTCAGAGGAAGCGGATCCAGTGGGGCCCCCTCAAAAAAGGAAATCAAGATTTAAAAAAAAGATAACATGCTTTTATATTTACTTTTGGGAAATTTTAATAAATTTGGGAAATTGTAATAAATTAAAGGAACCACATTTTCTTCAAGAGCCATACAACTTAACCCTATCACAAAACATCTCCTCTTTTCAATACTACTGACTCTGATTAAGGATAATGAAGAGAATACAAGAACAAAATAACTATAAAAATATCAGTCAGGAATGAGGACTGGTTTAGCCTAAAACAGCAGAAGAACAGATTTTCAACTAAAGAGTATCTAAATATGTGCTTGCTTAGTCAGAGAACTCGAGAATAGAAAGAATGAACCTCTATCCTTACAAACCCTTTGTGCCAGCGTTATACAAGTCCTTCTCGAGCCTCTTAGGTATTATTCCTATTTTATACCCAAGGATAAGAAGAAAAAACTTACTTCAAATAACCAATTCACCTTAGGAAAAAAAGCAGTAACAATCTGCTTCCTCTGCTCTCATATAAATTTTAATATAAATTCCATGATATTCCTCACTGATGCAAATTCACAAGAGGACTCCACAGCTATTACATAACATGGAAGAAAGCATTTCTCCTTATATCACATATCATACACAGACAAGTGAAAACACCCTCTCAACTACAGAGAGGTGACACAGCCCACAGCCTGGACACACAAAAGCAAGTAACTCTACTTCTTATGAACATTAGGAAGCCCTAAGGTAGGCCAACTCAATCAGAGTATCATTTTAACGTGGATTTCGAGCCCATTTCTGCCAAGTGTCCTCACATATGTTCTCCAAAACACTCAAGTCTAAAGAGATGGAAGATAATGAGATGGGAAGATAACTCATCTCTGTGAGGTCTTGTTTACCATTTTATCCTCAAAACTCAGCACAATGTGAATTTTTTAAAAATCCACAAAATTTTGAATACAACAATCATCAAAAATGAGCACACAAACACTCATAATTGGGAGAAACAACTTAATAAGTAACATAATTTGGATGATTTCAGAAATATCTTTCAATGAAAACCAAATGATATATATTGGTAACTATCAGCTAATTCAGAAACACCAATCATTTTAATACAAGCTATGGCAAGAATACCAAGGCTTCTAAACCATTAAATCAAAAATCACCATACCAAGAATGCAAAAAAACTACTGTTTAAAGCATAGAACACCCAAGGTAAAGCCATACTACCACCCTTTAAAAGCAAAGTCATGGATGTAAAGTACTTTAGGTAAAAACTTTGGCACCTGATTGGATTACATCATCGTCTGGCTATGCACCCCAAAGGACACTCAAATCACTGCAGTCATGCATGAAGCCAACCCAACCTAAGTCACTATTAAAATGGAGCCAAGGCATAAATTAGTAAATTAGTATCCAAAGTAAAGCCCAGAGAATCAACTCTGCCTGTTACGACAACAGTGGGCAAAGATGTAGAGCAATGGTACAAAGGACTACACGACCCCAGTCACCAAGCTACACTCAGCTGGCTGAGCCACGGTACACAATCAGGCTGAACTTGATGTGAAAGCTGCAACTTCCATAATCCAGAGGACAACAACAAGAAAGACATCAAAGCATTTCGTAGGGCATCTTGGTGGCCTGAAAAACGTGTTGAGCATCATGAAGGCGAATGAACGTGTTCACTGAAAGCTCAACCCACGGATGGGGTTTTCAATTGGCAAAACACCATACCTGAGAGAGAGAAAAGGAAAAACCCCCTTCATATAGGTTCTTGATTACTGCCCTAAAGAATGGACGAAATATGAACCAAGAAAAGGCCCAAGCCACAACCAGCCGGAGCAGTGCCACAAGCCCTGAGAATAAATTTTTCCTCCTACTTTTGAACACAAACCTAATTTCTAGTTGGCAATTTTAACCACACCCATAAGCCTTGGTTTCCACCAGTAACACTTCTCAAGTTCTCAAAAAAGTTTTTTTAAAGACAGTAAACAATCCAGACCTGTGCTGTCCAGTTTAGTAGCTACCAGCCACACACAGCTATTGAGTACCTGCAATGTGGTAGCAAGACTGAACTTTCAATTTTGTTTTAATTAAACAGCCATACTGAGCACAGATAATATCATTATACAAAGTTATACTGGACAGCACTGCTCTGACTCACATTAAAAACTAAGCACAGGGGCCACCCCAGTGGTGAGGCGGTTAGGTGTGCACATTCTGCTTCTCGGTGGCCCAGGGTTCGCCGGTTCGGATCCTGGGTGCGGACACAGCACCACTTGGCAAAGGCCATGCTGTGGTGGGCATCCCATGTGTGGAGTAGAGGAAGATGGGCATGGATGTTGGCTCAGGGCCAGTCTTCCTCGGCAAGGAGAGGAGGACTGGCAGTAGTTGGCTCAGGGCTAATCTCCCTCAAAAAACAAAAAAAAACTAAGCACAGAATAAATGTTTAGGGTCTATAATCTTAGACGAATAAATTCACATCTCTAGGCTTCAACTTTCTCAACTGAAAAGAAAACATAAAAAAGAGTGCAACTAGACTGTCTCCATGACTGTAAATAAATTATTACAGCATATAAATTAACAGTCTTCATTAACTGTTGCAATGTAATTAAAGCCACACCCCCCTCAAAACTGCAGCAGGTTATCTTGAGCTGCTGATGCAAGGGCATCATATTACCCCTCACATCGGCAAACGTAATGAGGAAGACTAAGAGAACACGATTCAGTTCAGTGAAACTCATCTCTCTCAGTTTGTTTTTGCTTCTGTAAAACGAGAGGATTAAACTAAATGATCACTTAAGATGCTTCAAATCCTAAACTTCCTCTTTCCTACAGCTCTAAGTAGTAAACAAACATAAAATGAAATACAAGTGAAACCACGATACTTGAAGAAATGAAGAAAAAAGAATCAATGAACAACCACAGTCTCAAACTCTTAAGAAATTATGTAAATTTAAACCAGATCTCAGAGTGGAGAGTCCCAATGACAGCGAATTTACAGTTGGACAGTATCAACGTACGTTGCTGGCAGTCTGACTTAGTCTACTTGGTGTGCCCAGTCTCATTTTGCTTTAAGTCCACATGTGAAGATGCTGCCATCTCCAAAGAAGGCCAAGTGCAGAAAGCTCAGGAGAACATACAAAGGTTGGTACTGTCCCTTTCCCCCATAAAAAGCTGACCGAGAAAGTCCACCTCCTACATCACAGAGCTACAGGACAATCCCACTGCTACCTCCAGGGCTCTCAAATGACATCACATCCTTGCTTATTTGTCAGTGACCCAAACCAAGGCAAACCTGATGCCCTCTCTTGACAGGAGCTGTGGTTATTTCTAGGCACAGTAAGGTAAACTGGAGGGTGAATTCATCCATGAAGCTTGTAAGATAGGCCATACCCACCTTTCCTGTGGTGTACAACCCAACATATACATAAAAAGGGGCAGATTCCTCTGAAAAAAATCCTAACAGTTATCTGGAGAAGGGAATAAAGACTAAAAACTTACATGAAATGTGTTGAAAAGCAGAATTACAAGCTTAACAGCTCTTCAAAGGCACACTTCCAAATACCTGCTGTGGCCTATAAAAGACCCACTGACATTTTTCTCAACCTTTAAAAAGGGGGGAAAAATCACTCTCAAAGAGTATGATTTATAGCGTGGCAGGAAGAACAAAAACGAATCTACTTTCTCAGAGAATAAAATGTTTTACCTGATACAGACTTTCCTTTATATTACAGCTGATTTAACCAAGCCACCACTGATGACCATTTACTTTTCAATCTTTCCTATTACCAAAAAAAGCTGAGATCCCAGGAGTGTTAACTGCTGGACCAAATCAGTGGCATTCCTGGAGGAGGCGTCATCAGCATCATGGTGGAGTAAGCTCCTCCCCTAGACTCTCACCCCCTAAAGATACAATGAAAAGGACATTCATAAGCCAACAGAGGACATTCACACAACACAAGAGATGTCTGAGAGACCCACTCAGCCATACGTCTGAAGGTGGAGGTGCTGGACCCTCCAGGAGGCAGTGGAAGGAGGTAAGGGGGTTTCCTCTCCCTCCCCCAAACTGCAGCGACCTAGAACGTGGGACTGTGCCCGTGGCCCTGAGAGGGGAGGGGAGAGGGAGCAGTCCTCCACAGGAACACTTTCACTCTCGGACTTCCCTCACAGCCCATGGGAAAGCCCCGCACTGAGGAGACAAAGCAACTGGGGGGACGTATTCACAAAGCCAAGCATCCCAGCAGGGCAGATAGCAAGGGCAAAGTGGATGCACCTTTGGAATCACACGTGAAAGAAAGTGCCCCTCCCCCCACCTTGGTGCACCAGCTCCACTGGTCGGCCAGAGCAAGGGATCCCCGCCAGAGCACCAGCACATACAGCATGCAAAGCAGTGGTGGTGAGCAGGCAAACGGAGACAGATTCTGTCAGCATAGCTACCAGAGGTCAGGCCCAGCTGCCAGGTATCACAGAAGGCTCAGAATACACAGCTCCTGCCCTCCCCCAGCTCGCAGTGGCAATAGGTGAAATCTGTGACCAAATACTTCCACTATGCCAAGGCAAAAATTCACCCAATCAAATAGCATGAGGAGGTATATTAATACTCCAGACCAGAAGGAAAATGACAAGCACCCAGAAATCAATCCTGCAGGCACAGGAATTTACATTCTAAATGACAGAGAATTCAAAATAGTTATCATTAAAAAACTCAGTGAGTTACAGGAAAATTCAAAAAGACAGTTCAATAAAAACAGGAATAAAATTAATGAACGGGGGAGTCCTTCACAAGAGATTGAAACTATAAAGAAAAACCAATCAGAAACGTTGGAGATGAAAAACACAATGGATGAAATAAAGAAAAAGCTAGAGTCCTTGAATAACAGAGCTGATTTATGGAGGACAGAGTTAGCGATTTAGAGGACAGAAATATACAAATGATTCAGATGGAGGAGAGAGAACTAAGACTAAAAAGAAATGAAGAAATTCTCCCAGAAACATCCAACTCAATTAGGAAAAGTAATATAAGGATTATAGGTATTCCAGAGGGAAAAAAGAGCAGAGAGCTTGTTCAAAGAAATAATTGCTGAGAACTTCCCAAACCCGGGGAAGGAGGTGGAATTACAAGTTAATGAAGCCAATGGAAGTCCTAATTATATCAATGTATAAACACCTTCTCCAAGGCGTAGATTAGTAAAACTGGCAAAAATCAAAGACAAAGAAAAAATACTAACAGCAGCAAGGTAGAAGAAAATAACCCACAAGGAACCCCTATCAGGCTTTCATAGATTTCGCAGCAGAAACCTTACAGGCAACGAGAGAGTGGAATGATACATTCAAAATCCTGAAAGACAAAAACTTTCAGCCACAAATACTCTATCCAGCAAAGATATCCTTCCGATATGATGGAGAAATAAAAACTAACTCTCCTAGATAAAAGCTGAGGAAGTTCACTGCCACAAGATCTGCCCCCCCCCATACAAGAAATAATCAAGAAGGTCCTCATACCTGAAAAAAAAAAAACAAAGGGTTTACAAAGCCTTGAGCTAGGAGACAAATAGGAAGACAAAATCAGAAAATTGCAGCTATCAGAACAGGATAGTTAACAATTATAACATTAAAGATAAAGGGAAGAAAAACATAAAAAATAAATATAATCACTGCATTTTAACCACAAACTCACAATACAAAATGGAATAAGTTGCAACAAGAGACTGGATGGGAAAGAGAAAAGGGACAGAACCTGCTTAGACTAAGGAAAAAAGAGGCTATCAGAAAATAGGCTATCTCATCTACGAGGTCTTTTATACAAACCTCATGGTAACCACTAAACAAAAATGAGAACAGAGACACAAATGATAAATAAAGAGAAAACTGAGAAAACCATCATAGAGAAAAACCAAACTGAACTGGCAATCTGACATACACAGGATGAGAAACAAGGGAAATACAGAACCAGAAAATGAGTGACACAATGGCAGCATGAAGACCTCATATATCAGTAATTACTCTAAATGTAAACGGATTGAATTCTCCATTCAAAAGATATACAGTGACTGGATGGATTAAAAACTAGGACCCAACAATATGCTGCCTCCAGGAAACACATCTTAGCTCTAAAGACAAACACAGGCTCAGAGTAAAGGGATGCAAGACAATACTCCAAGCTAATGGCAAACAAAAGAAAGCAGGTGTTGCCATACTTACATCAGAAAGGTAGACTTCAAGATAAAAAAGGCAATGAGAAACAAAGGGGGATAGTATATAATGATAAAAGGGACACAGCAGCAAGAGGACATAACATTTATAGATATGGATATATAGATATAGATATGCACCTAACACAGGAGCACCAAAGTACATAAAGCAACTATTAATTGCCCTAAAAGAAGATATTAACAGCAACACAATAATAGTAGGGGACCTTAACGCCCAACTTACATCAATGGATAGATCATCCAGACAGAAAGTCAACAAGGAAACAGTAAAATTAAACAAAAAACCAGACCAGATGGACTTAATAGATATATATAGAACACTCCATCCAAAACCAGCATAATACACATTCTTCTCAATTGCACATGAAACATTCTCAAAGACAGACCATATGCTGGGAAACAAGTTAAGCCTCACTAAATTTAAGAAGATTAAAATCACATCAAGCATCTTTTCCAATCATGATGCTATGAAACTAGAAATCAACAACAAGAAAAAAAGCTGGGAAAGTGACAAATATGTGGAGACTAAACAACATGCTACTCAACAACCAATGGATCATTTAAGAAATAAAAGTCGAAATAAAAAATATCTGGAGACAAATGAAAATGAAAATAGACCATACAAACTCATGGGATGCAGCAAAAGCGGTCCTAAGAGGGAAATTCATAGCAATACAGGTCCACTTTAACAAGCAAGAAAAATCTCAATAAGCAATCTCAAACTACATCTAACAGAACTAGAAAAAGAACAAACAAAGCCTAAAGTCAGCAGATGGCGGGAAATAAAAAAAAAAAATCAGAGCAGAAATAAATAAAATTAAAACCAACAAAAACAGTAGAAAGGATCAATGAAACTAAGAGGTGGTTCTTGACAAACACAAGTGACAAACCCTTAGCCAGGCTCATTAACAAAAAAAGAGAGATGGCTCAAATAAATAAAATTAGAAATGAAAGAGGAGAAATTACAACAATTACCACAGAAATACAAAGTGTAAGAGAGTATATGAAAAACTATATGTCAACAAATTGGACAATCTAGAAGAAATGGATAAATTCTTAGACTCACACAAGCTCCCAAAACTGAATCAAGAAGAAACAGAGAATCTGAATAGACCAATCACAAGTGATTGAAACAGTAATCAAAAACCTTCCAAAAAATAAAAGTCCCAAACTAGATGGCCTCTCTGGAAAATACTACCAAACGTTCAAAGAAGCTTTAATACCTTTCTTAAACTAGTCCTTCTCAAACTATTCCAAAATATTGAAGAAGATGGAACACTTCCTAACACATTTTACGAAGCCAATATCATCATGATCCCAAAGGCAGACAAGGACAACACAAAGAAGGAAAATTACAGGTCAATATCGCTGATGAACATACATGTAAAACTCAACAAAATATTGGCAAACCGAATACAGTAACACATTACATGGACCATATACCATGATTAAGTGGGATTTATAGGAGGGATACAGGGATGGTTCAACATCCACAAATTAATCAATGTGATACACCACATTCAAAAAATGAGGAATAAAAACCACATGATCATCTCAATAAATGCAGAGAAAGCATTTGACAAGATCCAACATCCATTTATGATAAAAACTCTCAATAAAATGGGTATAGAACGAAAGTACCTCAACCTAATAAAGGCCATATATGACAAACCTACAGCCAACATCATACTCAACAGGGAAAAACTGAAAGTCCTCCCTCCAAGAAGAGGAACAAGACAAGGGTGCCCACTCCCGCCATTCTTATTCAACACAGTACTGGAGGTTTGGGCCAAAGCAATTAGGCAAGAAAAAGAAATAAAAGATATCCAAATTGGCAATGAAGAAGTGAAACTCGCGCTGTTTGCATATGACATATTTTATATAGAGAAAACCCTAAAGAATTCATCAGAAAACTGTTAGAAATGATCAACATCTACAGCAAAGTTGCAGGGTACAAAAATCAACTTACAAAAATCAGTTGCGTGTCTATACTCTAATAACAAACTAACAGAGAGCTCAAGAAGACAACCTCATTTAAAATCGCAGCAAAAAGAATAAAATATCTAAGAACAAATTTAAGGAGGTGAAAGACCTATACAATGAAAACTATAGGACATTATTGAAAGAAATCGACAATGACATAAAGAAACGGAAAGATATCACATGCACAGGGATTTGAAGAATAAACATAGTTAAAATGTCCATACGACCTAAAGCAGTCTACAGAGTCGATGGAATCCCAATCAGAATCCCAATGACATTCTTCAGGGAAACAGAAGAAAGAATCCTAAAATTCATATGGGGCAACAAAAGACCCTGAATAGCTAAAGCAATCCTGAGAAAAAAGAACAAAGCTGGAGGCATCACAATCCCTGACTTCAAAATATACCATAAAGCTACAGCAATCTACACAGCATGGTACTGGTACAAAACAGACACAAAGATCAATGGAACAGAACTGAAAGCCCAAAATAAAATCACATATCTACAGACAGTTAATCTTCAAAAAAGGAGCTAAGAACATAGAACAGAGAAAGGAAAGTATCTTCAATAAATGGTGTTGGGAAAACTGGACAGCCACATGCAAAAAAATGAAAGTAGACAATTATCTTTCGCCATACACAAAGTTAACTCGAAACGGATTAAAGACATGAAGACACGATGTGAAACCATGAAACTCCTAGAAGAGGGGCTAGCTCCATGGTTAAGTTCATGCGTTCTGCTTTGGCAGCCCAGGGTTTCGCTGGTTCGGATCCTGGGCGCAGGCATGGCACCACTCATCAAGGGATACTCAGGTGGCATCACACATAGCACAGCCAGAAGGAGCTACAATTAGAACATATAACTATGTTCTGGGGGGCTTTGGAGAGAAGGAAAAGAAAACTCCTAGAAGAGGGGGCCGGCCCCGTGGCCGAGTGGTTAAATTCACACACTCCACTCCGGCAGCCGAGGGTTTGGCCAGTTCAGATCCTGGGCGCAGACATGGCACCACTCATCAAGCGATGCTGAGACAGCATCCCACATGCCACAACTAGAAGGACCCACAACTAAAAACATACAACTATGTACCAGGGGCTTTGGGGAGAAAAAGGAAAAATAAAGCCTTTAAAAAAAAAAAAAAACTCCTAGAAGAAAATATAGGTACTATGCTCTTTGACACCAGTCGTAGAAGGATCTTTTCAAATACCATGTCTACTTGGGCAAGAGAAACGAAAGACAAACAAATGGGACTTAGACTAAAGAGCTTCTGCAAGGCAAGGAAACCAGGAATAAAATGAAAAGACAACCGAACTGGGAGAAAATATTTGCAAATCATATATCCAAGAGAGCATTAATCTCAAAAAGATACAAAGAACTCAAACAACTAAACAACAAAAAAACAAACAACCTGATCAAAAAATGAGCAGAGGATAGGAAGACATTTTTCCAGAGATATACAGATGGCCAACAGGCACATGAAAAGATGTTCAACATCACTAGGCATTAGGGTAATGCAAATCAAAACCACAATGAGATATCACCTTATACCCATCAGCATGGCTATAATCACCAGGACAAAAAAAGAACAGATGTTGGCGAGGATGTGGAGAAAAGGGAGTCCTCATACACTGCTGGGGGGAGTGCAAACTGGGGCAGCCACTATGAGAAACAGTATGGAGATTCCTCAAAAAATTAATAGAAATACCATACGACCCAGCTATCCCACTACTGGGTATTTATCCAAAGAACTTGAAATCAACAATTCAAAGAGATTTGAGATTTACACACCACTATGTTCACTGCAGCATTATTCACAATAGCCAAGAAGTGGAAGCAATCCAAATGCCCATCAACAGGTGAATGCGTAAAAAAGATACAGATACAGATATATAAAATACACACACACACACAACAGAATACTACTCAGCCATAAAATAAATTTAAAAACCCCAGAATATCGTCCCATTTGCAACAACATGGACAGACCTCAAGGGGGTATTATGCTAAGCAAAAGAAGCCAGACAGAGAAAGACAAACTGTACAGTTTCACTCATGTGGAAGATAAACACATGGATAAAGAGACCAGACTAGTGGTTAGCAGAGGGGAAGGTGCTGTGGGGGTGGTGGGCATAAGGGAATGGAATATATATATATATATATATATATATACACACACACACACGCACAACTGAAATTATACAATGCTATCAACTGTTATGACCTTAATTTCTGAAAACGTGCGTTTCTAATTAGATGCCTCCTGCCAAATGACTCTCCAAGAGGGCACACCTACCCGTATTTCTACCGGCAACGTAGGAAGGCCTGCTTCCTCACACCCTTGCCCATGGCGTGTTTGCTTTTTTCTTATGAGCACTGTTCATATGTTGAAGAACCATTTATACTTCGCTTTTCCGCCAACTGTCTGTTTATATCCTTTCTCCACTTTTCCATTGGGCTGGTCTTCTCAGTAATTCGTAGTGGTTTTTAGAGAGAGAAAATGAGCCCTTTGTCTGATCGCATTCCCTCTCCAGCTCCGCCCAATCGGCTGCCTGTCTGTCCCACTGAAGGGAAACTGCTCTTTCAAGTCCCCAGTGCCCTGAGACAGGGCTAAATCCAGATGAAACTGCTCTGTCCTCATCTTAACCTCGCTCTCAGCAGCACTCCATACAGTGGAGCAGCAGGCCCCCTCACTGGAGCATTCTCCTCACTCGGCTTCTTTGATGGCATCCTATCCCTGTTTCTCACCGGCCGCTTCTCGGTCTCCTCAGGGGTCACACTGCAGACACTACCTACTGACACTCTCCTGAGTGACAACACTGGCTGGGATGTCAATTTACGTTTGTTTTATTCACCCTATTGCCCCAACAACTGAAACAAAGCCCAGGGAGACTTAAAAAAAAAAAGTTGTGTTGAATACATGAAGCCATTTCCATGCATTTTTAAAATACCTCTATAAACAGCTGAGATCCAGATTTATAAAACCAAGAAGATCATCTCTGCACTCCAAACACAGGTGCCCAACTACTAGCAGACACTTCTCATTGGATGTCGCAAAAGCACATCAAATTTAAAATATCCAAATAGAGCTTTTGCCCTCCATCATACAACAGCAACCAACCAAATCATCTCCTCAGCAAGTCTTCCGTCTCAGAAAAGGCACACTCCAGTTGTGATGATAGAGCCTGGAAACTGGCCCTGGCTCCCCTTTGCCCTCCCGATCCAATTTATCAAGTGTCAATTCACCTTTTGAGTATCTCCCCTCCTCCATCTTCACCTGCTACCACCTAATTCTTCCCCGCCCCGCCCCTACAAGCCCTTGTTTACTTGGCTTCCTAGTCAGTGTCCCCTGCTGAGCAATGAGAATCACACTAATTCTGATCTATGCGGTCCACTACATATGGCTTGTGAGCACTTGAAACGTAGCTAGCGAATTGAGATATGCTGTGAGTGTAAAATACACACAACTTCAAAGACTTAGCACAAGAAAACAGAAGTGAAAATAGCTCATTAGTAATTCTTACATTGATTTCATGTTGAAATGGTAATATTCTGGATTATTGGATTAAACAAAATACAGTAAAACTAATTTTATCTGTTTCCTTTTAATTTTTTCATGAGGCCACTAGAAAATTCAAGATTACATATGTAGCTTGCATTGTATTTCTATTGAGACACTGTCCTGAGCACTTCACTGATGGCACTGAGGTCATCGTTTTTAACCATGTGTGACCAAAGCATAGAAAGCACGGGGCCTCTCACAGGGCAGGCATGCCCAGATATTTGCTGAATGAATTATGGCCAACAAGTGATACCATTTATGCACATTCACTGAAAAACAAAACACTAAAAATTTAAATCTTACCTGAAGTTGAATGATACTTTTAAAATACAATTGGTATTAAGAAAACAATTTTCTAAGTTTAAACTTTTTTTTCCTTCTTCTCCCCAAAGCCCCCTAGTACATAGTTGTATTTTCTAGCTGTAGGTCCTTCTGGCTTTGTTATGTGGAACGCCACCTCAGCATGGCCTGATGAGTGGTGCCATGTCTGTGCCCAGGATCCAAATCAGTGGAACCCTGGGCCACCGAAGCAGAGCACACGAACTTAATCACTCAACCACAGGCCAGCCCCTACACTTTAGGCATACATAAATTTTAAGAAATAATTTGTCTACTTCTTTAAAGGTCATTCTAATCATGTTGTCGTTAATTTTTCCTGCTAAAGTTTCTATTAGGGGTAAGACAGAGACTGAGGAAGACTGGAAATTCAGGGTGGCCTAAAAAAGAACTAAAGATTTTGAGTCATCAACCCTTAAAAATTGGTCATCACAACTCAAAAAAAATCAGCCATGAGGAAGGAAAGCCAGTGGACAGTACAAGGAGAAAAAACCAAGTAGATGATAAACAGGGACAGCCTAATGAACAAGAGCCGGACTTCCTTAAGCTACGCCCTGCAACATTTCCAAACCACCAGAGAGCGTGTGGATACTCAAGATGACAACAGTCAGTGAGTTGTCATTCTACAGAAAATGCACTCTCAGATGGCCTCACAGACACACAGAAAGGGATGAGGTACAAAGTACATTCCCAAATGAAGATCATTACATTTTAAGTGTAGAACAACTCTGATCTGAATGAATTTCAATGTGATTTAGGTTGGAAGCCCTTTAAAAATTTCAATTTGGCAAGAATTCAGAGACTTATGCACCCCTATGTTCACTGCAGCATTATTCACTACAGCCAAGACGTGGAAGCAACCCAAGTGCCCCTGGATAAAGATGATGTACATACATATATATACACACACACAATGGACTACTACTCAGCCATAAAAAAAATCATCCCATTCGCAACAACACGGATGGACCATGAGGGTATTAGGTTAACCAAAATAAACCAGACAGAGAAAGACAAACATAACGTAATTTCATTCATATGTGGAAGATAAACCAACACATGGACAAAGAGAACAGACCAGTGGTTAGCAGAAGTGAGGGGGTTGGGGAGAGGCACGAGGGGTGAGGGGCACATTTATATGGTGACTGACAAATAATAACGTACAACTGAAATTTCACATCAATATAAATTATTATGACCTTAATAAAAAAAAAATTGGGGGTCGGCCCTGTGGCCAAGTGGTTAAGTTGGCGCGCTCCGCTTCAGCAGCCCAGGGTTTCACCGGTTCGGATCCTGGGCGCAGACATGGTACCACTCATCACGCCACGCTGAGGCGACATCCCACACAGCACAACCCGAAGGACCCACAGCTAGAATATACAACTATGTACTGGAGAGCTTTGGGGAGAACAAGGGAAAAAAAGAGAAGATGACTGGCAATAGATGTTAGCTCAGGTGCCAATCTTTAAAAAAAATTCGATCTGGGTCTGCATTTAACCTCCAGAGACCAATCATAACCAAAGAAGAAATGCCAGTGAGAGTGCAACAGATTAACCGCAAAGAGAAGCTTACCGCTAGCTGCTTAGAGGACACAGAATGCTGTGGGGACACCACAGAACAAACAATCCAAGGTCTTCCACAAACAGACAGCAAGGGGGTAAAATGAGTGATGAATGCAGAACCTATAGATTTTTTAAACCTTATTTGGATCCTGATTTCCGAAAGCTGGAAAACTGATCAAAAAAAATATGATATTTGAGAGAAGGGGAAACTGCAACTCTGACTAGTTACTGGATAATATTAAGCAACTACTCTGTGTGTTTTTTAGATATGATAGTTTTGTAGTTATGTTATGGTTAAAACAAAATAAAAGTGTTCATCTTTAAAAGAGAGACACTTACACATTTAAGGAAGAAACAAAATTATTTTGGGATTTTCTTGAAAGTAAGATAGAAAGAGCTAACCATAAATGAAAAAAATTAATAAACCAAATTACATTAATATTAACTTCTCTTCCTCAAAAGACACAATGACAACCCACAGAGTAGGCGAAAATAGTCACCATACTTACGTTTCCTGAAACCTACCAAGCGCTGTGTTTGAAAATATGTCCACAAATTCTTTAACACTCCTCTTTCCAAAAAACGGAGCCCAACTCCCCTCCCCTTGAACGTAAAGTGGGACGATGCAAATGACTCTCTTCTAACAAACAGAACATGCCACGTAACTTCCGCAGCTAAGTCACAAAAATGACAGCTTCCGCTTGGTTCTCTCTCTCTCTCTCATCACTCGCTCAGCGGGGAAGTCAGTCGCTACGTCCTGAGGACAGGACACTTAGGCATCCCTGACAAAAGCCCATGTGAAAAGGAACCGTGGCCTCCCACCAAGAGTCAGGACCTAACTTGCCAGGCATGCCAATGAGGCACCATGGGAGGGCTCCTCCAACTCCACTGCACCTGCAGAGGGCTGATCACACCCAAGCCAGAACTGGCCAAGCCGCTCGCAAGTTCCGAAGCCAACGTTTACTGTTGTCATAAACCACAAAGTTGGGAATAATCTGTTACGCAGCAACAGAGAGCTAATCCGGTAAGAAAAATAGATAACGCAATAGAAAAAAGAACAAACGACTTAATTACTCTTCATAAGAAAAGTTATCCAAATAACCAATTAAAGCAGGAAAAAGTGGAGCCGGCCCACTGGCGCAGCGGTTAAGTTCACCCGTTCCACTTCTTGGTAGCCCCGGGTTTGCCGGTTCCGATTCCGGGTGCAGACGTGGCACCGCTTGGCAAAAGCCATCCTGTGGCAGGCGTCCCACGTATAAAGTAGAGGAAGATGGGCATGGGTGTGAGCTCAGGGCCAGTTTTCCTCAGCAAAAAGAGGAGGATAGGCAGTAGTTAGCTCAGGGCTAATCTTCCTCAAAAAAAAAAAAAAGTAGGAAAAGGTGCTTGACTTCACTAGTGCCAAATTAAAAGTATCCTAAGATATCACTACACAGCTAGGAGTGTAGCTAAAATAAAAAGGATGAAATATATGTGATATGGGAGAGGATACGGAGTAAGTGGAACTCTCCCACATTGCTGGTGGCAGTGTAATTTGGTACACACATTTTAGTAGACGCAGCCAGTTTTCTAGAATCTAACGTATGCATACCTCTACGACCTAGCAATTTCACTCCAAGTTATATTCCCAACAGAAATGCAGATATACATTCACCAAAAGACAAACTTTGAATGTTCAGAGCAGCACTACTTGTAATGGTCCAAAACTGGCATCTATCCAAATGTCCATCAACAACAGAATAGACAAATATTTTCATACAATGAAATTTCATATAGTAACAAGAATAACCAACACCTTGCATGCAACAACATGGATAATCTCACATACAATGCCAAGAGAAGGACCTCAGGACACAAGAGGACATACTATAAGATTCCGTTTATTTAAGCAACAACAATGGGCAAAACTAATCAGGGCAGTCAGCTGTCAGGATGCTGGTTGCCCTTGGGAGAGAGGGTAAGACCAGAAGTGGACAAAGGGGACAGCTGGGGTGCCAATCACCTAGATGGGTTTCAGCTTGTGAAAATTCATTTATGATAGGTGTACTTTTCTGTATTTCTATTATAATTCAATAGAGTTTTAACACAGTAACAATACAGGAGAGAAGTGGAGAATGGAAGAGGAAGTGGGACAGGCCGGCCTCTGGTCCATGGTTGCTGGAGGTGGATAACTGAGAGTTCGTTATCCTATTCTGTGTTTGTGCATGTTAAAATTTTCCTCTGATTAAAAAATTTAAAATTTTTTTAATATAAAACTGGCTGGAACTGCTGGTAAAAATATAAACTGGTGTAATTTTTCTGTCACAGATATCAAAAGGTGTTAAAATCTACATATCCTTTGCCCGAATTATTCTATTTCTATGAATTATCCTAAGGTGTTCATCTTGAGTAAAAAGTCTCATATATAACAATGTTAAAGAGTTTATAACAGGAAAAAGAGAAACATCTAAATATAGAGGACACAGACTCCTGCGGGGACCTCCACAGGACAAATAACCCAGGTCATCCACAAACACATGGCACGTGAATATCCAACAACAAATAACAATGATTTATCTGCACCAAGGTTCTTTTATACATCCAATGAAATACAGTTAAAATGTGATACAAAAAGATGCTCCACATCATTATGTATTAAATTAAAACAACAATGACATATTAGATTGGGCAAAGTGCAAAACACCGACACCACGAAATGCTGGTGAGACGGTGGAGCAAAAGGAACTCTCCTTCATTGCTGATGGGAATGCAAAATGGTACAGCCACTCTGGAAGACAGTTTGGCAATTTCTTACAAAACTAAACACACTCTCACCATATGATCCAGCAGTCAATCATGTGCCTTGGTATCTACCCATAGGAGGTGAAAACTAAGTCCACACAATAACCTGCCATGGATGTTTACAGCAGCTTTATCCATACTTGCCAAAACCTGGAAGCAACCAAGATGTCCTTCAGTAGGTAAGGGGATAAACAAGCTTTGGTCCATCCAGACAATGAATATTACTCAGTGCTAAAAAGAATAAGCTATCAAATCATGAAAAGACAGAGAGGAAACATAAATACATATTACTAAGTGAAAGAGGCCAATCTGAAGAGGCCACATACTGTATGATTCCATCTCTGTGACATTCTGGAAAAGGCAAAACTATGGACAATAACAAAGATCAATAGTTGCCAGGGGTTGGGGAGAAGGAGGGGTAAACAGGCAGAGCACAGAGGACCTTCAGGGCTGTGCAAATACTCTGTATGATAGCGTATGATGGACACATGGACATATCATACATTTGTCCAAACCCACAGAACATACAACACCAACAGTGAACCCCAATGTGAACTATGGACTTTTGGGTGATTTTTGATGTGTCAAGTAGGTTCATGGATTGTAACAAATGTACCACTCTGGTGGGGGATGTTGACAATGAGAGATGCTGTGTACAGTGTGTACTGAAGAGGGGAGGGGAAATATCTGTACCTGCCCCTGAACTTTGCTGTGAACCTTAAAATGCTCTTTAAAAAAAACAGTCTTTTAAAAATGATGTGATCAAAACTCTCAGAAGAAAACAGAAGTAAATCTTTGTGACCTTGGATTAGGCTGAGTCGTCTTAGATATGACACCAAAAACACAAAAAACCAAAGAACAAATAGATAAATCAGGCTTCATCAAATTAAAACTTTTTGTACTTCAATGACACCATCATGAAAGTGCAAAGACAATCTATAGAATGGGAGAAAATATTTGTAAATCACATATCTGATAAAAACCTGTAGACATAGTATGTAAGAAATTCTTACAACTTAATAATAAAAAGACAAGCAACCTAACTTTAAAATGGGCAAATAATTTGAATAGACATATCTCCAAAGATAGACAAATGACCAATAAGCACATTTTAAAAATGCTCATGTCATTGGCCATCAGGGAAATGCAAATCAAAACCACAAGGATACAGGGGCTGGCCCCTTGGCCGAGTGATTAAGCTCGCGCACTCTGTTTTGGCAGCCTGGATTTCACTGGTTCGGATCCTGGGCACGGACCTACACACCGCTCATCAAGCCATGCTGTGGTGGCATCCCACACAGAAGAACCAGAGTGACTCACAACTAGGATATACAGCTATGTACTGGGGATGTGGGGAGGAAAAAAGGAAGACTGGCAACAGATGTTAGTTAGCTCAGGGCCAATCTTCCTCACCAAAAAGCATGCCAAAAAAAAAAAAAGAAATAAAAAACTCACAATGATACTATTTCACACCCACTAAGATGGCTATAATCAAAAAGACACACAATAATAAGAGTTGAGTGGATGTGGGGAAATTGAAATTCCCATATACTGCTGGTGGAAATGTAAAATGGTGCAGTCACATTGGAGAATAACCTACCAGTTTTTCAAAAGGTTTCTCTTAACATGAAGCTACCTTATGACACAGTAAGTCCACTCCTAGAGAAATGGAAAGGGTATATCCACAGAAAAAATTGTACACAAATGTTCACAGCAGCATTATCCATCATAGTCAAAAAGTGGAAACACCCAAATATCCACCAACTAATGAATGAATAAACAACAGGTGTTATCTCCATACCATGGAATATCATTTGGCAAAAAAAACCCAAAGTACTGATATATGCTACAACACAGACGAATCATGAAAACAGGGCTAAGGGAAAGAAGTCAGTCACAAAAGACCACATATTATATGACTCCACTATACAAAATGTCCGTAACAGGCAAATCTACAGAAACAGAAAGGAGATTAGTGGTTGCCTAGGGCTGGGAGGATAGGAGAGAAATGGGGACTGATTATTAAAGAGTTTCTTTTTGAAGTAATGAAAATATTCTACAAAGTGATTGTGGTGATAGTTGCACACTAACTCCGTGAATATACTAAAAAACGTTAAATAGTATGCTTAAGTGTGCGAGTTGTATGGTATGTTAATTATGTCTCAATAAACCTGTTATAAAAAATGGTGCAATCTGTATTTGCAAAGGAAGGTGGAAAGGAAAAGCTTGCTTTTTAAGGACTTTAGCAACTGAAGTACTTTGCCTTACCAAACATATTCATATACATTTTCATTTGAACCTCACAACAATCTTATATGATAAGTTTATCAGTTTTACGAACAGACAATCCAGTTGCAAAGACAATGAGTAACAGACCCTAGTCACACACTCAGGAAGTGTTCTGAGAAATGCACTGTTAGGCACTTTGACCCTTGTGTGAACATCACAGAGGGTACTTACACGAACCGAGATGGGAGAGCCTGCTACGCACCCAGGCTGTATGGTACTAACCTTACGGGGCCACTGTCAGATATGTGGTCCGTTGTTGACTGAAACATCGTTATGCAGCACACGACTGTATCAAGTACAGGAATCAAAACAGAAAAGGAAGTCCTTTCAAAATATGGAGGGAAGTAAACTGAAAACACCAAGGGATAATTTTTAAGCTTATACAATACCTGGTGGGGAGCCACAGACACAGAAACCTAATAGTCAAAAGATCTTAAAGCACTATTCAAGAAGAAACCAAAACACAAACCAACATGTGAAAAAAGCTTAGCACAGCTAATTTTTTAAATGAAAAATCCACGAGTATTCTTTTATATCCAGTGAATCAGCAGACAAATAAAAAATAAAACTATTTAATACTGGTGGGGGAACACTGGGAAGGAGAGACATTCATCTACTGCCGATACAATGCAAGTGTGTCCCAGGTTTTTAAGGAAGAATATGACAATATACAAGATTAATAAAAATGACTACCTTTTGATTAAGTAATCTCATGAAGATTAAAAAGAATTTTATCAAAAAAGGGGAGAAATTATTTGTACAAAGAGTAACAGTAATAAGGGTTATACTACTTAACTCTAACCCAAGTGTGCTGTAATATGGACATTATACGAACTATCATTTAATCCTCATAATAAATACATCATTCCCATTGTCCAAGAAAGGAAACCAAAGTTCAAACAGCTAGTATTTGGCACTAACAGCATTCAAGCTAGCATTTAAACTCTACGTTACTTGGGTCACAACTGAGTTTGGGGAAGAAAGAACATGAATGGAAATGCTCTGTAGGCAGCAGGAACCCAACAGAAAATCAGGGCTAGAAATAGATTTGAGCGCTAATTAGCACATACACGATAAGTTTAGCCATGAAAGTAGAGATTGCCTAAAGGAATACTGCAGAACACAAGAAAGGCTGAAGAACAAAACGTGAAGGCAGCCTGGAAGAAAATTAAAAAGGAAGCCAGGAATAGTAGGAAGAAAACCAGGAAAATATGGTGTCACAGAACTTGTAAAATCTACAAAGGAAACTCTTTCCTGGATTTTGCCGCCTGCAAGATTTAAGCAACAAACAGCATTCTGAACATCTTTCAGCCCATGTATAAACACTCAAAAAGATGTGCTTATGTCAAGAAACTGGAAATTTTGTGCACTGTTGCTGAGAATGTAAAATGATGCAGCTATTATGAAAAAAATAGGGGGGTTGCTCAGAAAAGTAAAAATAGAATGACCATATGACCCAGCAATTCCACTTCTGGGTATATACCTCAAAAGAACTGAAAGCAGGGTCTCAAAGAGAGTTTACAGTACATAATTCAGAGTAGCCAAAAGGTAGAGGCAACCCAAGTGTCCACTGACAGATGAATGAATGAAACAAAATGTGGTATACACATCAATGGAATACAACTGAGCCTTTAAAAAGGAAGAATTTCTGGAGCAAAGATAGTCTTTTTAACAAATGGTGCTGGAACAACTGGACATCCATGCAAAAAAGTGAATCTAGACACAGACCTTACACTCTTCACAAAAATTAACTCAAAATGGATCACAGACCTAAAGATAAAATGTAAAACTATAGAAGTAGTAGTAGAAGGTAACACAAAAAAATCTAGGCAACCTTGTGCAATGGAGTCAATGTTTCTATCCCCTCAAAAGTCACAGAGAAATCCCAACCCCCAAGGTGATGGTATTAGGAAGTCGGGCCTCTGACAGAGAATTAGGTCATGCGAGTAGACCCTCATGAATGGGACTAGTGCCATTATAAAAGGGACTCCAGGGAACTCTCTTGCTCTCTCTCTGCCATGTGAGGATACAATGAGAAAATGACTGTTAGCAACTCTGAAGAGGGTCCTCACTAGCACTGACGATGCTGGCACCCTAGTCTCAGATTTCTAGCCTCCAGAATCAAGAGAAATAAATTTCTGTTGTGTCTACGCCACCCAGTCTATGGTATTCTGTTATAGCAACCTGAACTAACTAAAAAACTTGGGTACGGCAATGACTTTTTAGATACAACACAAAAGGTACAATTCATGAAAGAAATAACTGATAAGCTGGACTTCATTAAAATTAAAAACTTCTGCTCTGCAAAAGACAAGTCAAGAAAATGGCCACAAGACAGGCCACAGACTGGAAGAAAATATTCGCAAAAAATACATCTGATAAAGAACTGTTAACCAAACTATACACAGAACTCTTAAAACTCAATAGTAAGAAAATGAACAACCAGATTAAAAAATGGGCCAAAAACCTGAACAGATACCTCACCAAAGATATACAGATAGCAAATAAGCCTATGAATAGATGTTCAATACCATATGTCATTAGGGAATTGCAAATTAGAACAACAATGAGATACACTACACACCTATTAGAATGGCCAAAATTCAAAGCACTGACAACACGAAATGCTGGTGAGGTTGTGGGGCAGCAGGAGCTCTCCATCATTTCTGGCGGGGATGCAAAACGGTCCAGGCGCTGTGGAAGACAGTTCCGCAGTTTCTTACAAAACTAAACATACTCTTACCATACATTTCACCAATCGTGCTCCTTGGTATTTACTCAAATGAACTGAAAACTATGTTCACATAAAAGCCCGCACACGATGTTCACAGCAGCTTTCTCAGAACTGCCAAAACTTGGAAGCAACCAAGATGTCCTTCAGCAGGTGAGCGGATAAACAAGCTGTGGTCCATCCAGACAATGAATATTACTCAGTGCTAAAAAGAGTAAGCTCTCAAGTCATGAAAACACGTGGAGGAAACGCAAATGCATACTACTACGTGAAAGAAGCCAATATGAAAAGGCCACACATACTGTATGATCCCAAGTACTTGACACTCTGGAAAAAGCAAAACTATAGGGACAGGAAAAAGATTAGTGGTTGTCAGGGGTTAAGCATGAGGCAGGGACGAACAGGCAAAATACCAAGGATTTTAGGGCAGTGAAACTACAGCGAAACTGTAGAATACTCAAATGGTGGATACATGTCATTACACATTCGTCCAAACCCACAGAATGTATAACACCAAGAGTGAACCCTAATGGAAACTGTGGACTTTGGGTGATAATGATGCGCGTCAACGTAGGTTCGTGGATTATAACAAATGTGCCACTCTGGTATCAACACTGCTAGTGGGGAGGCTGAGGAAGGGCAAGGCTAGAAGGGACTCTGGGACAGTGGAACTCTGTACTTTTTCTGTGAGCCTAAGACTGCTCTATGAAACAGTTAATTTTAAAAATGGTTAAAATGAAATTTTTATGTATATTTTACAATAAAAAAGACTTGCTAAATAACTGTTCATTTATAATAGAGGTTAAAAACACCATATGTCATATATCATTTGAAAAGGAGATAGATAAAAAAGCTTTCTAAAAAAAGATTTCTTCCCACTGCTTAACAGTTGTATTTCACATGCAAAGACAAAAAGCAAAAGAATCCAGCATATAATTGTGTATTTTAGCTATTTCTGCACCAAACACTCTACTTCTAAAAGCTTGTAAGAACAAAGTGCTTTATAACACCACACTAAAAGCAAGTTGACTGAACTGCTTGTGATTAAAACAAAAAAACCTAAAGCCCACTGATACGGAAACAGCTATAAAGTATACTTTCAGTAGGCAGCAACTAAAAAGAATGCGACAGATCTCCATGCACTGCATGGGACTCAGTGAAAAGTGATGAGTAAGGGGAAAAAAAAGTGTCTATTCTCAACGCTACATAGTTTCTAAACGTATATGGATAAGTATGCAAATACACAGGAAAAAAAAATCAAGAAGGCAGACATAAAACTAACAGAGCAGAAGGTAGAAAAGAATCGGGAGAAGGGATTCAGAAGAGATTTTTAGTTATATCTACAATTTTACTTTTTTTTGAAGCAAATCTTTAAAAAAAAACTAAGATTCTTCTATTCCAAACAGAAAAATGGCAAAATAAAAAAAAAATTCACAATATCCTACCTCTAGTAAAGATTTCAAAACCAAAGCCAATAAAAGAGTTCATAAAATAAGCTAAGAATGATTAACAAAGTCAGCCTGGTCTTAACCACTCGTTCTGTCAAAGTTTATGACTTCTACATAAAAACGTTTATCAAAAAATCCCACAAACTCAAATTATCCCAAGTTATTTTCTATGGAAAAGGGAGAACTTTAATATTGTTTCCATTTTACAAATGAAGAAACTGAGGCTTCGAAAGGTGAAATAATTTGCCCAAAGTCAGAAAGCTAGTCAGCGTTTGTCAAACCAGGGTGCCAAGCCAGTTCTCCTCAACGTAATGACCTTCTCCTAAGCTATTCTGGCTAGACCACCTCCTTCCCAGAGACTGCTTCTTCCTATGAAAGATGAACGCCCCACACGCATCTGGAGGGAAAAGAGTTAAACATAATGCATGTAATGAATCAAGGAGAAGTGAGAAGAGCAGTAACAGGCACTGGGCAAACGCAACAGGCAGACACACAAGTGACACCGCCCCAGAGGAAGGCCGGGAGGAGAGCAGGCAGGAGGCAATGCAGAGTAACTGACACGAAACCCTGGAAACCGGAGGCCTGACCACAGGCTAACTGGCAGCAACAGCCTCTCTACTTCTTCTGCGGATAAACACAAACATGCCCAGTAGTGTTGATGTTTAATCCTCCCAACAATTCTGCTAAACCAGCTCTCTCTCTACCGAGGCCCTCTACAATGCTTTCTCATTCTTTCCTCATTGTCTCGGCAGATTATCAAGCTTTATTTTTTGAAGTTGGATCAAAACAACAGTTATATTGCCTACGCATTTCAAACTCCTTGGCCTCAATGGAAAGCACTGGGCTACAACTAAAAGTAGATTATCAACTCTTTGGTCCCGGGATCAGCAGTGCCAAGACCAAAGCCCCTAATCCCCCTCGAGGAGGGCTGTGGCAGAAGCAGGACCACAGGGCCTGTTGACCACAGGGTCACAAATGAGTTCCAGCGGTGCCCAGCCTACAGGCCATTGTGTCCCCTGATGCCCCTTCTGTCTCTGATGGTCTCTTTTTCATTTATGAGTCAAAGTAAAAAAAAAAAAAAGACTTTTAATACAAAATATGATTAATATTAGTGACTGACTACAAATAACGCAGAGATTCAAAGACAAGAAATTAGAATTTCCTGCCAATATATAGGAAAATGCAGACATTATAAACAAATTTCGGAAAAATGTAAATTACCAAATGTGACCCCCCCCCCCCGAAAAAAAGCCTCCAATGATCCTGTAATTATTAAAGCAACCAAATCAGCCATTTTAAAATCTCAGACTGAAAACACCAGGCCCTAATGGTTTTACAGGTAAGTTTTACCAAATATTGAAGGAACAGGTAATTCCAATTTTACATAAAAACTCTCTGAGAGAATAAAAAGCAAGAAATATTACAGCCCATTTTATTAGACTAGAATAACCTTGATGATAAAACTCATCAAGGTTGATACAAAAAAGGGAAAATTACAGACCAATCTTACCAACGAACATAGATACATACATCTTAAGATAATAGCAAATCAAAACATACAAAAACTCCATACCAAAAGAAAACACAAACATACAAAAAAATACAGCTTTTTTTTAAAAAATATGTCATGATCAAGCCGGATTTATCCCAGAAACATAAGGTTAATTTCAATATTACCTTTTAGAGCAATTTTTCAGATTAAAGGAGAAAAAATCATATTATCATCTCAACAGACGCATAAAATGCATTCAATTAAATTCAACACCCACTTGTGACTTTTTTAAATTCTCCATTAACTAAGATCGAGGAACTCTTCCTCAACCTGTTAAAGAAAACAAACAAAACGTATCCCCACATTTAATGATGAAAGATAAAAGCATTTCCTTTCAAACCAGGAGTAGGCTTGATGCCTGCCATTACCATTTATACTCTCCATTGTAATGGTTGTCCTGAAGCGGCGCAACAAGAGGGAAATAAGGTATAAAAAGTGAAAGGAACAGGGGCTGGCCCCGTGGCCGAGTGGTTAAGTTCGCGCTCTCCGCTGCAGGCGGCCCAGTGTTTCGTTCGTTCGAATCCTGGGCGCGGACATGGCACTGCTCATCAAACCACGCTGAGGCAGCGTCCCACATGCCACAACTAGAAGAATCCACAACGAAGAATACACAACTATGTACCGGGGGGCTTTGGGGAGAAAAAGGAAAAAATAAAAAATCTTTAAAAAAAAAAAAGTGAAAGGAATGCAGAGAAATGACTGTCATTATTCAAAGATGAGATGGATATCTACATAAAAACTCCAAGAGTCCACAGGCAAACTAAGTTACGCATGAGAGCTGCATCCAAAGTCACCTGCGTTTCCATTTACCAGCAAATACAAAATTTAACTTAAAAACATCATTTACAACAGCAACAAACCCATAAAGTACCCAAAGAATAAATCTAACAAAAGATGTGCAAGACTTATATGGAGAAAAACCATAAAACTTTAAAAAAGACAACTACCCATAAACCAAAAATCAACTTCCTCTTCCCTGGGTAGTATGAGGGCTACAAGAAAAGATCAGAAGACACTGAGACACTTTTCCGCCCTTTTATTCCATGCTTTCAATAAACAGTTACTTTTTAAAAACTTCCATAAACACAGTACAAAGACAAGTCACAAACTGGGAAAAGATATCTATCACACAGAGATTTAATAAAATATTAATCAGAACATATAAGAACTCCTACAAATAAGGAAAACAAAACAACTCAATAGAAAAAAAATAAGACACGAACAGACATTTCACAAAAGTGGGAATCCAAATAGCTAAAAAGATGCTCAACTTCATTAGTAATGAGAGAAAAAAACATTAAAACCATGCAAAAGTAAATAAATTAATAAAAACGAGCATAGGATTTGAATAGACTTTTCTGTAAAGAAGATACACGAGTAGCCAATAAGCACATGAAAAGATGCTCAACAGCATCAGTCATTAGGGAAAGGCAAATCCAAACCAGAAGCAGATACCACACTTCACACCCACTAGGATGGCTATACTTTTTCACAAACGAAAGATAATAAATGTTGGCGAGGACATGCAGAAACTGGAGCCCTGATATAGAAACGTAACATGATGTAGCCACTTTGGGAAAAGGCTGGGTAGTTCTTCAAAATGTTAAACATGGAGTTACTGTTTTACCCAACAATTCCACTCCAAAGTACATACCAAGAGAAATAAAAACACGTCCACCCAAAGATTTGTAGACAAATGCTCACAGCAGTATTATTCATAATACTCAAAAAGCGAGAACAATCCAAATGGCCATCAACTGATGAATGGATAAATACCATGCAGTCTATCCACACAATGGAAGGTTATTCGGCAATAAAAAGCAATGAAGAACTGATACCGATACACACTACAACACGGATGACCCTTGAAAACATTATGCTAAGAAGGCAGACACAAAGGATCGCGTATCATATGATTCCACTTATATGAAATGTCCAGAATAGGGAAATCTATAGAAAGAGAAAGTGTATTAGTGGTTGCCAAGGGATTAGATAGAAACAGGGAGTGACAGCTAACGGGTACAAGGTTTCTTTCTGGGGTGAAAAAAACATTCTAAAATTAGATTATAGTGATCATTACACAATTCTGGGAATATACTAAAACCCATTAAATTGTGCACTTTAAATGGGTGAATTGTATAAGTGAACTATATCTCAATAAAACTATTATTTCTAAAAAATAAAAGTTCACAGCCACCAAATTGGCAAATATAAAAAAGTCTAACAATACCAGGGGTTGACAAGGATGCAGAAGAGCAGTGCTGGTGGGAGGGTAAATTGGTACAACCATTTTGGAAACCAATTTGCACCATTTACTAAAGTTAAAGGTGTACAGGTGCCATTAGCCTGCAATCCTCTCCGAGGTCTACACCCTAGAGAAATGCTTTTGCACTTGTTCAAAGCAGCACTGTTTCTTTACTGGAAACAATCCTATCATCCAATGAGAGGACAAAGAACAAACTGACATATATTCAGCCTGAAACAGAACCCAGAAGTGACAAGTTACAAACGACAGCTACACGCATCCACGTGGAGAAGCCTCGCTCTCTGCATGCCCTCACTCCCCTTCCTTCCCAGCCTCGATCCCACAGCCCGTTACAGTCACTCCCAGGGCGTTCTCGCTCTGCCACTTTTGTTTGGGGAAAACCCTAATTCCAACACCCCTGCAGCACTGCCTCCCCCGCTTCAGGTAAGACCACAACGGCTGCTGTCACACTCAACTCAGGCTCACCCCTCCGGTAACCAGCCCACGTTGCTAATCCACTCACATCCTTACTTTCCCATAGATATTCCATACTTTCTCTCTCCTTACACTCCACTAGCCCCTATTCAACCTCATTCTAACTGACTCCTGGTAACTTCTTCCTATTTCACTGAGAGAAAAAAAAAAGACCACATGCTCCCACCACCCCCGCCCCTACTCTGCTCTCCCTCCTCTCACCAAGGAGGAGTCCCGGATGCTCCACTGGGGCACTCGGCCCATTCCCTGTCGCCTTCCCCAAAACAGGGCTCCAGCCAAGCCCCGTCTCCCACTTCAAGGTGTTCACTCCGTACAGAATCATTTCCCACCAACACAGCAAAAACGCTACAATTTCTCCCGTCTCAACAAAACCTTCTCAGGGCCCCAAATCTCCCTTCAGCATCAGGGCACGTGCCCACGAAAGAACTTTCTCTATCTGCCATCCTCTTCTCTCAATCCTTTGTGAACCCTCCCTTCCAGGCTCTTCCCGCACCACTCATCAAGGTCATGGATGACTTGTGTGCTGCCGTACCCACAACAAGTCCTGGCCCTCATTTTACCCGACCTCACTGCAGCAGCGCTGGGCACAGGTTCTCACTCCCGCCCCCATGACACTTCCCTTGGCTTCACAGACACAACACAAGCTTGGTCGTCCTCCACCTCAGAGCCCGCCTCGTCCCCGCTGCTCACCTGGCACTCATTCCTCTGTGCTCTCACTCGACCTGAGGACTTTCAAGTGTCATCCAAACACTGGAGACTCTCACATTCATCTTCAGCCCAGACCCCTCCCCTCGACTCCAAACGCCATAATCCTACTACATGTCTCCAGGTGGCTCTCTAAGGGCTTCATGAACTTAACATGGCCAAACCCCAGCTCCTCATCTTACCTCCACACCCGCATCTCCTGGGAGTCCTCCCTCTCTTCACAAATGGCAACTCCCACCACACGCAAAGTCCCCAGTGCCATCCTCCACTCAGCTCTCACACCCATACTCAACGTGTCAGCAAACCCTGCCGGCTATCCCTTCAGGATGCATCCAGAACCCAACCACGTCTCACTCCCACTCCCTGCTCCCCCTCAGTCTGAGGGGCCACCATCGGAGCAGCTATTCTTAACACGGCCTCAGGGGGACTTTTTAAAAACATAAATCAGAACTCTCGTCACACCTCTGCTCAAAACACTACAACGACTGCCCATCTCATTCAGAGAAGAAGACAAAATCTGACAATGGCCTGCTCCCCCCCCCGCCCCTCCCCCCGCCCTCTCTCCTGCCCCTCTCCAGGCTCTCCCTCCCGCCAGCTGGCTCTCTACTGTCCCTCCAACCAGGAGGCACAACCCTTCTTAGCAGCTCTGGGGGACTCGGTCTAGAGGCTCCTCCCGCCCCACGCCCACCGGTAGCCAGGGCTCCCTCCCTCAGCTCCTGTTCAAAGGGCCCCTCTCAGGGAGGCCCGCCTGCCCGCCCACCCCTCCCCTGCTTTCCTTTTCTCCCTGCTGTATCCTCACAGAGGACTGCTGGCGGCTTTCACTTAGCGCTTACTGTCTTGACCCTCGAAACGCAAGGTCCAGGAGGGCAGACACTTGCATCTGCTCTGCTCATTCCAGTGCACCCAGCACCCGAAGATAAGACAGGAGTACTCAAACATCTGAATAAACGAATCTCGAAAACAATGCGGGGAGGGGGTCACAGAACAAAATGACTCAATTTATATAGTATAAAGACACGCAGAAATGCACAAATTAAGTTATATTATACAAGGATACATCACAAACGACACCACCATAAAGTAAAGCAAGAAAATGATACATGCGGGATAGTGCTTGCCTTGGGGAGGTCACAAGAGGAAAGAGGTGGTCAGAGGAGGACACACGGGGAGCCAAAGGTAGTGGCAACATTCTATTTCTTAAGCTGCTCAGCGGGTACACAACTGCTGGTTTTGACATTTAATATCTGTACACATACTGAGATATACTTTGAATATATGACCTCATTAAAAATTAAAATCAAAAACACAGATTAAAGCAGGACAGGCTAAATGCAGCCTACCACCTGTTTTTGTAAATACATCGTTACTGGAAGACGGCCACCTTCACTGTCCCTTGTGTCTACAGCTGCTTTCACACCATGACAGCAGAGTGGAGTTATCAGAGACCAAACAGCCCATGAAGCCGAACACATCTACTAACTGGCCTTTAGAGAAAAAAGCTGTCTCGGTATAATTGGAATTTGTAAAGAAATTAAGTGCAAAGTAAAACAGATCCAATCATCCGCTGAAATACACTGATCCTTCAAGACATGCATGATTTTCATCAACAGCACAGGACACTGAAAAGTATGGTGCTACAGAACATGGGAGCTACCTTATACTGTCGTAAGTGCCAGAAAGAAAGAGAAATTTTAAAGAATGTTTTAGAAAGCAAAGTACAAAACCTCAAATTTATGATCTCAACTCCCACCAAAGTTAAGGAAATATTATTACATTTATGTGAGTAAAACATATATACCATAATCCAAATCTGGAAAAAACTTGGCATATTAACACTAACTCCATAACCTCCCCTATCTCCATCGCCCTGCACACAGCACTGTCCCCAGAGCAGCCAGAGGCCTCAGAGGCCCCCACGATCCCACAGCATGCCATCTCCCTTCTTCAGGGCACTCACCGCACCTTCCACTAGAATCACTTCTGGATTTATTTCTCACTGTTCTAAGTAAGATTGATAACAGTAATAATACGAATGCAAACATTACTGTGCTAGGTACTGGATTAATTAGTTTATACTGAATATTCATTTCACAGACAAGGAAACTAAGGAACAAAGATGTCATCTAATATCAGGATTACACAGCTAGAAGACCGTGGGAGCTGGAACTCAAAGCCAGGTATTTCAGACCCTGTGCAGTCTTGACCTCCACAGCATACTCTGAATTGGGGACAGAGAACAGGTACTAATCTGTGAAAACTTTCTTAGCTTAAAAACACTATGCCCATGACAGATCCCACATGCACGGTTGCTGAATCCACCTAAGGGAGTAACAAGGTGAGGACGAGAGGTCCACCGTAGAAAGGGGAGTCATTCAAAGAGCGCTGATTAATAGGAAGGGGCAGGGGGTCACCCGCAGGCAAGAGAAGCAGCTGAGACCTACCCACTGTCCACAGGCAACAGAAACCCCGGTGTCTCTATGGCAACAAAAGAAAACTGGGAGACACTACCCTGTCATCTACCACGACAAAAAACTGACATGTGTACTACCACCAAAAGGAAACACAGAAGTTGAGCATTTACTCTTTTTTTTTTTTAAGATTTTACTTTTCCTTTTCTCCCCAAAGCCCCCCCCAGTACATAGTTGTATATTTTCAGTTGTGGATCCTTCTAGTTGTGGCATGTGGGACGCTGCCTCAGCATCGCTTGATGACCAGTGCCATGTCCGCGCCCAGGATCCGAACCAGTGAAACCCTGGGCCGCCAAAGCGAAAAACCACTCGGCCACGGGGCCGGCCCCTGAGCATTTATTCTTAACATTCAGTGAGACCAAGCTGGCATGCCATTTTTGAAACAAATGACGTTACAAATTATGGGCTAGTGGGGCCACCAAAACTCTAAGGAATCACCCAGGAACTGAGATTCCTCAGCAGCCTTTGAGTCCATTCCCCAGCATGGCCTAAATTTTTCTCTAAGAATCAATGGCCTCTAAGTTCTGTTCCAACTCCAAAATCGTGAGTCTCATGAAAGGAGGCCCCAAAGGGCCAATCAAGTCAATATCTGTCAGTGTTCCTCCTGCCACTGCCCCCATCAGGGGACGGAAAGCCCAGTTTCACCCAGGGCCAGCCAGCATCTACTACCTACACTAGACAGCCAGGGAGTGTGCCTCAGTGGGTAGGGTAACACGGCTGCCCTGATTAGGGCCTCAGAGGGCCCTGAGTTCTCAGGCAAGAGCTCCTTTCTCCTCTTGTCAAAGGGAGTCTCTCACGCCAGCAATGTTTTTCAGATTTACATCCAGGTACAGGGAATCCAGGCTCCAACTAGCCATCCACACGGCTTTCTCCAAGTCTGATAACATTCACACACATTCTTATTTCTGCAGCCTTTCTATTTGTATTTTTTCCACAGCCTTTTTAGTTCTGCTCTCAAATGTTCCAAAAAACAATCTTTCACTCATCTTTCCTTTGGGCCACGAGATTTCATGGCAGTCAATCTCTGGGGCACACAAATCAATCTAAGCCAGTATATATTCCCATTGGAAGAAATTTTGGAACTAATAATACCCTAGCGTTCTCCAGAGTGGCTGAGAAGTACAAAATCGGAGCCTCTTTATATGAGTAAAAACACATTCAGAACCTATCAAACCTTATTTGTATAAATTCAGTCAACTATGTAGCCTTCGCCAATACTTATAAAACAAGTCAACATTGGCCAGCTCTAAGTGACAAGCAGTAAACCGCCTCTACTCAGAGTAAACCCAGAACTCTGCCCAGTCTGTGACATGAATTTGTCCCAGTTAAGGTAAGACGCCTGCCTTTCAAGCACTGCCAAGCTTCCCTTTTACCTGCTTCTTCACCATCCAACCAAGCTAGCTGGTAACCGAATGACAGGTGATAATCATTTAGAACCTGAAATAAAGTGGGTATTGATCTGACTAGTAACTATCTTCCCTTTCCCAGTAAAGAAAAATAAAGAAGGAGAGAGAGAGGAAGGAAGAGGGTTTCTGCGGCAACTAAATCTAAGCCAAAGTCAAAAGGCGACAAAAACAAATCTCCAGTCAACCTAGATCCAGACCGCGGCAGGAAAAAACCCACTGGAAGCACCGGGGACTCCAAGGATGCTGAAGATGTTCGGCGGGAACCTAAATCAAGCCTCTGATGGAATGGGACGAGTCAGTGTTTCAAGTTTGATGGACTGACTACCCATGTCTGTGGAGCAAAAGACAACAGCACAGATCAGTCCTATCTGCCACTACGAAACAGCTCCCCTTGCATGGGAAGAGTGGCAATGCCTTTAAGACACACCAAACCCAAGAGGTAAGTCAAAGGCACCATTAAGACACATGAGAAACGAAGGTTTTCTCTCTAAGAGAGAAAAGAGACTTTTGGCAATTTCAACCAGCCAACCAGCGAACCCAAGCTCTTTCCCCTGAGGACTCTGGGGCCTCTCACCAGGAGCCAACTTCCTCACACCATGGACAATCCCCAGAAGCTCTGCCACAGGTCCCCCAGCCACAACTGCATCGCTCCTGTAACTGCTGGCTCACCCTCGAGACTGCAAGTCCGTAAGCAAGCACCTGTTTTGGGGTAAATCCCCAGTACAGTTCCTGGCAGAGTAAGGACTCAATTCACATATTTGCTGATCAAATAAATGACGATTAGAAGAATGAGATGGGGGGGATCGCTTGTCATTCTCAACATGGCCACAGGCCAAATTTCAGGATGAAGCATTAGAAGGCACTGCATGGCCTTCCTTCTCCCTTTCCTATGTCCAGACATTCACATCAGTTGCTGAAAATGTGTAGAGTGTTTTCACCAACATTCTCCCACCCCATTCACTGGATAATCTGAACCGTAAGGAGGTGTGAGAAAAGGACCTGTGCCCTTCTCTCACTGCTGCGCCTCGTCTGCCCACTCACCCATTTGGGTCAGAGTCCAGGGCACTGAGGGGGCCCCTTCACTAGCGGGCAAAGGTCACTGTGATAAAGGTGGTGCACTGAGTACGCCTCTCTCTCGCCCTCAAAGGGCAGAAATGGCAAAATGATCCAGGGCTAATTCTCTGCAAATAGGCCTTCAGGTACAAAAAAAAAGATGATGAAGCTGGCATCTAAAAACTAAACTGACAGCTGACTGACAGAATGAGGGCAAAAGATACAAAACTCAAACACCACAGCAGTCTAAGGTCATTCTGCACAGGAGCACACAGCCCTGACCCCTGAGAGTCCTGCTAAGTTTCAGCACAACATGGTAAAGTATTTTCATGAGGGAAAGGAAAAACAAGTTTCTAAATTATTTTATAAAATCGATTCATTTACCTTTTTTTTAAAGTTCAGCGTTCGAGCACCTGAAAATAAGGTACGTCCACCATCTCTCCCCACTACTAAGTAGCCTCCAAAGCAGATGCAGGTACTGCAAAGACAGCTCCCGGAGCACCCGATGGATTCCTTGACCCACGAGTTGTCCTTAAAATCTGGGGTCCAGAACAGCGGTTCCAAAACCCAGCTGCGCTTCAATATTACCTGGGGAACTTTTTAAAAACATATTCTCAATCCACCACAAATTTCCAGAGGTGGGGTCCATCGTCCACGGTCTTAAAGAGTGTCCCGAATGATGCTAATGCAGGCCAGTCCAGCATCCACACAGACACAGCAGGGTTTCTCGACCTCGGCGCTACTGAGAGTGAGGCTGGATACTTTTTTGTTGGGGGGCAGGGGAGCGGGAGCAGGGCTGTTTATGCACATTATAGGATGTTTAGCAGCATCCCTGGTCTCTACTTCTAGAAGCCAGTAGCACACGGCCCACCCCCACAGACATGACAGGCAAAAATGTCTCCAGACATTGCCAAATGTTTTTTTTGGGGGGGGGGCAAAATCGCTCTCCAATTGAGAACCACTGATCCAGAATAAATCAAAAACCAATCATGTGAGGTCCGCTTAAGAAAGGGAAGAAATTAGAAAGCTGCTTAAGGCAAAGAGGCCAAGTCCATTTGTTCAGTCCATCTCACAGGAAAGCAGCTAACACTACACAGGCCACACTGGGGCTGAGACCTTGACAGATGAGGAAGATCAAACCACAGCCTTCTGCGCTTTATACACGAAATCAACTCAAAGCTGAGTTTCAGCTGAGCAGAGAGTTAGAAGAGCTTCATTGTTACTATCATTTGCCTTCCTAAGGGTAATAAAACATTGTAAAATTTTAGACCAAGCTATACTCAGATTGCCTCTCAAATATCCAAAATATAAAACTGCAAGATGCAAGTTTATCATAGAAACAAAATATCGATTCTGACAAATAACATTTTAAGGACGAGATGTTTCATCTGTAATAAGCAGATCACCTTTGTACCAAATCGATGCAAAAACTTATCTTAAAGAAACTAAGCAAACCTCACCCTGTTCAGTTTTAATTTTATTACTATTTGCTTTCTGTCCAGCTATGGTCTGATTCCAAAATTCTCAAGAAGCTAATTGAAACGAGCAAGTTTGTTTTGTTTTGCTATACTTTACACAAAACCTAGTTTTCCAACCCAAAACAATCTTCTTCCTGTTCTTGAGTAAATCACACCAGCAAGATGCTCATCTCTCCTTAAGACTGAGTCTATCAAAATAAGACGTCCCCAGTGGAATAAAGCAAGCCAGGTCCCAAGCAAGTGACACCAAGGGAAGGGCGCCATGGTTTCGAGGACCAGGGAGAAGAGCACAGGGCAGGACTTAACACACTGCAAGTACACGTGTGACTGAGTGACAGCACTGTGTTGGATATTCCAGACTCCCCCATCAGACACACTGAAATGCAAGACCGCTTCCACAGCACGCATCCGGGACAACAGCTATTTCCCACTGAAGGATATTCCAACACACAGCAACCTTTCAAACCCCAATCACAACCCAGGAGGACACTGCGACCCTCGAGTGACCGACCTGGGGACCAATCATACTCAGGACACAGTACCCAAAAGTACAGCAGGAATAGAATCTGACTTGAGCACCTGACCGGCTTTTCTTTATTTAACCACCTCTCGAACAAAGCATTCTGAGGCCCCACTACTAATCACTCCGGGAAACGTTTCTAATTTAACGAATCTCCAACCTCTCTTCTCCTGAAAAAATTAACTTCCAGTTCATCTTCTCAGGCCCACTAACTCTTAAGCACACAGAGTTGTCTAAAGACAGTCACCGAGAGCCAAGACTTAAGCACTCATGTGACTTCCTAACAGCACCCCAACCTTTAAGAATCAAACTCAAATTAATAACAGCCACTAATCACCAAGGCTGATTCTCCGTGCCAGGCACCGTTCCCAGCCGCTTCACAGGTACCAACTCACTCCCGACAAACTTCCGAGGCAGACACTCTTCTTATTCCCATATTACAGAAGAAGCAGAGAGGTTGAGTAACTTGCCCAAGGTCACAGAGCCAGAAAGCGGGGAAGCCAAGATCCGAACCGGGGCAGTCTGACTCCAGAGGGAAGAAAGCTGAGCCCGGGCCACCACCCTTCTAGAAGGCACTCCAGCGGCTGGAAATCGGGAGTCCCCTGCCCACTTGCTGCCTACCTGCAACGTGACCTTGAGGACAAAACCCAAGGAAACCCCAACGGAGCAAGTGCCGTGAGGACGAAAGGAAACAACTCCCGGGGCCCCTCCCCTAAAAGCAAAATATAAACAAAGCTCGGGGCGACCCAGCGAGAAAACGCGGAGTCCCGGGGAGGCGACAGGAAGCGCCGAGGCTGCAACGTCAGGACGCGTCCAGGAGCTCCCCGCCCGGGAGTCCGAGCTGCGATCGGGGTCCAGGCGGGGGCACCCCCCCCACCGTCCCCGCGGAGGGGCTTCTTTAAGAGGGAGGCCCCGCCGCGCCGCAGGACCACCCCCGTTCCCGCCCGCCGGGGCGGCGCTCGTGCCGGCGCTGCCCGCGGCCCCGACGCCGGAGCTGGAGGACGGCTCGGAGGCTATTTAAATCCTCCGGGCCGGGGCCGGCGGCCCGATGACTCTGCGGCGAAGGCGCGGGAACCCACAGAACTTGTTTCCCGGAGAAGCGGGGCCAACGAGGACCTCGGCGTCTGCGGCGGCCGGCCGGCTCCGCGGGGCGCGCGCCGAGGGGAGTTCCCGGGCCGGCGGGCCGGCAGGCGGGCGGGCGCAGGGGCCCGGCGGTGAGGGGCGCGCCCCGCCCGCCCGCAAGGCGCGCAAGGCCGCGGCCGTCTCCGCGGGCGCAAAGTTCGCCGCCCGGCCCGCGTCCCGCCCCGCCGCCCGGCGCCGAGGGGCCCCCAGCGGACGCCCAGCGCGCGGCTGACAGGCGGCCACCGGAGCCCGGGCGCCGCGCCTCCCGGGCCGCCGGGCGGTGGATTTTGGGGGGGAGGGGAGGGGGCCGGGACGCTCCCTGCCCGCGCCGCCGAGGCCGGGCGGACTGGCCCCGCCGCCGCCGCCGCCCCCGCGCGCTGCGCCCCCCACGCCCCCCGCGCCGCGGCCCGCGACGCCGCCCCACCCCCACCCAGTACCTGGAGGCGCCCGCGACCCGCCGCCAGTCGCGCTCAGGCGGGAAACGCGCTCACCGACACCATCAGCGAAGCGCCCAAGATGGCGGACGTATCAAGCAGGCCTTGAGTTCCCCCCGCCCTCCCTCCGGCCGCCTCGCAGCCAATCGCGGCCCTGCCCCTGCCCCCAACTCCGCGCTGATTGGCCTCCCTCTCCCGCCCCCTGCGACCTATTGGATCGCCCAGCGACCCGGTTGCCCCCACTCCGATTGGCTCGCGGGGCCATCAGTCAAGCGCGAGGGGCGCATTCTTTTCCCAGGGACTTGACGGATCCGGAACCTCTAGGACCCGGAGTCTGGAGAAGCAAATCAGGGACCGGGGGAAACCTGGCTGAGTCCCCCCTGCGACGTAGCAACAGCAGGGCTTCCGCGTGACGGACGCTTCGGGCCACCAATCCGATAGCCAGTGCTTTTCAAAACTAAACCGAGCCAAACCAATCAGGACCGGGGAGCTGGGGCTGCCGGGGAACCAATGGGGGAGCGAGGCCGGCGGGCGGGCCGCGGGGCCCCGGGGAAACCGGTGATGACGTGAGCCACAATGTGTTCCGGCGGCGGAAGCTGGCCCGGGCCGGGGAATTAGCTCAAATGGTAGAGCGCTCGCTTAGCATGTGAGAGGTAGCGGGATCGATGCCCGCATTCTCCAATGCTGCCTTTTGTAAAGGGGATTGTTCGTTGTGGTCCCCTTACTGGGAGAAGGGAAGTGTGCCGGGCTTGGAGTCAAGGTGGAGGGGCCCGTGCCCTTTGATTATCTGGGTGCCCGCCACCCCGAGAGAGGAGAGATGCCAGGGATGTCCTTTTTGCCCTACGGAAGGATTTATACACGAGCTTCTTGCAAGATGCTCGTGGGGGCCCCCGCCACCTCCCTGCCTCCTGCGGAGGGCCGAGCCAGGACCACGTGCCCACCTTGCGCACTTACTGCTAATGAGTGACTTCGTTCCTAAATGCATGCGGAGGGCCGTCCGGAGACACGTGGAAACCGGCCAGGCAGCGAAAGCGGGCGGAGGGCTGAGCAGGGCAGGCGGGGTCAGCGCCCCGTGAGACCGAGCGGGAGCTCAAGTTGGCAGAATCCACACCCTCGAGTCATGAGCGTGCGGTGGCGGGGCTCGGGCTGATGGCTGCCGAAGAGTGGGTGCTGTTCGCTCGTGGGCACTCAGTCCGCAGCAGCCTGCAGGAGTGCGCAGGGAGCGTTGGGTCTCGGCTCTGCCCGTCTCTGGGGGACGGTCAGACACCACCTGGCCACACCAGGTAGTGCTAAGTAGGTGGTAAGTAAAACAGTGGTGGGCGCCCTTCCTGAGCAGGTGGCCTTTCAACCCACGGGGCATGGAGGACCGAGCCATGAGTTCCTGGGTCCAGGTGGCAGGGCGAGAGCCCACAGACCTCATGGTGGGGCTTTGGAGCGCTGGGAAGGCAGGTGTGGTTGGGTTGTAGTGGGAGAGGGACGTGGCAGGGAGAGGAGGTGGCAGAGGTGACTGGGTCGTGTGGGGCCTTGACGATGCCAGCATGCCCAGGAGGAACCATCAATCTCGGATGCTCAGACCTCAGGTGGGCACCGGGCCTGGAGTCACAATGGGGGTCCGTGCCAGGAGGTTGGCCGTCTCTCCCAGCCTTTAGGCAGCAGACTCTGGTGGTGCTGGCTGGGTCAGGGATGGCTGCTCCAGCTCAAGGAGGGCAGGGCATGGTTAGTGGGGGGGCTTCCCCAGGCTGCCCCCTGGGAAAAGTGACAGAGCTTGGCCACTGGAGGTAGAGAAGGCAGGACAGCAGTGCGGGCCACCGGGCTGCAGTCCCCACGCTCAGTCTCTTTCTGCACCCCCGTCCCTGCCTTTTGCATTGGCCCCAGCTGACCTGAGTTCCCCCTACCTCACTGACTCAGATTCTCTGAGCCCCCATGCCATCCGGGGGAGCCCAGCATGAGCTGGGGCAATGCCAGGTCCTGGGGAACTGGGTCTCTGGGGCAAATATGCCCCTTCCCCAGTTCACCCCCGCAGCAGAGCCTGTGGCTGGAGGCAAACTCTCTAGAAAGAGGTCATTGCTGGTGGCTCCAGAACAGTATTATCATCCCCATTTTACAGATTGGTTAACTGAGGCCCAGAAAGCATTCAGACACCAGGTGCGGCCCATTCTTGGCTGAATGACCCTGGCTAGGTAATCTAACATCTCTGACTCTCCAGTCCTTGTCTGCAGAGGACTGGTGATGATACGGTAGCTGTGTCCATGCCCTGAAGGGTGCTGGGCCTCTAGGAAGGCAGCCACTAAGGGCAGACGTTGCTTGCATTGATCCTGCTGCTCAGAGAGGCTAGAGGCCTTGCCCACGGCCACACAGCTAGTAAAGAACGCAGTCAAGATTGAAACCAGTTCAGAAGGTGTGCTTTGCTAAGCTGGGTGGGGTGGGAGCAGGCATGCCTGGCAGAGGGAGCTGCAGAGGCATGCATGCTGGGGGGGCAGGGGGACAGCACATCTGTTGGAATAGCACAGGGGCAGGCCCCAGAGGCTGGACCTCTAGAGCCCAGGAAAGGGTGCAGGGACCCCGCAACAGGGTCGTGCCTGAGAGGGAGGCTGGGCATGGGCAGCCAGGGGCAACCAGGGCTGGGAGCTGCCCTCCTGGGAGCCAGGCCAGGCCCAGCCACCCACCAATCCCTTTACTCTTTCATCATCAAAGGACTTGCCAGTACCTGCTTCACCCCAGACTCTGAGGTGGGTCAGAGAGCCATGGGCGCTATAATTAAACAAAACAATGCAGAACCTCACCCAGTGTAAGTGGGCCCCAAAAGTCTCCAATTAACGATGAGCTCCTAACCTAACCAGAAGTGTTGAAGTCAGGTAGGACTTCCTGGAGGAGGAGGCATCTGAGCCCAGCCCATCTCCTGAGGGCGGTGGGGAGCCATTAACAGGATTTCAGCAGGAGAGTGACTTTGAAGCTTTGCACTGGCTTCACCATTCCTGAAACTTCTAGATGTCACAGACCACCACTTTCTCCCTTTTCCCCCCCAATCCTTTTGTGGTTTAATTTTTAATGTTCAAATTTTTAGTCCATCTAGACTTGAAAAAAAACACCATTTCTATGACTATTTTCAGACATACTCAAAAGTGGAGAGAACAGTATGCCCGTTACCCATCACCTGCCTATTACTCCTTAACTTTTGGGAACAGACGCAGCTGCCAAACTTTAATTCTTTCACGTAATGATTAAAAAAAAAAAATACTGCTTACTATTATTGTGATTTCCTAAAAGAAAGGACATTTTAACACACACACCCCCAGATAGAAAAAGGCTTTAAGGTGAATAAGCTCAACTCGGGGAGACGGTTGTCTGTCCTTTTGTTGTGTCACCAGGGCTCAGTCCTGATCCGAGGGCCGGAGTGGGGCTGCCCTGGCAGAGGACATGCTTCAGAAGGGCCCGGGCTGATGCTGGGTCATCGCTGCGGCGGGTGGAGATGTGTGGAGGCTGGAGAGAAGGGGCCAGGTAGGGCATCCCTCGTGGGAGATGGAGGTGGGCCCATGGGACCTTTAACTCTCATTTCTCTTCCTTGTTGTCACTGCATCCAGATCAATCTGGGTTAGGGAGGAGGTGAGTATTTCCCTTCCCGACAAAGGGCTATTGACAATCCAGGTGGTGGTAGAAAGAGGAGCTGCTGGGACTGCTAACTATTGGGGCTGCCATCCAGTTTACGGGGACAGAAAGGAGGAGGGGGCATTTGGGGGGAGAGAAGGAGGTGGAGGCATGGGAATCTAGGGGAAGACCTCGAGAGAGGCAGCCAGCAAGGGGGCTCCTTGGTAGAACCCCAGCCCCGCGATCTGAGGGTGAGGTCCAACAGGGGGGTCCCAATTCTGTGAAGAGCCAGCTGACTGGCTCTCAAGAAGGGACCATGCAGGGGCCATGTGGGATCCAAGCCCACCCGACCCGCCTTTCTAACCACCCGGGTTTCTCCAGGACAGGACCTTCCACAGTGCCGCGTCCCGGTTCCCCAGCATCCTGCCTGGCAGCGGACGGGCCGAGATCTGGCCACGTGGATTTTGTTCAGCCGCCCAGGGAGCTCTGGACCCAAGGCAGGGCGGAGCTCCCTCAGCCGTCCTGGAGTGAGGAGGGCAGAGCCGAGCGGATGGCGCTCTGATGGGGTTGGTGAGGCGGGAGACCCCCACAGGGCTCAGTCGAGGGGTAACGGAGACTTGGGGAAGAGGGGGTGTCACCGCAGAGGTGAGAGTGTTTGCAGGGAAGGTGGAAGCCCTTTGGGCCACACTGAGGAGCACTCAGTAGCCCGTTAGTAATATTTATTGGGTAAAAGAATGAAAAAAACTCTGGCTTTACTTCTTTTTCCCCCGAGCCTTGGTTCCCTCAGCTACAAGTTATGGGCACCCTCTACCCAGCTGAGCTGTAGTGAAGTTTAAATGAGATCGACCGAGTTAACTTCACCCCCTCATTTAAGACACAGCTCAGGCCTCACCTCCTCCAGGAAGCCCTCCCTGCTCTCCCATTTGAGGATGATACCCTCTAGGGGGCCCCAGGGTATCTCAACACTGTGCTATCCCCCACAGCTTTGGAAACTGCCTCCATCACTGGATTTGGAGCACCTTCGAGGGAGGGGCCACATCTGACTAAGATCTGGGTCCCCTGGCATGGGACTTCAGTGTGGGGCTCTCTGCACACAGTGGGTGCTTACTGAAGGTGGACAGATTTACTTGGCACGTAGTAAGAGGCCAGCAGGTTGGCCCCGGTTCCCGCTAGCGGACTGCATGGCTGAAAAGGGGCCAGCAGTGGCCTCTGGCCACCAGATGGCACCCCTAGCCATCCTCTATTGGGGGGCACACCTGGGAGGCTGGCAGAGCAGGGCAGAGCTGGGGGGGTCAGCAGTCCAGGCCACCCTTTCCCGGTCCCTTGCATCATCCCTGGCAGGCCCTAGCGGACCGGATAGCTGGGTGGCTGGGCAGGAGAATGGAGCAGGGGTGCTCCCAGGGGCCCCCCACCATGCATGGCTGGAAGGAAGTGCAGGAGAGTTGAGGGTCTCCTGGGGGGCCCCCACAATGCAGCTCCCGCTTCAAGTCAGCCGAGCCCCCCAGTCTGCCGGGCGTTAATTAGCACCTCAGGGCACGTGGCCCACCTGGAAGGACAAGAACCCTGAGTGCTTGGAGGCCTGAGCCCCCACAGGTGGCTCTGCGTGGCAGGGGACCCTGCCTTGGGCCTCGGAGCTCTGAGTGCACCCTCTAACCCTGCCCGTCCTTAGCGGTGGGACCTTGGGCAAGTATGTCCCTCTCTGAGCTTTAATGGGTCACAGCTTCCATTTACAAAGGACCTGTACTTGCCAGGCACCCACTGGGTGAGGCGTCTTCACAGGCATCACCTCGCAGAAGCATTCCAACGATCCTGGGGGACGGCACCCTCCCTTAACAGACGGGGCCAGCTGGACAAAGTGGGTCAGAGGGGAAGCTGGCCTTCCCAGGCAGAGCCGATCCCTCCTGTCTGCACAGGGAGGTCCCCACGGGGGGCACAGGTAGCCCTGGGTCAGCACTCAGGACTGGGCTTCGGTGCCCACTGTTACGTTGCACCCGTAGCAGGTCGCCTCGTCTCCAGTGTCCGCACTTGGTCCCCACAGCAGCACCACCAGCTGATCTGTCTCCATCTGTTGCCGATGATGACCCATGACCTTGGAGAACTCCCAGGTAGTTGGGGGGCAGGAGAGGCGCCTCCCCTAAGGTCTGTACCAGGGAACCAGGTCCAGCAGGCTTGTGCCTTGACGTCCCCAGCTACGTCCCCTGGCCGAGTAGTCTTGGAGCCCTAATGGCCACCACCATCCCCGTCCCACCTCCTCCCACCTGGGCTGCAGGATCCCAGGGTGTTCTGGAGCTCCCCCACCCTGGAGAAGGTCCAGCAGCTGGTTGACTCCCCTCCCTTGCTGTTGCCACCCTCGCACTTCCAGGCCCTGGGGGCGGGTCAAGGGCTCAATGTCAGGGTCCCGCTGGGAGGCCCTTGTTGCAGCTCTGTGTGTTGATTCTCAGGGGGACCGTGCACCCAGCACTACACACGGTGGTGTTTCTCGGACCTCCCTCCGACATCCAGACTGGGTTCAGCCCTTCCCAGCTGTTGTGTTTCCTCCCTCCTCTCCAGATGTGGCCGTTCCCTCCCGCCTTTGGGGGCAGCGGGAGAACAGCCGACACACCATTACGTGCTGACCTCTCCGTCTCCTTCCACAGACTGGGGACCCTTAGGGACAGGGGCCAGGCCTTATCCATCAGTCTCCTCCAGAACCACCCGGGTGGGCACCCAGCAGGCCCTAGGCAGTGCATCCACTGGGGTCAACACAGATGGCAGGGCCAGGAGAGCACCTGGCCCCAGCACCGTCTCATGGCCGCAGCAGCCCTGGGCCAGCACACAGGTCAGCCGCAGGTACCGGCTGGCCAGGTGTATCATCTGCAGAGCCAGCACAAACGAAAACGCAGGGCCCCTTTCGCAGAAACCACAGGATTTCAGGATGGCAAGAGCAGAGCCCGAAATCACGGCGGGCCCTTCTTGAGCACACCATCAGGCACCCATGCAGCTGGCCCGCCTGCCAGCCTCTGTCCAGAGGTCTCAGTCCTGCCCCGTGGCAGCCTGGCGGGGGGAGACCCCGCGCCCAGGAGAACGAGCGCACGGCTCCCATGGCCAGCCAGGACTCAGCCAGAGGTGCTGTTCAGCCCGTGGGGACACTCAACTCAGACGCACACATGACACAAAAGGATGGCAGTGATGTTTAAAAAAAATTAAGTTTATAAATATTTTCTCCACTGTACAAAGTTTTCTCAGCCCTGCCCACCCCCCCATCACTGTTCACATTTCTCGTGTTTTTAAAACCCCAACTATATTTATTTTTTAAATCATAAAATATATTTTTTTCTTTGTTCATATTTAAAACTATTTACAGGGGCGCAGAGAGGCCGGGGGCCCGGCCGAGGTCAGGATGAGTCCGTGCAGGGGGACGGCGGGGGCGGGAAGAGATGGAAGTAACTCCTCTCGGTGGCGGGCGAGGGCGGGCAGCTGTCCTCTGCCGACAGGTACTGGCTGTGGGGCGTGGGCGGGGGCGGGTAGGGGTCTGAGTCCGAGTTCAAATCCAGGTAGTACTTGCTGGCCTTCCAGCGGCTGGCGCTGTAGTCGCTGTCGCACACGTCCGTGCTGCAGGGCGTCGTGGGGGGTGCCACACCTCGGATGATGTAGGGCCTGACGGGGACGACCAAAGGGGGGTGTGACCTTGACTCGGGGAGGCTCTCATGCACTTCTGCCCGAGGGGGACAGGGGCCCCCAGCTGTGTGGTGTCTGAGCCTCAACATCCCCTCCCTCAAGGGGGCATGCCTGCACCTACCCTGCAGGGCTGTGGAGCCCTGGACCAGGCAAGGACGGCAGCCCAGGCCAAGGTCCTTTATGGACAACAAGGCCTCCAGAGCCTGCCTGGTTGACTTTGGGAAACTTACTTCACCTCTCTGAGCCTCAGTTTCTCATGGATAAACCGGGGAGGGTGAAACAGTCCCCACTTTAAAAGGGGCCTGTGAGGATTAAATGAGATTCTGCATGGAAAGTGCAAGAAGCAGTGCCTGACACCAGAAAGTGCTTGACAACGCTTCCCCATTATATCATTACTATCAATACTGGAGACCAGTTGGCCTGGAGTGGTCCCATCTTCAGGGAAAGCAACTTCACCCTGGAGATGTCTCCTGACCACCCCCTATGAAGATGTCACCCCCTCAAACACTTCCTGCACCCTGGAATGTGTGTTGGGCTGCCCCGTGATCTGAGCGGTGGGGGGCGGCATCATGGGGTGTTTAATTAAGAGCCACGGCGTGTGGGAAAGGGTAGCCAGTCCCCGAGGCCAGCAGGAGGGTCAGCCTCAGGGGACCCCGGGGGCAGGAAAGGACCACGACAGACAGTGGGGAAGGAAGAGGTAACAGAGGTGAGACCGAAGTCAGGACAGAACCAGTACAGCAGGGGCTAGACTGGGAGGCCTGGCCTGGCTGGTGTAGATGTGACAGCCCTGGGGACAGAGGCCGACGGACCGTGATGCTGAGGCACTGGGGAGCCACTGCAGGTCCCTGAACAGGGCACGGCCCCAGTAGAGGGCTGCCTCTCCCAGGGCCGCACAGCTCCCTGCTCCCCTGCCGGGCACCGGAGTTCCCAAAACAGCCACCAGGTGGCAGGCGTTGCCGCTCAGAGGCAGCGCTGCTCCAGGGGACCCTGAGCACCAAGGACAAGGGCTGGTCCACTCCCAAGCTTCTGCCTCCACCTGGGCTGTCCAGGGACAAGCCAAAGCCCTCATCTCTACACTAGGGCCAAGCCTGGCTGGGGCCCACCCCCTACCCGCCCTTCAGGTAGCTCCCTTGGGGGGTGAGGGGTCCCGTGCACCTGCGGGGTGGACCCTACCGGCTGAGAGGCTGGGTGGCAGCCAGCAGGCTCACTTCACCCCCCGAGGCTCCGCCCCAGCCCCTGGACGCAGGCCAGCACAACCAGATCCTGTTTCTGCTCAGTGTTCTTAAGTGTCCCCTCCCCACCCAGGGAGGCGGGGCGTGCGACTCCGGTATAGACAGGGTCGGGTAGGTGGGTAGGGGCCTAGGGGCCTTCGGGTTTCCCAGGCTCAAGCAGGCCTTGGAGCGTGGCATGTAGGGGGAAACGATCAGCCATCAAGGGCCCGCCGGGGCCAGGCGCCACGCTAGCACTCATGGGGACGGAGGCAGTGAGAGGGAGCATCACTGCCAGGGTCCCACAGCTGGACTCATGCACAGTCGGGCCCCAGAGCCCGAGTCCTTGGTACCTGTGCATTTGCCTCCCCGGACGGTGGACAGCCAGCCTGTAGGTCCCCAAGGCCCTCCTGGGGGTGGGACCTGGCCATGCCACAGTGGGAACCCTCCCTGGTGGCATCATTCAAGGCCACATCTGCCCGGGCACGTCCTGGCTTACAAAATACCCTGAGAGCTACTAGAAGAGCCCACTGGGAACGTGCGACTCAACTCACAGGCCCAGGTCGCTCACGGGGGCAGGCAGCCCTCCGTGGTCCAGGAGAGCCAGGGGACACAGGGCTGGGCCCGCTGCCCGCACCCGGGACCCTCCCCGGGTTCCCTCACCTAGGAAATGGGGACAGGCCCCTCCTATGCCCCAGGAGGGCTGCAGGGACTCCGTACCTGTAGGGTCTTGCGGTGGCGGGAATGTTTGAAGAGTAGAACATGTCCACGTTGTACAAAGAGGGGTCCGTGGCAGGGGACGGCGGCGGGTTCAGGATCTAAAGAAGAGTGAGCGAGGTTAGGGTCCCCTGATGGGACTTCCTCACAGAGCAGGGCCATCTGGACCGGCCACTCGGCTGAGCGGCCCCGCCTGCCCGGATGCCTGTTCCTCGGAGGGGAAGCAGCAGCCGTCCTGCCCAAAGGTCATCGTGGGGACAGCAGAGACAGCGCCGCCCCGCTGACCACAGTGACCCCAGGCCCGCGCCCACACGCCCTGCCCGCAGGGCAGAGAAGGGACTTGGGAGTGGCTTGTGACTCCACCTACACAGCCCCGGTGTGCTGTCCCGCTCGCCAGGCAGAGCCCCACGTGTCCATCTGCACCAGGGAGCCCTCACTGGGTCCTCCAAGACTCTGTCGCCAACTCCCGGTCTGGACTCTTACTTCCCCATCTCCCTCCACGTGGTGCAGAGTGTAATTCCTATAACACAGAGTACCCCCTTCTCCATGCGGGATCCGTCCCAAGGCCCCCAGGGGAAGCCTGAAACTACAGATAGTACAGAACTCTATATACACTATGCTTTTTCCTACACATACATACCTAAGATAAGGCTTAATTTACGAGTTAGGCACAGTAAGAGGTTAGCAACAATCACCGATAATAAAACAGAACAATTAGACAATATACTGTGATGAAAGTTACCGTAGATCTTAGCAACCTCAGCATACGATTTTTTTCTTCCCTTCCTAAGTTGAGAACTTTCACCTTTTCACTGAAAGGAAACACTTCATGGCTTCTCTTTGGCATATCCGGATTGCCAGCATCACCACGCTCGGGCTTTGGGGCAGTTATTAAGTGAAATAAGGGTGATTTGAACACAAGCACCACGATACCGCGACAGTCAGCTGATAAGCGAGACGGCTGTTAAGTGACTGACGGGGTGGTGTACTCTGCGTGGATCCGCTGGACAAAGGGATGAGTCAGGTCCTGGGTGGGATGGAGCAGGACAGTGTGACATTTCATCACGCGACCCAGACCGGGCTGAGCAGCAGAACAAACCTCAGGGTGCGTGCGGGAGAGGGAAGGTAGGGGTGGTCGGCCCGAAAAAATGGGCCAGCCGGCAGTTACCACTCAATTCTTTAGTCTCCTCATTTGCAAAATGGGATGGCGACAGCGCCTCCTCCCGGAGTCGGGTTCATGTAGCACAGGGAGAGCCTCCGCATCAGCTGGGAGCAGCGAAGGGCTCAGGAAAGGCCAGCTTTGACTTATTGTTAGGAGCAGAAGGCAAGGCTCACAGAGGAGCTACCAGTACCTTCAGACGCCAGTTTGTGTTTTAAAAAGTACACATGAAACTACTCCATATGACGCCATAATGATGGGTATGGCATAGTACATTTGTCCAAGCACCGAGAGTGAGCCCCAGTGTAGACCGTGGACTCTGGGTGACTCTGATATCTCATGAAGGTTCATGGACTGTAACGAATGCACCACGCTGGCACGGGATGTCGATGATGGGGAGGCCGTGTGCGTGTGGGGACAGGGAAGACACGGGAAATCTCTACCTGCCTCTTGATTTTGCCGTGAACCTAAAACTGCTCTAAAAAAATGGTCTTAAAGAAAAGTACCTATGCGAAACTGGTGAAATCTGAATAAGGCCAGAGAACAGCCTGTCGCTGTCCTGATAGTGACACTGCAACACGGCTGCGGACTGCACGTTGGTCTCTTCCAGGCTTCCTATGCTGAATGAATCCCCATGGGATGGTGTTAGGAGGCGGGGCCTTCGGGGGTGGAGCCCCCATGAATGGCACCAGTGCCCTTATAACAAGAGACCCCAGAGGGTCCCCTCACCCTGCTGCCACGTGAGGATAAGACAGCTGTCTATGAAGCAGGAACCGGGTCCTACCTGACACCAGATCGGCCAGCGCCTTGATCTGGGACTTCTCAGCCTCCAAAACGGTGAAAAGGAGTTTGCGGGTGAAGCCGCCCACCCTGCCTATGATATTTCTGTTAGGGCACAAACGGACTAAGACAACTACAGTCATGTGACACGTCACCACTAGGAAGAACCAGTGGAGGGTAGATGCGATCCCTCTGTATTATTTCTTACAACTGCTGGAGAATCTATTATCTCAAACAAAAGGTAAAGAAATGGTTCTCTTTGCTGGGAAAATAAAGTCCATACTCTCGTCTACTTGCTTATGCACGGATCGTCCCTGGGAGAAGCAGCAGCTCGCCACGGGACCTGCCACCAGGGGCTTCCTGCTCAGGGTGGGGGGCCGTCTTTTCACCGCACATTCTAGCGTTCCTGTCGAATTTTGTACCATGAGCGTATCCTACTGACGCAAAATCACGTAGTTAACTTAAAAATAGCTGGCTCCATGCGAGGTTTCTTTTCGAGGTGATGCAAATGTTCTAAAATTAACCATGGTGATGGTTGCACATATCTGTGACTATACTAAAACCCACCACATTGCACGGTCTAAGTGGGTGAACTGTATGGTGTGTGAATTACATAACAAAGAGCCGGCTGGTCAGTGTCATCTCCTGCTGCCTGATAAGATCGCCTCAGCTCCCAGCAGAGCCTGGGGACGGAGAAGCCAGCTTCCTGGGCCTCCTGGGGTCTGCGTGGGGGGCGAAGGGGCTGTCCTGGGGTAGGCTCAGCTTCCACGGGTTCCTGGTGATTCCAGCTGGTTACGGAGAGCACGTGAGTGGAGAGACTGTGGCAGTGGCAGGGAGGGCGAGAGGAATGGTGGCGAATATTCTGAGCTCTAGGCTCTGGCTCTTTGCTTCCTCTGCCGCTAAACACAGTCGGGCCCTGGGAGCCTCAGTTCCCACCTGAGAATGGGAGATGACAACCTCTGGTGCCCCCTGCCTCCCAGGGCCTGCCAGGGTCAGGTACGATAAGGAGCGGCAGCACCCCAGACACGAGGGACATCCAGAAAGGCAGGAAGGCCCAGCCTGGGGTGCAGGGGGAGCTTGCTGGAGACCCCAGAGGAAGCTCAAAGGGCTGTCCTCACCCTAGAAGGGCGTATCATCACAGGACATTAGCTTTCAAATAATTAAAAACCACAGAACCACGTAAAGTCAGACCCACGTTTGCATACACACAGGCTCCCGTCCATGCATTGGGCTCACCCCGGTGCCCCCCAGGGCTGTGCTCTCGCAACAGGGGTCTCCCCGGCCAGCCTCGGGGGGACCTATAGAGGGGCTTCGACACTGAGGCCCAGCCCCTCACTCCACCCGGGCTGCCGGGACCTCCAGAGAGCATTTCAGCCACCAAAGTCACCCCGTGAGTGCCTTTTGGAAACCATCTTGCTATTTTCAGGGACCCAGCAAGGCCTGCCAGGGCGGGAAGTGGGTGCCCCTGGCGGGGACACTGGGGGGAAGCCCACACGGGGGCACTGAGCACCTGGTCCAGACCAGGCCCTGCAGAGGCAGCCTTGGGCACCTGCGTGGGACAGAGACTGCCACCCAGACCCCAAGATGCCCGACAGCAGCCCCAGGCCATGAGATTGTGGCCAAGACTTCCGCTCCTCAGGAAGGAGCACCTTTTTCTAAATAGAAAACGACGTCATTAAAGAGAAAAACCACAGGGAGGGGCTGGAGAGGGAGGAAAGCGAACACTCCCCCATTCTCCGAAGTGGAGGGGCAGCCATTAGTTCTAGAAATCCTGAGGTCACAAGAAGGGTCCCCCGGTCAGTTGCTGGTGGTGGGGGGCCCCCCGGCCGGCCAGACCTCCTCCTGTGCCCACTCACCGGTGGGTACAGCGTGGCCTTGGTGCTGGACGAGCTGCTGGACGAGGCCCCAGTGACGTGGTTCCGATCGTAGAGGGGCACCCCGCCCCGGCCCCCCATGAGGCTCACCGAGCCCATCATGGACTTGCCACAGGAGATGCCTGCAGGGGAGGGGACAAGGCGGGTCAGGGCCGGGCACACCCAGACATGGCAGGCCCTCCTCAGCTCCTGCTGCCCAGGAGACCCCAGTTCAGGTAAAGTCCTGTCCGAGGTGTGTCCCCATGCAGCTGTCCCCCAGGGATAACTCAGGACACACCCCATAAGAATATCAAAGGTCAAGTTCAAAGAGTTGTCCCCACACCTCCAAGGCCAAAGGATGAGTCTTGGCCATGTAGGTCTCTGTGTTGAGAAGGATTCTGATGCCAAGCACAGGTTCAGAAGAGCCATGATCGATTAGTGATGTCTTGCATGTGCACAATATAGGGCGTGGTAGCCGCATCCCCAATCCACTCCCTCCACATCCTGCCCAGACTATTCTCCTACCGCTGCTCAGGCCCCTGCTCACCTGGGCTCCTCACCTGTGACCTTACCTGTGAAGGAACCATGCTGAGAGCCGCCCGGGGCTATGAAGTTGAGGGGCACGTGAGGGGTCCCGCTGACATACTCATGAGGGAAGGGCCCGGTGGCCCCTGCGTAGCGCTGACACACCACACGCTGGCAGACAAAGTAGACGCCACCCATGACAAAGAGGGAGAGGATAATGCCAATGACTGGCCCGATGGCGCTGCTATGGGCGGGGGTGTCATCCGAGGGGGGCTTGGTGATCTCTGCCGGAGGACAGACAGGAAGAGATGTCCGTCAGCCACAAAGGAGCGGCCCTCCTGTGGGGTCAGAGACCGTGCATCCCAGAACGGCTGGTTCTGGCCTTGTCGGCGCCCACCGACGGAGGGTGGGAAGCAGGGAGACGCTGGGGCTGGGGCAGCATCACCCACCCGCTGCCCCTCGGCCTGCCTGGAGTGCCCCCCCGACCTCCTCCATGTGCTCCTCCACCATCACCTCCACCTCCTCCTCCTCCTCCTCCTTCACCTCCTCCTCCACTTCCTTCCCCTCCTCCTCTGCCTGGCTAAGCTCTACCTACTTCCCGATGGCCCCTCAGTGGCGACCCCTCCACCGCAGCCTCATATCCATCCCCCTCTGTCTGGGGCCTTCTCAGCGGAAGCAAGTGCACTGATGCTCCCATGTGTCATGTCCCTGATAGAGCTGGGTCAGGAGGCCCCTGGAGCCGGTTACGAGGAGCTGACCACCAAGCCACAGGGGTGGGGCAGCAGGCGGGGGCCCGTGTGGAGGGGCTAGGCTGACGGGGACACTAGGGCCCGGGGCCTTCTCCAGCAGGCTTCGCTGAGCCCCACACACCTGCCTGCCACAGAGGCCAGGAATCCCGAAAGGCCCAAAGTCGGGGCATTATGAGGGGCGGAGGGTGACAGGGCCTGGACTTGGGGGCTCGACCAAACCTGCAAAGCCAGGAGCCAGCTCAGGGCTGCAAGGGTGCAGCCAGGGTCCTTCTGGGCACCCTGTGTGTGGGGCTGCCAGGTGGGGGTGCTCCTCGGGCTTGTGCCACCATCAAGGCCACCTGGGGTGCGTGTAGGCTCTAGCCTGAACTTTGACAAAAGGACATTCACTTTGCCATCAGGTTGGCCCCAGGACTCTGAGGGCAACCCACTGCATGCCCTCCTGCCGGCCACAAACCCAAACAGAGGAAAGCTGCTGGCTCCGGCGACAAGGAGAAATATCTCCTCGACTACTGGGGCCACAGTCATGCTGGAGGCTGGAGACAGACACTGTCGGATTGGACACTGGCCCAGCAGAGGAGCGGGGTTCAGACCCCCAGGGTCCCAGTTGCTGCCCTCTGGCCCCAGGCCACTCTCTGGAGTTGGTACCTGAGGTGCCTGTCCTGGGTTGGCATGAAGGTACAAAAGCGCCCAGCGAGTACCCTTGGAGACCCCTCCTCCTTCCCCACTCAGGAGACTTCTCCCTCCTGCAGTCAGAGCCCTTAGCCCGGGTCCCCCTGCAGTAAAGGAGTAGCGTATCTCCACACCTGGACACATTCCCACTTCCTGTCTGGGACTCCAGCTCCCTTCTGGTCTGAATCAAAGACAGCCTTTCAAGAGGCACCACCTCCAGGAAGCCCTCCCTAACTACCCCAGCCCCACATCCTCTGGTCCCTGTATTCCTGACTGTCCAGGCCGTGTCACTCAAGGGGCATGCAGCACGTGTGTGTGTGTGCACGTACACAGGCGCCTCATCAGCCAGATGGAAGGCTGCCAGGGACGCCCCACCCTCACCCCATCAGGGGCCATCTTGCTGCTGAGTGAGGTCTCTGGGCAGATGTGTGACGCTTCATTCCAGCCTGCCCTAGCACAGTCAGGCCCCCACCTATGCCCTCTCCCTATGTTTAGCTCTGTCCCAGCCGGAATGCCACATGACTCAGGCTCCCTCTCCCCCTCCGAGCTCAGCCCCACAGCTGCCTCCACCTCCAGGAAGGCTTCCCTGCCTCCCCCCAAGGCCGGGTACTCCCACCCTCCCAGCCTCCTCAGTCCCGGAACATGGACCCCAGCCACTTCTTCCCTCTCGACCCCACACTCCAGAGGCAGAGCCCAGCCCGGGCGACCTCCAGCGTGGGTGGAAGCCAGCTCACCGCACATGAGCTCGTCGGAGCCGTCCATGCAGTCGGGGAAGGAATCGCACTGCTGTTTGATGAGGACGCACTGGCCACTGGCGCAGCGGAACTGGTTGGGCAGGCAGATGGCTGCAAGGAGGGGCCCTGCGTTCAGAGAGGCTGGAGGGCGTGATGCGGCCAGGGGGACTCAGCAGGTGGCCCCCAACCAGGGTTCCCCGCCCCGATACCCCAGACCCAGCAACCAAGGTCTGAGTTCCAATGCAGACTGGACAAATGGGACCCCTGCGATGAGGGGTCAAAGCAAATCCAGCTTCCCCCTCCCCTGGAGGACCCCTGTCCCAAGGCCAAATGGTGCTGGGGTGGGGCTGGCAGGGCAGAGACCCCAACAGCCCGGGGAGCTATTCCTCGGGCCCCTGCTGCAGGTGAGGCCCACACATGGCCAGGACTAAGGAAGCCCTGCGTCCAGGCCCTCCCAGGTTACGCGGCAGGTGAGAGCCAGCCAGGGGAACACCTACGGGAGTGACCCACGCAGCTCACGGACTTCCGGAGTAGGAGGCAGACAAAGGCCGAGTACCGAGCACAGCTGCGGCCTCCCCTCCTCTTCCTAGACGCTTGGCCGGAAGGAGTTACAGCCCCACGAGGAAGGCAGCTGCCCGGGGGGCTCAGCCATCGCCCGCCCCTAATACTTGCTATCCAAGCTTCCCACCTGCCCTGTCCTGGGTGTCCCGCTCTGGGAACTGGAGACAAGGGGACCCTGTCCTGGCAACAGGTAGGAAGACGTGCTGGTAACCAGCAGGGGGGGAACCCCTGGACAGAGGGTGGAGGCCAGAGCTGCCCCAGGGCCTGCTATGGGGTTGGGGGTGGCGGGGGCTGCCTTTTCATCAGGAGAAACATTTAGGAAGGAGGGGAGGGAGTGGATGGTCCCTAATCAGGCTCCTGCCATCCTGTGAGGATGTGCCCCAAACACTGCGCTGGGGCGGGGGTATATGGCAGGGCTCAGCAAATTGCTCTGTAAAGAGCCAGACAGGGGCCGGCCCGGTGGTGCAGCGGTTAAGTGCGCATGTTCCACTGCGGCAGCCCGGAGTTCACCAGTTCAGATCCCGGGTGCGGACATGGCACCACTTGGCAAGCCATGCTGTGGCAGGCGTCCCACATACAAAGTAGAGGAAGATGGGCACGGATGTTAGCTCAGGGCCAGTCTTCCTCAGCAAAAAGAGGAGGATTGGCAGCAGTTAGCTCAGGGCTAATCTTCCTCCAAAAAAAAAAAAAAAAAAAAAGAGCCAGACAGTAAGTACCTAGACTTTAAGGGCCACAGGTCTCTGTCGTCACTACTCAACTCTCCTGCTTTAGCGCAAGACCAGCCACAGACAATGTGTAAATGAACAAGCCTAGCTGAGCCCCAGGAAAACGTTAATTACCAAAACCAGTGGCAGTCTGGATTTGGCCCTCAGGCCGCAGTTTGCCAAGACCTGAGCTACACCCTCCAAGTTCTCAAACGGTCTGCGAGCTGGAAAGACTTAACTGCGGCTTTATAGAAACATCTGGGAGAAGATTCCCCAGGTCCTCATCCTCCTCAAAATAGCTGCTCATCATGAATGGGGACGGTGGGTGGTAACCAGACAGCATCTCAGTTATCTAAGATCAGCACCATGTGGCTGTGGCGGAAGCAGCCAGAGGGACCCATTCACAGCCCAGTGGCAGGCACGGGCGGGCGGTGGTGCTGACAATATGCGGCAGGAATCAACGGAGCCATGTCGTTTATAAAAGGAAACTCAGAGAGGGCCCAGAAATGTATGCTTCCCTGTCAAGATCTAAAGGAAGATCCTGCTGGTCAGAGTGGACCCAGGATGACTAAACAAATCTCTGTAACTTTCTGGTTCAACGGGTTGCTAGAAACTACCAAGGGGTAAGCACCCCACAGACGGCTCCGTGGGATTTTGGGATGGGGATTTACAGGGATGTAAGCCACAGAAATCCAGCGGATTTGCCTTGGGTTTCTGTAAAACTCTCCACCAAATGAGGGAAGGAAAGACTAACTCTGACAGTCTGCTTTCAAGCCCAACTGCTTGGCGGGGGAGTCTGGGGGCGGAGGGCAGGGTTTTTCCTCATTAAGCCTAAAACTAACTTCTCTCCCTCCCAAGCTAAGGACGACCTGGGGATTTTGCTGGGACTAAGGCTTTACAGTGGCCAGACGGAGGGGAAGGCAGGTGGCTTCCAGGCGCTGCTGCTTCTCCAGGGAGAAGGCGGCCAGGGAGATGCCCGGGTGGGACCTGCTGGGGGCGGGGTAGGGGCGTGGCCTCACCAGAGGCGGGACCGTGGGCGTGGCCTCGGTGGAGGCGGGTCTGGGGAGGGGCCAGCGTCGGGGGCGTGGCATCACTGGGGGCGGGGCCAGGATCGGAGGCGCATCCTGGGTAGGGGGCGTGGCCTCACTGGAGGCGGGGCCTGAGTGGGACCGGGGCCTGAGTGGGACCGGGGCCTCGCCAGAGACGGGGCCGTGGGCGTGGCCTCACTGGAGGCGGGTCTGGGGAGGGGCCAGCGTCGGGGGCGTGGCATCACTGGGGGCGGGGCCAGGATCGGAGGCGTGTCCTGGGTAGGGGGCGTGGCCTCACCGGAGGCGGGGCTGGGCGGGGCCTGGGTGGGGCCAGCCGGGGGCGGGGCCGGGGCTCACCATCGCAGTCGGCCTCGTCCGAGCGGTCCTGGCAGTCGGCCTCGCCGTCGCAGCGCAGCCGCAGGTCCACGCACTGGCCGCGCGCGCAGGGGAACTGGGCGGCCGAGCACACGGGACAGCCCTCCTCGTCGCTCTGGTCGTCGCACTCGGGGAAGCCGTCGCAGCGCCAGGCCCCGGGGATGCAGTCGATCTCCCCAGTGGCGCACGCGAACTGGTCGGGGGAGCACGTGGGAGGCTCTGGGGAGGACAGACACTCCATCACCAGCCGCCCGCCAGCCAACAGCGGGGAGAGGAGCTCCATTCACGGGTGCTGTTCCCGGAGTCTCCACTCCTGAGTGTCCTGTCCGCTCTCCCCCTCCAGTCCCCTAGCCCACAGTGAAGTGGGCGGTGATAAATGTTTGCTGAAAGAAGCCATCAATTTTCTTTTTTCTCTTTTACTGTGGAGGGAAAAGGGGCTGACTGGGAACCTGAGCATTATGCAGCAGGCAATCCACCAAGCAGAACAGAAACCATCTGGGATGGGAATCCGGCTGGACCGCCGAGAAACCACTGCAGACCCCCTCCTCGGGGATCCTGATCACCCTTGCACCGGAGGGAGCCTCTGCCTGCCTCAGGAACCCCCACAGGCATGTCAATCCCATGCATACAGTCTGTGTGCACGTTGGCCTGGCCACGCCTGAGCAGCCACTGCTCCTGTCAGGAGGTGGAGGGTCAGAAAGCAGGGGTCAGCACCCAGACCTCTTACACATTTGGGTGGCTGGAGCAGTGGGGCTGGGATTCTGTGCGTGGCCAGCATGCCCCTGGCCACACGGGGGCTGGTGGAGGACCCGGGCACCTCGCGGAGAAGTAGGCTAAGGAAAGGCTGGAGGGTGAGGATACCATAGGAGAGTGGAATGGGTGGAGGATGAGGAAGGCCCCCCGGTGGAGGGAACCCTGTGAGGCTGGGAGGGCGAAGGACAGGCCATCTGGGGCAACCTTATACCAGATGACCACAGCAAGTCACTCCACCCCTCGGGGTCAACTTCCCCAGCACAGGCCAAGTGCAGGTCAGACGCGCAGCAGCGCTCAGTGAATAACGTCACTCTAGGGGCTGGGACGCAGGTGGGGCACGGTCAAAAGGGCACGGCCAAAAGAGAGAAGCGAGAGGAGCCCCCCGGCTTTGGGCTGCCCCCATCACCATCCCTTCCCTCCTTTGTGTGGAAAATCACAGAAAACAGGCCGGCCTCAAGGAGGAGACTGCTGGGAAATCAGCCCGAACTTGCTTTTAATGTTTACCAACAGTCCTCAACACCCTTGAAACCTGATGACGGAACAAAGGATTGATTTCCTGCTGTGACGATGCATGGAAGCTTCTGACATTTGGAACCCACGTGCCTCCCCACCTGCCTGGTTCACGCTGAGCTGAACGGGGACATGAGACTGGGGAGGGACATGAACAAGACGAAAAGAAGGCTGCTGTCCCCACTAGGCTTGGCCACCTAGGACATGCCAGGGACAGCAGGAGCCGGGCACCTGAGGCGTCTGAGCTGATCCAGCCATGGATGTCTGCACGCTGGGCCACGAAGGAAGAACATAGCCCGATGCCAGCCACGGCCACGCCCCCTCCTGAGCTCCAGTCCCAGAGGCCCTGTGCCCTTGAATGCTGTTTTAGTTGACTCCCCAGCCAGGAAGAAGAGGGCCCTGGCCCTCCCGTGGGGCCAGCTCTGATTTTCCGCAGGGCCCACAGGCCTAGCAGCCGTGTCGAGGGGGCGAGGTGGGACCGGTGGGGGTTGGACAGCCCTGGAGTAGAACCAGGCTTCCCTCAGCAGCTGTGCAACCTGAGGAACCGCCGACCACCCAGAACCTCCATGTCCTCGTCCCTGTCATAGAAGCAGCCACTGTACATCACAGGCTCCTCACGAGGGGTAACTGAGATGGCATAAGAGTGTGTGAGAGTGTGTGTGTGTCCGTGTGTGTGCCTGTGTATGCACATGTGTGTGAGTGTGTCTGAGTGTGTCTGTGTCATTGTGTGAGTGTGCATGTGTGTCTGTGTGAGTGTGTGTCTGTGTGTCTCTGAGTGTGCGTGTGTCTGTGTGTGCACACGTGTGTGTATGTGTGTGAGTATGCAGTGTGGCTGCGCCTGGCTCGGGAAGGGCTCACACAGCGTTGGCGGGGCGCTGCTGAGAAGGCTGAAGCACCAGGCCTGTGCCTCGCCCACCTGGCTCCTGCCACTCCAGGGGAGCCCACGTTGTCTCCAAAAACCTCAGCAAGGCCTTCACCGTCTGTGAACCCCGGAGAAGTGGCCAGGGAAGAATGAAGACGGGTACACAGTAAATACACACCTCTTAGGCCCTGAGGAAGGGGTCTGGCATCCTCGAGTCTGGAGGGTCAGAGCCCGAGGGGGTCAGGGGCGACAAAGGAGCACATCCTTGTGTGGAGGCCCAGGGCTGGGGCCCAAGAGAGAGCTGAGCGCTCTGCGCAGCTCTCTCCACAGACCCTCTTTGCCAGGGCAGCTTGGACATCTGTGGGCACTGCATGGCCACTCTCAGGCCACGAAGCCATGTGAGCCCTGGGGCTGGAACTTGGAGAAAAGCCACCAGGAAGCTCAGGAGGGTCAAGGTGGCTCTCACTGGGGGAATGCCACAAAATGTCCCCTCTGTTCTTGGCCAAGCTTGAGGTGCAGAGTGTGAGGCAGGGCGGGAGAAAGCTCCAGAAGGACAGGCCCCATGTTCCTGCTCTTCAGGCACAGGATAAGCTGCTAAGAACAGGTGTCCACGTACTGACGGGCATGTGCTGAACATCTGCTGTGTGTAGGACACTATGGGTGTCGTGAGGGGCAAGAAGAGGATGAAGCCTGACCCCCAAGAGCTCAGAGAGGAGAAGGGGAGATGAGAGGATCCAAGGTCACCTGGGAGGGCCCCGGGGCAGCAGAGAGGAAGCCCAGGGAGTTGGGTTTCATCATGGCGATGATGATGATTGTCACTTTTTATTACTGCCATCCCCATGACTAATAACAGCTGGCATTCCGATGTGCCATGAATCAGGGCCCACATGCAGAGCTCTGTTACTTAACGACCATTACAATCCTGCCAGGTAAGCACTCTCAATTTCTCTCTTTCATAGAGGAGGAAACAGTGGCTCAGAGAGGGCAAGTGACCAGCCCAGGACAGCTCAGCTGGGAAGTGGCAGAGCTAGGATTTGAACCCATGCAGCCTTGGTGGAAGAAGAGGATTAAGGATAGAAGGCAAGGAAAAGACAGAACTGCAATAAGAAAGAGACAAGTCCACTTCTGGAGTTGAAGACTTCAACACCCTCGTCAGTAAATGACAGCTCAAGCAGGCAGGAAGGAAGGATATAGACAATCGAAACAGCACCATCAATTAACTCCATCTAATCGACATTTATAGAACACTCCACCCAACCACAGCAGACAATACACTCTCCTCAAGCTCACATGGAACGTTCACCAAGACAGACCACATGCTGGGCCGTAAAACACACCTGAACAAACTTAAAAGGCCAGAAATTATACAATATCTGCTCTCAGATCACAGTGGAATTAGGTTAGAAATCAGTAATAAAAAGATAGCTGGAAAAACCCCAACTATTTGTCGATTACACAACACATTTCTAAATAACACAAGGGCCAAAGAAGAAGTCACAGGAGGAATTTGAAAATATCTGAACCAACTGAAAATGAAAAAACAACTTATTGAAATTTGTAGGATGCAGCAAAAGTAGTGCTTAGAGGGAAATTCATAGCCCTGAATGCATCCATTAGAAAAGAAAGAAGGACAAATGAACAGATAGTCTGATTTGGAGACTAGATGCCACAGGGACCATGATTTTAAAAGGATGCTGGACAGAGACCTGGCAGGCAGAGAATCAGGCCCCTGTCCAGCGCCCCAACAGAAAGTGCTGAGGTCACACCTACCACCACAGGTCAGCAGGTTCTGCAGGAGCACGAGGTGGACCGGGCATGAGCACCTTGGCGTCCCGTCACCCTTGGCAATGCAGATGTGGGAGCAGCCACCGTTGTCCCGGGCACATGGGTGGGCCGCTGCAGAGACAAAAAGAGGGAGGGGGTCAGGCTCTGCCTCCCACCTCAGGACTGCAGCCCGGAGGGTGCTGGGGATGAGGGCCAGGCGAGAACTCACAGGAACTGGCGCTCCTGTAGGCCAGGCCCCTACAGATCCTCCTACTTAATTCTCAGGGCGGCCTGCAGCGTCTATTACTATTGACACTGCATTTTCGATGTGAGGAAACAGAGGCCAAAAGCACTTACAGAATTTTCCCAACATCATACCCGAGCCCGTCTGCACCGGCTCCCACTGCGCCCACTCAGTCACTCTACACTGCTCGCCTCTCTGTCTATCTCTCATGGTGTAGCGGGCTGAGTGGTGACCCCCCAAAAAGATACGTCCATGCCCTAATGCCCAGGATCTGTGAATGTGACCTTATTTGGAAAAAGGGTCTTTGCAGATGTAATCAAGTTAGGGATCTCAAGATGAGGTCATTCTGGATTATCCGGGTGGGTCCTAAATCCAATGACAAGCATCCTTATAAAAGACACAGGGGAGAGGCCGTGCAAAGATGGAGGCAGAGATTGGAGTGACGCAGACACCAGGAATGCCTGCAAACCCCAAAAAAGCAGAAGGGGCAAAGACCTACCACCCCCTCAGGAGCCTCCAGAGGGAGCACAGCCCTGCAGACAACCTGACTTTGGACTTCCGGCCTCAAGACTGTGGGAGAATACATTTCTGTTGCTCTAAGTCACCCAGCCCGTGGAGATTTGTTAGAGCGCTGCAGGTGTGTTAGTGCACACCTGGCAATTAAACAGCAGGGCGCTGATGCCCTGGAGAACTCCCATGTTTCACTTCAACCAACCGCATGTGCCCAACCCCTGACACTAGGAAGGAGCTGGGAGGGTGGCTGGCCTCCCTCAGGGGAGAGGAAATGGCAGAAAAGGCTTCACTCCCCACCCCCGTCCCCAAAGACAAATCACACAGTTGTCCCTCCTCCACCTCGAGGATCAGGTGTTTTAAAATGACAGAAGTTAGTGCCGGCCCGGTGGCGCAGCGGTTACGTGTGCACGTTCCGCCTCAGTGGCCCGGGGTTTGCTGGTTCAGATCCTGGGTGTGGACATGGCACCGCTTGGCACGCCATGCTGTGGCAGGCGTCCCACATACAAAGTACAGGAAGATGGGCATGGATGTTAGCTCAGGGCCAGTCTTCCTCAGCAAAAAAGAGGAGGATTGGCAGCAGATGTTAGCTCAGGGCTAATCTTCCTCAAAAAAAAAAAAAAAAAAAAGACAGAAGTCATAGTTTAGAGTAGAGGTCAGCAAACTTTTTCTATAAGCAAGAAAGTGATTAATTTTGGCTTCATGGGCCAGATCACCTGTCACAACTCTTTAAGTCTGCCAGCTGCAACGCAAGGCAGCCACGAATGACACATAAACCAATGGGCAGGGCTGTGCTCCAATAAAGCTTTGTTCACAAGACAGGTAACGTCTGGCTGTGGTCCACAGGCTGCGGAGTGCCACCCCTGGTTTAGGGTTTAGCTGTGGGATCTTGTGGGGAGGCAAGCTGGGTGACCCATGTCCCAAACAAACATGAGAGAGCTCCCCTAAGGACTTCCCGCCCTCCATGTCACCCCAGATACTGCACATTAGTGTTCATGGGGACATCCTGCTTTCCAACCTCAAACCTGCTTGCTAAACGTTTCCTGGCCGTCCTGTCCCCTCTGTTGCAGGAAGCTGCCGGCCAGCGTGCCTGGCCTTTTGCCGACACCAGCAGGCGGCAGGTCTGGACAGTCACAGGCTCCATGTTCACCATTCTGACCACTGCCGGCGATTCTGAAGGGCCGTGACACCCAGGATCCATGACTTTGCTGAGCATGGTGTTCAGGGCCATGCAAACACAGATGTTCTAAACCATATCCGTGGGGTGCCTCTGTTATCTGGAAGCTGTGTACCCAGTGACTTCACTTATCCAGGACCCAGCTGAGAACCCACAAGGACAGATACCAGCCGCTCAGCAGCCCACGCAGAAGTGACCGTCCCTCTGTGTTCGAGGTCACGCCCCGGCTCTGGGCAGGGAGCCCAACCTCCCTCAGATCCACGTGTCTGTAATTCGCACACAATTCTACTGAACTTGGTTGCCGATTTTTGCCTAACCCACCAGAGGTGAGCCAGACAAAAGCCCAGTGGCTAAAACAGGGGTTCTGGCCCCAAATTCGAGCCCTATCCTATTTAGTAGCTGAGTGACAGGGAAGTTAATACCCTTTCTGAGCCAGACTTTCCTCAGCTGCAGAACAACCATCGTGAAATAACATACGTGATGTGATAATATATGGAGCATGGGGCCTGGGAGGCAGCAGTCAGAACGTTGCGTGGCCACGGAGGGAGGCCAAGGGCAGAAGCTGGATCACAGAGAGAGCAACATCTGAGCCAAGCAGGAGCCAAAGAATGAGCTGGAGTCACTCAGAGAAGGAAATGGAAGGTGATCAGAGAGAAGGACTCTAGGGAGCAGGGACAAGGCCAGCGGGAGGCCGAGGGGCCAGGGGAGGCTGGCAGGGCAGCTCCCAGGTCCTCGAAGGCAGGCAGCTTGAAGGCGGCCAGACGTGGGCATCACAGGACAGGGACAGCAATGGGCCTGCTTACTGCTCTGTCCCAGCACCAGGCACTCGGCTGGCGGCCCAGTGTATTTACTGAACTAAGAGCAGGAAGACAGAGAGAGACAGGCAGATGTTACACGCGTGGACAGCCACATGTGGAGGGGCTGGAGGAACCAGAACTCCCCCTCTCTCAAGGCAGTGGGCACAGCCAGGCTGGAGCAGGAAGATTCCTAAAATGCCCCCCAAATTTCCCACCCTAATCCCCACACAGTGGATGTGATGAGCTACCGTGCCCATGGTTTGTGACCTTACACGGCAAAAGGGACTCTGCAGATGTGATTAAGGTTGCTAATCAGTTGACTTGGAATTAATGCCAAGGGAGACTAAAGGTGGGCCAGATCTAATCAGGGGGCCCTTGAAAAGCAGAGCAGGTCCCCCAGCTGGAAGTAGAGGAGGAAGTCAGACAGGTCTGGATGTGTCACTGAGTTGGGGGGAGCACGGGGCAGGACCTGAGGGTGGCCTCTAGGAGCCAAGCGCCATTCCCTCTGGAGGCCAGAAAGAAAACAGGGCCTCAGTCCTACAACTCTCACATCGGCCCGACCTCCTGCTTTCTCCAGGGGGCCGGGTTCAGGGGTCGCTGTGCTCTGCAGAGGCCCATCCTCCCCTAGGGAACCCCCGCACACACCGCTGCCCACCACCCACGTACAGAACTCCTCCAGGCTGACGTCCTCCACGGCGTGGATGCTGGTCAGGTGGGCGACGCGGCCCTGGATGCGCGTCCGCTTGTCCCCAGTGGTCTTCTCCACACGCTCGATCATCTGCTGCTGGCGGTCGATCCAGTAGAGGTGTTTGCCCAGCACGGTCAGGCCCATGGGCTGCACGATGTTGGCGTCCTCTAGGGTCAGGCGGTTGGCCCCTGCAAGTGGGACAAGTGACCCCTGAGTGGCGGTCAACCTCCAGAGCTCCGCCCATGCCTGGCTCGGGAGAACGGAGGGCTGCCCGGGAGCCTGGGGGTTCCGCGCCCTGGCTGGAGCAGATCTGGGATCAGCCCTCGGACAGTCCTGCTCCTAGTTGCACTGGCCTTGGGAGCAGGGTCATAAGTGCCCACTGTGGACCCCAGTCACTAGCCCCCTACAAGCACAGTGCCTCCCCTCCCCCCACCGCATCCCATAACAAGGAAGAAGGCACAGACTCTAAGCACAGACTCCCGCTCTTGTCCAGCCCAGCGGCCTCCTGGTCTAAGGTGGCCATGGCAGAGCAGCCGCGAGCATGGGCACCGGAAGCAGAGGGGTCAGACTCCTGCTCCACCCCACGCTGTGGAATCCTGGATAGCTCGCTCACCCTCTCTGAGCCTGCTCTCCTGCCTTTGCCCCTCGGGGACCATTTGGGACCTACATCCTGGAACTCGCAGGCAGGACTACGTGTGGTGTACATAAAACCCCAGAACAGTGGGTCCCTGACAAACGTGGCCGCTGCCCCCGCCATCAGTGATGACAAGGAAGACTGGGCGTCCCCGGGAAATTCAGCCGGGGAGAGCTGCCGGGGGACTCGACCACCGAGGAGGCCCCAGGGCGCCTACCCGACAGGTCACAGCTTTCGATGCGCTTTAGGTCTGCGTCCACCCAGAAGAGCTTGCCCAGCGCGTTGTCCACCACGAGGGCCACGGGGCGGATGAGGCCCGTGGTGAAGAGGACCTCACGCTCGGTGCCGTCCAGGGCCGCGCGCTCGATCTTGGCGGCTCGCTCCTGCATGTTGGTGAAGTACAGGTACCTGGTGGGAGGGGAGCGGGTGAGGGGTGCGTGCCACGTCCCGCCAGCTCCTCAGCCAGGGGGTCGCCTACGAAGCACCAGGAAGACCAGCCCCTGACCCTGCAGGCATCCAACGGGGCTTTCGAAAGTCACCTGTCACACGGCCCTGGCCTCTCGGGGCTGGCCCCGGAGGTTGAAAGGTCACGTCCTGTCCTGGGTTAAACAGTGTCCCCCAAGAATTAACATCCAACCAGAACCTCAGAATTTGACCTTATTTGGAAACAGGGTCTTTGCAGATGTAATTAAGGATCAAGATGAAGCCACACTGGGTTAAAGTGGGCCCTAAGTCCAATGAAAGTGTCCTTAAAAGAGAGAGAAGAAGCCACACAGAGAAGAAGGCAGTGTGACAATGGAGGCAGAAAATGGAGTGCTGTGAACACCGGGGTCCCCAGAAGCTGTGAGAGGCAGGAAGGGTCCTCCCCTGAGCCTGTGCAGGGAGCGCAGCCCTCCTCACTTGGCTCTGGACTCCAGCCTCTGGAGCTGGGAGAGAACAAACATCTGCTGTTTTAAGCCCCTCAGGGTATGGTCATTCGCTGGGCAGCCCCAAGGACTCGTCCTCACCCCCGACCCCCCACAGATGCTAAGAAGTCCCTGCTTCTGTGCAGGCCAGCTTCGGGGGCAACTCATTCGGGCCCCGAAGCGCCCCCTGACATAACCAGGGCTCCCGCTCGCCGAGCCTCCTGCACTGTAGGAGCTGGGATGTCATCCTCACTTTTTCAGACGAGGAAACTGAGTCCCCAAGAGGTCAGATCACCTGCCTAAGGTCATACAGGCAGTAAGTGATGGTGTCAGGATTGGAACTCGGGGCTGCCCAGGCCCAGGACTTGTGCTGGTTCTAGCTGTCCCTGGGCATGAGCTCCACAAGCAGGGCCCCCAAAGTCTGATTCCCAACTTGCACGTCAGCCCTGCAGGTCCTTGAAGATGGCCACCAGCTCCTCCTGCCTCCTGCTCTCAAGCCTTCGGGGGCTCGGCTTCCTTTCTGAGGCCCCCTCCCACGCCAGGGGCGCCCTTAGGGACCCTCCAAGGCTGTCAACGTGTCCTGGCTGCCCTCCCATCTATCAGAGAACCTGAGGGCCGACGGGAGAGCGTCAGGGACCTTCACAGAAGGAAGAGGCTCCCAGGAGTCGAGGCTGAGCCCAGGAGTCGAGGCTGAGCCCAGGAAGGTAGTGAGCTCCCCATAGTGGACTATGTGCACATGAATACCCAGCCACCACCTGGCATGCTATGGAAGGGATTTTGTATAGGGTTCAAGTTTGATGGGGATGGCACAAAACCTATGAATTAGAATTTACACCCTTTCTCTGTCTCTCAGCAACTGCCCCCACCCCAACCCCATGCTCTCCCTGTGCTCGCTTCCCGTTAAGGCCACCCCTCTGTGTCTCTGCCTCTCTGCTGTGACTGTGAATGAGTCAGCGCTCCACGCCCTGCTCTGGCTGCCATGTCAGGACCCTGTGGAGCTTCTGGTTGACTGGAAGGTCGGGGGCAGAATGCCTCCCAGCCCCAGGGGCTGACCCTCAGGGAGGGCCGCCCGGCACGGTGCAGCACCCCACCCCACGGTGCCCAACGCCTCTTCAGCCTCGCACCCTCGCTCAGCGTTGACGACGATGGCCCTCGGCTTGTCGCGGTCCCCACGGAGCACCACGCCCATGGCCTCCCCGTTCAGCCGGTGGACGTTGATGGTGTTGGTGGCCTCGCAGGTCCAGAAGAGCGTCCGGCTGTAGATGTCGATGCTGAGATCGTGGGGCTGCCGGTCTGGGCTCTGGCTTTGGCCAGGAGAGGTCAAAACGAAAGGCTGCAAAAGAGTAAGAAAAGAGAACCCACTACAGACACGGAAGGGGACACAGGCCTTGGTGTGGGTGGCCCCACAGTCAAAGTTCCACCCTGTTTGGGGACCTTTCCTTTTAAACCAGCTCTTGCGCACCCGCCCACTTGAGAGTGAAACAGTGATTCCAGAAGAGCTCATGCCCATGAACCCAGATCTCAGGCCCACCCATCAGTGCCTTCAGCAGCCTGCTGTCCGCCACCCACACTGACGGCCTCGTGCTCTCCGGGTCGTGCTGCACACAGAAGGACCACCTGACGGCTGGGCAGTCACCCCAGGACCACGGGCCCTGCCCAAGACGTCATCGCTCTCTTTCTCGTTTTCTTGGACCCATGCTTTTGTGTTAAGACCCTAAATCTTACTGTTTTTTAAATTTAAGGATAGAGGGGTGCAGGACAGAGGTTCAGTCTCACAACCCTCTTCCCGAGGGAGAGAGGCCAGGGGCACGTGGCCAGGGGAGGGTGCAGGGCCAGGAGAGGGCACCGGGATGGCCCGCAGTGCATTTGGGAGCACAGGGGCCTGCCGCATCTCTCGGCGGCAGTTTTCCCTCTCACATTTTGTGGGTCTCCACCCCGGCAGAGTCTCCTGGGAGCTCTGTCTGACTCCACGCCAACTGCTGCATCTCAAGGACAAGCCCTGGCTTTCGGAGCCGCTCAGAGAGAATCCCTTCAAAGGGACCCTGCTTCACAAACTGATGCAGGAGAAGGGGAGAGCCCAGCGTTGTCCCCCACAGAAAAGAAGCCTGATTCCCTGGTGCTCCTGGTCCCTCTGGGTTCCCCTGAAAGACTGCATTCAGGTCTCCAGTGACCTGATCTGGCACAAAGGGGCCTTCCCCAAGCTCCTGGGCAGCCGCTCCCAACGGTGTGGATCACAAGTTCCTTCCTCTGAGAAGGGGAATCATCTTAAGATGATGCTCTGATGACAGCTCGTTGCAGGCTTTCTTTATCTACCTTTTGTCAGCAGTTAATAAAATGAGAAATCTCCCGGCAGACGAGAGGGGGCTTGCAGCCAAAAGGAAGCCCTCTTTCCCAGGCCCAGCCTCTTGGACCCAGCTGGAGAAGACCCCCAACCCCCTACCCACCACACACACACACAGCAGCCTCTGGTCCAGCCCTCCTGGCCAGCTGGACAAGTGTTACTCATGTCTGCAGGTAACAATATCCACATCCCCGAGAGCTTCAGGCCCTGAGAGCCAAGCGTCAGCTCCAATGGAGCACATTCCTTTCCCTAAAGCCACAGAGCTCTCTGGCCACAGACCACAGCCCGTGCAGCTGTCGCGCTGGGAGTAAAGCAAGATTTCGGGGACCCCCGGCCGGAATCGGGACCCCTGTCGGGGGTGGGTGTGTGGAGCCGGGCACAAACCAGATTCTGGCGTAGTCATCAGAACGACCAGCTGAAAAATGCACATGGTGTGGAGCGACAGGCCACCCCGCCCCTCCCCGGGCAGACAAAAACAAGGAGACAAACTTTCCCAGCTGGCCAATTCTACAAAACCCGAACTCCAATTTTATGTTGAGGTTTTTTTTTCTTCTGCAGGGGGAGAGGAAGATGGTTGCCGAGCTGACACCTGTGCCAATCTTCCTCCGTTTTGTATGTGGGACGCCGCCACACCATGGCTTGATGAGCAGTGTGTAGGTCCATGCCCAGGATCCAAAACCACGAACCCCGGGGCACTGAAGCAGAGCGCGTGAACTTAACCACTACACCGCCGGGCAGCCCCCACGAACTCCAACTGTGATGTGAGTAACAACACGCATGCCAACGCAGAATTTCTTAGGAGGATCCTATTCAACACCACAGCCAACACTCCACCCTCCTCACCGGGACAAAGTGGTACTGAGCAAGTGGGAATGTCCCCAGCAGCGTATTCACCACGGCACAAAGATGGATGCAACACAAGAGTCCATCAGTAGATAGACGGAGAAGCAAAATGTGCTGTGTGCACATGATGGAATATTACGCTGCCCTAAATAGGAAGGAAATTCTGACACCTGCTATGACACGGATGAACCTGGAGGGCATTAGGCTGAGAGAAATAAGCCAGACACTAAAGGACAAACACTGTGTGGCTCCACTTCCAGGCGGTCCCTAAAGGAGTCAAATTCACGGAGACAGAAGGGAGAATGACGGGAGCCAGGGACCGAGGGAGGAGAGAGCGTGAGGAGTCTGTGTTTCCTGGGGACAGTTTCAGTTTGGGAAGATGAGAAAGTTCTGGAGATGGATGGTGATGATGGCTGCACAACAATATGAATGTACTTAACGCCACTAAGGCGTACAGTTAAAAATGGTTAAAAGCGTGCATTTTATGTATATTTACCACAATTTAAAAAAACCCAAAAAATTAAATAGAAAAAAATAACTGAGACAAGCAGATAATAATTTAAGACATCCTTCTTGGGGGTGGGGATGGCGTCCCTGATAAGATTCAAAGGCACAGCTACCGGAGGGTGGGGCTTGGCAAGGGGCGCAGGGATGTTTTCTGAGTTAAGTGGAAACCCAGAAGCTATTCCGAAAGGTCTTTTTCTTCAAAGTCTTTCTGCCCCTTTTGCCTCTCCCGCGAGACTTTAAGGCAATTTGCACCCAGTAGCTTTCTCAGCAGGGAAGCCACCGCCCGTCAATTAGCACTTCCCATTCTCCAAAGGACTTGGAATGACTGTCACCTGCACGGAGCAGAGCGGGATGAAAGGAATCCATTTCCACCATACCCGCCAGGCTCTGCTCCCACAGAGAGATGATCACAGCTGCCCAGACACGGCCGCTACCATCAACCCAGGACACAGACCTCAAAGGACGCCTTGTTAACCTCACATCGCCGTTGCCGGGATGAAGTCTTCCGTGGAAAGCGATGCCCAGCCCACACAGACAGCACCAGCGCCTAGCCCAGGGTAGGAAGAGCCAAATCGACTTTACAAGACACGAAAATCAGCTGAAAAGTCTCCCCCACGGGCATGTCTCTGCATCGCTGTTCTAACAGTATCACGGTTTCCCAGAGGACACAGCTCCTGCCCCGACCACTCGCCCAAGAAAGAGACCGTCTGGTTCTGTGGTTTCTGTGAAAGGAGCCTTTGGAACTGGCGTGACGGGCCGGGCACGTCCCGACTTCCATGCGAATGGAACGCCGATCCCAGTTCCCGGCCACATGGAGATGCTGGGAGTGCCCGAGGCCGCGGCAAGAATGTCCTTTCTGGAGTAGGTCTCAGGAACCTGACTCGGAAAAGCAGTCAGTTCTGCTAGAACGAGCATTTTGAAAACATGTATTTGTTCTGAAGCAGGGACGTATCGCGACAATCAGAGCACGACACAGATTTCGCCTCTGCTGCTGCGGTTTCCTCCGTGAGAAGCACCAGGTGAGAGCAGAGAACTGCCCCGGGCAGGCCTCGCAGGGACACACATGTCCACCTCCTCCATCGTCCTCCCGAGTGCCATCAGACGCACCCGCCACACTGGGGTCACGACCTTCCATCCCATTGCAGACAACCCTCCTTCCACCGTTTCTCAGAAACCCACAAGCCACAACCTTCCGACGCCCACGTCCTCAGCCAACCTCGGGTCTTCTCAAGGTAAAGCGCCACACTCCTCAGACCATTTAACATGCCGAAAGCGGCTCTGCATTCCTAGGTTCCTCCCTTTTCTCCTAACGTGTCACTGACGGAGTCTGAGCACCGGCTGCCTGGCCCCCTCTTCCCATAAGCCCTGCGGTTTGCACTGTGCGGTTTTGCACAGCGTGGTAATTTTTAGGAACATGTGGTAGTGCACTATAGCAGAGCTGATTACACAATTCCTATGAAATGAAGGAAAAATCTAGAATTACCAATAGCAACGATCCGTGCACAAAACCACTGTGGAAAGAAAAGAAATCCTTGGGGGTCCTCCCTCCCGCCTCTGCTCAAACAACCGTAAAATCCAGGTTCTCTGTGATCCCAGTCTAAGGGGTTCCCACTGCTCGGGATCAGACCTGCAAGGACAGAACCAGAGCCCAGATCATCGTTTACCCCAAAGCGTGCTCTGGCGGCACCCCCTCTGCTAAGAAAAGGGGGCAGCAGCCTGGAAACCGCAGGGTGAGCTCCCCGTGGAAGCGCCCCCACGCCCCCCACAGGCGCACTTGCCTGGGTCCCGTCGTCCTTGGCTCGCTTGATGTTCTGGCGCCCGTCCACCCAATAGATGAACTTGTCCAGTGGGTCATAGTCAATGGCCTTGACATTCCTCAGTCCGTGCAGGGGCAGGATGAGGTCCGGGCTGTGCTGGTCGTCGGGGATCATCCGGCTGATGGCACATTTCTGGCTGAACAGCAAGAAGGTGGTGGGTGCTAGAGGGAGGGAAAGAGATGGGGGGGGCCACAGGTCAGCATCCGGGCGCTGAAGAGGGAGCTGGCGGGACGGGCGCATTCCACTTTATGGTAAAAAGTGGATCTTTAGATGGACCCACTAGACGTGCACGGAAAAGACGCAGGAAGGACATAAAGCCATTTCTTGGGGGTGGACTACGGGAAATGCTATTCTCCTTGTTGATGCGTCTCCATTGTTCCAGTGTTTAATGAGTGCATGTGTTAATTTTTAAAACAGACATGGATTTATTTCTAAATTATCAAGACAAGACAGAAGGAAGGTACGCTGGTGAGCTCAGACTCCCACCCACAGATGTACTCGGAGCTCGGGGGGCCTGTGTAATCCGCCATACGCTCACATGTGCCCAGCTGAACTGCTGAACGCCGGCGAAGAGAACAGTGACACCGGGAGGGGACCCTCCTCGGGGGCGTCAGTGAGCAAAGCTGCCTGGGTTCAGAAACTGTGTCACTCAGAACGCGCAGGAGGCCCCTGGTTGCAACCGCTGTTAGAGTTACAGCTGGGTGGCGTGAAGCCAAGGATGGCCCCAGGTCTGCCAGCCGCTGGAGCGAGACCCAAGTCACAGCATCCCTCCGGCCGGTGGGTTACCTGCACCTGCGCTCAACCCCTCAAGGTTACGGCCGTCAGGGGGCGGGGACAACAGGATCAAAGGGAGCCCAAGAGTGGGGTGGCCCAGCCTGTGGCCCCAGGCCCATCATGTACAGCTCAGGGCCTCAAACAAGTCCCTCAGCCCATGGAAATCTCAAGTTCCTCACGTGCACGACCGGGATGCAGAAGACCAGCCCTCCTAATGCCCAGGGCTGGGCGAGGCTCAGACGAGGCCCAGATGACAGAGGGCTCATCACTGTCAGGGCTGCGCAGAGGCCGAGGTATGACGGCTCTCTGCCAACGTCACAGGAGAAAAGCCAGCCAATGGACACACCTGTTCTCCCCGGGGGACCCAGGGGCAGGAAGCTCCCAGGCTCTCTGAACTTGACCTTTCTCGTGGAAATGAGAGCAAACAGGCCTAGTAAGGCAGAGGTCAGTGTGAGGATTACGCAACTGGGCATGAGGCCACACGGCAAGGAGTCAAGAGCAGGCAGTCGGGAGCCAGCCTGCCTCGATTCAAACCTGGTTGGAACCTTAGTAGCTGTGTGACCTGGGGTGGGTTACTACGCATCTCTGTGCCTCAGGTTCCTCATCTGCAAAATGGGGACAGTGATACTCCCTACTCTATTAAAAAAGCACTTCGAGGGGGCCAGCCCAGTGGTGCAGCGATTAAGTTCGCACACTCCGCTTTGGCAGCCCACGGTTTGCTAGTTCAGATCCGAGGTGTGGACCTACACACCGCTTGTCAAGCAGGCGTCCCACACGTAAAGTAGAGGAAGGTGGGCACAGGTGTTTAGCTCAGGGCCAGCCTTCCTCAGCAAAAAGAGGGGAGGGTTGGTGGCAGATGTTAGCTCAGGGCTAATCATCCTCCAAAAAAAAAAAAAAAAAAGGCACTTAGAACAATGCCCTGGCTCTTTAAGTGAGTGCTCTCCCCCAGTGACCGGTTTTCACATTCAAATATCCTCCCATGGAATGTTCTAGCTGAAGGCTTGCCCCATCTACTTGTGTCTTGATGAAGCAACAGGTCCTCCACTTAACCTGGGCTACCAGGGAGCATTATACAGCATGTGCAGTGCACAGCCTGCCCAACCGTCCAAGTACACCAAGGCATCCCCAGATAAGAAGCTCCTTTCCACCGTCCCCCCCAACAAGAGCCAGCCTGATCCCGTGTCGGGGTGAGAGGCAGGGGGAAGGCGAGGCACTTACGGCTGCAGTTGCGGCTACTGGGGTCCAGGGTGTAATGTGAGGCGCAGCTGCAGCGGTGGCCGCCAGGGATGGCGAGGCACAGCTGGCCACACTGCCCGTTGTTGTGCATGCAGTCGTTGAGGCCGTCCTGGCGGGAGGAGTGGAACACCAGGATGTCCATGACGAAGTCCAGGTGGCCCTGGATGAGGGTGCGGTTGCGGCCGTTGGTCTTGTCGGCCCTCTCGATGCTGTGCAGGTTCCAATCGGTCCAGTAGATGTAATCGCTGTACTGCGTCAGGCCGAAGGGGTGCGGGAGGTCGTCGGCGATCACAACCCGCTCCTGGCCTGCACGGGGACACACGGCACGGTCACGGCCACGGCAAGGGCGCCCTGTGGGGCCAACCGCTTCAACCTGCAGCCTGGAAACCTGATCAGAGCCACAGAGCGTTCGGCCACTTTGGAGAACGGGCAGGATCGACCGAAGCTGGACGTCCAGCTACCCTGCGACCGGGCAACACCACGCCCACAGAGCGAGGGAAATGCACACAGCATCCACCCAAACAACACAGACGAGAACGTGCACGGTGGCCACTGTGCGTAATTGCCGTGAGCCGAAAACAACTCAAACATCCGTCCTTAGGAGAATGGATAGGACAACGGTGGATCTTCCTAAAATGGCAATGACGCAGCGATAAAAAAGAACGACGACAACGCAGGCGAATGTCAGAGTTATCAGATTGAGTGAAAGAAGCCAGACGTTAAAGAGCACATGCTGTATGATGACACTGATAGAAAGTTCTAGAACAGCAAAACTGGTACATGGAGATAGAAGTCAGGGCAGCAACGGACCCTGAGGAGGCCGGTGGGATCGACTGGGAGGAGGCGCAAGGGGCTGGAAACCTTGCCTTGATCTGCCTGGGAGCTACGCGGGTTACGTTGACGCTTCTGTGTATGAACGAGCATGTGTGTGTAACAATTCTCCAACTTCTCCGCTTACAGTGTTTGGACTTTACTACATATGTGTTATACGTCAGCAAAAACCTTAAAATGCAACTTTAAAAACAATCTTCAGCCTCTTCAGCCCAGCAGTCTGGGGAAGCCGTGCGCCACCGCAGCTGGAAGCAGGCTGGAGACCGCCTGGACCCCCACTCCTCCCCTGATCAGCACATGACCTCGGGAAAGCTGTGCAAGCTTCTCCACCCTCAGTTTCCCCATCTGCAAAATGGGTCTTCTTAAGAGTGCCCGTGTGGGCATCCACGATGCTTAACCGTGAAACCGTGATAAAGTGGTGCATGAGATTTGCAATATCACCGTGAGAAATATTCAGTGAGACCGTGCATGCAAATTGATGTGGATTAAGGCTGCCCCAGCTAGAGAAGCCCAAGGTGACCTGGCCTACATGCCAAACTATATGACCCGGTGGATTTTTTTATGGTATGAATTAGGGCTGCCCCAGGGAGAGAAGCCCAGGGCATCCTCACCTACATGCCAATCTATACGACCAGATTCGTATCTAAAGTTATATGACTGCACAATAACCAGACCCCATCTGCACTGAAATCATTTAATGACTTTTTACATCATCTTTTCTTTTCTCCAGTAAAAATAAGTCACATACCCATGCCTTATAAAATTAGCCCTAACCCTCAACTCAGGGCAGCAGCAGGAGCTCTGACAACCCATGGGCCTGTCCCCATGCAGCAGCAGCTCCTTCTGCCCGTGGGCCCTGTCCCCACGCAGCAGCCTGACTGCCCATGGGTCCTGTCCCCATGCTATTCTATTCTCTAAATAAAAGAGCACTACTGCCAGATCTTAAGAGTCTAAGAAATCTTTCTTTCGACTCCTCGGCTCACCGACCCCACATCACAAATGGCCATAATGCAAGCACACCATAAGCGCTCAGTGAAAACTACATGCAGAATAACACCCCCCCAAAGATGTCCACATCCTGATCTCAAGAACTTGTGCATAGATTACCTAACACGGCAAAAGGGACTTTGCAAGTGTGACTAAGTTATGGATTCTGAGATGGGAGATGAACCTGGCTCACCCAGGTAGAATCAGTATAAACACAAAGGTCCGTATAAGAGGGAGAGGAGAGTAAGAGAGAGATGGGCAGAAGGCTGGCTCTGAAGACAGACGGAGGAAGGGGCCGCAAGCCAAGGGATGCAGGCGGCCTCTAGCAGATGGAAAAGGCGAGGGGACGGATTCTCCCCCGGACCCTCCAGAAGGAAGGAGCCAACAGCCTGACTTCAGCCACGTGAGACCCATGTGGGACTTCTGGCCTCCAGAACTGTAAGAGAAGAAATGTGTCTGATTTTAAGCCGTTAGGTTTGTGGTCCTTTGTTACAGCAGCCCCAGGACACTCATACAAGCTGGTGCTGATTTCTGACACCCCCAGATCAATCCTAGGGAAATCACTCCAAAACGGGCATGCCACCCAGCAGTGGCACTTGGAACGCTGGTGCCAAGCAGGGGAGAACTTGTGAGATGAACCGTGGTCTGACCATACGACAGAGCAGCCGTGCGCTGAGCACACCTGTGCATGCCTGCTGAGGGTGTGATGGCGAACACGCCGGCTCAGAGCCCAGGGGGACAGGATGCAGCGAAAGAGGTGCCAACGGGAGCTGAGCCACAGCGGAAGGAGAGAGCGCGTGTGCAGGTGACACTGGAGTTCTCTGTGTCCCCAACCCCCCGGCGAGTGTGGCTCTCCAGGTCTTCCCTTGTCAAACTGTGTTGTGGGAACACTCCTGCACGTACGCTCTGCTTCTCAGTAAAAATGGTGCCACTGCAAACATGTTCACGACACGCAAGCACGCTCGTCCCACACGGGACTGAGAGAAAGCGGGATGAAGATGATACACGGTCTGATCTGAAACGACGTTTTACAAACTATTTCTCAAAAGTGAAAAAAACCAAGATATTAACAGTTAAGAATATTTAACTTAGAAATCAACAAAAACATTCCGGGACTGGAAAGAAATAGGCCAACACATGAATATTGGTTATCACTGAGTGGTGAAATTCTGCATAATTATAACGTTTCTTCCTATTTTTCTGCATTTTCAGAAGTTTTCTAAGTTGATTATTCTATTGTTAGGAAAAAACAAAGTTATTACATAACAATGTGCCCTGACTGCCTCCATCAAACCCACCCCCCAACCCCCTCCCGGGCCCTGGCCTGGGAGTGGATGGTTTTCCAACAACTGTCATTGTAGCTAAAGGCTCAGTGGGCACTTACTGTGTGCCAGGCTTGGTGAAGTGCTTTCCCCCATATTCTCTCATTTAATTCTCACCACAGCTGCTATATGAGGAAGGTAATATTAGGGACTTGAAGCACAGAGAGGTTAAGTAACTTGGCTAAGGTCACACAGCTGGTAAGCGGCAAGGCCAGGACTACAGCCAGACAGTGAGGCCCCAGTTCGTGCTCCACACTGGGCTCTACCCACGTCCGGCACTGCTACCTATCCTTCACCCACCCGGGGCCTCACACATTATCAATCCAGGGCTTGGTGAGTGTCCGGGCATTAATGAGAAACGTGCCAGGGCAGAGTGACGGGCAGGTCCGATGCACGTGGCTACCCTCAGTCTGCAGGGTCGTGCGAGCGTCTGGGGCTCTCGCTGGTTTTCGTCCGAGCGTGTCCTCACTCTGGGGGAGGGGTGTATGAGCTCACTGATTTTGGGCACACGGTTTCTCAACTGGCGGTGGCCCCTCGTACGTAATTCACCGCGGGGCTGGGGTGGCGTCTCCAAGACACAGTCATACCTCGCCCTTGGCCTCATAAACCGGGACAGTCAGTGTGCAGGGTGGGGGCAGCCACCCCAAGCAGAAACTAGGATGCGGGCCTTCTAGACAAGCCCTTCAGCTCACTTATGCCTCAGTTTCCTCATCTGTAAAATGGGCACAACCACACCCAGCACAGGTGGCAGCAGCGACGATGAGGAAGGAAGCCAAATTCTGTCCACTGCACAGGGTGGCCCCATCACCTAGTGTGTCACCCGAGAGGGTTAACATAGCCATGGCCCTCCAGCAGTCCAGAGTCCAGAGTTGTGTGTTGTGGGTTCAAATCCTGTCTCTCCTGCTGGGTGACTTGAAGTGACTTTTTTTCCTAATCTAATCCCAGGGTGCTGGGTGTGGCCTGTGAGTGGGCCCAGAACAATGTGCAGCACATAGTAGGTGATGAGGGTCGGATGGAGACTGAGAGCGTGGCCCTGGGGTCTGAGCGAGGCTCTGTGACCTTAGGTAGGTCCTGTGACCTCCCTGGGCCTCAGTTTCCCCATCAATGAAAACCTACGTCATGTCGGGTAGGGTCAAATTGTGAGTCCTGGAGCAGGGCTGAGCTGGGACCCGGCTCTCAGGAGCGGAAAGGGACAAGCCCCAGGGGAGGTCGAGGGTGGATGAGCACTCAGGGTGTGTCCACACCTCCTGCGGGGCCTGGGGACGTGCGGGTCAGAGGGCACCATGCAGCAGCGGGCTGAGAGGTGGCCAACGCCCCAGCCCAGGGAAGCTCCAGCCCTGCAGGGCCAATGCCCTCCACCCACAGGGCCCCGCTCGGCCCTCACCCAGCATGTTGGACGACTCGATCATGTTGGTGTCCAGGTCGGTCCAGTAGAGACGCTGGTCGGCGTAGTCGATGGTGAGGTCGTTGGCCCGGCCCACCTTGTCCACCAGCGTCATGCAGTTGGTCCCGTCCATGAAGGCCCGCACGATCCTGGGCTTGCCGCCCCACTCGGTCCAGTAGATGTAGCTGGAAGACACGGGGAGCGGGGCGGGCTGGGCTCAGGGGTGCCCACTCTCACCGCAGGGCCAGGGACACAACTGCCGCCATCTCCTCAGCTTGGCGCTCCCATCCCAGAGAAAGCGCATCAGTGACATCCCTCCGGCAAGCAGGGAAGGGGCGAGACCCTTGAGCCCCCCGCAACCCCAACATCCCTCCAGGGGCTGTCACCATGCCGCCTCCTGCCTCCTGAATTCCTGCAGCAGCTCCCCTGCACAGTAAATGATGACGCCCCATTTACAGACACAAACTGGGCACACAGACAAGGTGACCGTGGTACTAGAACACCTGGGCCCGGCTACCTCTGTCAGGCACAAATGCTAACTAGGCTGGACAGGATGCCGGGGTGGCCGCGGGGGTGGGGACGAGGATGAACGTGGGCAAGTCGAGGGGTTCGGTCCCTTTACTCAAAGAGGGCAGAGAGCCAGGCCCCGAGGCAGGCAGGCAGGCAGGCACGGCAGGGCCAGGCAGCGAACACGGCTCTGCTGGCTCGCCGGTTTCTTCCGCAGTGGTTCCAGGAAAGGAAACTCGCATCCTCCTTCCAGAGCTGTGGACGTTTCACCTGCACTTTCGCTAAAACCTGGAGCCCTTTCTCCCTGTCCTGCCATCCTGAAACCTTTCCTTCCCCAACAGTCATGCAACAGGTACGGTTTGGGGTGCTCCCTACACATCACCCATGCTTTATGGGGTGAGCAGTGTGTCGGTGGCACAGAAAACTCCAGGGCAGAGGGAGACCCCGCTCTAGCCCATCAGGCCCTTGCAAGGCGGGTCTTAAGCCACCTACAAGAAGGCTGGAATCTGAGGACCTCAAACCGCTCTGAGACGGCAGAGCCTGGGGACATAGGGCGAGGGAAGCAGCCCGAGACAGGACTTCCTGGCCCAGCCCTGCTATAACCGGTCACGTGACCTCGGTAAGTCACTCAGCCTCTCTGAGCCTCAGTCTCAGCATCCGTATAATCCAAGACAAAGATACCCACCCCCTGAGGCCACCAGACGCCCAGATGAGACAACCCGCGTGAAGCACCCAGTGCAAAGGCCTGATACGACAGGTGCCATTCTTTGCACTCTGGGCCTCAGTTTCCCCTCTGTGAAATGAATGGGGCCACCTCCAAGGGTCCCGCCTGCCCTGGCCACCTCAAGGCTAGTGGCGGTCAGCACCGTCCTAGTCACAGAGTGCCACCGGGCAGCCACCTGCCTCAGCTGCGGGTCATCACTGTGCTGGCTAACACGGAGAGGTCGAGGGGACGTGCGCTGGACAGAAACAGCCCTTACCCTTTGGTGGGGTCCAGGGCCAGCGACCTGGGGTTGTCCAGGTCCCTCCACACGAGGACCTGCCGGAACTGCCCGTCTAGCCGGGCCACTTCAATCCTGTTGGTCCCGGTGTCCGCCCAGTAGAGGTTCTTGCCCATCCAGTCAACCGCCATGCCCTCCGGGTAGTCGAGGCCAAACTCGATGACGTGCTCGACGGAGCTCCCGTTCATGAAGGCCCGGCTGATGGTCTGGGAGCGGCAGAGGAGGAAAGGGTCAGGCACTCGAGTTTCTGCAGACGTCTGACTATGAGAGGCTTGGCCACCTGGAGCCACTGCTGACCCCATCTGGGGCCAGACCACCAACATCTGAGGGTTTTTAAAGGAACATTTGAACCGCAGCAAAATACAACCTTTTCAGAAAAACACAGTTTGGCTATATTTATATATATCTCATGAGCCTTAAAAATAGCTGTATCGGGGCTGGCCCCGTGGCCAAGCAGGTAAGTTCGTGCGCTCCGCTTCGGCAGCCCAGGGGACATGGCACCACTCATCAGGCCACGCTGAGGCAGCATCCCACATGCCACAAGTAGAAGGACCCACAACTGAAATATACAACTAGGGGGATTTGGGGAGAAAAAGCAAAAAGGAAAAAAAAAAGATTGGCAATAGTTGTTAGCTCAGGTGCCAATCTTAAAAAAAAACAGAAAAACAAAGCTGTAAACTTTCACCCAGTAACATTCCTGCTGAAATTCTATCCCAAGGAACTGATAAGAATACAAAAGATGAGGAGCCACTGAAAATAGGATAACGGCTTTACACACAGAGATGTCATTCCTGCGGTACTGGTGAGAGTTGGGAAAAGCTGGCAGCAACCAGAACATTTAAATAAGAGAACGGTTAAGCAGAATAAGGAACATCTGTACAGTAGAATCTTCTACACATTTAAAGAACTATGTTAAAGACTTTGTAATAGGTTAATAAAATACCACTTATAATGTTAAGTGAAAAAAACCCAGAATATAAGATTCTCTGTAGCATGTGACTGTGATTATGAGAAATACTAACATAGGGACAAAGCTCGCAGGAAATACCCTGACATGTCAGCAATGGCGGACTGGGACTGGTGGGGTTATGAGTGATTCTTTTCTTCTTTGTACTTTTCTATTTCCCTTTTTCTACCATGAAGCCTTGTGGCTTTTCAAATCAGAATCATCTTTAAGAGACATGTCCTATAAATGGGAGAATAAAAGATAGATGATCAAACTGTTCCAGTTGTCTGAGACTTTAGAACAAGGCTCAGGAAACTTTTTCGGCCAAGGGGCAGACAGCACAGATTTTTGGCATCGCAGGGCACACGGATCTGTCAGGATAACTTAACCCAGTGTCTCCAGAGCAGAGGCAGACAATCCATAAACAAATGGGCGTCACCTGTTCCAATGAAACTTTATTTACAAAAGCAGACGGCTGGCCCACAGACCAGTTTGCCAAACCCTGCTTTAGAAGACGACAAAGCCTTTCCCTGTATTTATCCAGGACGTTTATATTTGCACCATGAATGAAGAAAAAGTCTGCAAAGAATGAGGGCAGCAGGGAGGGGGTGGGTGGGCTTGAACTCGAAGACAGTGTCGATTTATAACAACATTTCACGGGGACACAATCGTTCTAGAAAAGTCCACGTGTGTGTCTACTGGATCTGTTCACTGTAATCATTCATGCTGGTTTATTAAAATAGGTTCCCTAATATTTTATTGGCCGAATCGAGTTACAATAAATATTTCAGTCCTTTAAAAAAAAATTTTAAAAGCCTTTGAGGCGGTACCATTCCAGGCAAGACATTCGCAGGAAAGCTGCGCGCGTGGGACACAGAGCAGACCGTACCTTCAGGCTGACGTCCGTCCAGTAGATGTGGTTGTTGGACACGTCGAAGTCCAGCGCGGAGGCCTCCTTGACGCCCGTGAGCGGGATGGCCACGTCGTTGTTGTTGGTCTCCAGGGAGATCCTGTGGATGGCGGCTCTGCTGGTGAACACAAGGAAGGCCTCGGGGACGATGCAGGTCTTCATGTCGCTCAGCAGCTCCAGGCCGATGGGGCAGCCGCACTTGGTGGCGTGGGGGGTGAAGAAGCACAAGTGGCTGCACCCCCCGTTCCCGTCCGCGCACGGGTTGGTCCCTGGAAGGAGACACGCAGGGTCTAAAGGCTAGCAACCCGGCAGAGACGGGTGCCATCAATCCACAGCCATGCGCGGCTTTATTTCCGCCAGATGTCAGATGGGGACATTAGGCGGAGACGATGGGAACCAAGGTCCTCCCCTGGTATGGGGAAGGGGCAGTAACAGCGGTAACAACGGCTGGCTCAGGAATCGGGGCATCCCAGCGCGTTCTAACCGGCTCTGTCTGCACAGGAACCCGGGAGGATGCCACGAGGCAAGGACAGGACAAGCGGCCCCTCACGGAGCCTGGCCTCCTGGCCTGCTGACTGGCTGGAGCCCGAGAGCCCACCCAGACGGTTCCTGCCATTCACGGACTCTCTCGGCGACCCGGAAACGTCAGGCTCGCCCAGGATGGCCCAAGGCGCCTCTATTTCATAAAGCAGATGCGACTTAGCATGTTCACTTATTTTCGGCCGGCCCGTTAATCTCATTCACCTCCTGGAGTGCTGTTAAGACTGGCTTTAATTTCGTGTTAAGGATTTCAACTAAAAAAAGAATCCTTTCCCCCATCTCCCTCAGTAACTCCTGAGACAGAGAGAGAGGAAGCGAGCGAGCGAGAGCGAGAGCGAGAGAGCGAGAGAGAGAGCGAGAGAGAGAGCGAGAGAGAGAGAGAGAGAGAGAGAGAGAGAGAGAGAGAGAGGATTGAGGGGGCGGGGGAGGGAGGGGGATGGAGAGAGGGGAGCCCAATTTCTCAACCTTAAACCAAACCCCATGGCTATGTCTTTTTTCTTATCTCTGGGGTTTTATTTTTTTGTTTTTTAAACAATCACTCACAGGGGGCCTCACCTTCCACTGTGGATAACGAATGCGTTTTAAAAGGCGGCTACAAAAACACGGTCTGTCGATTCTGTCATCTTTGTACCAGGAGTGCAGGACGTTACTTTCCCAGTGACACAGAAGCAAGAGCTGCTCCCGGGTCCTCCCACACTGCCTCATCTCCGGGCCTCTGCTCAGCTGGCCCTTCTGCCGGGTGAGCCCTGCCCCCCACCTGCTCGCTAAATTCCAAGCTCAAATTACGACCCCTGGATTTTAAGGCCAGGCATACCCTAACATCCCAGCTGTAGCCATATCCTTGCAGTAGAGCTAATTAAGGAGGGTGGGTCTCGAAGAGCTAGCTAAGGGTAAGGCGCTTGAGGGCAAGCACTGAGTCCTCGCTGGCCATTCATTCATTCATTCTTTCAACAAAGGTTGCTGAGCGCCTCCAATGTGCAGGTGCTGTACTAGGCACTAGGGCCCCAGCTGGGAACAGAGCCCCTGCCCCGATGGAGCCCACAGTCCGAGCCCGCCCACATCCCGTCCCCCCCCCCAACACCTGGACGCTGCTCTCCCCAGTGTAGCTGGCTGACCTGCATTTGGAATCCTTTCCACGAAGAGGTCCATCACTGTGTTACGTGTGCTTCCTGCAGATCCTGGCTTTCATAGAAAAGGCGTGTGGCCGAGGGTCCAGCCTGGCCACAGTGGACACTGCTCTCGGCTCAGCCCCGCCATGAGATCAAGGCAGCCCCGGGTACGAGTCCTGAGCTGGGCCACCCGTGAGCTGCACGGCTCTGCCTCCTTCTCCCCGTGGAAATGGAGCGATGCCGTAACAGTGGAACTAGTGTCCACGGCTGCTGCAGGCACTAAGGCGCCTGGTCAGAGCCTGGCACAGCAGGCATCAGACAGTACCCATCATTAGAACAACGACTGCCAGCAGTGCTGGTCCACAATCGCTGCCCGGTCACTACAAGCCAGGATCTGCAACTACCGCCCCATTGCCAGCTGTTCTTAATCAGATGTCATCACATCCCCTGTCTTGCCCATCCCCCGAGTGGGGTACCCCAGCTGGACACCTATGCCGCAGCTTTGGCCCCAAACTGGGCTGCCCAGGGACTGAGGGGCAGCCACAAGCCCGCTGCTTCTTCCTTGAGCCAGCTGGCGCGGCTGACTGGTGGCTGGAGGCTAACTGGACTCACCGACGACCTTGGCCACGTTCACGGCCTTGAGCCCCATCAGGTCGGGCAGCTGGTCGATGATCACGTCCCGGCTCGCCTTGACCTTGTGCACACGCTCGATGCTACGCCGTTGCCAGTCGGTCCAGTAGATGAAGTCCCCCAGCAGCGTGAACCCGAAAATGTGCGGGAGCTTGTCCTCCAGGAGCGTCCGCCTCTTTGTTCCGTCGACGTTGATGACCTGTGGGACGGCAGGCACAGGTCTGGATGGGCTGGGGCCCCGCCAAGGAAAGCAAACCCTGAACCAACCCCGGGCCCGAGCTGCCTGCAAATCAACTCCTAGGGGTCTCAGCTCCATCTGCATCTTAGGCCACTGGACAAAGCTGGTGAGACAGCTCATCGGCCCAAGTCTCCAGGGGGGCCAGGCCAGGCATCGCTCCCACTTAGTAACGGCTGAAACCACAGCATCCACAGACAGGCCTGACGATAGCGCATGTGCAGGGCTGAAACCATATCATCCACAGACATGCCTGATCGCGGCATGCATGCAGGGCTGAAAGCGCACCCATGGACGCACCTGATCATAGTGTGAGTGCACGCAGGGCTGAAACCGCCATCTATGGACATGCCTGCTTCAGTGTGCGTGCAGTGCTGAGACCAATATCCATGGACATTTTACACGTGTGTGCAGAGCTAAACAACATCCATGCACACGCCTGATCACGGCATACATGCAGGGGTCAGGCCAACACCACAGACATGCCTGTTTCATGTGTGCACGCAGGGGTGAAACTACACCCATGGACATGCCTGCTTCATGGATGCATGCAGGGCCGAAACTAACATCCATGGACATGCCAGTTTCACGTGTGTGCAGGGCCGAAAGCGCATCCCGACACACCTGCTTCACGTGTGTGCAGGGCTATTTAAACACTTTGCCTGTTTCAGGGTTAATAATGGGCATGACTCCTCCCTCTATTCTAGAAACAGAAGGAAGCAGAGTCCACACAGTAAGTGAGAGGAGAAGGCCGGGTGTCAGAATGACAGTGGCTGGAAGGCAGCTGGGGCGCCGTCAGGGGAGTCCGACGACCCCCAGCCCCCGGTGCCCCCACCCCTCTGCTCGGCATCTCCAGAGCACTGACCGCCTCCGACATGCCACATCTGTCCTGGGCCCTGTTTCCCGTCTGTCTCCCCCTCTAGAAGGTCCATCCCACCAAGATCTGCCAAGAGGAACGGTCAGAGGGAGAGGAGAGAAGTGCAGGGCTCGAGCGGCCACCATTAGAGACAGCTTAGGGGGACGGTGGGTCCCAGTTACTCTTACGAATGCAGTTGAATCTTACGGCACAAGACCTAAGAGCTGAGGCAGGTCAGAGAGGAGGGCGGAGGGGGCGAGAGTGCACAGGCGGAGGGTGGGAACACAGAGGTCTGGTCCTGAGGGTGCAGCTGGAGTCCAGGAAAGGCTGAGTGTGGACTACGGGAACACACAGGGTGGAACTGCCAACCCCAAGGGCTCTGACTTGGGAAGAAGGTTAAGGAGGCGTCCCGGGGAATTCCCGTCCAAACAAGTGGAAAAACAGGGCACAGAGGCAGCTGTGGGGGTGCAGAGAGAGTGGGGGCTGCATCCACAGACCTCAGCCCACCCCAGACCAGCCGGCTCCAACCCACCTTTGTGCGTTGGGACTGACCCGGATGGGACCACCCCGTACAGGAGGGGAGGGCAACTCAGGGCTGCCACCTGTGACTCCCACCTGTCACTTACAGTGGCAACTAGATGGTCAGCTGTGGGGCTGTCCCCTCTGTGTGCTTCAATCGGGCTGACCCAGCGACTGGCCTGAACCTGGTGTCCAGGATGGCTGTCACGGACAAGGCCAGCAGGAGGCCCCACCTGGAGGACGGCGTGGACCAGCCTAAGATCTGGACTCCATTCCATAAGTCCCCTCTCTGTGTCACTAATACCGTCCAGATGAGTCCCTGTTTCACCAGCTCGGCACTCCCAGACCTTTGTTCTCCTCCCAATTCATCATGGGATCAGCCGTAGCTGCCCCGGAAAGTCCTTCTCGGGGACCAGCGGGCGGGACATGGGAGCCAGGTTCCCTCTTCAAAGGAAAGCCAGTTCCTCGCCATACACAGTTCCTTCTCCCAGCACCTTCGCTCTGCGTTCAGAGCCAGGTCACGTGCACGGCCATGCCGAATGGAATCCTTTCTTCCCCCCAAAGGGAAGTCGGCAAAATATGCCCAAGGCTGGCGCCGGGGGCTCCTCTGCGTCTGGCTCAGCCATGTCGTTGTGTCTGGGCAAACCTCTTGGAAACACTGCCATTGCTGGAAGCCTGTCCTGCCACTGTCTTAACCTGATTCACACCTTCTTGGACCATCCCCCCCGCCTGGAGTCTGGCTGCACCCCCATTACGGAAACACAGCCCCTTGCCCCTCAGCTGTTCCCCCTGAAGCCCTCAGAGTCCCGTGACCCCCAGTAGGGGCTGCTGCACCTGAGCTGGTGGCCTGATCCAGAGGTTCGTATAACAGGTGGCGCCCCAGGGGCACGTCAGAGGAGCATCTGTTGGGCATATTTACCAGGGTGGCCCCAGCTGCTGGAACAGAGCTCAGTGGCAAACCCTGAGACCCAAGAGTGAGGGGCGTGAGTCCATGGCAGGGACACACGGGCAAGTCCCCAAGCACGCTCGGGTCACCTCCAAACAGCTCACCCCTACGTCAGCTAACCGGACCCTGGGGCATTTCACCACTGGAAAAAAAATGCCAGAGGGGTCTGTCCTGGGCTCTGGGCTAGACTCCGAGATGCTGTCATGACCTGAAGGCACCTGCACCTCATCCAGGGCGTCTCCCAGTCTCGGGACGAAAAGACACCCCAAGTTCACGTACAGAATGGTCTCTGTGTCCATCCACGTCCGCGGCTTCCTGGGGCCGGGGGCAGCGGGAGTGTCCAGCACCAACCCCCCGGGCTCTCTTTTCAGGTCTCCCAGTGATTATTAGCTCCAAATCGACGGGTCAGCGCTTATGGTGCACAGCCCTGGTTTGTCCGCGTCGGCCATGGCGCACCCCGTGGGCACCGATTCCGTCCTTTCTCCACGCCCCTCTCCCATCCTCCCATTTTCACTCCTCTGTCCTTTACCCTTGAAACTCTAATCTGCTCCTCCCTCCCTCAACCCCTCTTCCTCCTAACTTCCGTCGGTCCTACTTGTCCGTTCCCACGGCGGATAACGTCTGTCTTCTGTACGGGAGCCTCACTGTCTCAGGGCCCTGTCTGTGGATTGATTCTAAAAGTGGAAGATCAAAACCGCCTGCTGGCTGAATGACCCTGAGCAAGTTACTGTCCCCCAGACCTCGGTTCTCACCCACAAATGGGGACTCTGCCCCATACCTCACAGTACTCATGTGGGACAAGCACGTGAAGAGGGGCTCAACATCGTTCATCATCGGGAAAACGCGAATCAAAACCACGGGGCACCCAGCACGCCCACTAGGACGGCTGGAGTAACAAAAAAGAAATGGAAAATGACAAGGGTTGGCGAGGACGTGCTGCTAGTGAGGATATAAAATGGTGCAGAATGTGGAAAACAGTCTGAGGGTCCCTCGATACGTTAAACATAAAATTACTATCCGACTCGTCAATGCCACTCCTGGGAATATGCCCAAAAGAATTAAAAACAGGCGCTCAGAGCCAGCCCTGATGGTCTGGTGGTTAAGTTCTGCGTGCTCCACTTTGGCGGCCTGAGCTCGGTTCCCGGGCATGGAACCACACCATGCGTCCGTCAGCAGCCGTGCTGTGGTGGTGGCTCACACAGAAGAACCAGAGAACTTACAACGATACACAACTATGTCCTGGGGCTTTGGGAGGAAGAAGGAAGAACAAAGGAGGAAGACTGGCACAGATGTTAGCTTAGGGTGGATCTTGCCTTGCAAAACAAACAAACAAAAAAACAGGTGCTTAAATAAAACCTGGTACGCCAATGTTCACAGCAGCACTATTTGCAACAGCCAAAAGGTGGAAACAACCCAAGTGTCCATCCACAGATGAATGGATAAACAAAACGTGCTCTACCCATCCAGTGGAACATTACTCAGCCACAAAAAGGAGTGAAGCACCGACACCTGCTACCACATGGATGAACCCAGAAAACACAATGCTATGTGAAGAAGCCAGACACAAAAGGCCACATGTTATAGGATTCCATGCACATGAAAGGTCCAGAACAGGCAAATCCATAGAGACAGACAGTGGGTTAGTGGTTGCCAGGGGCCGGGGGGAGGGAGGGGAGAGTGGGGACTGACTCCTTAGTGCGTACGGGGTTTTGGGTGATGAAAATGTTCTGGAACGAGATAGTGGTGATGATTGCACAACACTGTAAATGTACCAGATGTCAGTGAATTGTACACTTTACAATGGTTAAAATGGTCAGTTTCATGTTAGGTTTACTTTACCCACAAGAAAATACAACACGCTGCAGTGGGAGTGACTGGAGCATGCCTGTAATGCGTCCAGCAGCGTCAGCAGGACACACGCACCCCCGACCCGCTCCCAGCATGAGCGGGGCCCACGGAGACGCAGCTTCCTCGACTCCTCCCGCAGGAAACAAGGGTCTCGCCTTCAGCCTCAGAGGCCCGAGAGACAGGCGTCTGCAATCTCCCTTCAACAACAAGATCCTTCTGAAGACGATCGTTTATGGGAACTCCAGCAGGACATGGCTTCAACTGCAGCCACAGGGGTTCGCGTGGGAGAGGCACCCACACAGCCGTCTCCTGCTCAGAAGCACGGCTTGAAACCCCGCAACACAGACACAAGCGTATTCTCGCCCCGGCCCTCCCACTGTGAGCTGCCTGGTGGGGGGGCCCCCCATGGAGCCGAGAGGGAGGGAGGCGTCCACGCCGAGGAGAAGCGTGAACGTCAGGGACTTCCGTGCGACAGGGACAAATTTAACTACCATTTCATCAAGGGCACCTCAAAAAAATGCACCTGGGAGCAAAAAGCAAGTTGCCAAGGAATGCAAACAGGACTCCCGCAGAACAACTCGGTTCAGAGACACCCACGGAGTCCGGGCAAGCGTCTTCTAACGCGTGGGAACAAATGGTCGACTTTAGGACAGAGGCCACCTCCAGCTTCAACTACGTTGAGAGCGGCTTATGTCAAGCTGGGTGGTGGGCATGTGAGTGTGATTTTTATGATGACATTGAATTTTGAAATAGTTGAAGACTCATGAGAAGTCGCACGAGTCATTCAGAGGCTTCCCGGGTACCACGTGCCCAGCTCCCTCCAGGATAATGTGTCACACCCTACAATGCTGGTCACTTGGCTACACGCCTCCTAAGGCCTTTTCACACGTCAGAAACGTATCTTAATGCCTTATTCTTCCAAGGGTTCTATTTGGCCCCCTAGCAGAGCGCAGGCGTCCGTCTGTGCCCGGCTGACAGTAGGACAGGCTGCAGGGCCGGCCGGGCCGCACGAGCTGGATGGAACAGCTTCACGCCTGCTGCTGGCACTCGTGGCTGACTCACCTCAATTTTGTCTGTCTTGGCGTCTCCCCAGTACAGCCTGCCCTCCTGCAGGTCCAGGGCCAGGCCGTTGGGCCAGCCAAGGGACGTGTTCACCAGCACGCGTCGTTCCTGCCCATCCAGGTTGGCACACTCGATCTTGGGGTTTTCGCCCCAGTCTGTCCAATACATGAGGCTGGGGAAGAAGCACACGTCCGTGACGCTGTCCGTCTGTCTTGTCCCTGCTGCCTCCCTGGGGCTGCGAACACGCCCGTCCCCATCACGCGGGAGAGACCCGGGAAACGCTGGCCCCTGGGACAGAGGGTGCCGAGCACGCGTGCGGGACCGGGGGCTCCACGAGGAACAGGGGACCCTGCACGGGTCCTGGGAGCCCCCAGCCCTCGACCCTATGCTCTTACACCTGGTTCACCAGCCTCTTCCTCTGGGGGTCCTTAGAGTCGCCAACTGCAGGGCTGAGAGGGACCCTGGAGCCTGCTTCCCCCGACCCCATTTCACAGATGAGGACAGCGAGGCCCACAGAGGTGGTGGCTTGACCAAGCTCATTGGTGGCAGAGCAGGGAGCAGGTCCCACGAGCCACGAGCCACCATCCCTTCCCTGGAGCTGGCTCCTCTGCCACCTTGCCCCTCACACCCGGGGGACCCACGCCTCACCCTCCCTCCCTCGCCCTCCTCGGGGGACCATCCTGCCCCTCGGCAGGGGACACAGAGCAGCGTCCATCCCCCTGCCCTCTCTGCGCCCCCAGCTCCACACAGGCTGCTTGAGGCTGGCCCTCTGCCTGGGCTGTGGCCCCTGTGACCCGGCCCCTGAGCTCTGACATCTGCCCTTCTACACACAAGTTCACTTGCAGAAGCAGCTCCGCGGCCAGAGCACATCTGACCCCGCCAGCAGGGCCACGGGCACAAGCTCCATGGCGGCCAGGCTGCAATGCCCAGCCCGCCGCCGGGCGCCCTGGGCAGTCACTGCACGCTCGGAGCCTCAGCCCCCGGGACGGGGAATGGCAGGAGCAGCCACTGCCAGACTCCACGGCCACGGCTCCTGCAGCGCGAGCTCCTCCCTCCCAGGGCTGCCCGCCCTTCCATCCCCCCAGCTCCTTCCGGCCGGCCATCTCCAGGACACTGCCCGCATCCTGAAGGCGGCAGGACCCCCTGCAGCCTCAGCTCCACCCTCAAGCACTCCATTGGCTCCCCATCCCTCAGCGCCTGCCCGTTCAGTGCCCTTGGTCGTGAGCCCCAGGAAGATGCTCAGCGGCTCCCTCTGAGCGGCTGGGGGTCCCGGAAAGGCTCCCACGCCGACTGACAGGCTCTCTGTTTGCACAGAATCCTAAACTGGGAAGTTGGAACCAGACTGCCGGGTCCAATCCCAACCTTCCAGCTGTGTGACCTTGGGCAAGGCCCTTAACCTCTCTGGGCTTCAGCTTTCTCCACCGTACAACTGTACCCACCTCACGGGGTAGGTGAGGAGGAAGAGATTCACAGCGTGTGAAGTGCTTAAACGAGGCCCGTACGCAGTAAACGTCGTGGCAGCCATCACCACTGTTACCACCATCAGACCAGTCCATTTCATAGACGAGGAGACTGAAATCCCAAGGGAGAAACGACCTGCCCAAGGTCTCCACGGCTTTCTCTACACGGACACAACAGCCTGTGTCCGAGCTTCCCAAAGTCTGGTCCCCAGACCAGCAGCAGCAGCACCCAGGAGCTCGTTAGAAATGCAGGTTCTGGGAGTGGTGGGTTCGCGGGTTCGGATCCTGGGCTCAGACCTAGCACCGCTCATCAGGCCATGCCGTGGCGGCATCTCACATAGAAGAACCAGAATGAGTTAAAACTAGCATGTACAACTATGTACTGGGGTTTTGGCAAGAAAAAAAAAAAAAAAGAGGAGGATTGGCAACAGATGTTAGCTCAGGGCCAATCTTCCTCACCAAAAAAAGAAAGAAAGAAAGAAATGCAAGTTCTTGGGCCCAGCTGCCTGTTTTGACAAGCCCTCCTCCAGGGGATTCTGACACAGGAGGATGTTCCAGGACCACAGACCTCGCTCACTTCTGCTCAGCCAGGTGGGGAGGCCCGCCCGCCCCCACCTTACCCCATCGCAGGATGCAGCACGATGGCGCGGGGCTCGTCCAGGTCCTCGGACACCAGGATCTTGCGGGAGGTGCCGTTGAGCCGCGTCACCTCGATGCGGTCGGTGCCCGTGTCGGTCCAGTAGAGGTTGCGGGCCACCCAGTCGACGGCGATGCCGTCGGGGTCGTTGATCTCGGTGTTGACCAGCGTCTGTGCCCCCGAGCCGTCCAGGTAGGCCCTGCGGATGGCCCGCACCTCGTCGTCCGTCCAGTACACGTAGCCCTCCAGCGGGTCGTAGTCGATGGCGATGGCGTGCCGGATGTCGTCCACCTGCAGCACGATGTCCGTGAAGTCCGGCGTGTCCAGCGAGATCCTCCGCAGGTCCGTCCGCCGGGCCAGCAGCAGCACCTCCTCGGCCCCTGCGGACACACGAGCGGTGGGGTCGGAGGCCTGTGGCAGGACGGGGGGGCCAGGCCTGGGGTGGCATGGCACAGGAGGGGCTCGGCCAGGTCCCCAGGGGCCTCCTTACAACGACAGGTAATGTTAGGGAACATCTGCCAACATCTTCCTACATGGTCACGAGTTCATCCTCACAAGAGCTCTATGGAAGACCACCTTAGAGATGAGAAAACGGAGGCACAGAGAGGTTAAGCGACCAGCTGAAAGCCACACAGCCCAAGGTTTCAACCACTGTGAAAGAGCCGCCCCACACTCGATCACCCTTCTCCCCTACATGTCCCTCTCCTGGCCACAAACCAGCCCCCAACGACAAGTCCCACCTGGACACTGGGCTCCAGACCCCGCTCGCCGGCCATACTCCTCTCAGAGCCCCCCTGGCGCCCCCGCTTCATGACTCAGCCCAAATGCCACTTCTTCCCTGAAGCCCTCCGCGACCCCCCACCCCCCTCGAAAGGCACGGGGCTCCGCACACGTCATGGCGCCATCCAGTTCCTCCCAGCAGCCGTCCCGCCGATAAGGGTGAGCACCCGGGGCCCGGCGCCATCCTCCTGTCACCCCGGCGGGATCACCATTCCTGACGCCGTTCTGCGCCCTCCCTGCTGGGCCTGATCAGAACTCCAGCAGAAGCGGCACTGAGGGCCTCAGGGGTACCCCCAGCTCTCATTTCAGAGGTTGCTGGGTCAGGACGTGACCCCCGGCCCCCAGAGCTGGGTCACGCACCGTCCACTCATTTGCTCTGGCCCTTTCTGGTCTCAAGGATCTACAGAGCCGAGATGAGCCCCGAGACCACTTCTGGCACTTTGTGGCCACTTGGCTGGTTTGATGAAAAGCCCAGAATGGGGAAGGACCCACTTGAGGTCACACAGGGATGAGCCAGCCTGGCACCTCCCTCACAGCCAGCTCCCCTCAGTGCCGGGTCGAGTTGTGACTCTCACACAACAGATGGCCCTGCGCCCCGGGCCTGGCTTCTTGACACAAGGGCAGGGCCCTCGGAACCCGGGGGTCCTGCTGAGTCGTTCTGGGGTCCCCCGTCCAGGGAACCCCATCCTGCCTCTCCTGCTCCAACGCCCCGAGGTCATAATGCGATTCCTCCACTAGAGGGCGCACACGTGACAGCAACGGCTTCAGAGCCCAGGGCCGGGGAAACTGAGGCAGGTGGTGGGAAAAGGGAGGCGGCGGGCAGTGCTCAGGAGGTGCCCCAAGTGCCCGACCACACTGGAAACCTCCGAGATCAAATTTGGATTTAGTTAGAAGCGTTCGTGCACATTCTCATTCGGTGTCTGCCAGAGGGACGGGAGGGGGATTCTGAGTTCCGACAGACAGTCTTCCTATGGGCTTCACTCCCAGAATGTTCTCTTGACATCTGACCTGTCCTTCAAGGCCGAGGTCACATGCCTCCTCCTCCTCTGACCACACATGCGCACGAGCGTGCATGCACACACACACAAACACACACACACACTGTCCCTCTGCTTGGGGACCGCCCTTACCAGTTCACCAAAATTCTGACACATGCCCCCTTCACTCCCCGCAGCCGCCAGCACAAGGCCACGTCCACAGCAGGTGCCAACAGCCCAGGACGAGCAGACAGAATTCAGGGCAGAAACCTCCTGGCTTGCCTCCACTGTGTGACCTTGGGCAGGTCCCTAACCCTTGCTGAGCCTCAGTTTCCTCATCTATCCTGAAGAACTGTCTGGACCTGATGGTGTCTGAGTCCCTGTCCAGCTGTGACATCAAGGGGACCATAAAATAAGTTCCATGGAGGGTTCCAGCTTAATCTGCCCATACAGGGGGTGGGGGGGGGGCATGTGGAGAAGCCCTCCAGGGCTCCACTAGGAAGAGCCCTGTCCGAGGGGGCATCTGAGAAACACTGCAAAGAGGCCATCCGACTCCCGAGCCGAGGCCGGGGCAGTCTCACTGCCTGAGACGGAAGGGTGTATTTTGAATCCCACGTGATCACACACGTGGCACTTTCACCATGACTCCCCAAGTCCCGGATGGAAACCGACACTCGGTCCCAAAACACAGGTGGAGGCTGTTTCACTTGTCCCTGTTTCCGTGAGCCTTCAGGCACAATCATCTCGTCACACCAACTCGACGTATGATTATGCCCCATTTCACTGAGGAGGAACCTGATGCACAGAGAGGTTAAGCTCTCTACCCAAGGGCACACAGCAGCATGTTGGACAACAATACCCCTCAAACACTTCAATCCCTGGGGCTGGCACACACAGGAGGCCCGAGGTTGACATGCTGCCCAGCTGGCTCAGTCATTCCCCCAGTATCCTTGTGAGCAGTTACCTTAGGCCAGGCCCTGGACCAGGTGACAGGGGTGGGAAGTGGACAAAACAGATAGGGGATCCGCCCCCACCATGCTCCTGGGGTCACAGGGCAGAGAGCTTCAGTGAGCACACAGCCACAAACTGACCGGTGCTAAAAGGGACGCTGGGCTCCAGGGCACACGCAGGAGTCTACGGGGCCCGCTGAGACTGGGGCCTGGCCTCCAGCTCCAGGAGCCTCTGGGATTCACGTGGCTGTGACCATGCAGCTGATTCTGGCAGTGTCCCCTATCGGCACAGAGCCATCGGAGGCTCAGGGTGCCTGGCCGCAGCCCTCAGGGAACCAGGTCAACACGAAGCCCCGAGCACAGGCCGCCACTGGGAGCCCCGTCATCAGCGTTCCTTAGAACGAAGTCTGTGTGGCCGAGGCAGGAATTAAATGTGGGGTGAGTCGGCAGGTGTTACCCGACTCCCCCGGGGGCTCTCGGCCACCGTGGGCTGTGGAGATTTTGAGGTTTTCATTTGAGCTTTGATGGGAAAAATGCAGGGACCAGGACATCCAAGAGAGGGCCGCGGCCGGCTGAGGTCTGAGCAAGGCCCACCCGGCAGTGGGGCGGCGGAGGGTCCAGGGGGCAACTGTGGACACAGAGCCACCGGCCCGGGCTCCTCTGGATGCACGCCACGGCTGCTGCCCGCAGGTCACCCCCGAGGCCGTTTGCAGCGAGGTCCGAGCGGCAGCCCTGGCCTCCGGCCACCCAGGGGTGGGCCCAGGGCCCTGTGCTGGCCATGAGGAGGAGAGGCCACCCCCCTGCCTGGGCCCAGACCCAGAGCCTGGCTAGGAGTTTGTTTAAACACCAGGGAAGTAAACTGTTTAGAAACTAACAGTTTGGCCAAATGGTTTTCTTCGGGGTTGTCTAAACAGACAGCCGGTCCCACAGCGCCGCCCGGGAAAGTGAAACCTCCCCTCGCTGGCCGGGTGGCGGCCAGAGCGTCCCCCACACCGGCCCTCCCTTCCTCCCTGCGCGTGCACACGAGGGACAGAAGGCAGCCTCCCGCCTCGGGGCCGCGCACGGGGCCCGGGCCACCGGCCAGGCTGCGCACAGCCTTTGCTTTGAAGGTCCACGTACCCCCCCCGCCAACATGCATCTGGACCAAGCCGCCCTCGGTCACAGGGACCATCCCTGGGTCAGGCCCAGCATCACGCAGAGAGAGGCAATACCCAGAGAAGGGCTGCTGAAACACTCCCCACATGCTGGGGGCTTCTAACAGCAGAAATGGGTTCCCTCGCAGTTCTGGAGGCCGCAAGTCTGAAATCAAGGTGCTGGCAGGGCCGTGGGGTGGGTCCTTCCTGCCTCTTCCAGCTTCAGGGGCTGCTGGCAATCCTTGCCACTCCTTGGCTTGTGGCAGCCTCGCTCCAATCTCTGTGTCCATCCTCCCAGAGTCTGCTCTGCTGCGTGTCTGTGTCTCAATTTCCCCTCTCATGAGGACGCCAGTCACTGGATTTAGGGACCATGCTGGTCCTGTACGACCTCATCTTAACTCAGTTACAGCAGCAAAGATCCCACTTCCAAGTGAGGGCTCATTCACAGGTCCCAGGGGGTGGGACTTCAACATGTCAACATGCCAAGAGGACGCAATTCAACCACAACACGCAGGGAGCAGAGGGAGCGAGGAAGGGATCCACAAAGGGCAGGCAGGTTCCGGGGAGGGGGAACCTCCAGGCAGAAGGGACAGCACGGGCAACAGCGTGGAGACTGGAGAGTGCCGGGGCCGTCCTGCAGCTGGGGTGGGTGGGGACCTCTCGCTGCCCCCCAGTCAGGTCTGATCTGAGCTGGGTGCCCACTGAGACTGAGTCGTCCCACGGGCCACAGCTCTTCGCTGAGTCGCTTCTGCATGCAGGATGCTGGGCCAGCTCTGAGACCATCCCCGGGTGCAAGGAAGCCTCGTGCCAACGGCACAAGGTGTCTAGAGCGGGGGTCCAGCCACCAGATAAACAGAAGCACCCGGGACAAAGGCCTGGCGGGAAACACATGCAAATGCCCGCAGTGGTTCTCTCTGGACAGTTCCGGTCCTCCTTCGCGGCTCCAGCAGGGGTCTGCACGCGTTCTCTGTAAAGGGCCAGATGGTCCAAGTTCTGGGCTTTGCCGGCCACGACGGCCTCTGTCACCATCACTCAACTCAGCCATTACAGCGGACAAGCCGCCGCAGACGATGCGTAAGCAGATGTGTGCCAAGCCAACTTCACATCTGGACGCTGAAATCTGAATTTGCTGCCATTTTCCCATGTCTCAAAACATTCTGGTGATTTTCTCCTCAACCATGTACAAGATGTAAAAACCATCCTCAGCTGGTGGGCTGCACAAAAAAGGACAGCGAGCCACCTGGCCCACGGGCCGAGGTTTGCTAACCCTGCGTGGGAAGCACATGTGACTTTTACCACATTAGAAAGTAAATTCTAATAACAGACAAAACTGTAAGGGAGAGAGCGGACGTGGTAGAACTCCTGGTCCTCTCCACTCGGTTTTCCCGAAAACCTGAAACTGCACTAAAAACGAAAGTCTATTAATTTTTTTAAGTAAATTAAAAGGCACGTAAGTCAATAAGAAAACCACCCAAACCCCAGCAATAAATAGGCGAAGACCATAAACACAAATTAACAGAAAAAAAACACAGTCAATAAACACGAAAGATGGGCAACTCCTCAATAACATGCAAACAGAACTGAGAGGCGCCTTGCTACCACCTGGGGTCAGAAGACAACACGCAATGTGCGTGCCTCCTGGGGACTGAACCAGCGCATGCTTCCTGCACAGCAACGGGGCTCAGGGACCCTCTGACCTAGAAATTTCCACTGAGAACCCGGCCCAGGGCAGCAGCTGGAAATGCACATGGATTCCTGGTCACAGAAGGTCACCAGGGCTTCCTGATACCAGCAAAACCCAAACCCGAGGTAAACCACCTATAAACAACCTAAATGCACCACCACACAGAGACATGAAATAAATGCAGGTGTTGGGGTGCAGGTCACGACACAGGCTCTGGACACCACACTCTGGGGGAGGCTGATGTGGGAAACGCTGGTGAAACCTGATGAAGTGGGAAAAGTCAGACACCACGCTGCACCCACGACACGAACAGGTCGTGCAGAAACAGGTCTGAATGCGGACACAGAAAAAAGATGGAGAAACACATCACAGCGTTAACAGCGCCTGTCTCTGGGTGGCGAAATTATGGTGGTTTTTATTTTCTCCATTATTTTTTATGATGTTTTCCTTTCTACGGCGAACGCAAACGTGACTTTATAACAAGGAAAATACACAAGACTTTAAAAAACAGATGCAGGCGTTTATCCTTGCAGGAACTCGAGGTCTAGGCGGGAGGCGGGTGTGGACCCCGGGCACAGGGCTTTCTCACTGGGTGAGCTGGGGACGCCTGTTAAATCGCTTCCAGGTTCTGACCAGGTGGGAGGGAAGAACAGGAGAGGAAGGGATGGAGCAGAAGAACCCACAGCCCCCGACAGCCCAGGAGGGGGAGACCTTGTGGGCAGGTCACCCAGGGTGGGGGACATGAAGGGTCCTCATGGTTAATCAACCCTCCACGCCACAAAGTGGGAAAAGGGACCACAGCAGAGTAACAACACATCCCAGGGTGGGGACCGACCAATCAACATGGATGAGAGATGTAGGGCCCCCAGTCTCCCGCCCCCAGCCCCGTCACCTGCACTTTGGCCCTGGCCGTCCAGCAGGCAGAGTGGACATCACAACTGTCCCCCACTGAGCCAACTGCAGCTCCAAGGTCACGGCCCTCCTTGGGAAGGACGCCCCCCGTCCCCCAGAGGCTCATGCCACAAGGCTCCCCCCATGGCCGGCACCACCTCAAGACGTCTGCTTCTACTGGCTTCTTTCCATGCTGGAGACAGATGGCCTCTCTCCACCCCCCTGACACCCACCCCCAGCCACGCTCCCAGCTCTGGGGTCTCCCTCAGCCCCCTCTCGGGCCTGGAGCGTGTGGGCAGAGCCGGGTCCCAGCTCAGGCCGCCGTCCACCCTGTAGTTTCTAAGGCCATAAGCAGCTTCCCAGCTGGCAGGCGGCCAGCTTATTTTTTTTTTTTAGCAATTGATGAAGTCACTCCACTGTCCCCCTGGGGTAAGTGGTTGGACAATCGCTGAGACCACAGCCCGGCACCCCGGCCCAGGAAACCGCGCCGAGTGACCACAGGGTCACAAGGCACAGAGGAAGTGGCCGGGCCGGGCGCTGGCTCTGCTGGAAACCTGAAGCCCAAGCAGCTGTTGGCCTGCACAGCCCACCCCCGGCTCCCGGCGCACACGCGGGAAGGCTGCAGCCCGCCGGGAGGCTGGGCCCCATCTGCACAGCTCTGAAACGGGGAGGTCACTCCTCGGTCCTGAGGCCGGGGGTGGCGAGAGAGCCGCAAGGTCAGTGACAGCCCTGTGACGCCCCCTGAGCCAGCCCCTTCCGCTCCGGTCCCAGGTGTCAGCCCCCCGTGCCGTGTTCCGCCACCTGCCTGTCCGCCCCCCCATGGCTGTTCACCACACAGGCAGCACAGCCCAATAGCCACGCCTGACCTCAGCTCCCAGCCCCATTTCCACAGAGTGACCTTGAGCAGGCAACTTGACCTCTGCCCCCCCACAGGTAAGACTCAGGTGTGGATAAAGCCCCCAGCAAGGCTGGGAGCCCGTGACAAAGCCGGTGAGCCCCCAAGCCTGAGGACACAGCCCCAGCACACGTCCCCCTCCAGGTGGCACTGAACACACACCCGGGGACCCGTCTCGGGCCAGGCTCTCTCTGAACTAGGAACAGAGATGCACCCTGAGGGCTCACGTCACAGAGCGGGTACAGCGCGGGCAATGGCATGGAGGCAGATGCTCAGAGCATGGGTTGGAGGGGAGCGAACAATCCATTTCAATTACAAAGGAGATAAACGGGGAAAAAGATCCTCTGAGTCTCTCTCTGATGACAAGCCGGCAGCCCAAGGCATCAGCCCAGCACATCGGGGCCTCTGGTCACCGCCCCCATGGCACATGGAACTGGGGAGGGCAGAGGCACAGGGCACGGTCAGTGGAACCAAGACAGAGAATCTGCAGCCATCACCAAGGCCCAGAGAGGGCACGAGGGACATGCAGCCAGCAGGGCTGGGGCGGGCGAAGCCTTTCTGGGCAGCGTGGGGGCTCCACCAGGGCCCGTCCCTGTGAGCCGAACTTGACTCCGGAGACAAGAGGAGCCACCTGAGCTCCAGGCCAGTCTGGGGCCAGGCTGGGGCTGCAGTAGCCAAGGGGACACCGGACAGGCTGGAGGGGGACAGGGCCAGCATCAGGGATGGCCGCAGCCTGACTCTGCGGCCGGTGGCCAGGGGGCATCCCCGGAGCTGACCGCACCCAGGAGGCGCGGTTTGGTCTCACCTCCCGGCCCCAGGCTGACGGTTTTCTCTTTCCAAGAATAGGGCCTGCTCCCCTCTCCTCTTTTACTAGATTTAAAAGTTAGTCTTCAGGCTCAGACACAAAAGAGCACATGCTGTGTGCTTCCATTTCCATTGCGTTCCAGAACAGGCAACACTAATCCTCGGGGATAGAAATCAGGACGGCGGCTGCCTCTGTGGAGCGGGGCGGGGGGCTGCAAAGGGCAGCGGGGCGTTTTCCGGGCGGTGGGAAACGTTCTGTCTCTGGATTGGGGTGGTGGTTATGCAGACGTCCACAACTGTTCAAGCTCATCAAAAAATGCACACTTCGAATCTGTGCGTCTTATTGTCTGCAAGTTACGCTGCAATTTCCAAAACAGCAAAGTTAGCGCCCAGGCTCGTTCCACCGTTTCCTGGAACTGTGCGATCTGATTTTCTTGCTATTAAAAATTCACGGTCTGTGGCTGAGAAAAGCAGCTGCCTCCTGCTTGCAGAGTCAACACCAATCACAGCCCGGGCGGCGGCAGCTCGGCCACAACGGCCTCCTTTCTTTTCCCTTTGACCTACTTCCCTGATAAGTGACAAGACAGCCAGACTGGGGACATATGCGCCCCTTTTTCCCGGGGCCCCGAGCTTCGGCTAATCCGCCCAGACAGACGGATGGATGTGAGGGGCTTTGAGACATTGCCCAGTTGTCAGTCTGCCCGTCAGAGGGGACAGTGGACGCCTCTGTTCCTCCCACCGCCAGGGCCAGCCACATCCCCGCCGTCTTTTTGTTTCCCGTCCCCACGAACATCTGTTAAAACTACTTCTTGGCGAGGTGCAGCGGGCGGGCCTGTAAATCACCGGGTGTGCCTCCCACCCATCCCGATGTGCGGCCGCGGCCTCATCTGCAAAGGTCTGGGCGCAGGGCAGACGGGACGGCCCAGCACAGCTCGGCCAGCCCGGCCGGTGAGGCCGCGAGCCCTGGACATAGCCCCGCGAGTCACCTGCCCGGGTCATTCAGGCCCTGAGCAGCAGGGCACACTACCCAGGAGCCCCAGCGATGAAGAACAACGGGAGACCAAAGTCAAAACAACGGGGGCATGTTGCAGAGAGCCGCCGCCGGAGTGAGGGAACACAGGCTCCCTGGGACGGCAGCCTGAACTCCCAAATAAGGCCCAGCTACTGCTGTTTTTAGCCCATTCCGCGTAATTGGAAAAACATGGGGAAAACCCAGGCCAGCTGGGCGCCACCGCACGAGGCGGCTGCAGAAGGGGCGGGAGGCCGGCTGCAGGCCAGGGCCGGAGGATGGCAGCCCGGCCCAGGAGGGGCGCCCTGAGTGCCGGTTCCCTGGGTCAAGAGTCACTGGGCCCTGCAGGAACCAGAGGGTGGCCCCCCAGGTCTCACCCCTGAGCAACGAGGGGCCACTTGCTGTGACTTCCCTCCTGGTCTCAGAACCTACAGGACTCTCACCGGGGCCACTTCAGAGGGGCTGGGGGACCTGAGACACTGCACCTGAGCCCAAAGGAAGGGAGCCCCGAGTCTCATGTCCTGTCTGCATGGGCCCCAGATGGGCATCCTGAAAAGAACTCAATGTGCAACCTCTCATGTGACCCCCCCCAACAGAGCTCAAGGGGGGTCACTCTGCTCTCCCCGCTTCCCAGGCGAGCAGACTGCATATCGGAGGGCTGACCAACCCGGCACGGCAGCGAGAGGGTCCCCCCGCATTCCATCTTCCCCTTCTAGGCAGATGCTTGCATGCCCCTGGGATGTCAGTCCCCCCATTCGTTGGGGTCCAAGCATCACCACCATCTCAGCCCCCTCCCTGGGGAAAGCAAAGGCCCCCGACACAGGGCTGGCTTTCATTTGCTCAAAATCAGGAAAAAGTAGGATTCATGCACATCACAAGAATTTCTTCGTGTTCAACTCTACGAAGCACAAAAAAAGGCCAGACGCCAGGAGCAAGGGCCCCAGGAATCCATGAGTCACACCCGACGCCCTGGCTTCCAATCTCAAGATGTTTCCAGCTGTGCGGGTGGCTCCTGACCCACTGCCTGTCCGCCGGCCTTGGGCACGTGTCAGGTACAGGTCCAGCCCTCCACCTCCCACCCCTGTCCCTTGTCGGGAGCCTCTGATGGCTCAGGCAGGGCAAGCCGGACAAGATACAGAGTCCGAGTATTTTCGACGCAGCCAGGCACCTGCCCCCGACCCCCATCCCTCCCTTCATCCCACGGGAAGGGGAGCCACATGCCCAGTGCCCCCAGGACACACACCTCACTCTTCTGCCTGATGCCCACCTGGCTGTGTGAGGAGGGCGCCCATCCACCCTCCACACCTGCCCAGCTCCTCTTGGCACCACCTGGTCTCGGCGTCTATTTCTGATTCCAAACGTTCAGGGGAAAACTGCTCTCGTGGCATCAAATCAGATTGCCTGCCTGGCTGCAAGTTCAAGTTCAAACTGAAGCACAGCTCCTATCTGTTGGGGGACCAGGCCCTCCTCCCAACTGCCCCATAAATCGGGTACCATTATTGTCCCTTTTTACAGGTGAGGAAACGGAAGCACAGAGAGGCTGAGTCATTTTCCCAAGATCACACAGCTGAGTTCTGAGTTAAGGTATCATAAAACGATGATGTAGAAAGCCATCTCGCCATTGAAAATCAGGTGCTCAAAATTCTGGGTTTGCCTGAAACTGAATTTCCTCAGCACCAGGAAAATCTTTGGCGGGCTCTCCATGACCAACCAAAGCCATCAATGGTGGATGTCGCCTCGGACACCTTCCGTCCTGGAAAAGAGGAAGTCACACCAGCACGGCTACTCTCCACTTCCGTCCTTCCCAGAGGCCCTTCCTCTAGCCCAGGGCCACTTCCTGAGCCCTCACTGTCTGGCCTCGGTCCTTCACTCCCCTGGGACAGTGGCGCTCACGTGATTCCACGGTCAAGAGGAGACCCCCAAGTGACCCCAGGGCCTCCTCTGCCAGCCTCCGAATTCCATCCTCCCACCAGACCCCCCAGCCTTGGAAGGCTCCCCGGTCGCTGCTCCCTTCCTGCCGGCCGGGTGCCCTGCATGAGGTTTCTGCCACAAGAGCCTCAGAGCTTCGGTGTCAGTGGTGACAAACAGCAGGATTTCGTGCTGAGTTTCCTTCATCTTCCCCTTGTGTTACCAGTGACTATCTCCGGGCAGTTTTCACCATCGATACCCAGCACGCCATCCACAGCCAGCATCCACATCCCACACATGTTCACGTCCACGGGGAGGCAAAACCATCCACGCCAGGGGCCGCCGGCAGCCTGGAAGGCCACACGAGAAGAGAAAAACAGCTACGGTGCCCGGGGGACGGGAGGACGGCCTTTGAATCGAATGTTTTCCTATAACGTGACATTTCGTGGCAAGAAAGAAAAACTGGAGGGTGGGAGACTGGCATCCTCAAAGCCCCAGTCTGCTGGTGGGGTCGTCACTTTCTGCGAGGGCTGAAGCACTCGGCCCCATTTGGGCCTCACCCGAGGGCCCCTCTCTGACTCGCTGTGTCTGCCCCCCACACAGACCAAAAGTCCCCCAAGGACGGAATCCGTTTCTCACTCCTGCCCGTCTCCCTCGGGATTAAGAGATACGGAGAGAGATTTTTAGAACCGCCTCCAATTTCCAGACAGCCGTCTCGGTGGCAAACCCTCAAAAGGCTCTGAGAAGCCTCCAGGTTTCTTCTCAACTCCAACTCAAACTTTTAGGGCACCCGGCTGCCTGTGGGGTTCAAAACTTCGACTTTGAACAGGCCCGGGGCAGGGAGTTCCAGAAGCTGCCATCGGCCCCCTGAACCAACCGGACTGTCGGTGGGAATTCCACGGGGTGGGAACCATGCTTAGAAAAACAGGGACAGCGACAGTCATGTTCTCCTGCAAAGCAAGACTCCCGGCCCATCCCTTTTGTCTCCTCTGCGAGCTTTTCCCTCCTTTTGACATAACCACCCTGCCGGGGCATCTGGAGCAAAGGCAGAAAGATGCAGGCTCAGCGTAAAACGTCCCCGCCCAGCCCACACTCCCACCCCAGCTGGGCCCCTCGGAATGACAACAAATCTTCTTCTTCCTCGCGCTTGGCACTCTCCAAGTGAGTTATTTGTAAAAGTGTCCTTCACAGCAGGGGGGCACGAAAACAGTTCTTAGAGACCAGGGAAGGGGGCCCTGAGCAGCTGAATCCCGGGGGAATCCGGGAGCTGGCCGTCCCGGCTGAAGGAGGCCGGGAGCTGGGGATCGGCCCCTGTCCCACAGCATCCGACAGGAAGGACAGGCTCTGCTGCTAATCCACTGCTTCCACCCCACAGGTGTTGTGTCAGCTCCCCACCGCAGAGCTTCCAGCCCCTAGGGCCACCTCCTCCAGGAAGCCCTCCCACCCCAGCCACCTCCTCTACTCTGTACCTTGCCCACCCCTTTCCGAGGAGAGGGCTCCCCAGGGCTGCTCTGGGCCTGGATGTGGAGATGCATAGTCAGCGTGTGCAGAAAGACCACAATGCCCTCACAGGGCTGGACTGCAGAGGGCTCTCCCCAGGGTTCAGAGGCTCAGCTATGGAGACGCTGGGAATAAGGAAGGAGGCAGGGGTCCCTGTGAGCCCACAGCCCCTGCCTCCTCTGGTTGGAAAAGAAATCAGCACAGGGCCCCAACCCAGCGTGTGGGAGGACCCCTGGACGACGGAGGGTCTATCTAAGGAAATCTAGGCCTCCAGCAGACCTGCCGCAGCTCCCTCAGGCCCAACGAGATGATGAGATGCCAAGGCGTGAATGGTGCATGTTGGTGCCGGATACTGTGGACCTACTATGCACCAGGTGCCCTACACAGCGCTTTCGAGTCCTGCTAACACAATGGGTCCTCCACAGCCTCCCTGGGCAGGGGCGGTCTGTGACCCCATCTCTCATACGAGGAAGGGAGGCACAGAGTGACAAGGCCCTGGGCACCATCCCCCCAGATGACCGACCCACAGCCTTCTGCACCCCAGGGCAGCCTGGGCAAGTCCTTTCTGTGACTCCAGGTTTCTCCAGCTGTGCAACTTCCCTGGGCCATGGCCCTGGGATTCTAACTGGGCCCACACCCCATTTTTGCCCACACCCCATATTCCCAGAACTCTGATGCATGAGGGAGCCTCACAGGACCCCTTCATAAAAGCTGCCTGCTTGAGTCCCCCGCATTGGGGCAGGCGCTCCTGCATGATCCACCTTCAGGGGGTCATGTCCACATGCAGCCTGGCTCCAGACACCCCAAGGGGGCAGAGACAGCAACCACACCTGCACCCAGCCATTCCTCTCCCTCTCCCAGAGCAGACATCACCAACAGATCCAACATAGGGCTCAGACAGGCATCACCAATCAATGCCGGCAACAGATACCAGATCCAGATCCCTTTAACTCTAGGGCCAGGACCCAAGCCAGCCCTCTCAGGGCAGTACGACTCGGAAACAGCAAAAACACAAATGGCAGGGACTGGTCCTGTGGCCGAGTGGTTAAGTTTGCACGCTCCGCTTTGGCGGCCCAGGGTTTCGTGGGTTCGGACTTAGCACTGCTCATGAAGCCATGCTGAGGCAGCATCCCACATGCCACAACTAGAAGGACCCACAACTAAAAATATACAACTATGTAGTGGGGGGCTTTGAGGAGAAGAAGAAGAAAAATAAATAAATTTTTAAAGAAACCACAAATGGCACAGAAATGCCCGACAGGGATGGTTCAAAGGTATGACCCCTTGATAAAATAATCTTTGGGCACAAAAACTCATATTTCTGAAGCATAGATACCTCCTGTTATTGCAAATACGAACTGAAGTAAGCAACGTGAAGCTGCGTGGGGTGTGAACATGCAGAGACATACAGAATCACACACGGAAAAACAGCAGAAAAAGACACACCCAAATGTTCACGGACTATCTCCAGACTTCCCTTTAGTTTCTCACACACACCATGCAGATCAGCTATAAGTTTGCAGGGACCACTACAAAAGGAAAACGCGGGGCTCCCTGTTCAAGAATTATGAAGCATTTCAAGTTGGCAACAACAGAGCATTAGACCAAACGTGGGCTCTTCTGGACGCAGGGCCCAGCGTGACTCCACAGACCAAACGCCAGCGATGCTGATGTTGACACCAACCTGCTCCTGCCACAAGGCTGCTTCACATGCTGTTCCTTCTCCCTTCCAGGCCTCTTAGGGATGTCCCCACTGTGCATGACCCTCCCACAGACACTTGGGAAAATAAGGCCCTTTGGGGGGGTTTTGTGGGGGCTGGCACCCTGCACCACTAACAGACCCTTTGGTGTGACAGCCGAGTCTTCAAGGAAGCAGACGCCCTGCCAGGGAGCAGAGGGGCCCTGCCCGCAGCCTGACCACAGGACCATACACATCCTGGGCCACCGCACACAAATACAGACCCCGGCCCACCCACAGCAGAGAGACCAAGAAAACACCCTGGGGTGGGATCCCGTGTGCTCAGGCAGCACACGACAGGCCAGCAGCCGTGGGCAGAGGGAGAAAAGGGTGCTTCAGACCCCGCCCCACGGAGCCCCCACCTCCGAGGTGGAAGCCAGCTGTGCTGGGCCCTGGACGTCCCTGGCTGCATTCCGGATGCGCGTCATTTCCACAAGAGCGCGCTAAGCAGCAGGTGCCTGAAAATCGAGAGGGACAATTCAAAGGTGGTAACACACCCGAAATAAAGAGAACGACTTGTGTGTGGGGAGGCGATCCAAAGAACTCCGTGCGTCCAAAAGCAACTCGCATTAAGAATGTGCTCGCCACCTGGCTTTCCACGGGGCTTATTATGGCCTGAAGACTCCACAGGAGCAGGATGCAAGGATGCAAATGAATTCTAGATTCCGTAGCAATGTGGAAAACGCTTTCGGAAAAGCAGAAGATGGAACCACACTGGGGGCCGCCGTCCTGCACCGTCGGCGTGCACTCAGGAGAGACAAGAAGGCAAACAGACCGAGGGGGGTCCTCCCATTCCCCAACCTCCTCTGACGCTCCAGTTCTTTTTGCAATAGACACAGTTTCTGTTTAATAGGGAAGACAGCGGGCTCTTAGGTTGTGACCGCTGCATGCTGGCAGCGTGCTCGGCACCTGGGGTCTCTGCCTGCCCCCTACAACCTCGTCCTAAGGACATGACGCATGTTCTGAGGTCAGGAATGTGCCTGAGATCACTTATCCGCCGGGCAGCACAGCCCCGATCTGACCTTGAGTCCAAGCTGCTCGGCTGCCAGAGTACACCGGGACACAGCGCCCGCGATGCCTGACCCCACCCCTGGGGAGGCAGACGGTGCCGCGAAGCTCACTGGAGGTCCCCGTGGGCACCCAGGCCAGTGGCCGCCCCCCGCCAGCCGGTCCCCACCGGCGCCCCATCTCACCTGCCTTGCACGTCTTGCCGTTGTCCTGAAGCTGGACGCCAGTGGGGCAGGCACATGTGTAGAAAGGTTCCCTCGGGGACAGCAGGCACAGGTGGGAGCAGCCACCATTGTCCTCCTCACATCGCGTGTGGACTGGGAAAAAAGGGCAGGGTGAGAGAAGGTTCCAGAACAGGACCCTCCACCCCCACCACTCCTGGTGTGTGGCATCCTCTCTGCCCCACTCCCATCCCCCAATCTGCTAAAAGGAACCCTCGTCTTCTTCAGGGCCCCCCCCAGGGGACACCTCCTCCATGCAGGCCACCCTCAGCCTGCCTGCACAGGAACAGTGGGAGCCCCCGGGTCGGTGGGTTCCTGGAGCAGAGGTCTGTCGTATCTTTTTGACATGCTTGGACCCCACAGGCTCTGCACAAATGCTTAGTGGCCACCCCTGGACACCGGGCCGAGGGTCTTGGTGCTGATGACAATGCTTTTCCTTCTCCCAAGCCTTTCCACAACCAACACACAACTGACCTGAACTAGTACTGCCGGCATCTCGCTCTGCCCGGGGCAGGGCGGGCACAGTCCCCTGAAATGAGGGCATCGAACCCAACCCACCGGTTCCCGGAGTGGACACACCGGGTCGTGCCTCTGCCTACCCAACACTGCCTTAGGCCAGGGGCTGGCCTAGGTGTGGACGCGGTTAAGGACCACGACCTTCTCATCGGAAAACCACTCCAGAGAGACCCCCTCCCCCTCGGCACAGACAACAGCTGCCAACCCCAAGCTCCCCCCCTTAAGTTGAAGGTTAGAACCTTCTACAGCACCACGGCCAGAAACCCTGGCCCTGGTCCCTGTGGGAGGAGGTGAGCCTAGGGCTCTGGCCCCACTGGCCGCCTGTCACAGCAGCCCTGAGCCCACGCAACACCAGGACCCCCACCAGGACCCTATGGAGACCCCAGGCTGAGAACTTGATTTAGAGCAGATATCTCATTAAGGAATATGGCACTCCTGTTGGGCCTTGAAAACAGGGCAACTTTCCTTGGGAATCTCTTTGCCGCCTCCACCTCGGAGGATGCTGGGACGGGGACCTGCCTGAAGCAACCCCCACGAGCTCTGCACACGGGCCTCTCCCAGCCTCCAGGCTCCCCTGCCCTGCACACACCTCCCCAGCCCGCCCCTGCCCTGCACACACCTCCCCAGCCCGCCCCTGCCCTGCACACACCTCCCCAGCCCGCCCCTGCCCTGCACAACCTCCCCAGCCCGCCCCTGCCCTGCACACACCTCCCCAGCCCGCCCCTGCCCTGCACAACCTCCCCAGCCCACCCCTGCCCTGCACACACCTCCCCAGCCCGCCCCTGCCCTGCACACACCTCCCCAGCCCGCCCCTGCCCTGCACAACCTCCCCAGCCCGCCCCTGCCCTACACACACCTCCCCAGCCTGCCACCGCCCTGCACAACCTCCCCAGCCCGCCCCTGCCCTGCACACACGTCCCCAGGTCCCCAGCCTGCCCCTGCCCTGCACACACCTCCCTCCTCTCTATCAAGCACCCCTGCTCTCCTCCACTGCTCTGAGGGTCGGCTTCCCCAGACCATGGCTGCCCTTGGGGAGCCCACATGCCCCCTCACCCCCCGCCCCAACTCACAGTAGGGCTGCCGCTCGGGGCTGAGCACTTGAATGTCCATGGGCGAGTAGAGAGCACTCAGGATCTCCTTTCTCTTCTCTCCAGTCCTCTTGTTACAGGCGTGAATGGAGCGGGTCTGCCAGTCCGTCCAGTACAGGGTGTCCCCAGAAAGCGTCAGGGCGAAGGGGTGCGTCAGGCTGCCCTCCACCACCTTCTGCCTGCGGGGGCAGGAGGTAAGGGAGAAGCCATCAGGGGAGGCCCCATGGTCCACATGCTCCCAGCTTCGAGAGCCGTCCATCACCACTGCTGACCCACCGACATCACCCAGGACAACAGCAGCTGTGATGGAGCAGCAGGAGACAGGGGCAGCGCACCCCAGGACGCTCTCCCAGTGTGCAAGGGCGCCTTCCAGACCCAGCCAGCCTCCTGCCATCCCTGACTGCGACAGGGGCGCGGTACCTCCAGCTGCTCCCCATCCCACCTGCTTCGACAACGGTGGCTGCTGGCAAAGGGTCCCACGGAGAAGAAAGAAGGAAGAAAAGTGGCAAGAAGGAAGCCACACCTGGTGACAGAGAGCTGATGACAAGCACGCCTGACCTGTCCCGATGCTCTAGGAACTGGATATAAATCAGAGCACACATGCTTGCTCATTCCTATGATGCCAGGAAGTTCTATTATCAGAGTAAACGAAACTGGATATCAGGACAGAAAAAGCTTTCTCTTCTAGGTATTTCCAGCGCCCAGCAAACGAGGGCTTGCTTTTAACGAGATTATGGACACCGGTGACAGAATGTAATTTTACATAGTGGGGAGCACGTGCGATGATCTGGTTTAATGACCCTCCCCCAACTGTAAGCTCCCTGGAGAGGGGGCTGCGGGTGGGTGGTCACCACGTCCCCAACCCCTGGTACAGCACCTAGGAGGGTAATGCTCAAAAAGTGCTCCTGAATAGCTGAGGCCACTCACGCACGCTCTTTCCTGATCTCACCTGACACTGCCTCGTTTTTGTTTTCTTGACGTCACTTGTAAAAAGATGTGTTGACACAAAATTAACCATTCAAAGTGAATAACTCAGCGATATACAGCAGAGTCACAATGATGTACAACTACCATCTCCATCTAGTTCGCAAACATTTCCATCACTCCACAGGAAAACCCCAAGCCCATTAAGCAGTTACTCCTCATCCCCGCCCACCCAACAACAACCAGTCTTCTCCTGTCTCCAAGGATTTGCCTGTTCTGGACGTTTCACATAAACAGAATCATACGACATGTGATCTTTCGTGTCTGGCTTCTTTCACTGAGCATCGCGTCTCCAAGATTCATCCACGGAACATATGTCAGTATGTCACTACTTTCTACGGCCAAACAGTATTCCACTGCGTGGACAGAGCACGTTTTGTTCATCTGTTCCTAATGCGTCTGTCGGTGGACACGGGGTTGTTGACACCTTTTGGCTATTGGGGATAGTGCTGCTATGGACATTGCATACAAGGATTTATTTCCATACCAGTTTTGAGTTCTAGGGAGTATAACCTAGGAGTGGAATTGCTGGATCCTACGTTAATTCAGTGTTTGCGTTCTGGGGAAGCACCAAGCTGCTGTCCATGACGCGGCATTTTTTGATCAGAGAAGCCGAGCTCGGCCCATCATTTCTGGGGCTGCTCCTCCTCCCCAAGCCCAGCCGAGGCTGGAAGCACGGCGGGAAGCTAGTTCCAGGCCTCAGCTCACCTCGCCCACCCTCGCCCCTGCTCCCAGGACACCCCGTCCTCTCTGGGTGCAGCTCCAGCCATGCGCCCTCTGTCTCCCGTTGGAGCCAGGAGCGCCCCAGGCACACCAGCCTTTATCGACCAACTACTATGCCTAGGCATCATGCCCCAAGCTTCACGTGCGTGGCCACATTGAACCCTCTGACTACCCCTAGAAAGTACAATTACCACCCCCAATCCACACACGAGGCCCCGAGGCTCAGAGCAGGAGTGACCCAGCCACGGTCACGGCTGAGAGGGAGCCGAGCAGGTCGGCTTGGCTCCAGTGCTCACCCTCCTTACCAGCATATCACACTTCCCTTTGACAGCCCTGGGCACGTCCACAAAGAGCAGCTGCCACCTGCATGGCCGGAAGAATCCAGTGGTGACGCAGGCAGAAGAGGGGCTGAGCGTGGGCCCTGTAGTCTCAGTACCTGGGTTCCAATTCTGGCTCTGACTAGCTGTGTGGCCTTGGGTGAGTTCAACTGCCTCTCTGTGCATCCCTATAACAGGAGTTCATAATAGCAAACACTTCATAGGGCTGATGTGAGCATGAAATGAACTGATAAAATGTCCTGGCAAACACCAAGTGCTATGGAAGGGTTAGCCACCATCACCACCACCACTACCATCACCACCACCACTACCATCACCACCACTACCATCATCACCACCACCACCACCACAACCATCACCACCACCACAACCACCATCACCACCACCATCACCACCACCACCACTACCACCACCACCATCATCACCACCACCACTACTACCACCACCATAATCAGTGTCAGTCACCACAACCACTGCTGCCACCATCACCATCACCATCACTACCACCGTGATTATCATGTTTTAAATGCCACTATCATCCCCACAGTCCCCTGTCACTCTCCGTCGACCAGGGCACCTGCAGCCTGCAGCCTCTCCAGCCTCTAATCCACCCCGTAAGCACCAGGATCACTGAGTTCCCCGAGGACCACGGTTCCCCAGGCTGCCCCACTTCCCAAATCTCCAACCAGGCCCCAGGCCAGTCTGTGCCCTGAGGGACAAGGGGAGAGAATGTGTCAAGCCAGCCAGGTGCCTGGCTCAGCTGTAAGAAGAGGTCCAGGAGGAAGTGAGGTCCTGCCACGCTGGAAGCAGATCCTCTGGCCTCAGTCCGGCCTTCACAGGACTGCAACCCTGGCCCGGAGCCTGGCCGTAACCTCAGGACACACCCTGAGGCAGACCCACCCAGCTCAGCTGCTCCTAAGTCCTGAGCTCCCAAAACACGGTTTACTGTTTTAGGCTGCTAAGTTTGGGGGCATTTTTGTTATGCAGCGACGGATAACTCATACACAGGCCTGGAGAAAATGCAGCAAATCTCCTGACGTCCTCACGTCTGTTGCAGTCGGTGTCTGTCTGTATCTGCAGAGATCCATACCCGAGACCTCCCACATGGGATCACCACAGCCTCCAGCACCAGCACCCACACACTCCCCGCCTGGGCCAGGAGCCCCGCCAGCGCGGCAACGGGGTCTATCCTCCCAAGAGGATCCCCAAGACCTGGCACAAGCCAGCAGGCAGCAGCTGGTCAGTGAATAACACCATCACCTGCACACAACAGGGACATTCCTACATCTGAAGCATAATCAAGCAGTGGGGCTGGGAAGCCAAGCTGACCAGAAGGTTCTAAGCAATTACCCGACAAGGAAATAATCCTTTATGCTCACTCATTCATTCCCCTATTTGACTGAGCACCTGCTATGTGGAAGGCTCTCTGGCCTTCAGGGGGCTCATGGGCTGGGGGGACAGAGAGGGCACCGAGAATGGTTCACAGCCCTGTCAGCGCCTTGGGCTTTAGGTCCACAGTCTCTTATCTGCCATTTCAAAATCCAGAAACTCTGAAAACTGAAAACATTTTGTTACTTATTTGGTGGCAAAACCTGTGCGTGGATGCAGGGCTATTTATAGTTTTCTCTCCCACTCAGAATGAACATTGTACATTTTGCTATAAAAATATTCACGTGACAGACGGCAGATGCCGCCAAGACCTTGCTCAAGGTGTGAGGTTAGATGTGGTGTGTGCATTTTACTGCTGTTCTAAGTTCTGACAAGTCCTGAATCCCTCAGGCCCCCAGGGTTTCAGATACGAGACCATGGGCCTGAGTGAAGCTCGGACCAGCTGAGGGTCTGGCGACAGCTGGGGTACAGTGGGGACCCGCAGGTAGGCGGCCACGTACCGGAATGAGCCATCCAGGTTGGCGCGGTGAATGAAGCTGAGCTTGGCATCGGCCCAGTAAAGCTTCTGCTCCTCCAGGTCGATGGTCAGCCCGTTGGGCCAGTAAATGTCCGAGTCCACGATGATCTTCCGGGTGCTGCCGTCCATCCCTGCCCGCTCGATTCGGGGGGTCTCACCCCAGTCTGTCCAGTACATGTACCTGATGAGGGGAATAGAGGCACGAGGGCAGAAAGCTGACACAAATCTGCTTTCCACCTCTGTCTTCTGTCTACACGGCGCAAACATGAAACAGAGACTGAATTTGCCCTAGGCTCTCACCCAAACAAGGTAACCAATGTTTAGGGCTTGGGGCATTATTGTTTCCCATTTGTCTTCTAAGCAGCTGGTGATACATTAATTTTTAAACAAAGTTAGGTAATCAGATACACAGTCTCCAACCTGTTCTCCGTTAGCAACATACCCTGGGTATCCTCTCTTCTCACCAATAGAAATCTTCCTTGTTCTTTTAATGGCAATATAGTTCTCTAAATTATTTAAGTCACTCCCCCTTGGACAGCTGAGTTGTTTCCGATTTTTTGCTACTATGAAAATGCTGTAAATGAACCTCTAAAAGGTAATTAAAAATGTAGAATGGATACAACTTACTGAGCACTAAAAAGAAATGAACTATTAAGCTATGAAGAGGCACGGACAAACCTTAAAGGCAAGTTATGAAGTGAAAGAAACCAATATGAAAAGGCCACATACTGTCTGATTCCAACTTTATGACGTTCTGGAAAAGGCAAAACTAAGGAGACGATGAAAAGCTCAGGGGCTGCCGGGGATGGGAGAGGGATGAACAGGTGGGGCACAGGGCACTTTGGGGCAGTGACACTGTTTTGTAGGATGCTACAACGGTGGACACGCGGCATTAAAGCTTTGTCTGGACCCACAGAATGCACATGGGTATGTGGGACTCTCTGTACCTTCCCCCGAGTTTTGCTGTGAACCTAAAACTGCTTTGAAAAAAATTACGTCTCTTAAACACACACACACACAGGCGGGTGCACACTGAAGTGATGGCAACAGCTATTCCTGGGAGGGTCTGTGGGTGACCCGGCTCTGCTCATCCACATTCTCAAGTTTCCAGTGAGAAGCAGCCACCACACATCCACGAGAAAGTGCCACATCCCTAAAAGGCTTCCTTATGTGATGTCCCACCAAGTGAGCAGAGATAATATACTGCAATACCAGGCGTCCGGGGTGACGGGTTCAAACCCCGCCAGCTCCCGGGGGCCAGGCCGGCCACGGAGCGAGGCGCCCACCGATGTGAGCCTGGAGGCTGGGCACGGCTCCTCAGTGGAGACCAGAGAGGAAAACACCAGTCTGGAAGACACGAGTCCCCTGGGTTCCATCCCAGGCAGCGTGGACGAGCCACGGGACACAAGGCATGGCAGGTCTGTTTCATTTTGTCTACCCAGCAGCTCTTCTCCACAGAGGAGGCGGACGGTGCCCAATTTCCCTTTGAGGGACCCTCTCCCACTGGCGGTCCATGTAACTCCCCACTCCCCGCCCCCCAGGGTGGGCATGGATGGGTCCTGGCCATCAGCAAATCCATTACTCCGCCTGAGTGACCGCTCTAGAGACAGGAGGCTCATTCACGCCCAGCCAATGGGAGCCCCGCTGGAACCCCGACTGAGGACAGCAGGGGAGCCACCTGTGCCATCAGTGGGAGGGCCCACCGGGGGCGCAAGCCCAGTGGGGAGAGGTGGTGCCTGCAAGCTGAGTGAGTCAGAGAACAGTGGCGCTTCTCAGATGCCCTATTCTGTGGGCCCAGAGACCCTTCTCTTCCAGCTGCTTCCGTGACCAGCAAGTCCCCCCACTGCTCTTCGCCTCCACTTCCAGAGATAAAACCTCGTCCAGTTACAGCAAACCCTGAGCGGCGGCCACCAGGGACCAGCGCGGTCTTCAGGGACGTGGGAGAACAGGCTCAGCCTTGCCCCTTGGGGGCCTCTGTCCAGTGGGAGAGGGAAAAGATACACACGCAGCTGCCACCTCTCCCCCCGACGGGAGCTCAGCGGCCACCCACTTCCATGGAGCCAGGCAGGCTTCCCAGACGGGCATGATTTCCAAGCCGGGGCTGCTGCCACCTGCCGGAGGAGTCGTGCCGAGATTAACACGAACGAGCTTGCAGGGGCTCCGTACAAAACATACCCACCTCCCGGCACGGTGGCCACACAACAACTGCACCCAGCTGTTGTCGCCAAGCTCCCCTCCTCTCCAGACCCAGTGGGGACAGACAGGAGAGAGCGTGCTTCATCCAGACACCTCTCCAAAAAGCCTCTCTTGCGCTCTCTCCTTTGCATCTAGAGAGAACTCGACTGACCCAGGGAAAGTGACAACTACTAGCCCCATTGGACAGATGAGAAAACTGAGGCTCCAAAAGGCTGACCTGCACCAGGTCACACGCCAGGGGCGCCGGGAGCACAGCGTGTTTCTCTGGCTAAGGCCAGAGCCTGGCCGTCATATGACTCACCCCTCGCCTGCTGGCCGGGGCTGTTGTGAACTTTTCCTGGCAGTCCCAGCTCGCAGGTGCTGTCGGCCAGCTCGGCCAAGGCTCCCGCGGGCTGGTGCACGCGCCTCCCTTTCCCTGTGCTCTTGCCACCCCCCGCAGCCTGGACAGGGCCCAGCCCCCCCAGGAAGGTAGCAGGAGCTTGGGTCTCAGAGCCAGCCCAGCCCCTCCTGCCCTCCCCGAATGCTCCACGGCGGCCAAGGGGAAGGCTCCGGATCTCAGCGAGGAGCATAATTCAAATTCCTTCCCCCGGGTTTCATAACAGAGGCCCGCTGGTTTCCTTAAATGGGGAATCTGCGAGCCACTCCGCGACGGGGCCCGGCTGGCGTGGACGCGCTCTTGCAGAGTCCTCAGCACTGCCACAGGCCCCGCCAGATCCCACGGAGGAAGACCAGCTTCCGAAGAGAAACGCTGCCGCCCAGGCTCGGAGAGAGGCTGGCTGCGGCTGTGGTTGTGGGTTATTTTAGAGAGGGGCCATTTTGCATCTCAAACAGGGGGTTGGGTTTCAGCCAGGCTTTAACTGGAGACCCAGCAGCCTCGGCAGCCCCTCGTGGGCTGGGACAGGTCTGGGCGTCCTCCCAGGGCTGGGCTGGTGTCAGCCTGGTCCAGGGACTCGGGGCCAGAGGGTCCTCCCCAGGGTGCACGCTGCCACCCCGTGGGCACCTGGCGCTGGTGCCTTCCTCCACCCAGCCGGGACGCCTGTGCTTTGCCACCCGCGCAGCCGAAACTGCACCAAGTCCCATCCCCAGGGCCCGTGGGCCCTCCTGGCTGTGGGCTCTTGGTCACATGCACACGGAGGTGGACATTCGGACCGAGAACCTTCCATCCTGATGACGGCCGGGGTGGGTATCCCTCATCTGAGGAAGGACCCCGGGGGGAGAGCATCACAGGAGGGCACAAGGAGGTGGCAGGGGCTCCAATGGGGCCCAGAGGAGGCAAAGCTGCCTCTGTCAATCTCGTGCCTGCAACCAGGACGGAGGACAAAACCCACTGTCCCCATTCTCAGGACAGCGGTCCTGCCCCCAGGACTCAGAGCTTAAACTCGTGCAGGGGACCACGTTCGGGTCAATATTTGGTGAGAATGGGGGTGCCGCCGTTGGCTTCTATGCACTGGCCTGGACTCCCCTCTCCTAGGCAACGCGGTGCCTAAGGCGACAGAGCTGGCATCTCAAACCTCAACCACATTCACAAGCAAACTTGAGGACCACAAACTTCAAGCTCATTCACAGATGAACCTGGGGACCACAGTCCAGCATTCTCAACCACATTCAATTTGGGGAGTGGGGACCACCACTGCCATCTTCACTCCCTTCCTCATCAGATGTGTTACTGGGGCGGGGGAAGGCAGGGCCTCATAACCCTGCCCAGGACATCAGCACCAAAGTCTACTCTGCCCCAGGGGGCAGGGGTGTGATCGCAAGGAGATCTGGGGGAGAATTCAGAAGCAAGATCAGAAAGGATTTCAAACACTTAATAAGAAAAACCAGAGCCAGAGACTGACTGGCTCCCAGAGATGGTGCAAAGAAAGCCAGCCTGGATGGGAGCGTGAAGACTGCTCCCAACCCAGCACCAAGCACCTCCCAACTGAGTGCCAAGCACCTCCCAACCGAGTACCAAGCTCTTCACAACTGAGCACCAAGCACCTCCCAACCAAGCACCAAGCACCAAGCTCCTCACAACTGAGCACCAAGCACCCTCCAACAGAGTACCAAGCTCCTCACAACTGAGCAACAAGCACCTCCCAACCAAGAAGGTAAAAGGCCATGAGGAAGGAAAAAAGAGGAATAAGAGCACGGATGTGGAGATTATATTTCAGCTGACAGGGAGGGGCATTTTTAGTATAACAACAGCTAACTAACATGTATTGAACCCATTAATTGTTCTTGGCATTTTCTACATGACATGTGACATGGTCACACCTCTGTACAGATGGGGACATTGAGGCACAGAGCAGCACCCTGCCATCCTTGCTTCTTGTCTCTCTCCAACCTACATGCAAAGTGCCAGCAAATCCAGTTGGTTCTGTCTTCAAAATGGATCCCAAATATGGCCACTTCTCACCCCCAGCCCACTACCTCTCTGGTCCAGGCTGCTACCCTCTATTGCCAGGATCACAGTAACAGCCACTAACGGAGCTCCCTGTTTCCGGCCCAAAGTCGACTCCCACTCCAACAGCCAGAGGGACCCCCTTGAGCATGAGTCAGACGGGTGACTGCTCCACTCGAAACCTGATTTGTCTCCTCTTCCCACTTTATGTATCCTCCCCTGCCCCTCCCTCACTCCACTATAGCCCCTCCAACACCTCCAGCCCCTCCTACCCCAGGGCCTTTGCACTGGCTGTTCCTCCACCTGGAATACTCTTCTCCCAGATGGCTGCATGGCTCTCACCCTCATCTGCTCCAGGTCTCTGCTCAAACGATACTAAGAGAACTTCCCAGGCAGGCTGCCAACCTACAATGGGAAGCCCCTCACCTCGCCCTCCCAGAGCTCAGGCCCTGTTTTACTCTCTGTGGCACACATCCCTCTTGGAAACATCTGTTTACGGTCTTCTCCTCGCAGTGCATCGTAAGGACCTCGAAGCTGCTCCCTTCAGCCTCTATAGCCACCGACGGATGCCCTCTCTCAGCCAGGGAGACTCGGCCACGCCAGCCACCTGCTCCTGGCAGGTGGTCAGTGACTCCAGGGGTGCTGGAGCCACAGTGCTGCGTGGGAGACGTCTGACACACGGACGGTTCGCCAGGCAGCATGGAGACCATCCTGGAAGGTCAGGCTGGCCCCCGGGCAGCTCAGCCCACTTGGAGGGGGGGCAAGAGAGGCCTACAGGGACGTCACTGCCTGGCATGGCCCCCCTGGGACGCTCTTCTGGTGGTGGGGGCACCAGGCTCTTCTGGCCTGACTTCAGGGGGTCAGACAGCAGGACCATAAAGTCCACCCCATCCTACTGCTGGTGTGTGTGCACACTGATCCGTGCACACCCTCACATGCACACACATGTACCCACACTGGAACATGCACAGAGGCTCACACCCTCCCACTGCCACACTCAGTGGCTCAGACACACCTGCGTGCAAGTGCACACACGCACATTCAGTTTGTACACAAACCAGCCAGCTTTAAAAGTCGCCAGCACTTCCCCGACGTCAGAAGCCAGTCTAGAGCACTTTCGAAGTCAACACACCAAGAGCCCCTGTGGACAGAGGTTTGCTCGGCCACCACAGCGCCCTTCACCCGGCCTCCGCCCCAAGTGCCCCGAACACCAGCCTCAGTGGGACAGGCCTCTGACTCCTGGGCCTGTCATTGCGCCCGCCCCAGGGCAGGCTGACACGCCCCTCCGGCTTGGCCTCCAGGCAGCACAGCCAGCATCACCCCCAGGACAGGGGAGGGCACACTCACGGGCAGCAGTAAGTTGGTGGCATCAGGACCAGAGCCAGGGGTCCTACTGAGTTTCTGTTCGAGATCTCAGAGACAGCAGAGAGTGGACAGACAGTGGGTCGGTCACTGACTGTGGGCAGGTGGCTGGCTTGGTGCAGTCCAAGTAACAGTGTGTCCTTCCCAGGCTGCGGGAGGAGGGGACCGAGGGCCAAGGAGTGACTGAGCAAACAGCTCTTGCTTGGAAAAGGCTAGAATGAGTGTGGCCTGGCTGGCCAGCGGAGCTCGGCCATCTCCCCACAATCTCACCATCCCAGCCTTCAACTCCGAGTATGTTCTTAGCTTTACCGCCACCCACAAACGCGACCTGGCCCTCGTGGCCGGGCCCTGAGCCTTCATGGGCCTCAGTGAGCTCAGAAAGGGGAGCAGAAAGCTTCTGGAAGAGACTAGAGAAACAACCCCTCAGCAAGTTCTACTTTTGGATGAGGAGTTTCGCTTTTTCCACCCGTTTTCTGCTAATGCAGTTACAAAGGGGTGAAAGGTGCAGATGCCAAGGGTTAAGCGTCCGCACCTGTCAGACCCCGTTATGCACGCAACAGAGATGGGTAATGGTTCAAGTCCACGGCCAAGCATGGCATCACCTCTGACAAAGTAAGTTTAACAAAGAAATGTAACTATGGAACATCAAGGGGAAAAAACTCTCAGTAAATTCTGAAAGGCAAACTCATTTCAAGATTGCCAGGTTTTCTCTAAAAAAGGTACTTCGGCTCAAGTAAGTTCAAGAGAGAAACCATGTCCCGCCCAACCCTCCCGAGGGGAGAGGCAGCTGGGTTTACCCATGAGCAGGGTCCAAGGCGATGGCCCGCGGCTGGTCAAGGTCCTGCCAGAAGAGGACCTTGCGTGACGTTCCGTTGAGGTTGGCCACCTCGATGCGATTGGTCTCCGAGTCCGTCCAGTACAGCTTCTTGCCAACCCAGTCGCAGGCCAGGCCGTCGGGCGACACCAGGCCGGAGATGACCACGTTCTGCACGGCGGCCCCCGTCTGGTTCAGGTAGGTCTGCTTGATGGCCTCCTCGCTCACGTCCGTCCAGTACACGGCTCCCTTGGAGAACTGGAAATCGACCGCGGCCGCGTCCTCCAGGCCGCTGACCACGATGGTGGACTCCAGCTTGACTCCGCCGGCGTCCACCAGCCGCACGTCCCGGCGGTTGGCAAACAACAGGAGAGGTGAGGCTGTGGGGGTGGAAGCAAACCGTGAGGACCGCTGGCCGAGCCGCAGGCCGCACAGCTCAAGACAGGTGGCTGCGGGCACGAAGCACTCCTGGCACCCGCCCACCCGTGTCCAAGGCTCTCCGGCTCCTTCCTTCCACTCCCTAAGGTGCCGCCAGAAAGGAGCCCGGGCAGGCCCCAGCCACACCGTTCAGAGGCTCTGTCAACACAGCAAACAGTGCTGTTGCTACTGAAACCACCGAGAGCTGCCGTCCCTCCCACCCAGGCCTGGGCGACTCTTCCTGCCACGCCCACCACCTCATACACAGATGCCACGACCAGGTCACACGGGTCCTCTGGGGGCTGCAGAGAAATCACATCATCCTGGTCACCCTGACGCAGGGGAGGGGACACAAGGCACAGCCCTGGCCACGCTGCCCAGGAGAGGCCCGGCTGGGATCAGAAGTCCAGGCCAGACGGAGCCTCACGATTCCCTTACAATTCCCTTCCTGTGGCCTCAGGTTCCCACTCCGGAATGCCACCCCAAACCCCTTCGACAGCTCCGCGCGCTGCTCAGAGGAAGGTCAGGCTGCCGGGACGAGGGCCCAGCTCAGATCCCAGCCCCTCCTCTGCAGGACGGGAGGACGTGGGGAGGACTCGAGGTCAGGACCGTCTACGGGGCTCTGCCACTCCCGCCATCACCACTGCCATCACCGCTATGTCAGCTCTACAATTCTTTGCGGCAGGAAAGGACACTGTAAAAATCAAACAATGGGATGGGGCAACCGCATCTGAGCTGGACATCCCGACCTCTTGTAAGGGAGAGATGGCCTCCCAAAACATCTGTCCCCAAATCTCAACCCCACCCCGGCCCCAAGCAGGTGCAAACGTATAATAAAGAACACACGTTGTCACAGGCTGACAGCTCTGTGCAGTTCACACGCCGTACACAGAGCTCCAAGCCTCCTGCGCACACTGCGCACAGGCGTGGGCCGTGATGACATTATTCCCATTTCACAGAAGGGGCAGATAAGGCTTCGAGAGAAGCCTGCACGGCCAGGTTCGCCTCTGCATTTTGGAACACTCGTCACGTGCTGGCTGCACGAGTGTATTCGGTTTGTCAAAATGCATCACTTTTCTGTGGATAAGGCCTTCCATAAAAAGTTGTTAAAAATTAAAAATGGAACATTCCCTGTTTTCCCAGCTGCTCACGAGAATCCTCCCCAACATGCTGAGGGTCCTAGTGGACGCTGCACTCCAGAAGGCCCATCTGACCATCTAAGAACGCCCCTGCCCGCCCCCCGCCCACCAGCACGCAGCAGCTGCTCTCTAAATGCATCTCACTCACCCACCCCGCCTGCACACCCCAACTTCAAGACAGTGAGTCACCTTTGCCTGGAGAGAGGTGAAAAGGAAAAGAGGGGGCTTCCCAGAAGGGTCTGGATCCCGACCCCCAGGCAGAGGCTCCAGGGAGAGGAACAGCAGCGACACTCACCCCCAGAGGCCCGGCTGACAGTCGGGTACCATCTGGGGGTCAGAGGTTGGCAGGCTGTATAGGGCAGTGGGAGACGGGGACGACACTGAGGATCAGGGAGGGTCCAGAACTTTGAGAGGAGGGAGAATCAGTGAAGACGGGAGGCAGGGACCTTCCCAGGGAAGAGGGTCGTGTGCGGGATCTGGAGGGCACGGCGGCAGCAGCCAGAGCCGGCACAAACAAAAGACACCCCACGGCACAGCCAGAGAACTCGGCACTCCCACACCATGTTCCCATCCATCGCCACCACCGGAGCTGGGATTATCCGTAATCCCATCTCACCCGTGAGGTTGACGGTGCCAGGCTCCCCAGCTCCCGGAGGCAACGTCCCCTGGCTCGTCCCCACTCATCCAGCAAAGGCGTGACCTGCCCAGGCATGCAGTGGTTCTTAACCTTCCGGGGGTCACAAAGCCCCTGAGAAGCTGATCCTCTCCTGAGAAACGGACACACACAGGCGTGCACACGGTGCTGTCGCCAAGGGCCCCAGGGTGGCCCCGCTCCAGCCTGAGCACCTCTTGTTAAAAGCAAGTAGGGAGAAGAAAGCTGACTTCTCTTTCTACCTTAAATTAGCGCCTCTGGACGACAAGAAAAGGGATTGTCTCAAGAGGGAGTAAGCTCCCCGTGGCCACAGGTATTCAAGCGGAAGTGGTAACTGCAGGTGAGGGATGAGATTCACCAGGTGGATGGCCCTCAGACAAGGAGTCTCTGATCAGCCGCTTTCCAGACAGAAGGGAGGCGCTGCGGAGGGAGGTACCCCTGGGGTGGGGGGGGGGGGCAAGTCGCCAGCCCCAACTGTTGTCCAGAAACCCAGGAAACACTTCCCCACAGCAGAGGTCCCAGAGGACCGGGGCGCAGGGGCCGGGGAAGCGGGGCACAGGGAGCTCTTGGAAGCTGCCCCAGGCGCAAAACATCCTTGGTGCGCTCTGTTCTTTCTCCCCGAACTGGAAAGACCACATTTTCCCCCCCAGTTTACACTCTGGGCAGTTCAGGTGCGCCCTTCAAAGGCCGGCCGCGGGTGGGGGGAGGCTGTCAATTTCCTGTGCTTTTTGGGCCTCGGGGAGGGGAGCCGGCTGGCGGGCGCGGGTGTGGGCTTGGCAGGCAGGCTCTCCCCAGGAGGAGCTGCTCCTGCTCCGAGACGTTTAGCAACCACCCACACTCCACTCTGAAGTGTTAGAGGCGCCCACTTCAGATTCCGTCACCTGAGGAACTCACGGGGCGGTGGGGAGCGCCTTCCCCAGCCGGCACAGGCCGCGCCTGCTCCCCAGTCCCCTCTTCTGGGCCTGGGCAACTCAGGCTAACGCCCCACGTGCTCTGGCCCATCGGGGAGACGTGGCCTCCTCTGGGCTCCCTCCTCTCCCACTGGCAGAGAGAGGCCGGGCCAGGATGGACAGAGGGAAGCCAGCCCGCGGGGGGGATGCGGGCAGGAGGACAGCCGAGGAGAAATGTGAGAAAAGGGCATCAGGACAGGCGGCCACAAGGAGTGGTGCACTGGGCCGCGACCGGGACGGAGCGTCATGTAGCACACACACCCCCCGTCTGGGCACAGGCAACTGAACCAAGAACCCGCACTCATGTCCTATATTCCAGTGAGGGAACAGACAATAAGCAATAAATCTAATAGATGAGGCAAGGTCAGTACCTCGGAACATCAACGCTGTGGTTGGAAAAACAGCAGGGAAAAGGGTTTGGGAGAGGGGGGCTGCCATTTCACAGAAGATGGTCGGGAGGTCTCACTGAGAAAGTGACAGCTGGGCAAAGACCTGAAGAGGGTGAGGGAGGGCCCGAGGGAGAGTGTCCCCTGCAGAGGGAACAGCCAGTGCAAAGGTCCTGGGGTGGGACATGCGGGACAGCAGCAGACGCTGGTCCTATGTGCTCCTTCCCCAGGTGCCCATGTGCAGGAGAACCTCTCACCTCCCAGCCCACTGCACGTCAGGGGTCACGGTTGCATATCCCCCAGGTGAGGAGACTACAGCTCTTGGAAAGGTGACTTGACCTGCCCAGTCACTCCACCCAAGGATCGTGGCTTGACTGGTGGCCTGAGCTTCGGGGCAGTGAGAAGAAATGATATAATGCAAGAAGGAAGGGCGGGCAGGATGGACAGGACAGAGCCGCTGGCCCAGCCACCACAGCGACCCAGGACCCACGCGGAGTCACCATAAAAACCAGACAGATTGTCACCTGGTGGCCACAGATGCCAGAACAGCCCTTTCAGAAAACACCGTGTCAGCTGGTATTAAGCACCATGGAAATGTTGAAGCCTTCTCCCCAGGAATCACCCTCCCAGGAATTTATCCCAAGGAACACCTGGAGGAAGGAAAAGATTCTAGTCACAATATTTGCTGCAGCCTTACTCACAATAAGAAAAAATAAACAAGAAAATACCTCCAATGGCACAGCTAACCAGACTGTCCTCTCAGTGGAAAGTTGCGTCCATTAACGCAGTAAGAAAAACGCGTGCAGTCACACCAGAAAGTGTGTAAGATGTCCTGTTAGGTCCACACACACGCAACGGAACTATAAACCCTGATTTGAACTAGAATTGCAGTTATGAGAGAGTGCTAGGTGGGGACAAACACGGGAACGGAGACTGGACAAGGGAAAGACGACCTCACAGAGTGTCTGGGTAAACATATTTTTAAAGTTTTTGAACCCCAAATTCCACACGTGTTGTGATGAAGTTGATTGTGCAAATACGATTTTCAGGATCATATATCACAAGGGCACACAGACCAGGTTGGACCCCCGCGTGGGAGCCCCGAAGCCAGCTCAGGGTGACAGCTCAGAGCTGCCCCGGCTCAGACCTGGCCCACCCGACCTCAACATCCCGTCTGTGAAATGGGAGTAATTCCTGCACCCTTACATGAGAGACTGTGAGGCTGAAAGAGGACAATTCATACAAAGGTCCATTTTAAACACTCCATAAATAACAGTCAGGGTGGTGGTGGTTGTAATTAATTAAACGTTGCACTCATCCAGCCCAGGGCCAGCTTGGCTAGAAAGGAAAGCACGTGCACACAGACTCAGGGGCCCGGGTTCAAATCCCAGCCTGGACTCCAGCTGTGAGATTTGGGGTAACACATCTCATCTCCACTCTGAGCCTCAGTTTCCTCATCTATAAAGCCAAAAATGGTAGCTGTTCTTAAAAGGCACCACTGGCTGCTGTGGAAAGAAGTTGGCAATTTCTTCCCAAAAGTTACGCATGGTTACCACGTGACCTGGCAATTCCACTCCTCGGCACATGCCCAAAAGAACCGAAAACAGGGACTCCAATGAACACACGTTCACAGCAGCGCCACTCACAACAGACAGAAGGTAGAAGCAGCCCAAGGGTCCATCAACAGATGAATGGATGGACACAATGTGCTCTATCCACACGACGGAATATTACTCAGCCATAAAAAGGGATGAAGCACTGACAGACACTACCACACGGGTGAACCTTGAGAACACAATGCTACATGAAGAAGCCAGACACAAAAGGCCACGTGTTGTAGGATTCCATCCACTCGAAACGTCCCGAACAGGCAAATCCATAGAGACAGACAGCAGATTCGTGGTTGCCATGGGCTGGGGTGGGGGGTAGGGAGGAATGAGGACTAACTGTTTAATGGGTATGGTGTTTCCTTTGGGAACGTTCTGGAATGAGACAGAAGTTGTGGCTATACATTGTGAATGGACTAAATTCCACTGAATTATTCACTTTGAAATGGTTTAATCTCACGTTATGTGAAGTTTGCCTCCATAAATCAATAATTTTTTTAAAGGCCACGCCGCATCGAGAGCCTGGTGAATTCCCTGTGACAGGCTTCCTTCACCCTGGCTTCCCAGTCGGTTTAATCAGGAGCAGATGACCCCGTCCGCGACCCTGGATTGACACAGCCCCTTCTCGGCACAGCCCTCCGGACGGCCCACAAGGTCCTGTGTGGCTTCTTGCACCTCCCTGGTAGGGGAGCGGGAGCAGACCATCCCCACCTATTTCCAGGGTGGCTCTGACGTCCCCAGCACCCTCGGCCAATCAGCGTCAGACAAAGGCCACTCTCTCCCCTCCCACCTCGGGTCCCAGGACCCCTGATTCACTGACCGTCTCTACCGCAGCGGAACCGGAGTCTGGAAATCCCAGCGCCAGCCATCCCGGCTCACCCACGTAAGCCCAGCCGGGATTTCTATATAGAATTCACAGCAGATGGCATGGCTTCCGTTCCGATAGTCCGGACGGGACACCGTTCACATGGTTACACCAAACACAACCCGACCCGAGGGAACCCGATCCCCTGCTTCTACACCCAAATCAGCCACATTTTTAGGACAGGCCTCACGACAGACACCAAGCGTAAGTTACACTGCCCATTGGAGCAGGCTGGAGCCGGGACACGACCCACGGCTTTATCCGTCAGGAACGGTCCTTCGTCCTGCGCCAGCCCTGGGGGGAAGGCCAAGAAACGGAAGACAAGGTGGGGCCACGTTCGAGGAGCCTGTAGTTCAGTTGGGCAGGACACACACTGCACACACATGCGCACGTCCATGCACACCGTTGAACAACCACCTATGCAAGAGGACAGGGCAGATGAGTGACATGGACAGGAGGTGCCTGGAGGAGAAAGAGCTGTCAGGTGGTCCCGGGAGGCTTCCTGGAGGAGGAAGAGCTGGCTCTGGGTGGTCCTGGCAGGCTGCCTGGAGGAGGGGAGATGGGAACCTGGAAGTATGAACAAGACTTAGCGAATGCCAAGTATGCCCTGGCCCGACACCAAGATGCATCCATGCACTCAAGTTAATTAATTCTGTTCACAATGGCTCACAAACAACTTCTGTGACGCCTCCGGGTGCCTTCTAGCTTGAGTTCTGGGTATTCATGCTACCCACCCTGGGCACCTCCTCAGGCTCCTACCCCCAGGGGGAGGGGTTCCTCCTTGCCACCTCTGTTAGGCGCCATACCTCCTAGGTCCACTCCTGCCTTCCCACCGCTGTTCTCTTGCCTGCTTGTCCAGCCCTGCGCCAGCACCACGTGCCCAGGCAAGAAGGCTTTCCAACCAGCCCCGACGCCTGGTGGAGCCAGGTCCTCCTGACTCACATCCTCCAGGAGGTCCCGGCTGTCCCGGGCCCACCGCACCCCCTTACACAGTTTACAGCCAGCTTCCCAAGTGCCACAAAATCTCAGCCAGGATTGCTTACGGCATCTTATTTAAAGTTTTATAAGATGAAAAAGCAAAGATATCGCCGCTCAGCTGGTGGGAGAGAGAGTGCGATGCAATGATTCACTGTCGTTTGTGCTGGCAAAACCCTGCTCTGCACAGTTCATTAAAGGACGGTGGGGGACGGGCGGAGGTGACGGCTGCACAGCCATGTGGATGCACTTCATGTACGGAACTGGACCCTTTGAAGGGGTTAAGAGGGTCAATTTTACGTTCAGTGCATTTTAACACAACTCAAAATAATCATATAAATAAAAACGGATGGTGTAGTCATATTACAGGATATTATCAGCTAATCAAAAGAATGGCTTAGAACTATGGTTGCAGCCTTCATTCAGGATTTTGTTTTTAAAAGTTGGCTGGTCCTTAAAGCGCTCCCATGACATACGATTTAGCCGTTTATTGAAGCCAGTATAGACTCCTCTATTCCTATTTTGTTAAGTGGCTTAAGATCCAATATTCTCATTTATTTGGATGGTCAAACTGTCCTAGATTTGGACAGTGAGGGTCGCTTTACTTTGGCTCTCCTGTCCTCTTGGCATATCCCCATTGTCCCATGAGGATTTCTTGACTTGCTGGCACAAGAATATGCTCCAGGGGCCGGCCCGGTGGCACAGCGGTTAAGTGTGCACATTCTGCTTCAGTGGCCTGGGGTTCGCCGGTTCGGATCCCGGGTGCGGACATGACACTGGTTGGCAAGCCATGCTGTGGTAGGCATCCCACACAGAAAGTAGAGGAAGATGGTCACGGATGTTAGCTCAGGGCCAGTCTTCCTCAGCAAAAAGAGGAGGATTGGCAGAAGATGTTAGCTCAGGGCTAATCTTCCTCAAAAAAAAAAAGAAAAGAAAACAAAGAATGTGCTCCAGGCTCCTGTGTATTTTCCCTGCCCCAGCCCTGGAATCAGCCTTTTCTCCAGGAGCTGGCTCTTCTGAGTGGAGGGTGATCTTTAGAAGCCAAGATCTGGGCACAGTGGGTGCTCACAGCTATTCAGCGACAAAGCTGAGAACACAGGCACGGCCCATCCTCATTATTCACAGATCGTGCACCGGAGAGCTCGCCCACGTGCTGACATTTATTTATAACCCCCAAACCAATACTCCTGGGCCTCCGTGAACTTTTCTGGACACGTGCATGCACAGAATGGTGAAACAACTGAGTCGCCCAACGCACAGCTTCCCAGCTGAGGTGGGTCAAAGCAACGCTCCGGCTTCTTGTTTCGTCTCCTACTGTAAACACTGTCCCCCCCAGCCAAGTCAGTGCCACATCGTCCACACTTCCGTGCTTTTTGTGGGTGATTTACAACAGCCCCCAGGCCTCGTGGTCAAGTGCTGTCTGGTGCTCATGAGCACAAGAAGGCAGCGGTGTGCCTCACGGAGAAAAGGTGTGTTCAATGACATTCCCTCAGGCAGGAGCTACAGCCTTGCTGGCCGTGGGTTCCAGGTTAATCAATCGACAATATATATTAAATATGGCTTTTTTTTTTTTGAGGAAGATTAGCCCTGAGCTAACTACTGCCAATCCTCCTCTTTTTGCTGAGGAAGACTGGCCCTGAGCTCACATCCATGCCCATCTTCCTCTACTTTCTATGTGGGACGCCTGCCACAGCATGGCTTCCCAAGCGGTGCCATGTCCTCACCCGGGATCCGAGCCGGCGAACCCCAGGCCGTGGAAACAGAACGTGCAAACTTAACCGCTGCACCACTGGGCTGGCCCCTAAATATGGCATCTTCAAACAGAAACGTGTAAAACAAGGTTGTGTACTGACCAGGAGAGGAAAATGTTGTGACCAGAGGCCGGCAGGAACCTAATCCCGTGTTTCTGCCAGGAGCAGTTGTTCGGTATTCACTAATTCAGTGTTTGCGGTGACTTTGTAGGACAAAACTAGAGTGAATAATGAGAATCGACTGTATGCATACAAGTATACCTTTACACACACCCCCACAACTCCTTCTCTATTTCTGCGTGTGTGTGTGTGTCCGCACGTGGCAAAAATCCACAAGTTCATGGCAGCCCTTGCAATTGTGAAATCTCTTGGGGATACCCTTCTAATCTCCCCCTTTCTGCATTTGTCACCCTTCCCCCTTTCCACCTTCTCCAACGTGGAAGCCTGGCTTTTGTGATTGTCAGTATATTTACTTACTTGCTCAATGTCATCAGCTCCTCACCAGTCCTGTAGCCCCCTGCCGGCCTGCCACCTCTCTCCCCACCCCCACCTTGCTTCTCGGATGCCGGGCGCCCCCGGCCACGTCAGCACTGGCACCTCTACTTGGTGCCCCGTCCCCACCCCACTTCCTTGACTGCCAGGCAGCAATATTTCTGCACCAGAAAGGGAAGGGAAGGGAATAGCGCCATGGAGAATCACACTGAACCAACAGATCAATCTGGGAAAACGATCTCTCTGTGACATCACAGTCTTTCTATCCACGAACACTGATTATTTAGGTCTTCTTGGCTGTCCCTGTAAAATTTTATTTTTTTTGCATCCAGTCTTACGCGTTATTTCTTAGATATAATCCCCAGAACTTTAAATAAAATTCAAGCCATTTTAAAAAATAATAAAACCAGCACGACAACAACAGAGAGATTTTGCAAAATCCGCATGAATCTTAGGATAAAACACGAAACTTCAAAGACGCCCGGGTTGGGGTGGGAGCAAGGTTTAAGGCAACACAGACGCTGCCTCCCCCAACGCCCGGCAGGAAAGTTCCATTTCCTTTCTAAGAGGAAACGCGAGAAAAGTGCTGACCCGGCTGAAATCACGGGGACCGAGGAGAAATCGACAGTCCCCGAGGGTCTCCCCAGCTCTGAGCTCAGAGTTCAGTGTCCGGTGTCCAAGGCCAGGTAAGAAGCCCAGGCTGGTTTGCCAAGGACGAAGCTCCGAGATCCTCAAATGGCTGGAAATGCTCATTGCTGCACCATGAGCAGGATTCCCAGCAGAATCACACCTCAGCTTCTCACGGAACCTTCTTCCTTAAGGGAGAAGAAACACCAAACAGCCTAGCTCACTTCCACATGCGCAGCTCCCGGAAGGCGCCCCACACCCGTGCTGCCCTCTCCCTGGGGTGGCAGCGGCCACGTGGACCCTGTGCAGCCACGACGACCATGATTCCAGCGACAGAATTCCCGATTTCCTCTCGGGCTCTTCCCCAACTAAGATGGGCTGGGCTCGGTGACACGGTTTTGCAGTTGTCTTAAGTATTCGAGAGGAGAGACCTGACATTTACAACAACAATAAAATCTTAAGTTTCCTTTAACCGAACAGATGTTCTGCCTTTTACCGAAAGCCTGGCAAATTTAAACTTGCAGGCCTGGCAGGGCTGAGCCTGAGGAAAACCCTCGATAACATCTCCGAACAGCCCAGAAGGGCTCTAGTCCCCCGGCCTCCACTTTGGCTGAAGGATCACGGCTCCCCGAAAACCCCTCCATCTACACGTCCGCCTCAGGACCCACTGAGCCAGGGAACACCCCCAAATTCTTCTCCCGGCTCCCCCATCCTGGCCTCAGAACCCCCAGGTTCCCCTACATGGACCCCACTCTCTCCACCTCCATGTCTGTGGCCTCTCCCACCCTACAAAACCCGCCCTGGTCGCTACACCTGGCCCAGGTGAGCCGGGTCCTCTGTAGGTCTGCCCAGCTCACCCCACCGCCCCCGAGCGTGTTGTCTGCACCTCACTAGGTAGGGCCCACACCTGCCTCCCCAGGGCAGGGATGGCTGATGCCACCCACAGGGCCTCATACAGGGCAGGGCCCGGCTGCCCAAAGGGACATGCCTCTAAGGCCAGCCCTGGCACATGGGGCTTCTGGCAGAGGGCCCTCCACCTGCCCTTCCCATTCCAGGTATGTTACAACAATGATCGATCAACCTATCATGCGAGGGGCTGCTATCGGCATAAAAATAATGAATAAGCACTATCTTTTGTTTCGAATCTGCAGCAGAAATATCCAAGGTTGGCATACGATGGTAACCTGTTCCAAAGGACAGCCAGCCTCTTCCCAGGGCTGTTTGGCTTATAAAGAGCTTTTAAATTTTTTTGTGTGAGGAAGATTGCTGCTAACATCTGTGCCAACCTTCCCCTATCTTATGTGGGATGCCGCCACAGCATGGCTTGACAAACAGTCCATAGGTCCCCGCCCGGGATCTGAACCTGTGAACCCTGGGCCGCTGGAGCAGAGCGCACAAACTTAACCACTGTGCTACCGGGTCAGCCCCTATAAGAGCTTTACTACAACCACAAGTGTCGGGGAGCACAGAACAGACAAAACCAGAGTCCAACCGCCTGGGTGGGGGGGATGGGGGTGAAGGCTGGGGAGCAGCTGGAGGAACCTTCTGGAATACTAGAAGTTCTACTCTTGACTGGCTAACATGGTGAGCTACGGGACATTCATCAAGCCGCTCCCCGGAGGTTTGTGCATGTCATCGGCTGCAGAACAAAGGCCACCACCTCTCGTCCCCAGCTTCCCCGTCCCGGCCCAGTCAGGCAGGTCAACGCACTGCTCCCCACACTGGCCCCCCCGCCCAAGCCTGCCCTCCTCCACCCACACGCTCGTCTGGGACCCTCGGTCAGGCCCCTGCTCCCAACGCAGCCCAGGGCTCACCCTGCTCCTCCCAGCCCAGTCACTTCCATTTCTGCCGCTGACCAGCCCCATCCAAGCCTCTCTAATCCTGACACACTCACTCACACGGGCACGTGCACACATGCTCACATGCATGCACACACACAGCCCTCTAGGAAGGCGGACATTAACCCCGTGGCCCAGGCCAGTTTCCCAAGCAGGGAGCACATTTCAAAGGTCAGGGAAGCAAGGAGCACAGGAAAGGTCCGGGGGCAGGTCTGGGGGCGGAGCAGGAAAGAGGAGACCAGTTGCAAACGATAAAAAGAGCACGAGGGGCTCATTCCAGAAACTTCAGAGCAAAGAAACACAGGACACGGGCCTCTCGGTCTTCACTGAACGGGGGCTGGGGTGGGGTCCCCGCTGTCCCCCTGCATGGGGGGCTGTGGCCCGGGGGCAGGCGGGAGGACACTCTGGCCTCCTGTGCCAAGGACAGGACGGGACCTCTGTTCCAGAAGAGCCTGGGCTCGGCCGCTCCGGCACATCCTGGGACCTGACACAGGCCCACCACACCCCAGCCAGAGGGACCCCTGGGTAGCAGTTGGGGCAGCCCCTTGCCCCCAAAGGCCACTTGGAAGGTCCTGACCCTGGCCCAAGTGACCTGCGCCCCTTCCAGGAGTGGCTGTGTGGCCCTAGATCCACCCAGCAGAGGGTCACCCCAGCCCAGGACACCTCCAGAGATGACCATCAGATGGTCATCCAGCCCCCAACCCTGCAAGTTGAGGCCCCCGGCACGCAGCCCCCAGCCCGACACCCCCACCGACAGCAGACCCCAGGGGGCCGGACAGAGGCTGGCCCTGGCATCTGCTTATCTCAGGCCCCCGAGGAGGCAGGGGCCGTCTTAGCGATATTTTCGGCAGATGAAGAAGCTGGGCTTTTTCTTCCACAACCTCCCCGCGTGCCACACGTCACCCCACAGACTCCTGACTGAAACTATTTGAGGGGGGAAAAGTCCAAAAAGCAACCAACAAGCAGCTCCAAGAATGTAAAAGCAGACAAACGTCACCAGATCCCCTGACGAGAATAACCACCACCCAGAGGTGACAACTGTGAAGCAGCCACACATACTAAAGCCAGGGGGACAGCGAAGAACAGTGCTGGTGATGTCACCTGTCACTTTGGGCACAGCCCACCTCACACAGCAGTAATCACCCTCTCTTCTCGATCTGGAAAGGTCCCTAGGTAGAGGGGAGACACAGCCGATGCTTAATCACCATTTTAAAGCTCTGAGAAGTCCCGCAGGGAGGAAATCTAGTTTGCCTCCCAGATCCCGGGATTGTCCACATGTATCTGATCATAGAACATTTTTTAGTTTTGACTCAGGGAAAATAATTTGGAAAACCCCCACCTGTAGGCAAAGCGAAATGGAAAACACATAGTAAAACTGAGTAAGATACATCTGCAAAGGCACCACAGATCCGGGAAGGTTGGCAATCTGCAGCTTGGCCCCCCAGCGGCCTCCTCCCCACCTCCAAGGACAAGAAGACTAATGTCCACAGAGGCTGGGGGCCTCCACAGACCAGAAGCTGCCTCAGTGTCCCACTCTCCCCACGCCAGGCAGCAGCTGTGAGGGGCCACCTCCTGGACACAGCCGGTGGCCGTCAGCCTCGATGAAGGGGCTTTCCCCATCTGGTCACTGGGACATCGTCTGCAACAAATCACCCCACATACAAATGACCCAACGGTGCGCAGGACCTTGGTCCGTGCCAATGAAAACCTGACACCCCACCCACACAGCGCACGGCCAGAATGACCCCAACCAACCAGGAGCCCCAGGCGGAGGGCTCACCTGCAGCCCTAGAAGCCTACGGAGCCCCCAGTGCAGGTTCCCAGGTGCTGGCCGGCGTCTGGTCCACACTCCAGTGAGGGGAGGGAATGGCCCACACTGGAGCCAGTTCCCAGAGACAAATCGTCTTTTCCCAAACCGAGTCCCTCAGTGGAGCCCATTAGTGGTGGGAGTCGGGGTCTAGTTACGAACGCTGCACAGCAGAGGTTTTCCTGTGAGGGAAAGTGCTTTCCCCTGGAAGCGACTTCCCTACTAATTATGTTTTAATTGGGTGAATATATACATTTCAGCACAGTGGCTGTGCAGGTGCTGATGGAGCCGGAAGCAGAGGCCCAAGGGCCTGAGAGGGAAGGAAACGGGTGGCCAGGGCTCACCAATGGCCACTCTGTCTCTCCCGTGCTCTCCCTCTCTCTGACACACATGCACGCATGTACTCGCCCCGCAAGCCCTAATTTAGCAACTGTGGAATGTCACCAACTCCACGATACCTAGCACAAGTTTTTAGGGAATACGACATGTGATTTATGTCTGCGAATGTGCGTTTTCACTAATTAGAAGGTTTAGGGCAGTGCAGGGAAAAAATATGTATTTCAGAGTCCCGGTTTGACTTGCCAGAAACCAGCCCGTTGCTAACATTCTTATTTTCGACAAAATATAGCATTCTGATTACATACCATCTCAGTTCAATGGCTCCCAGCCTGCCAGGCTCCTGGAAGCGGCCCAAGGCCACGGCAGAGATGGAGAGAAACGGTCCTGGGATGGAGACTGACCTGGGGGTCCCGGGGGGCTGACTCTGCCGGTCCATTCTGGGAGAAGGCGAGCCAGCAGCTTTGACCCAAAGTCCCGAGGCCCCATTGGAACAGACCCCAGGTGGCCGCTCAGGTCGGTATCGGAGTCGGGACCACACAAGAGACCGCCCCTCCCCAGGCCTCAGTTGCCACATATGTCAAACGAGGAGACAGGCCTGGGCCAGGACTCACCATGATGCTTATTTAAATGCACTGGGGGCCCTTCAGCTGATTTCCTCTATGGACAAAAGAAAACTTTTATAATTCAAATAGCAATTAAGAGGTAGACACTGGAGCCTCAGTCCTCAGGGTCTCCCAGCCTCAGTTTCCTCACATCTATAACGGGAGAAGTGATGGCCCTGGCCCCCAGAGCGGTGGGAAGGAATAAAGGAGTCAATCAATGAATGTCTGAGAACCTGTCTAGTACACTGTAAATTTGCAATAAATGTTAGCTATTTTTGCCCATTAAGTCTAGACATTTGTATCTCGGGCGTTCCAAGGCAGGACAAATTGATCAAGAAATAAAGATTTTCATTAAATGCACACCCCAAATAAAGCGGCCCCATAAAGGTGGTTCTTAATGGAGACCAGCATCAAAACCACACTAACGGCAAGCCTATATGGGTCTCTGGCTGTCCTTGGAAATCAACCAAGGAGGCACTTCTAAGGGTACTCTGTGTGTGTGCACATGTGTGGCTCACAGCTTCCCCAAGGAGAACACAGCACTCCATCTCAAGCAAAGCAGGACCTGAGCCCCCGCTGGACTCTGGTGATGCCCGCCTGGATCGACCTGGTCCTCAACCCACTCTGCATCTGCACTGTCTCCTGGAGACCTGCCCTTCGGGTGGGGACCAGTATTTGACGCCAGGGAGACACAAAGAGGAGGAAAGGGACCAGATCAACTCCAGGGAACAGACAGGACCAAGTCCCAGAGTCCATCAACACAACACAGATACGAGAATCTAGCACCAGGCCACAGCAAAGCCAAGGACCCAGAGCAGAGGCGCAGATGGCGGTGCCTCCAAGCCACAACCCTGCAAATCACCACCATGAGCAAGCAGAGCACCAAACCCCCGGCTGGCAGCCGGGGTCTCTAACTGGGCTGGCACAGACGGGCCATTTCCACCGAGGCGGGAGAAGGTGGGATGGTCCCAGCCCTCCCCCCAGGCCCGCTGGCGAGGACACCGGCGTTTTCCCAGTGTGGTTACAGGCATCTCATTGTTCTGCCCCGCAGAGAGGAAACTGGAGAACTGAGCTCAGAATGCATTTTGGAATTGGCAGAAAAGAGCATCTGGGAAAGGAAACACATTTCAGAAACAAACATACCTTTGTACCAGCTTTTATTTTCTTTAAGTGTTGCAAAAAAATAACCATCATAAAGAAGTGCCAAATTGATTATCACTCTACAAAATCTCCTTTTTACGGGGCAAAACGGGCAGGCTCTGCTTTCAAATGATCCACTGTTCCTGGAAAAAACTGGCCACCTGGGTGTCGAGGCCCGGAGGCTGCCCTCAGGAGCCGAACAACAAAGTTGGGTCGGGACACCTCCAGCCCACTGAGCGAGCTGGACAGACGAAAACCACGGGGTGAAAGAAAAAAACGATCGTTGCTGTGGCTTGCTTTTAACCTCTTGCCTCCCTGTCCCTGCGGAAGCATCTCAGCGTGCTGACATTCTCTGTGGAGCTGACATTTTTTGATTCCATATATTTATGTGGGTTTGGGGGCTGCCTCTAAGGTTGAGCGCTGAGGACCAGCTCCAGTTATCTTGGGAACCAAGCTAAGCGTCGGGTCTGGAGTGTCCTAACTCCGCAGGGTCCTAGGTGAGCTCTTCCAGGGGGCGGGGACTCTGCACACAGGTACATAAAGAGGAAAGAGAATTCGCCAGAGACCTGGAGAGGGGTCGGCCCCCATCTCCCTGTCTCCCTGCGCCTGGTGAGACGCCCGTTTCTCCGTGCTGGACCACCTTTCCTGGGTCGTGGCGTGTGTGAGCTGCTCCTCGTACCTGGCATCAGTCCTCACAGGAGGTGGGACCACGTCACCTCTTTTCACAGACGAGGAGACTGAGGCACAAGGGGACCCAGGTAACCTGCCCCGAGTCACACCCTGCAAATCAGTGACAGGGGAGATCGAATACACTGGTTCTTTCCACACAACCTGATATTCAGTCATTTTGCCTCATGAGCCAGTGGAATGATCTCTGTGCAGGAGCGTCAGATGCGGGAGCAGCATCCACACGGTGGACGCGCCGCCCCCCCCCCCCCCCAAGAGGCATGCCAGAGACAGTCCCCACACACAGGAGTAAGCCCGACCCCTCAGCCTCTGTCTGGGTCCCCTCAGGACCGTGACCTCCCCCAACCAGACCACACCCCCGGGTCCTGTGTTCCAGGACAACCCCTCCGTCCTCAGGAAGAGGAAGTGGAACAGAGATGCACGCTGCAGCCTGACGCTCCACACTGCTCCTGCTCAGCAGAGACAGCAGTTCCCAGAAAGCAGAATGGGCTGCGCTGGAGGTCAACAGCCCTCTGTTCGTCTCTGGGGCGCCCACCCCAGAGGCCCCCACCTGCCAGGGTGGGCAGAGAAGATCACCATCCCTGCGTGACACTGAGCCAGGCCCGGGTTCTCCTTAGACTCAGTGTCCGTATTTGTAGTATGGGGGCACTAAAGCCACACAGCACCCCAGGAGCGTGACTCCACACTCTCCTGGGGACCCCCTCGCAGGGACCACGTGAGCTTTCCGGGTGCCTCAGGGGCTCTAAGCGTGGAGCTACCTTCTCCTACGTGATGGGGCCTAAGGCCCCTGTCGCACAGTGAGCCCCGAGTTCCAGGGTGCAAGGAGGGAGCACCTGCCCCCAACGGGTCACTCTGCAAACCCACGGCCTACTCTGAGCCTCACCAGGGTCCACGGAGATGCGCCCCCAGGGCTGGCTTGAAGGTGGAAGGATAACCCTCCAGGCAGCAGGAGGCAAACGCTGCAGGGAGAGGGAGAGACTGACCCCGAGGGAGCCGGGTCGGTGCAGGCACAGGAGGGAAGAGGCGCTCACCCTTCGTGGCCCTCACCTCCGGTCCGGTTACCCCTGGCCTCCTGTCAGAGCATGCCATCCCAGTGCTCATCCTGTCCCCGGGGGCCTAGATCTGTGCTGGGCACATGGCAGCAAATCAGCACAATCTGCGAGAGGCATAAATTACTCCCGGGCTAGAGGCAACAACAGGAAGTCCGCAAAGCCAGGAGCCTGCCCAGGCCAAGGAGGGGCCGGGCGGGGCCGCGGGCTGGCGGCCGAGGGCAGGTGCAGGGGAAGCTGGGGTGCAGGGCTGCGGGGGGCTGCTCTCATGAGGCAGGCGCAGAAGAGAGCGAGGGGGGCTCCCCCGCGTTAGAGACCCAGACTCGCCCGTGGACGGGGCAGCAGCATTTCTCCCTAATTCTGGAGCACCTCCTGGGTGCAGAGCCCGGTCAGCAGTAGCTGGGGAAGCCACATGGAGCAGGGACCTTGGTCTGAGGGGGGAACAAGGGGACAGGAGGGGGCTGCTAGCCAGCGTGGGGCAGGGAGCCTGCCGGAGAGGAGGCCCCGGCCCCTTGAGTCAGCCAGGCTGGCCCGTTAGCAGGCTGTCAGGAGCAAGGCAACAGGGCACAGAGAAAGCAAGGTCCCTAACAACTGCCTCTGAGCAGGGAGAGGCGGGGGTGCGCTAGCAACACCTACAAAGGGGCAGGTGGCCTCCAGACGAGGGAAGGAAGCAGAGACGCCCCCCACCCCCAGCCACACCTCTGACCAAGCAGAGGTCCGAGGAGGGGCGCTGCCCTCAGACCCCTGCACCTGCTCCCCAGGGCCCAGGGCTCCCAGAGCCCGGTTTTGAAAAGGACGCAGGCTTTACCTGAACAAGGAAGCCAATTTGGTGCCAGAGTTCCATCCGGCAACGAATGCAACTCGACACCCCACCTTCTAATTGATGATGGACTGAGCGGTCCAGGCTGGGACGGTTTCTGCCAAGCCACCTCTCAGCTGGAGTTGAACCCGGTTCCAGAATGCCCTGAGGGCTCTCTCCCTGGAGAATAACAATTATGATTGCCATAATAATCCTAATAGCTAATAATTATCGAGTGCTCACCAGGAGCCGGCCCCATGCTAAGAGCGTTCCAGCCCTGCCTCACTGCATCCTCAGGTGTGTCTATGTGGGGGCACTGTGACCAACCCCCGACAGGTGAGGAAACTGAGGCCCGGAGGAACGAACTGGCTTGCCCAAGGCCTCAGAGCTGAGAGTGCAGCCAGGAATGTGAGCCAAGCTGGAACAGGTGGGATGGGGCCTGCATACGCCCCAGGATTCCAGGCCTGGGAGGCTGGGCCAGAGGCCCCCACGACCCCCAGGCTGGCTGCTGGGATTCCTCCGGAAGCCCCCTCAGCTGTTCACGGCAAACCTGGGGGGGCCAGCAGGGAAGGGGGCGGGGGGCTCAGCGTGTCCTCGGTCCAGGGGAGCCCAAGGCAGCAGCTCCACTGAGGCCGGCACTGGGTGTGGCTGCTAGAGGGAAGCACACACCGTGCCATGTGCGCCATGGTAGGGGGCCTTCCAGAGCGTCCACCCCAAGACCAAGCTGGCCTGAGGCACCACAGGCAGGCCAGAACGGAACGAGGCCGGAACGAGGCCCGCCTGTCCTCCTCACACCTATAAAGAGCAGGAGGGGGACACTTTAACCAAATGCATCTCCTGTCACTCGAGGCCCTCCCAGATCACGGATCGGAAGGCATCCCCAACATCACAGGTCAGAAGGTATCCCCAACTCAGCATCCCCATCAGCATCACCAGCCTGCTGACACAGGCCAGGGAAGCTTGGAAAAACCTCGAACCTGTCAGTTTCCCCATCGAAGACACAACATGCCCTGAGACCCCAGCCACGCAGGAGAGACCCGAAACCTTTACTGTGGTAAGATCAGATGAGTGATGAACCGCCTGGAGAGCGTGGAAAACTCTCGCCACACAGGCTCGCGGTCCGGCAGTTCCCTAACACGACCCTGGAGGCACGGGGGGAGCCGCCCCAGGAGTCAGGGGTGGCGCACGTGGTGGGGTGGGGTCCCACCCAAAGCCCAGCGCCCACCTCGCGGCCAGACCCGCTTAGATCCAAGAGCACATGCCGCTTCAGCCTCCCAGTTAGCTCTCCCCAGCCCAAGGTCACAGCCCAAGGGGCCACCAGGTACACCAGCTCCGAGAGGCGCTTTCAATGCTGAAAAGCCAAATGGAAACTACCCAGCAAGAAAGGAAAGCCCGCCCGCAGCTGCTTCTGCCGGTTTACAGATCTGACAAGCGCCATCGTGCACGTCTGGGATGGAAAAGCAGAAAAGGTTATTCCTTAACAAACAGACTTTCCTTGAAAGGATAAAACCCTCTAAAACAGAGGGAAGGTGTTTTAAAAACTAGAACCGGTAGCCAAGAGGATGGAAAGTGTTCTTTGTTCTGCTGTTTCGTCTTGAGTGACTCTCCATACGTCCCCAACCGTACAAAGCAGAGCGAGCGCTGCTCAAGCGCCTTCTAGAAGAAGCAGGGGCAGTAACTGAAAATATGAGAATCCGCGCTGGGCTGTTCCACCAGCTCAGCTGCACGTGGTCTGGGGGACACAGGCAGAGACCACCCCAAGCAGCAGATGGGCCCACGCTGGGCACACCCCATCTCTGAGCCTCCCCCGTGGACACAGCGCTCTGGACCCAGCCCAGCAGGTTGGGAGCCCCGCTAAAGGGTGACACGAGACAGGGCCGCTCTCTTCACAGACATTAGGCCAGCTGGTCGTCTGCTCTGCAGGGAGAGGCAATGCTCTGGCCACAGCCTGCACCAAGATGACCAGGCCCATGTTCCTCTCCAGGCGAGGGGTGGACAACATGGGTCCCCTGCACTGCGGCGTGCTCCCTGGCAGGGCTAGCGATCCCGCATCTTGGCCCTTGTGAGCCAAGAACTGTGCAAACGCTGGTGACACCATGACAGGCAGCACACACCCCCCAGCATGGCACACCGAGCAGGCAGTCAACAGTTCACTGATGCCGCCCAACGTAAGAGCCACAGCAGAGAGCCAGGCAAGGACTGTGGGCTGGAGCAGCCACAGCAGGCGTGGGGTGCATCCTGAAGGAGAGAGCAGCAGATGGGGAGGCCCACAGCGGCCAGGGTCGGGAGCTGGGCACTGCCCACCCACCCACGATACAGCATGTGGGAGCACCCCCTGGATGCAGGAGTGACGCGGGCCCTGCGGCAAACCCACAGAGAGCCAGGCAGTGACAACTCGGCTGGAGCAAGCGTCAGACACTCAACGGGGCAACGCTCTCTCCGTGCTTAAATTCCTGAAAGCTCCTTGAAAATACCCCTCACGCAGCTACCTACTCCATCCTTACAACTTAAAAGCAGCAAAAGCATTTTTTTTGGCATAAAAATTCATCATACTATTATTTCTAATTTTTACATGATTGAAAATGTTCATAGGAAGTTTTTTGAAAAATGATGAAAATGACGGGTAAAGGGTGCAGGTGCCAAGCCCCACTGGGACATCTCAGAGTCTGGGCTGTGGAAGGCGGGGGGGAGGGGGTATTACATGGACACAGGACTTCACAGGCAAGGACGTCTGGGATGTACTGGGTTTCTCCAAGTAAAACGCAGGCCTTCTCAGAGTCCATACCTCAGAAATAGGGGCTCTTTCTGGGGGAGGGGGTCCCACGCTTGGCCCCAGAAGCCTTCTGCCACAGAGCAGGACAGGCATTCTGCAATCTGGGAAACAGAGGGTCGAATTTCAGGATGGGGGGGGGAGCTCACGACTCAGGAGATTCAGGGGCCGGAGGAAGTAAGGTTGGATGAGATTTGCTCCCCGGATGGACGAGGCCTCGGGAACCCTCAAGACAGCTCCTGCACACCAGACACCATGCCAGAGGTGGAGGGACAAGGATGAAGATGGCCTCAGTCCCCAAGGCCCTCCAGGCTGGGTGGATCATGGAAGGTTCCGGACTCCAAGGAGACGCATCTGGCTGGGGAAGCACTCACCCCTGAGAGCAGAGGAGAGGGCTAAAGCCAGCTCAGAGCAGCACGGAATGCTGGGCCCAAAAGTTCCAAATTCAGGGGCCGGCCTGGTGGCACAGCAGTTAAGTGTGCACATTCCACTTCGGTGGTCGAGGGTTCACCAGTTCGGATCCCGGGTGTGGACCTACGCACCGCTTGTCAAGCCATGCTGTGGCAGGCGTCCCACGTATAACGTAGGGGAAGATGGGCATGGATGCCAGCTCAGGGCCAGTCTTCCTCAGCAAAAAGAGGAGGATTGGCGGCAGATGTTAGCTCAGGGCTAATCTTCCTCCAAAAAAAAAAAAGTTCCATCTTCAGACACTGGGAAACCAGCGTCGTTTTCTGAGAAAGGGATGGACAGGATGAAACCAGGTTTAAAAAGATTAATCTGGCCACAGTGAAAGATAAATGGGCAAAGGAAGGTTCTAGAAAGCAAGGAGACCAAGTAGAAGCGGATGGGGTCCTCCACTCGGAATCTAGTCTTCCACAGAGCGAGTACTGTGGGGGCCTCCAGGTGAGGCCTCAGAGCCAGGGGGGCCGCGTCGGGGAGGAAACGAGCACAGCAGGCTGTCCCGAGTGTGGGAAGGAACGGAGACGGGGCCTGCATCCGGGCGGCAGAGAAAGAACAGGTGTTGGGGTCGGCTCGAAGCTTCCAGCCTGAGTTAGGAGGAATCCGGGGAGGCCAGGCCAGCACCCCCTGCACCCCGACTCCCCTGATTCGGTCTCCTTTTGGGGACCAAGTTCGCACCGGGGAAAGTTTGCAGAAACGGCATTCCCCCACAAAAGCAAGCTCGGGAACACGTCTTGCTCTGAAAGCACCTTGCAGCGAGGACATCAAGCAGGCTCCCATCGCGGAGACCGCCCGCTCCTCCCAGGGCAGAAGCCGAGGGGGCAGCTGCCTGCGAGCGGACAGTCTGGAAGGCACCCAGGCAGGCGTGTTCTGGCCGGGCCACACGCTCGGGCGGCTCTTAACGCCCCATTGAGCAATTTCCTGAGAGTTTTGCTCAGCAGGTAGTACGCCTCCCCATTTGGGCTAATAGAGGGGTGCAGCCCAGGGAAGAAATTAAAGTTGCTCACATTTTGTTCTGAAACAAACTAGGGGAGGGGAGCGATAATTTACGCGGTAATTATATTTGCCTTGGGGCTAATGCTGGAATTAGCCGCATTAGAGCTTGTTTCCCAAGCAGACGCTGCTGTGAGCAAGGAAGCACAAGGCTCGGGCGATCCAGCACAAATGTCATCTCTGAAGTACTCCACGTGCCACCGGAAACCAAAAACGTGATGACCGGCTCCATCGAGGCAGCAGACACGTTTATCTCCACAGCCAGAGACCAGCTCGGCCGTCAGAGACCACTTCTAAAGTCCAGCCCTCTGACACATATTGAATGTCACCATTTACTGTCCCTGGATCAAGAGATCAAAGGATGGAAGCTGACCAGCTAATTCTAAAGTTTATCACAAAAGAGTAAATGTACAAGAAGAGTCAACACAATTTTTTTAAAAAGAACAATGAAGGAGGAATTGCACAATCAATCTTAAAATATATTGTGATGCAACAGAGATTAAAACAAGAGCACACTGGTGCAGAAAGACACCCGCTGGTCAACGGAGGAGGACAGAAGGTTCCAGAACAAGGAGCCAAGCATCTGAGGACACTGCACATGAAAGAGCAGCATTTTAAATGAATGGGGACAGGATGGGCCATTCCCTCAAGGTGCTGGGACATCTCCCTATCCACTTACAGGGGTGGGAGGGGGTGTGTAACCAGGGACAATGCAGATCCCTACCTCGAACCATATACCCCCCAAATAATCAGACAGAATAATATCTGAATATAAAACACAAAACAGTAACAGTCCTGGAAGAACATAAAGAAAGATGTATTTAAAATCTGAGGACAGAGAAACAAGGCACAGAACCCAGAAGCCATAAGGGAAAAGACCAAGAGTTTTGATAACATGAAACTTTTTAATGTCTTCATGATAATAAACCACCAGAAACAAGGATGAAGGACTAGCTACAGACCAGAAGAAAAATCTGGACCAAACAGAACAAAGAATTAATGTCCACAACAAATAAAGAGTTCCTGCAAATCAATAAGAAAAAGACAACTCGACAGAAAGATAGGCTAAGGATAAGAGTAGACAATTTGCAGAAAAATAAATACAAATGGCCACTCAATCAGCAATGAGGGAAGGGCAAATCAAAATGTGTTATAACTTTTAACCAAATTGATTTAAAAAAATAGAATCTGGTAACTGCCAGCGTTAGGATAGAGGCAAGCACGTACTCTCATAGATGCCTGGTGGAGTACAGACTGGTGCAGACATTTTGGAGGAATTTATCAGCATCTTTGAAAACCTATAAATGGACATACTCTGACGAGGAACGTGTCCCACAGAAATGCTTGCACACGCACCTAGATACACACAAGCAAAGGTGCTCACTGCAGCACGCCTTGTAATAGCAACCACCCATGGAAAAAACTGAACGCTCCTCAATTTGGTAACAGCCATGAAGTATGATACACCCATACTAGGAAACACTACGTTTAAAAAGAATGAAGATCCAAAAGTAAAGATACAGAAAATGTTTATGATACATTAGTGAGTGAAAAAGACAGACTTTAGAATGTCTTTTTTAGAGGGGCCGGCCCCGTGGCCGAGTGGTTAAGTTTGTGTGCTCCACTTCAGTGGCCCGGGGTTCACCAGTTCAGATCCTGGGTGCAGACCTACACACTGCTCATCAAGCCATGCTGTGGCAGCATCCCACACAGAAGAACTAGAATGATCTACACCTAGGATATACAACTATGTGCTGAGGCTTTGGGGAGAGGGAAAAAAAAAAAAAAGAGGAAGATTGGCAATAGATGTTAGCTCAGGGCCAATCTTCCTACAGAAAAAAAAAAAGAATGATAGCGATTGGATTTATGTAAAGAATATGAGGACATGTTCAAAACAAAGTAACATGTTAAAATACGTGTTAGAGGTTCGGCCATCTCTGAGGAGAGAAATAAAACAGGCAACAAAAGAAGATGCTCATTTTACTAGAAGTACCATAGAAAATGTTTAAGCTGTTTATATGTACATCTTGCATTTCAATATATACATATCTATAAAACAAAATGGCCAACGAGCACATGTAAAGATGTTCGACATATTAGCCATCAGGAAAACACATGTGAAAACCACAACGTGGTCCCACTTCACACCTCCTAGGATGGTTAGAACCAAAAATATGGAAAATAGCAAGTGTTGGCCAGGACGTGGAGAAACAAACTCTTGCGCATTGTTGCTGGGAATGTAAAATGGTACAGCTGCTGTAGATGACCGTCTGATGGTTCCCCAAAATAGTAAACATAGAATTACCACGTCATCCAGCAATTCCACTTCTGGGTACAGCCCCAAAAGTGAAAGCAGGGACTCAAGCAGATACTTGCCCAGCAATGTTCACAGCAGCATCATTCACAATATCTAAAGGTGGAACCAACCAGTGTCCAGCAACGGAGGAATGGATAAGGAAAACGTGCTCCATCTGTACAGTGGAATATTACTCAGCCATAAAAAGGAATGGGATTCTGATACCTGCTACAACTTAGATGAACCTCGAAAACATTATGCTAAATGAAACAGGCTAGACACAAAAGGACAAATATTGTATGACTCCACAAATAAGAGTACCCTTAAAGCAGAAAAGAGGTGACCAGGGGCGAGCCCGTGGGCAGACCAGGGGAGTGTCATCTGCCCCCGGCCAGGTGATGGGCAAAGGGAGGCCCAGGAGGCAAACAGATAGCGGATAGCAGGGCTGCTCGGGGCTCCAGAACGGGCAGAACAACCATGGGCAAGGGCACGGCCTGGGTGGCACATGGCCCCACTTGGTTTAGGGACGTGGGGACCCCCACCTAGCAGGCGAAGGGTCAGCAGCCAGGTCTGCTCCTGGCTGGAGTTCCAGCCCGGTTCAGGACTGCCAGTCACTCCTCGGGGGCAAACAAGGGCCAAACACAGACCCCCAACATCTTCCACCACTCCCGGCCCCCAACTAGACGAGAGTGACCACGACCTTGACCCTCGCTCGGGGCACTTTTATAGGGAAACCAGGCCCTGGAGGGAAGGGCCCCCAGGGCCTCCTCCCAGACTGGCTCACTGAACCCCCACCAGCGCCCTGCAAGCAGATACATCATCCCAATTTTGAGGACGAGGAAACTGAGGCCGGGAGACAGCAACCCGCTCTCCAGAGCTCATGAGAAAGCAGAGGGCAGCCTGGAGCAGTGGGCGGGACCCGGGGCGGCTGCATGTGTGGCCGCAGCTGCCCCCACACGGCAGCTCTTGGACCCGTGTGGTCCCCAGCACGGCCCGTGGGTGGTCTGTCCCAGAGCAGACCACTGCTCTCTGAGCAATGTGTCAACAGGCCCGGGAAGGGAAGGGGCTGGATGCAGCCCCTCGCTCCCATCAGAGCCCCCCCCATTTTGAGAGGGTCTTAAGTGACTGTCCGAGAGGCCTCCTAAGCCACAAATGTCCGGTTTCTTTCAGGGCTTCTGCGATATTGAACGTGGCCCTCCGTCCACCTCCCAGAGCCCTCGTCCCCTGAGGCCAGCACTGGCCCCCAGCCTGTCCTCCGCCCCGGCTCCCACTGCCATCAGCTCTCACCCATCGTCTCTGAACACAGACGGGGCTCTAAGAACAAATGTGCCCATGTCGCCACCAAGCTGGAAACAGCTCCTGCTGTGCAAACCCCATGAGGCCACCACGGCCCCCAGCGGAGACCAAGCCACTGACGGGTGAATGGAGAAGCAAAACGTGCTCCATCCATACGACATTCGGCCATAAAAAGGAACAGAGTACCGACCCACGCTACGACGGGGACCCGCCTCAAAAACATCATGCTAAACGAGTGACGAAGCCAGACACAAAAGGCCACGTGTCGTACGAGTCCACGTGTACGAAACGTCCAGAACAGACACCTCCATGGGGACAGAAAGCAGACTGGTGGCTGCCTCGGGCTGGGGGTAGGGGACACGGGAAGTTACTGATTCACAGGTATGGAGTTTTATTTCGGGGTGACAGAAAAGTCTGGTAACTTGAGAGATGCGGTGGCTGCAGGACACGCAGAATGTGCTACAGACCGTCGAACTGTGTCCTTTAAAACGCTGTATTTTATAATATGTGATTTTCACCTTAATTAAAGGAAGAATAAAGATCGATTCCACACCTTTCACCCAATACAGACCTGACTCCAGCCCGCATTTCCTACCCCCCCTCACTAAAGTCTTCCAGGAGCTTCCATCGCCTTCTGGATCACATCCAGACTCCGCAGCATCATCTGGCCTCTCTCCGTGGAGGAGACCACCCGGTCCTCGAGGACGGGGCTCTGGGCCGGTGAGGGGGGGAGTCCCCGCGCCCCCTCTCCCACAGCTGCCCGTCGGCTTCCTTTGCCTGCTTCCCCTCCACACAGACAGTCCGACAGCAAAGCCCCAGCCTCATCTGCCATTCTGTCCGTTCTGCACTCTTCTCTCCCCAGGGCTTCACACGGTACCAGGCGCCCAAGAGAAGGAGGAACGACACTAAGAGCGGACACAGCGCCGGGCGGGTGTTAACTCCCCGAATTGGCCCGATTGAGTATTCTTAGCCCCATTTACAGAAGAGAAAACTGAGGCACACAAAAGTGGAGCCAGCTGCCCAAGCTCCCCCACACCGCAACCAGCAAGGCTGGGATCAGACCCCAGGCACTCAGGCCCTGTCCACACTCTCCCAAGGACCCTCACCCCGTGTTGCAGCAATAAACAAGTCAGTGCACTAAACATCCAAGGTCGTGCACAGAGGAATCATCCAGACTGCCCGGTAACGGCTTCTAGACCTCCCAGGCCAGAAAGATCAAGGACCCCGTGACACAATGAGCATCGCAGCTCAGCCACGACCTGACTCTCGCCCAGGACAGGGATGGTGCCGAGGGGTGCACACACAGCATCCGACGCTCCCGACCGCCTGGGTGGGAGAGAATCCAGGAAGGACACCGGACACAGAGAAGTTAAGTAAGTCATGCAAAGTCAAACAGCAATTGAGCGCGTAAACCCAGGCTTGTCTGACCCCCAAGTCCCCGCTCTCAGCCCTGGCAAGCCCAGGCCGCAGGGCAGGAAGCCATGCTGAGTCCTCACCTGACTACACCCCCCCCCCATCCCAGCGTGCAAATTTTGCTAAATGCCTGAGCGGTGACACAGTGCAGCTGAAATTAAACGGGTTCCAACTCCGACGGGATCTCCACAGCAAATGTTGGCTCACCCGGGTGCACGGGGTAAATTCTTGGATCTGAGCGAGAGGGTGAAAAGTATGCGGGCTCTGCTTTAAAAAGCAGAGGGTCCTTTGTGGGGGAATTCCCTCAGTGGGCTCCACGCAGCATTTCCTTAACACCCACCTGCTGGGCCCTCCCAGGGGGCCAGGCAGTGAGCGTCTGCAGGAACCACCCTGGGGGGGTGGGGGGGCTCCTGGAGCAAGTGCTGTGGGGCCAGCGGGGAGAGGCCCGGGCCGTGGATCTGGCAAAGGCCATTCCCAGCGCCGGGACCACAAGAACAAAGGCATTTCCGTGGGCTCACAGCTTCGAATTGCAACAGGAAGCAATCAGGAAAAATAATTAACTACAAACTTACTGGCTTCTCTCCGGACTGAGGCATAAATCTAACATAGAAACGTGGGACATCGCAGATCGAAAAGGGTCAAAATCGTCCTGCAGAAAGATCCCTCCTTCTGCTCCCATTTTAGGACAGGACTGCCACAACTAGCCGGGGCTCTAAAATCCTCGTGTTGACATACTTCCTAACGTTAAAATAATCAGCTCTATTTCTGTCTCATATACAACCGAACTCCACAGATGTGACTCGTGGGGGCTCGAACCGCACGACCGACCGACGGGCGTTCGACTCCAGCAATGTCACCCCAAAAGGTACAGGAAATTCAAAACTGCGACAAAGCGAAAGGCAACGTAGCCGGCTGAGCAACCCCACCTTTAAAACAAACATCTTCCCAAAAAAAAAACCCTTTTGCCTCCGTGATCCAGGCATTTCCGGAAGAGAAAAGGAGCAGGGCTGGCCTGAACTACCCAGACACTGTCATTGTTCTGTCGTCACCTTGTTGTGCTATCAGACGCGGCTGAGAAACGTAAACAGGCTCCCAGGAAAGACAGATTTGGGGTGAGGCAGTCTCTGGGCTCGGGCTGGGAGGCAGGCAGACTTGGGGAAACACCCCCTCTGCGCCCCCCAAACCTCCATGGAGGGGCCGAGGCCCTGGGAATGCCACCACAGAGCCAGGCCAGGACATCTCCCTGCAGAGCCACACTCGAAATATTCAGGGAGACAGCTGCTAGCCTTAAAGAGGCCCAGACAAAGGGACTAGAGGGACGCCCCCCAACACACTGCCACCAGCAGAAGTGTAGCCCAGAGAGCACAGGACTCGCTGGCCGCGGCCACTCGGCCAGCCACACTCCAGAAAAACAAAACACTCACGTCCGAAGAGAAGGATTTAGGTAGGAGAGGCTTGCTCAAAACCCACATGGCAATCTCCAAATTAAAGTAACATGTGTCGCGTTTCACAGGGCGCTAAGGTTTCCTGAGTCCTCCTGACCTCAACTCCACCCCTCGGGACACACCAAAAGTTGCAGAGAAAGGTCCTCAGCCCTCGATCTCCCACAGGGTGTGCGGAGCCGAGACCGGAGCGCGCTGCCCTCCCGCGCGGCGGCCCCCACGCAGCCGGGCCCCGCGGGGGACCCCGAGCGATCGGCGGCCACTGTGTGGGGCCCCGGAGGCCAGACGGGTCGCCCGGGCACCTGGCAGGTGTCAGTCCGTTTGGAAACCGACAGCAACGCCGATGAAAGGGGGCCGCGCGCCAGGCCAGGCCGCCCGGCGCCCGGGCTGAGAACTTTCTCTTGCAACTTGCATCAGTTCTCGGAGCTCGCAGGCCGGCCGCGCGGCCATCGGAAACAGGCTCGCCGAAGAGTTCCCGACGCAGGGCGCCGAGGCCTGTCTCCGGGCCGAACGTGCCCGCTCTGTGCCGCCCGCGGGCCGGGGTCCCCACCGCCCCGGCGCCGCCTCGCCCGGCCCGCTGCCCGCGGGCGGCACTTCCGAGCGCGCCCCGGGGCCCGGGCAGGTGAGGACCCGCCCGCGCCGCACCTGGCGGGGTCGGCGCCGCCCGCGCGCCCTGCTCGCCCGCCCGGGACGTGGGACGGGGCCCGGCGTCCCCGGGAGGGGCCCGGGCGGGCGAGACAAAGGGCCGGCGCGCGGCCCCCGGGCGCGGGGAGCGGCGGGGGGCGGCGGGGCCCCGCGGCGCGCGCCCCAACTCGCCCCCAACTTGCCAAGTCGCTTCCGAGGCGGCGCCGCGCACTTGGCCGCGGGACCGCCCGGGCCATTGTCCCTCGGGCCCGCGCCCACCTACCCGCGGCGGGGGCCAGGCTGCAGCAGAGCGCGAGCAGCAGCAGCCGGGGCGGCGCCGCCTCCATGTTGTCCGGGGCCGGCCGGGCCCGCGCGCGCTCACTCGGGCTCCATGGCGCGGCGGCGGCGGCTCCTCGCGCGGCTCCCGGCGCCTGCCGCCTCCCCCCTCGGGCGCCGCGGACCAGGACGACGGGGGAGGAGGGAGGCGGGCGCGGGAGCGGAAGCCGCGCCGCGTCTCCGCCCCCCGCCGCCGCAGCCCGCCCGCGCCCCCCGCGCCGGCCGCGCCCTCCCGCGGGCGCCCCCAGAGCCGGCCCCCGGCCCTGCCCGCGCCCCCCCCAGCCCCGGGGGCCGGCCGCCCGGGCTCCTCGGGGGCGCGGGGGCGCGCGCCGGGTTTCCAGCCCGCGGGGCCCCGGGACGAACAAGTCCCGGAAGCAGGTGTGTCACCTGTAGAGCCGCCGGGACCCCCGCCTTGCCGATGGGGAAACTGAGGCACGGGAGGCGGGGCGGGGGATGGGGGGGTGGCCCGAGGGCACCACGGGGAGGCGCTTTCGGGGCTGGAAGCCAGGGGCCCCGAGCCAGGTCTGTGCGCTTTCCTGCGAGCGCAGCCACCCCCGGCAGGGTCCGGTCGGGCGGCCCCGCGACACCTGTTCTCACTGGCGAGGGGCGCGGAGGAGGGCAGAGGAGGGCGACCGCGAGGCGGTGCCGGGGCAGGGACAGAAGCGGACGGTGGAGAGAGGCGGGGGCTGGTGGGGGTGGGCTCGAGGTTTTATTTTTAAACTAGCTGAGATGTCTGCCCCCTGCATTAATTCTGCTACGCGAAGACCGGGCACCGTGCTTCCCAGTACGCTTCTAGGCGGCCGAGGGAGAAAGCCCCTCCAGGCTCGCAGACCCCACCTTTGACTCGGTCGACAAGAAGGCAGCGTGCGTTCCCCGCCCTGTGCCCACCTGAGCGTCCCGCTCAGCCCTGAACGCTCAGGACACGGGAGGGGCTGGGAGGGGCCGCGGCACCGGCTCTGGAACAGTGGTCCCGAGTTCAAACTCCTGCCTCCTGGAACCGGGTGTGCCCTTGAGCAGCTTAAATATAACCCCTCCTGGCAAACTGTCTGCCCTTGTGAAACAGGCAGAACTGCCCCTGGAGAACTGGCAGTAACCAGCAAAGGAGCGGGTGCTCCCGGGCACTGCCTTCTTCATGCATCTGTGATAGCTTCACAAAGCTGGTGGCCAGGACAGCATCCCTGTCCTCTTGGGGTTTATATTCTAGGGAAGGAGACAAAAAGAAGGCAAAATTAAAAAAAACAACCAAAAAATAAAAAACACCGTTGACAGATGGTGAGGAATGCCATGCAAATAGAGGGTGTTGGGCGACAGTGTCCGGGGAAGTTCTGACCTAGGGAGGTAGGGACATGTGAGCCACCACCATGCAGCAGGCACAGGCAGCGGGGCAGCGGGAGAAGCCAGCTGAGGCCAGCGCGTGTCAGACCCAGAGAGGGAGTCAAGAATTTACCCCAAGAGCGATGGGAAAGCCTTCGTGGGGATTTAAGCAGCAAACTTCGTGCTGGGTCTTCTCCTCCACCCTATTCGCAAGCCCAGTGGCACTAACAGAGGCAGACTCCCAGCTCTACTCACACCTCCGCCACCGCCACCCCAGTCTGGGTCACCCCTCACCCCTTGATGGGTTTCCTGCTTCTGGCCTTGAACCTCTTCAACCTGATCTCACAGCAGCGAGAGTGAGCCTGTTAAAACAAATCAGATCATACCCTTCCTCTGCTCAAGAACCTGTTAATGGCTCCCATATCAGTCCGAATAGAAGCCAAAGGCCTTATGGCACCTATGGGGCCTGATCTGGCCACACCTCTCCCTTTATCTCTCCAGCCTCCTTATGGACTCCCCGTCCTCTCCCTCACCCTGCTAAGCTACAATGGCCTCCTTGCTGGTCCTCAAACACACCAGCACACTCTGCCTCAGGGCCTTTGCACTTGCTGGTCTCTCTTGCTGGGACTCTTTTATCCCGTTATCCACATGGTTCACTCCCTACTTCTTCAGCTCCTCATCTGGCCTTCCCTGACCCCCCCTCAAAAATTGCAAAACACCCCAGTCCACTGCCCACCCTTGCCAGCACCTCCTGCTCCATTTCTCCACTTCAGCTTTCTTCTTTGCCCTGACCGCCATCTGACAGACTACCTTTCTTCCCTCCACCAGAATGGAGGCTCCGTAAGAACAGAGACTTCAGTGTTCTGTTCCCTGTGGGTCCCCTGAGCCTAGACAGGGCCTGGCACATGGTAGGCACTCAATAACTGTTTGTTGAATGAATGAATGAATGAAGTGGAAAGATCTGATTGACGTTTACAAAAGGAGCACTCTGGCTGCAGAATGGGGACAGGACTGTCAGGAGGGAGAGGGGGTGGGGGGCTGGCCAGCGGGTGGGTACCGGGGTAGCAGCCAGGAGAGATGGCGGCCTGGACTGGCAGGGTGGGGGAACTCATGAGTGGCAAGAAGGGGTTGATTCGGGGTGCTTTAGGAAGAGCTAAGGGTCTCCCTAAGGACGCTGGCTGTGGGGATGAGGGGCGGGGGACCATGGGGGGCCCACGTAGGGGCTCTGCTAGTGGGCCCTTGTTACAGCAGCTGCTCTGAAGTTCAAGGCAAGACTCTAAATCTGGGATGCGGAGAAGCTGAAGCCCCCACGCGCAGTGTTGCGAAGGATTGAAAGGAAAACGAAGCAAGAACGTAAACGGACATTGGGATGCTGTGTTCCTGAGGAGGGAGGCAGAAGGCTGGACCCCCAGAGCCGGAGAATTCGGTAAATACAGAAGAGGCCGTGTAGGTCAGGGCTGGGGGAGGCTGGCAGCAGCTCCTGGGGCGCCCCGGGCTTTCCTGTGCCAACTCTTGGGATATCCATCGTGGGGGTGCCACCAGAGACCTCTCCCCGAAAGGAAGGGGACTGTGCCCCAGGTCTTGGGACCTCAGAGCGGGATCCCGGGCTGCCCGACTCCACTCAGAGCTTTGCGAGAAGTCGTTTGCAAAGAACCAGTGAGGACCGATCGCTAGTTCACCCCGCAGGATTCCGGCCTCGCAAGGGCGGTCATTTTTAGACTCTTCACTCATGTAAGAAGCAACCGGAGAACGTGCTAAGCTTCGACTTCCCCAGAAGGCTGCCTGTCGCAGCTCGTCACGCCGCAGAGCTCTTCCTCCGCCTCGCGTCTGGAAGCGCCCACTCTCGAGTTATTTGTCTGATGCAAGTTCCACCCCAGGGAGGTCACGGGGCATTGGCACCTGCCGGATCTAATCGTTTCCGGGGACAGAGGCTCAATCGGGGTCCATTTCGGGCCCATCCAAGGATGACATCTCAGCCCCATGACATTGGGGAAAAGTGCCTTTGTGGTCTCCCTCCCGAGCTGGAACATGCTGACTCTGGAGAGTTATTCTGGGCATGAGAAGCTTCCCGCCGGGCAGGCCCGGCCGCTGTGGTCAGAGGTGTGCTTTGGCTGGGCCTCTGAGCCACGAGCATCCTCCCGAGGGCAGCTCGGTGGAGGCAACAGTGGGAGTGTCTGCTGACCTGCCCATCCCTCAGAGCCCCGGGGCCTCTCCCCCGCCACAGCACCAGCTCCTGGCACCTGCCGGGAGGCGGGCTGGGGAAGGCGGCCATTGGCGCAGGGTGGCCAGAAAGCTAAGTTGGTAGCCAGCCACGGTTTCTATGGAAACCGTAGCTGGGATGTGAGGGACACAGGCTGGACTCACCTCTCTGAGCCTCCATTTCCTCATTCATAAAAATGCAAACGATGATATCTGCTCGACTGCTTATCTCTCAGTGCTGGTGTGAACCTCAAATAAGATAAGACTTGTAAAATGCTCCTTAGGGGCCGGTCTGATGGCGTAGTGGTTGAGTTGGCGCACACTGCTTGGGCAGCCCTGGGTTCGCAGGTTTGGATCCCAGGTGTGGAACCTACACACCGCTCATCAAGCCATGCTGTCATGGCGTCCTGCATACGAAATAGAGGAAGATTGGCATGGATGTTAGCTCAGAGCCAATCTTCCTCACCAAAAAAAAAAAAAAAAAAGCTGTTTATACTTTAAAGCACTGCATCACTGTGAATGGTGATGAACTTGGGGCCCAAGACAGGACATGAGGATGGCTGAGCCGGGTGCCTCCCCTTGATAGTTGTCATCCATTCCTTAGTCCCTGTAGCTCTGAGCTTCGACCCTCCTGGTGCTGTGGCTTGCCGTGTAACTTGCGTCATGAGGGAGAATGTTCTGGACAGAACCACACGAGTGTCTGGCCCGCTTAACAGTCTTATTTTCACTGCAGATTGAGGAGCTGACATTCAGATTTCATTCTCCTTTTCAAGCACTTTAAAGACACCTGAAGTGGGTTGAATGGTGGCCCCCCAAAAAAAGTTGTATGCACGTTCTAATCCCAGAAACCTGACTGTTAATCTGTTCGGAAAAATGGTCTTTGCAGATATAATTAAGGATCTTAAGACGAGATCATCCTGGATTATCCGGATGGACCCTAAATCCGATGACAAATGTCCTTATAGAAGAAAGACAGAAGGAGATTTGCCACAGACGGGAGAGAAGGAGAAAGGAGAGGAGCAGCCACGTGAAGATGAGGCAGAGCGGGGAGGGGGGCAGCCGTGAGCCTGGAGTCCCCAGAAGCTGGAAGAGGCAGAAAGGACGCTCCCCAAGAGCCTCTGGGTGGAGCATGGCCCTGTGACACCTTGATTTCAGACCTCCGGCCTCCAGACTCGGAGAAAATCCATTTCTGCTGGGCATTTTTATTATTATTTTTTTTGTGGAAGATTAGCCCTGAGCTAACATCCACTACCAATCCTCCTCTTTTTTGCTGAGGAAGACTGGCCCTGAGCTAACATCCATGCCCATCTTCCTCTACGTTATATGTGGGATGCCTGCCACAGCATGGCTTGCCAAGTGGTGCCATGTCCACACCCAGGATCCAAACTGGCAAACCCTGGGCCACCGAAGTGGAGCATGCAAACGTAACCATGATGCCACCAGGCCAGCCCCCATTTCTGCTGTTTTAAGCCAGCTGGTTTGGGTGATTCGTTATGGCAGCCCCAGGACATTAGTACAGTCCCTGATCTTCACAACCCATCCTGCAGTGAAGGGAACTGAGGTCAGAGAGGTAAGGGCTTGTCCAGGGTGTCGTCTCTGACTGTTTCACACTGTGATGGTGAAGCTGAGTAGTTGCAACGGAGACTGTGCGCCTGTGAAGCCCGTGGCTCTCCAGCCCTGCACAGAAACATCCGTCCACCCCTGCTCCAGGGGGTCACATGATGACAGCTGTTCTGGAAAAAATAAAGCAGAGTAAGAGGGTCAAGGGGTGAGGAAGCCCTCACCAGGAGGGTGACATTTGTGCAGGAACCTGGAAGAAGGGTGGGAGAGACCCTTGTGGCCAGCAGGGAAGGCCAGTGCAAAGGCCCTGAGGCACAGCGAGGGGCTGGAGGGGCCGCGGCAGAGACAGCCCAGGTCAGAGAGGAGCGGGCCAGCTCTTCAGGGCCATGGAGGCCATCTCCTCTGAGTGAGATGGATGGAGGGGGGGACCTCGGAGGGCCAGGAGCAGATGGAGCACGGGATTTGATTTCCATTTTACAGAATCTCTCTGCTACTGTGTGGGAAATAGAAGGGGCAGGAGGGGAACTAAGGGGCCAGCTGAGGGGTCATTGCCGTGGTCCAAGTTCAAGATGGGGGTCACTGAGGGCAGGAGCGGAGATGGTGAGAAGTGGCTGGATTCTGGATCTCTCTGAGGGTCGAGAGGACGTGGAGAGCGAGGTCAAAGCTGAAGGAAGGAGTCGTCAATGGTGAGGTCAGAAGGTTTGGCCTGAGCACCTGGAGGTGGGGGCTGCCATCCACTGAGATGTGAGCGTCGTGAAAGGAAGAGAGGAGCCCCCGGGTGGGATGCAGTCACGCCTTGAACTTGTCGAGCGAGCGGAGATCCCGGTGGCGTCGCAGAGCGGGCAGCGCCTGGGGTGTGGGGAAGAGCGCTGGGCATCCTCGGGGCTGCGGCCGTGATCCCAGAGGAGCAGCTATGGAAGAAGGAGTTCAACGCTGGGCCCTGGGACCCCGGCTCTGAGGTGAGGGGGCCCGGGGGGTGTGGCTCCCAGCACCCAGGGCAGAGAGTGAGCGGAGGGGCAGGGCTGGGTGGGAGCCGGGGCGACTGGCGCCCCTGTGACTCGGGCTGGACAAAACCTGTAGGATTGGGGGTTCCAGATGTTGCTTCTGTCTTCTCTCTGGGGCCCCTTGTGGTCACCTTGGCTATTTCTCAGAGGGCGCCTGGCCCCTGGGACACACGCCTTTGCCCAGTCATCCAGAAAGCACGGCCACTTGTCTGGTTCCACGGCCGGCCGGGCAGCCACGGTGATGGCCTTGACCTTTAATTTATCAGGCCTAGAACAATCACCAGACACACACGTTGTCCCCATGTCCAGACCCCAGCTCCAGGGGACATTTGTCCCCCTGGTTCCTTGAAGAGCCTCTTGCCAGTCTCAGGACAAAGGCGACGCCCCTGGGAGCCGCTGGGCCCACCCCTCCTTTACACGCTCACGGTGGGCCATGGACTCGTTTGGGGGACCCACCACCCCGGTTTGCCTGGAACTGAGGGATCCCAGGAGGCAGCACGTTCAGGGCTAAAACTGGGAAGGTCCCAGGCAAAGAGGGGCACACTGGTCACCCTGGGGCTAGTGGGACCAGGCTCCCCACTGCCGGACCCTCACCCCGGGCACGTGGGAGACCTGGGACAAAAGAGCGAGCAAAGCGGACCCAGACTGTGCCTGCCACTTTAGCTCATCACTTCCCATTAAAAAAAAAAAAGTGGAGGGATTTTTCTAGATAAAAAGAGACAAAAAAGACAGACTGATCTTTTAAAAAAACTGCTTAAGAAATAACTCTGATGATGTTAAGAATTATGAGTATTTTTTTAGATGCAACAAAACTGTTCTGTTTATGGAGGAGAATGTTCTTAGGAACTCTCTTTAAATGATTTAATGGAGTAGCACCATATTGTCTGCAACGTACTTTCAATATTTATATTTTTCGCAAATGTAGCAAAACCTTAACTTTTTTTTTTTTTTTTTTTTTTTGCTGAGGAAGATTAGCCCTCAGCTAACATCTATGCCAATCTTCCTCTATTTTGTGTGTGGGTTGCTGCCACAGCATGGCTGATGAGTGGTGTAGGTCTGCACCCAGGATCCGAACCTGTGAACCTGGGCCACCGAAGCAGAATATGCCGAGCTTTACCACCATGCCACAGGGCCAACCCCTGCAAATTTTGAACCTATGTAATAAAATTATGGATGGTCACTGTGAAAAAAAAAAAGTTATAGATCAGCCCACAGACTGTGGAGTAAGGAGCGTTCTGTCCTCCTGGCTGGATGAATACACCTCATAACACCAGGAAGGCAATGCCGTGGGGAACTTTCTGGACTCCTCTGTGTTGGAGCAAGGTGACAGGAGGAGACCTGGCCCAGGACCTCCCTGGACTTCTGCCCCAGGGGCAGTCTCCCAGGTGGAGGTGTCCACACAGCCTGGGACTCAGGCTTCCTACTGTTCGGACAGGGAATTCGGGGTCAAAGTACCGAGGCAGGTACAGGGGCACCAGGGAGCATGTCCCCCGTGGGGGATGGGCAGGCTGGAGGGGTGGCTTGGGGGCCCCCTAAAGCTTGGAAACCCCGGCAGGTCGGCACCTATTGTTTTGTCTTAGGCCTTCAATATCAGACAAAACCAAGGCAAAAAGTCCCAGTTTAACGCCACCCCTCAAGAGAGATACCACGGCTCAGGACAGGCGTGGCACCTGCCCAAGGTCCCGCAGCCGCAAAGTGGCCAGGCTGGGATTTGAACCCAGGCCTCCTGGCCCTGCTGTGGCCCGCCTCTTGCCAGGCGAATCCCCTCCCTCGCACTGACCCCCTCTCCTTCCCCAGGTCCTGGCCCCTCTCCCAGGACCCCTCCTGCCTGGCCTGAGTCCAGCTCACCCCCTCTTCTCGCTCCACCCGCTCGGCTTGTAAACATGGGCAGGATTCTCCCTTCTTAAAAAAGCACCAGAAAAGCCCCTCCATCTCCCTTCATTCCTTCCTCTCTGTCCCGGCAGCTGCCAAGCCTCTCCAAGCCACCGTCTACACTCGCTGCCCCCGTCCTCATCTCCTGCTCCTTCATCCTGCCCCTGCGATGACCTTCGCATTGCCGACTCCAAAGGCCATTCCTGCTGTGTCTTGCTGCGGCCTCTCCCACCCCTCGCCTCCCTCCCTTGCTTCCTTGAGTCACCTCCGACCTCCCTTCAGCCGCTGCTCCTCCCCAACCCCGCCCCTCCTGCTCACACACTGGCCCCTGCTTCAGGGACAGCCCTCCTCGGTGCCCTGTCTCCATCTCCACGGCTAGCTTCAGGCCTCTGGACTCTCCCCACTGTATTCTGTCCCTCGGCATGGCCAGTGTGATGGTCCCAAAATGCCCATCTGACCGTAGCCCTCCTTGCTCACAAATCCTCTATGGCTCCCCAGTGCCCCATGTCTCCTGCTCCTGCCAGGTCCCGGGGTGGGAGCCCCCTCTCCTGCTGGCATCTGTCCCCTCCCTGCAGGCTGGCACTGTTCCTCTGTGCTGGTCAGTCCTCCCGGCTCCTGGGTCTCTGGGTCTAGCTGCTGCCCCTCTGCAGACGGTAGGGATACCTTTCACCGGGCGAGGCAGGGGAGTGGTCAGAGGGAGCCAGAGGGGAGAAGTGGAGGGAGCAAGTGCTACAGAAGCTCAGTGGAGGGTGGGAGGAGGTCCCTTCCAGCCGACGGTGGGGCTGAACCGGGTGAACTAGGCCTTCACAGAGGATCAGCTTGGGCGAGCAGCTATGGAGCCGCCTGGCACTCCGGGTGGGAGGCAGGCTGTGGAACAGCGACCCCCAGGCCTGGGGCCAGGAGCAGCTGGTCTGGGAGCCATGGAAGGGGAAGGGAATCTGACAGCAGACACCTTGCAGGGGCAGGGACCCAGAGGGGTCCCACAATCGAGGGCTCTGGCCCAGTGGCAGACTGTGCCGTTTCCTCCCAGGACCCTCCTGGAGCTCGGCCGTGGGTGGCTCTGGCCCTCGCCATCCTGCAGGACACACTGCCTCCCAGTGGGCTCCTCACGCGGCCGTCCCTGTAGCTGTGATGCGAAGGGAGGTCGTGGAGGGCGCCCAGGACCCACTGGAGGCTTTGCCTGGAGTGGGGGAAGGAGGTACAGGGCTCAGGGCTGTGGCTGAAGGCATGCCTCCTGGCTCTTGGGGCCCTGCTATTCCTGGAAGGCCCCTCCTCCCCCTGGAAGGCCCCTCCTCCCCCCTGCTGGAGTCTTAGAAGCAGCAGCAGTCCCCAGACCCTGGCCGGAGGGGCCGGAGGCTTCTCTGGCCTTGAGGGGCCCACAGGACGGCTGGGCCTGACCTTGAGCCTGAAGACACACTTGCTGAGCCTTAGGGCAGCAAGGAGGCGGAACCCTCACCCAGCCGGGAGCAAGACCCGGGGCTCCCCTGCTCCTCTGGGGCCTCAGCCCTCAGCTCCCATTGGGTGCAGCAGGTGAGGCTGAGAGCTGATGCTTGCGGGCTTCTGGAGATGGGGGTCAGCCTCCTGTCAGCGCCCCCTCCCGGGCCAGGACCACAGGGCCCTCCCTGCTTGTGGGTGATTCTCCGAGCAAAGGTCCCAGCGGGCAGGGCACCCGGCGCCTTTGATGCTCCCCTCTCTCCCTCCCCCGCCCAGGCAACAAACAGCGCTGCAGACTTTGCACCAAGACTGTTTTCTCCGTGCAGGGATGGGGCAAACCGCAGGCTGTTCTGGCCGGGCCGGAGGCTGCAGGGCGGGTTGTCCCAAACCCGTTTTCCAGGTTCTCCGGGAGCGCCACTGAGCCCTGCTTGCTCACGAAGTCCCCCTAACAGCGCCTGGAGGACCATCTCCCTTACGCCCATTCTACAGGCGGGAAAGCTGAGGCCGGGGGCAGCTTGGGTGACTCGACTGAGGTCCCTCAGCGAGCCAAGAGTGGAGCTGCAGACCCGTTACTGCTCCTCCCCATAAGGCCCTGTGTCCTTTCGGGCTGGGGAAAGAGGCGGTGGCGGAGGAGGGCCAGGGCGGCTCAGGCATCTTCTGCTCCAGCCGTTCCCGGTTCTCGGGCCTGCAGGATGCTGTGAGGCCACGAGGGGGCAGCAGCATCCCGCCCTGCCCGGATCTTCCCGGCGATCCGGGACTCAGAGAAGAAACAGCTCTTGTCCACATGGGGAGGTGATCTGGGAAGATGGACCGAGCCGAAGAAGCCGCGACACACACCTGATGCTGTCAAGATAGAAGGAGAGAACGCGGGCTCCCGCATCAGTGCACACGGTTGGCATCCCCACCGCGTGACCTTGGGCAAGTTGTTGGACCCCTGGGAACCTCAGTTTTCCCACCTGTGCCAATGGGGTAATCGCAGCTGCCTGGCTTGGCTGTTTGGGGGGGCGGGGTGGTGAAGATAACCAGGGAGCAAAGATAAAGTGTTGCTACCAGGGCACTGAGGGCCTCCAGGGGGGGTCAGAAGGGCGGACCAGGGCTGGGCTTCCTGGCAGGTGCCTGGAGGAGGGGACCTGGGCAGCAAAGTTTCAGCCTCATAACCTCTGGGTACATCCTCCTCAGGGAAGGGAGGCTGGAGTCTCTCTCATCTGCCCTTGACTTTCACACTAGGGGCCCACACACCTACAGATCTGTGCCCACCACTGAGCACCCATGTCACCCCCACGGGAGACTCTGTCAGCATCCCCATTTTGGGATAAGGAAACTCAGGCTCAGAGAGGCTGAGCATCTGGCCCCAGGCCACAGCCTGCATCAGCCCGGGAGCTGGGGAGCTAGGATTTGCACCAGGGGCTCTGCCTTCTGTGTCCTGCACAAAACTGGCTGTTTGTGCAGGATCAGGGGTGTCAACCCACTCCCAAATCCCCTCAGCCAGCGCAAGGGCTGCTGATGGATGCTTTGACCATTGTCCCCCACTCCCATCCCTGCCCCAGTCAGGTTTGCGGGATCACCTGGGAAAAGAAGCTCTAGGCAGATTTCCATGGTCAGCCTGTCCTGCCCGCTCCCCAGTGGCTCAGGACCCTCAGCTGTGGGCAAGCCAATTGGTAGGGCAGGATGGATGCAGTCAGGATCCTCTCCCATTCATCCCTTGCCAGCCCCGATAGGCTGAGGAAGAGTTCAGGGGACGTGCAAGTGGCCTGGGGCAGCCCTGTGTTAGAGAAAGGTTGGTGTCAGTGAGGCTAAAAGTCAGAGAGAGAGGAGCCAGGATTGGGAGGCAGTGCTTATGGTTTTAATTAGATCAGTGAAATTTATTTTATATTTTATATTCTGATTATAAAATTAATTCAGGCTCATTGCAGAAAAGTTTGCAAATATAGGAAATATAGGCTAAAGAAGAGAACAGAAATCATATATAATCTCATGGCTGAGAGCTCACTACTGTTAGCATTTTTAGGTATTTCCCTGTAGTCTTTTTTTTCCAGGCACCTACTCAGAGATGATATCTTTAAAGCAAGATCGTGGTCAGGAGCTTCTGTTTCTGGCAAAATAACAGACTGGACATGCAGAGAACTCCTCTTGGAACAAAACACATAAAAACACCGGAAGCAATATTAATCTCAAAAGCATTTTTTAATGCGTGGTAGAGTTGGTGGGAAAGTAGGGAGCATCTTTAAGGCCAGAACTAATAAGAAAGCCATACCGTATTTTTGAGGCAATTGGCAATTTGCATACTAATTGTAGCAGGAAACTGAACGCTGATGCTTTTAGAAAATTATTATTTAAAATTTTAGGTGTGAATACAGATATCGTGGCTATATTTTTCAAGTTCGGGATGTCATCTCAAGTGGTCCCAGTGGGTAGAGCCCCACAGAGCCTGGCAAAGTAAAGCAACTCTGGAGCGATGCACTTCGGCTGGAGCCCTTGAAGACGTCCCACTAATAAAGTCATACAAGTCACAGAGCCCGTCAGGAATGGACCACCAGGAGCAAGAGGCGGCAGGCAAGGTCAAATGCAGCCCCAGAGTCGTACAAACTGCAGACTCTCCCACTGTCAGTTACGAACTACAAAAAGGTCTTCAAATGCTTAAGGAAACAAAAGAGGATAGTCGAAGGATGGCAAAGAAGCAGGAAACTATCATATTTGCAGGCACATTGGAGAAAAGGACTAAAGAGCAATTCCAGAAATAAAAAACTATAATCGAAGTTAGAAACTGAACAGGTAGGTTAAACAGCTGAGAAGACATGTGACTATTTGGAGACAGATCAGAAGAAACGACCCACAGAGAAGCACAGAGAGATGAACAGATACAAAGGAAATTAACTCGTGCGGTCCTGGTGGGAATGTAAAAGGGTGCAGCCACTTTGGAAATATAATCTGGAAGCTCCTCAAAAGGTCAACATAGGGCTGCCGTATGACCCAGCAAGTCCACTCCCAGGCATCTACTCAAGAGAAATGAAGGCGTGTGTCCACATAAACTTGCACATGAATGTCCACAGCAGCATTATTCATAACAGCCAAAGAGTGGAAACAACTTGCATGTCCACCAACAGACGAATGGATAAGCAAAATGTGATTTATGGCTACAACAGAATATGATTTGGCAATAAAAGGAAGGAAGCACTGACACATGGTACAACATGGTGAATCTTGAAAACATTATGCTAATTGAAAGAAGCCAGGCACAAAAGACCGCATATTGTACGATCCCATTTATTTGAATGTCCATGATAGGCAAATCCATAGAGACAGAAAGTAGACAAGTGGTTGCCAGAAGTGGAGGGAAGGGGAGAATGGGGAGCTAAGGGTTTCTAACGGGTATTGGGTTTCTTTTGGGGTGATGGACATGTCCTAACGTTGATGGTGGTGATGGTTGCACAGCTCTGTGAATATCCTAAAAACGATTGTGTTCTACACTTTAAATGGGTGAATTGTATGGCATGTGAATCTCAGTGACGTTGGAGTGTTTTTTTTAAGGAGATGAAGAGACACGGAAGACGGAGCAAGAAGTCTAATAGACAAAATCAGTGCTAGAGAGGGAAGAACTGGAAAGCAGGCAGAGGCAATATTCAGAGTGATAATGGTTGCAAGTTTTACGGAAGTGATGAATGACACTAAGTCCTCAGATTCGGAAAGCCCAAGGAATGCCACGCAGGATAAAATAAAGAAATCCACACCGACACACATCATAGGTGTATCATTCAGGGTCCAATCAGCAGACAGAAGCCACAGTGTCACTGAACAAGGAAAGTTTATTCTAAGGGGTTATTAAGTATGGGAGTGGATTGGAGGAGTGGGGGACTGGGTGGTAGGAGGCGAAAAGAACTCTAAAGAAGACAGGAACGGCAGATTTAAGGAGCACCCACCACCCAGGACTGACACAGAATGCCCAGAACAGGGATCTCCCGGCCGAGATCAGGACCTCAGTGAACAGGGATCTCCCGGCCGAGATCCGGACCTCAGTGAACAGGGCTATAGGTGGTGGAGAAGGTCACTGAGGTCATGCCAGCAGCACTCACTGGAAATCCACCCTCTGGAGTGCCAGGGAAACCGTTCACAATGAAGGGTCACGCCAGTGACCCTCTGCTAGGAAGCTGCAGCCGCCTGGAGAAAGGAGCACAGAGAAACAGGATGGTAGCCTGCCTCTGCCCACAGTGTCCCTCCAGCGCCCTCCAGCTCCGTTATCACACTGCAGGCAATCAAGGGTGGGTTTGGGGCTGACAGGCGGTAAGTTAATAAGTAGTGAAACAGCAGAAACCCAGAAAGAAAGAGCTCTTAAAGCCAGCCAGAGAAAATGACAGAATGCCAACGAAGAAATGCCGGTTAGACGGACAGTGGACGGCAGAGAAAGATCTTCAAAATGCAGAAAATACTCGCAACGCTGCCTTCTGATCCCAGAAAAATGATCTTCAAGAACAGGGGCCAAAGAAAGACTTTTCCAGACAAACAAAACTAAGAGAGGTTATCAGTGGATCCTTAGTGGAGAAGCTGCTAGAAAATGTTCTTCAGTGGGAAAGAAGGTGTGGCTTGCCAGAAGGAAGAGCCAGAGCAAAGAAAATGGTAAACACGTGGTTCAATGGAAACAAATTACCCTACAAAATAACAGTAACATCCAATTTGCCTTCAAGAGGAAACAATGTAGGGCTAAGAAATGAGGTGACAGAATTCTCCCCTCTTCATTCTTTTTCTCAGTTATTTATGCCAATATGGACTCAGGGACATTGGTTATAATCAGATACTATATTTATTTTGTTACTCCAGTTTTGGCCATTGGGAGCTCTTCCATTTGGTGCCTGTGTCCCTTTGCCACGCCCCTCCCCCATTATGAGTGGGTTTTTTAGTACTTCCTTACTTTCTGGCCCTCCAGGATTACCCTGTAATTCCCCGCCACAGCCCCTGCCCCGCCCATTAACCCGTTCTCCAAGGGGCCTGGTTCCTTTGATGAAAAATGATATTTAGAAACCAAGAGCTGGGCACTAGCTGTGTCTTTATTTTTTTAAGCTGATTATCTTGGGCTTTCTAACTATTTAATCATATCAGCTAAAAAAAAAAAAAGATGATTTAACTACCTCTTTTCCAATGTTTATATATATTATTTCATTCTTCTTTCTAACACATTTTTTAATGGTTTATTTTTTAATTTTTTTAATTTTTTTCCTTTTTCTCCCCAGAGCCCTCCGGTACACAGTTGTATATTCTTCGTTGTGGGTCCTTCTAGTTGTGGCATGTGGGATGCTGCCTCAGCGTGGTTTGATGAGCAGTGCCATGTCCGCGCCCAGGATTCGAACCAACGAAACACTGGGCCGCCTGCAGCGGAGCGCGCGAACTTAACCACTGGGCCACGGGGCCAGCCCCTCTAACACATTTTTTAATTTTGATCTTCATTTAAGAGTAATTGCATTTGAGTGTAATTTTTATCTGGCCCTTTTTTTTTTTTTAACCTAACATGCCATCCTGAGCATTTCCCCATATTATTCCTGGTTCTTCAAAAGCATCATTTTTAAGAGCGGCTTAAGAATTCTTCTTCTGGCTATATCACAGTCTACTTAACCATCCTAAATGACAGCTAGCATCTTCCAGTTTTTCAGTGTGAGATAAGCTGCATCTAACATCCGCACACATACCTTGTTGGGTCTCTGGCTGTGGCCTCTGATGGCAGTGTGTGTGTGTGAGTCACCCTGGGTGACTTCATTCAGACTCCAGACTGCACAGCTGTTACATAGGGCTGGAAGTTGAGAAAGACTTTGGGGTCAGGGCTCAAATCAGAGCCAAGACAAAGGGGAGTCCATCCCTTCACAGCTCCTGGGTGCCCCATGGCCGTAGGATCTGGATGGATGTTTCTTCTTTTATATCAATCTGGCATTTATTCACCAATCATTTATTCATTCCACAAACATTCACTGAGTACCTACTGTGTGCCAGGCACTCTTCTGGGAGTTTTAGATACCAAACAAAGACCCCTACCATCATGGAGCTCATACTTTTCGGGGAGGGGGGTAGGTGGAGATGGATAATAAGTAAGAAATGTGATAAACAAATAAATTGTATAATACATTAGAAGAACTATGAAAAAAAGAAAAGAAAGCGTAGAGCAGGGTTGAGGAATCAGGGGAGATGTCCCAGTGCTCTCTGTGTGCCATGGGCCGTACGGCAGGCGCTGGGGACAGAGCCTAGAGGCCGTGGGGGCTGCTAGTGAAGTGTCTCAGCTAATCCCAGTGCAGGTGGCGGGATGCCAAAAATCAGAAAAGAATTAATTCCCGGCTTTTGAGTTTCAAAACAGACCCTTGAAACTCAGAGAAGAGGCCCTGGGCAGGGAAGTGGGGGGAGAGTGTGGGTTAGCCCAGCAAGGGAGACGAGACCCTGAGGAGCAGTGTTTAGAGCGCTGGGCCCCAAACCCTTTGGCCTCAGGACCACTTGGCATTCTTAACACTTTTTGAGGGTCCCAAAGAGCTTTACAAGGGTTCTATCTACTGACTTTTACCACAGTAGAAATTAAAACCAAGACCTTTTTTTAAAAAACTTTTTATTGAGATTGTGATAGTTTACACCCTTGTGAAATTTCAGTTGTACATTATTGTTTGTCAGTCATGCTGTAGGTGCCCCACTTCACCCTTTGTGCCCACCCCCCCACTCCCCCCTTTCCGCTGGTAGCCACTAATCTGTTCTCTTTGTCCACATGTTTAACTTCCACATATGAGTGGAGTCATACAGAGTTCGTCTTTCTCTATCTGGCTTATTTCACTTAACATAATTCCCTCAAGGTCCATGCATGTTGTTGTGAATGGGACAATTGTATCCTTTTTTATGGCTGAGTAGTATTCCATCGTATATATACATCATATCTTCTTTATCCAATCATGTGTTGATGGGCACTTAGGTTGCTTCCACGTCTTGGCTATTGTAAATAATGCTGCAATGGACATAGGGGTGCGTGGGACTTTTGGAATTGCTGATTTCAAGTTCTCTGGATAGATACCCAGTAGTGGGATGGCTGGGTCATAAGGTATTGCTATTTTTAATTATTTTAGAAATCTCCATACTGTTTTCCATAGTGGCCGCATCAGTTTGCATTCCCACCAACAGTGTATGAGGGTTCCTTTTTCTCCACAACCTCTCCAACATCTGTCACTTTTTGTTTTGGATATTTTTGCCATTCTAATGGGTGTAAGGTGATATCTTAGTGTAGTTTTGATTTGCATTTCCCTGATGATCAGTCATGATGACCATCTTTTCACGTGCCTGTTGGCCATCCGTATATGTTCTTTGGAGAAATGTCTGTTCATGTCTCCTGCCCATTTTTTGATCAGGTTGTTTGATTTTTTGTCGTTGAGTTGTGTGAGTTCTTTATATATTATGGAGATTAACCCTTTGTCGGATATATGACTTGCAAATATTTTTTCCCAGTTAGTGGGTTGTTGTTTTGTTTCAATCCTGTCTTCCTTTGCCTTGAGGAAGCTCTTTAGTCTGATGAAGTCCCATTTGTTTATTCTTTCTATTGTTTCCCTTGTCTGAGAAGACATGGTGTCCACAAAGATCCTTTTGATACTGATGTCAAAGAGTGTACTGCCTATATTCTCTTCTAGAAGCCTTATGGTTTCAGGTCTTACCTTTAGGTCTTTGATCCATTTTGAGTTCATTTTGGTGAATGGTGAAAAAGAATGGTCAATTTTCATTCTTTTACATGTGGCTGTCCAGTTTTCCCAGCACCATTTGTTGAAGAGACTTTCTTTTCTCCATTGTATGCCCTCTGCTCCTTTGTCAAAAATTAGCTGTCTATAGACGTGTGGTTTTATTTCTGGGCTTTCAATTCTATTACATTGATCTGTGCACCTGTAAAACCAAGACCTTTTAAAATCATTTATTCTTTTAAAAATAACAGAGATAAATGGATTGTGTGCTAAGACAAATAACATTTTATGAAAAATAGCTATATTTATCAAGACAAAATTAGTGCCGAGTGACATCATTTAAAACTTTTCCCAATCTTCTTAATGTCTGGCTTCTCATATCAGTTTCTGCATTCAATTTATCACAAAATGTTGTTTGGGTTGAAGTATAGAAAGGAAATGTGGCCTTGTAGGGCCAGTATGGTGGTGTGGTGGTTAAGTTCACATGTTCAGCTTAGGCAGCCCAGAGTTCACCAGTTTGGATCCTGGGCATGGACATGGCATCGCTTGTCAGGCCATGCTGAGGTGGTGTCCCACATAGCACAACTGGAAGGACCTATAGCTACAATACACAACTATGTACTGGGGGCTTTGGGGAGAAGAAGAAGAAAAACACCTCCAATTGAGTTAAGCTACTGTTATAGCAGATAGTATTGTCTTAATACTGAAATGGGTTTCAGAAGTGGGGAGCTACTGTTAAAAAAATTAAAAATGGGGCCAGCCAGGTGGCATAATGGTTAAGTTCATGTGCTCTGCTTCGGTGGCCAGGGGTTCACAGGTTCAAATCCTGGGCATGGACATAGCATCACTCATCAAGCCACGCTGTGGCTGCATCCCACATAAAATAGAGGAAGATTGGCACAGATGTTAACTCAGCAACAATCTTCCTCAAGCAAAAAGAGGAAGATTGGCAACAGATATTAGCTCAGGGCCAATCTTCCTCACCAAAAAAAAAAAATTAAAAGGAAGGAAAAACTAAAATGTGTGGCAGTGGCTCTGCTGTCAAGCAGTAGCGGTTGGAAGCTGATGTCTGACAGACCCATGTAACTCAGTGGCAAAGCGTGAGGTTCAATTTTCTCCCGGGATTACTTGGAAGGTCAACCAGATACCTACTGAGCTTGAAGACCTAGGAGAAAATGGAACCTGGTTGTTACTAGTTCCATTATCCAAGTATTAGAAGAAAGAGAGGCTCGGGAAAAATGGGTCCCTTTTCAAGCAAATGTGAAAGGGAACAGGAAAAGTCTGGAAATTTGGGACTTTGTGGGTTAAAAAAAATCCAATTCCTTCTAGACACCATGTAGTATGAAATAAGACCACCCAAGGTTGTGGGTGGCAAAGACGGGTCAACACACAGCTTGGTAACCAAGATCAGATCTCACAGGAGAGGAGGGGGCTGCGGTGGTGAGGAGGCAAGGAAAGAAACTGAGGGTTGAGAACTGGGTTTAGGAAAAGATTGTGGGTGTGGTTACCTGCACTTGCAAATGGACTGGAAACAAACAGGTCATTCTTGTCCTGCTAATTCTATGAGAGAATTACGTTGCCAAGGGAGTCATGAGACCAGAGGTTAAAACCCTATACTGATGGGACATTAAAACGAAAGTGACGTGCAGGCCCCCAAACTTGTACAGGCAGGAAGTGGGCTGCCAAAGCTGGACATCCCCCCAGGAGGCAACGTCCCCAGTAAACACTTCAGATGTGGCCCCTGGGGAGAGTGGACAGGAAAGAACCTTCCAGAAAGTGGAGCCGGTGCTCCATCGTTTCTTCATTTACCTCCCCTGTCTCTACTCTCCTTACTTCCAGAAGTTCTGTCTTGGGTCTTCTGGATCTGACCTCCAGATCTCTTCTCTCTTTCACGTTGATTTCCATTTTTCGCTATAATTTCACTGTGTTGTCCGTTTTTCCATCTGATCTTTCAGCAGGTTCTTCAGCAGGTTCACTTCCTCTTTTGAATTTTGAATTTTAGAAATGGTGTCTTTTTCATTTCACAAAACAGTCTGTGGCACATTTGCGTGACCTCATTAGAGAAATCTTCAATTCACCAGGAAAATAGAACAATTCTGAATTGATGTGCACCTAACAACATGGCCTCAAAGTAAGTAAAGCAAAGATTAATACAATATCAAGGAGCAGTAGAAAATCTATGATCAACAGAAGATTTTAACATTTCTCTCTCAGTAACTGATAGAACAAGTAGACAAAAAATCAGTAAGGATATAGAAGATTTGAACAACATAATTAACAAATTACTTGATTTACACATATGAACATTGTAGGACACACATCCTTTCAGGCACACTCAGAACATTTACACAAAGTGACTACATGCTGGTCCACAAAGCAGTTTCAACAAATTTTGAAGGACTAAAATAATACAGAATGTATTTTCTGACCACAGTGCAATTAACCTAGAAGTTGAAAACAAACAAAAAGCTGGAAAATCCCTATTTATTTGGAAATTAAGAACACACTTTTAAATAACAAATGAATCAAAGAATAATTCGGATAGGAATTTAGAAATTTTTTTGCTGAGGAAGACTGGCCCTGAGCTAACATCCGTGCCCATCTTCCTCTACTTTATATATGGGATGCCTGCCACAGCATGGCTTGACAAGCGATGCCATGTCTACATCCAGGATCCGAACTGGTGAACCCTGGGCCACCAAAGCGGAACATGCAAACTTAACCACTGTGCCACGGGGCCAGCCCCTAGAAATATTTTGAACTGAAAAATAGTGAGGGTACCATATTCCAAAACTATGGGGTGCCGCTAAAGCAGTACATAGAGGAAATTTATAGTCTTATATGTATATCTTAGAAAAAGAGAAAAGTTGAAAGTTAATGAGATAAACATCCATCTCAAGAAGTTAGGAAAGAACCTGAGCGTGTTTCTCTGTTAAAGGGAAGATGCCAGTGGGAGGGAGGCAGGACATACAAGAGGGAGTAGTGAATCAGCAGATAAGGTCCTGAAGGAGACAGTGGGGAATAGAACCTCCCATGCCAGGAGAGGAGATCATCTTTTATAGGAGAGAACACCTCTTCCAACTTGACAATAAAGGATGGATTTAAGGCCCACTTGTAGGTGGAGAGGGAGCTGAGAGAGTTTGTTTCCCTTTCTCCTTAAGAAAGAGGCAAGACCTTCTGCTGAAAGTGAACAAGACGGGGTTTGAAGAGGATGGAAGGGGATGGGAGCGAGAATCCAACGGGAAAGCATATGGGATTTCTGGTGGCACAGAGGGCCGTGTTGAGGCGGGAGACCATGCATCTTCCTCAGCACCAGGGGTAGGCGTGAAAAAGGTGGACGGCTGGATCCATCCAGGGGTATGGTGTTGCCAAGTGGGTTTGCTGGATGGGCAAGGAGGTTGAAGATGCTATATCGGCAAGAGAGTGACCTACTTGTTGGATCACAGAATCCAGCCTGGAGGACGAAGGGAGGGTCAGCAGAGCCAGGAGTGAGAAAGCAGAGAGGGGAAGGGGCTGTAGGGGCGGATGAGGCCCAAGAACAGGTGCATCGGGAGTAAGGAAGTGGGAGAGCTGGAAGGATGGTTCAAGAGCGGGGAGCCTGAAGGAATAATCTGAGATGGTGCCCCTCCACATGAAGGATGACAGGGTCCCTATTGTGGCCTTGGGGCGGGAGGCTGAAGTGGAGAAGCCGTGAAGGTCACTGGGACCAGGATGAAGAAAGGCAGAGGAGCGCAAAGGATGGAGTGTGCGTTGGTGCTATCAAAGTAGGAGTGGGGGAAGACGGTGCTCTGATGCCATGGGAGGTGGGCTGGGGAGGCTGGGGGAGGCAGCGCCCAGGAGCCGTGGAGGGTGGCACGGTCTCCCCGAAGCTGAGGAAGAGAAGCACCTCTGTGTGTATTTTCCAGGGCACGAGAAGATTTTCCCTGGCGTTTCTCCCAAGGTAGCTTTCTGGAAACACTAAGTGGAAATTTTAAACCAGGTTTAGGAAAATCGGACATCTCCAAAACATGTGAAATCCACAGAAGACAAAATCTCGAGGTTAGGAGTATGCGTGTTTGGGGGCGGGGTGTAGAGGGTGGTCGACGTGGTGTGGCTGGAAACTGTGGTGCTACAGGAAACTCAAATCAGAAACGTAAAGGAGACGCAACGTGCACCTTTCCCACTGGGTCCTGGCCAGGGTTCTCTGGGATGCGCCTTGTGACTTGGGTTACAATGGGGGGCAGTGAGCGAGGCTTAGTGTTTTGAATCTATCAAATGTCCCTGCGCGTTCCGATCCATGTGGCTGGAAATAAACAAATGACCACCTAGAACACAGATGACACGATGACACAGTAGGGTTTATGGGGGTCATGACAACCTCTAGAACAGAAAGCAGACTTTCTTTATTTTCCAAGCACACTCTAGTTTCAACCAGGGCTCTCCTTGCTTTTATGGTCCTCTATCCAGACAGCCGGTCGACATCATTCTTGGAAAAATTATTTGGGTCTGCAAGGCTGTAACTGGTTTAATCGCTTCTTTGTTTTTTTCTCTAGACAAAACAGTATCCAATCATATAGCTTCTTCTCAAAGAACTACTTTTCCATTCCTTTGTCAGTCTTTTTAATTGGAATAACTTGAATTTCTAACAATAACCTGATAAGGAATGGATAGGTCTATAGCATAGAGAAAGGTTTATGCCTCAGCAGTTACACGTTATACTATTTTAAGTATGTATTGCGATCAATGTGTCTTTTGTTGTGTCTGTTAAGGAACCTTTTTCCTTAAAGGTTTTGTGTGTATGTGCGAGGAAGATTGGCCCTGAGCTAACATCTGTGCCAATCTTCCTCTTTCTGTATGTGGGACGCCACCACAGCATGGCTTGATGAGTGGTGTGTAGGTCTGTGCCTGGGATCCAAACCCATGAACCCTGGGCCGCTGAAGCGGAACATGCAAACATCACCACTATGCCACTGGACTGGCCCCTCCTTAAAGCTTTTATAATGGAAAAATTTTTTTCTACTATAAAAATAATATGTCTGGGGGCCGGCCCCCTGGTCCCATGGCCCAGTGGTTAAGTTTGAGTGCTCCGCTGCGGGGGCCCAGGGTTTCACCAGTTCGGATCCTGGGCGCGGACATGGCACCACTTGTCAGGCCACGTTGAGGTGGCGACCCACATGCCACAACTAGAAGGACCTGTAACTAGGATATACAATTATGTACCAGAGGGATTTGAGGAGGTAAAGCAGGAAAAAAAAAGACTGGCAACAGTTGTTAGTTCAGGTGCCAATATTTAAAAAAAATAAAAAATTAAAAAAAATAATAATTTCTTAGACATCTTGAGAAATACAAAAAGACATGATAGCTTCTTTGCTATTTTTGACCCTTTAGTGTTCCAGATGAATGTTAGAATTAGTATTTTCTCAAGTTCCAAAATACAAAATGAGTTTTAGATTAAAATTGCGTTTGGGGCCAGCCTGGTGGTGCAGCGGTTAAGTTCGCATGTTCTGCTTCGGCAGCCTGGGGTTCGCCAGTTCGGATGCCGGGTGCAGACCTACACACCACTTGGCAAGCCATGCTGTGGTAGGCATCTCATATATAAAGTAGAAGAAGATGGGCATGGATGTCAGCTCAGGGCCAGTCTTCCTCAGCAAAAAAAAAAGAGAAGGATTGGCAGCAGAAGTTAGCTCAGGGGTAAACTTCCTCAAAAAAAATTGCATTAAACTTATGAATTAATTTTGGAAAATTTACATCTTTATGAGATTTCACCTTCCCATCCAGGAACATAACTCTCCATTTATTCAAGCTTGTTTTTGAGTCTTCCGTACAAAGAAAATTCTAAAACTTGACTATGTCCTGAATGCCTCTCACCAATGTATCCCTAGGTATTCTATAACTTTGTTATCAGAGTAACTGACATTTAAAATTGTTTAGCTGGTTATTGTTGGTATACAAGAAATACACTGACATATCTTTATTTTGCATCCACACAGATTCTTAACTTGTTCTAATAACTTTTAATTCATTTTAAGTTGACTCTCTTAGACATTCTAAATAGTTAATTATATCTTGTGTAAATAATGAAAGCTTGTCTTAAAGAATATATATTCTATTTATTGTTCTTGTCTCATTCCTTTGACTAGAACAATGTTCACTAAGAGATTGAGAACAGGTAACTCGTTTCTGATCTTTCTAGGAACACCTTTTTTTTTTTTTTTATCTCTAAGTATGATGTAGGGTAATAGTTTGAAATAGTTATTCTTTATCATATTGAGTACATATTCTTCTATTTCTAGTTTACTAAGAGTTTTTATCCACCATGGCAGCCCTTTTTCACTGAATTTGTAATACATTCCTATCATTTCCTCTCCATCCATATCATATATAATGAATGTGTGCTTGCAATGACCACCCAGAATTCCTCATCAAGATTTTCTACTAATGAGCTCTTCCAAATTTTGGTAATCAGGATGTAAAAGATACGTCATTTGCATAAATAGAAGATAAATGTTTAAAACCATTTTTTTCAACAACAATTTCTGACAAGAGTCTCTCCTCAGCCTCAAAGTCCCTCCGCCCTCATTTGCCATTTCTTGGACTCTGAGCCGCGTTCCTTGGGTTCCTGGACTATGAACACCTCCAGGAGCACCACCGCCCTCGTCTGTGAAAGCAGCAGTTGCTCTGTAGCTGCTGCTGGAAGAGATGCTGGGTGACAGCCTCTCCTTACATTTGCTCAGAGCTGCAAGCCCAGGGTGTCTGTATTTGCTGCCTGGGGGCCCCGGGATTTGCCATATCGGACCTCTGTCTGTTCTGTCAGCCTCCACAGAGCCCTGGACAAGGTGGCCCTATGGAGCCAAGCCAAGGGCTGAAGGGGAGCCGAGGCACACTGGTTGAAACTGTAGTGTTATCTGCAAACTTGATAAGCGTACTCTTAACCTTCCCCCCCAGGATGTGCAATAAAGCTACCTCTTAGTAGGCGGAGTGACCTATTTGCTTAGTAGGCGGAGTGACCTATTTATGTTCATGAGGTTTGGGTTTGTTAGTCGTATCATTCAAGTCTTTAATAATCTTACTGGGGTTTTGGGGTTTTTTTTTTTTTTTTTTTTGGTCTGCTTGTTCTATAGATTACTAAAGGAAGCATATTAAAATCTCCCCCTATGTTGGGGATTTTTCTATTTCTGTCTCTGCCAATTTTGCTTTATATCTTTTGAGGTCATGTTATCGGGCGTATTGTAATTTAGAATATTTAGAACCGTACATCTTCCCAGTGTGTTGAATTTTGACTCATATGGAGTGAGTCTGTTTAGCCCCAGTAAAGTTTTTAAAAGTCAGCTTTATTGGGGTATAATTTACATACAACAAAATGCATGTATTTTAAGTATGCACTTCCACTGATTCACACACACATACTCACGTAACTACCATCACAATGCTGTTTTGACTTTTGCCTTTCTTTACAGCCGTGTTTGTTTTGATTTTTAGTTAAATTTATCAAGGCAAAATTTACATTCAGTAAAATTCACACTTCCATGAGTTGTGACAACTGTATACCGTCAAGTAACCATCATCACAATCGAGATATAGACTATTTCCATCACCCCAAAAAGTTCCCACGTGCCCCTTTGTAGTCAATCGAACTTTGCCAGACAGCAAGTTCAGCTGGGCAACGCTAAGCCAATCTGTCTTCCCTCAGCCCCATCCCCTGGTGACCACTGCCTTTGTCTCTATACTTTTGTCTTCTCATGAACGTCATAAATGGAATCATAGCGTACATGGTTTCTTAGGTCTGGTTACTTTCTCTTAGCATAATGCTTGTGAGATTCCTCAGTGTTGGTGACTGTATCGGTAATCTGTGCTTTTTTATGGCTGAGTAGTAGTCCATTGTACAGATGTACCACAACTTGTCTATCCATTCACACATTGATTGTCATCTGGGTTATTTCCAGCTTTTGGCAATTATGAATAGAGTTGCTATAGACAATTTCATACAGGTCTTTGTGTGGACATGTGTTTTTGTTTCCCTCCGGTAAATATCTAGGAGACTGCCAAACTGTTTTCCAAAGTGGCTATACCATTTTGCATTCCCGTCCACAATGTCTGAGAGTTCAAGTTGCTCTGAATCTTCGCAGATACTTGCCCTTTTCATTTTGGGCCCAGAAGGGGGACAAGGGGGCCCCCGGGGTGCTGGCACTGCTGCTTCTTATCTGAATGCTGATTACACAGGGGGTTCAGTTGGTGAAAATTTATCAAGCTGTAAACTTATATCTACACATTTCTGTGTGTATAATAACCCTCAACAGAAAGATTTTTAAACTATATTCAATTCCTTTGAATAGTTCCAGGAAATTAACCTAAAATGTGTTGAATTAAAAACATACTTTAAAAAAAATTGAAATGGAAAAAAAACCCTCAGTGTAAATCCACAGCAGCCTGGTTTCATAATCTCTGAGTTTTTTTTCCAGCGATCCGTAGTAAATATCTAAAAAAAGCAAATTAATATTTCTGAACATTATAAGTGACAGGTCAGGAGGATCAATCGGGTAATGCATATACAATTATATTCCCACGCTCCCCAATTACCCATTTTTATTCTACAAATTCTCATAATTTTAATGTCCTTAATTTTGTGTTCAGAGCATAAAATTGAACCTTCGATTACTAAGTAATGACAACAAAGGGTGGCGCACAAACGGAAATATTGGCTTTATTTTTTCTCTAGGAGTAATGGTTCAGTATTCACTGAGTCAGTCTTCAAGGAGACTTGACTAAACATAACTACCGTGAGTAATGAGAATGGACTGTCTGGTGAAACTGAGGCACAGACGACGTAAGCTTCTTGCTCAGTCACTCAGCTAAAAAGTGGAGGAGCCAGGATTTGAAGTGTTACTCGAGAGCCCCTCACTTTCACATCTAGCAAGGACTTACATTCAAACAACACTGTAATTCAACAACCGAGAGGACCAGGCTCTGAGTTTGTTGTTAGCTATTTCTGCACAGAAAGCACCTGAGACCATCTGTGCCCTGAGGCAAAAGCTTGAGGATTTAAGAGCATCCTTCTCTTTCTTGAATTCATCCAGTGCCATCAGAAGCAGCTCGCCCACACTGCTTTACGCTTCATAATACTCTGCAGAGGCAGCTATGCAGTTCCCAGAGCTGTGCTCGCAGACGCTAGGTCCCAGGTGACCCCAGTCCACTGAACGGTGCTACATTCCCCCACGAGAGAATGAGTTTCCCTGTATTCCGGACCACCGCAGTAAGATATTTCCATTGTTGTCTGAAACCCATTTTCTAGTAACACCCTAGACTGAGGGTTTGCAAACGTTTTCTGTAAAGGAGCAGGCAGTAAATGTTTCAGGTTTTTTGAGGCACGCCATCTCTGCTGCAACTACTCAGCTCTGCCCGTGTAGTGCAAAAGCAGCCAGACGACATATAACAAAGAGGTGGAACTGTCTGCCAATAAAACTTTATTTACAAAAGCAGAGGGAGGGCCAGCAGACCCCTGCTCTAGACCATGAGCTCCTTAAGGATGGCTGTGTCTTAGCTTTGTAATTTCAGCCCTAGCAGTAAAAATCGCCTCAATTTTACCAAAGAGGAAGTACTGTGATGCTCAGCAAACCCCCAGCATTGCAGGGTAAATTCCACATGACTTCAAACTAGGAGCTTGAACCGGGTGGTGACAGCTCTCAATTGCGTTTCAGACACTCCCAGAGCTCACAGCTATGGAGTTGATCCTGTCTTTGCACGCCCTCAAGTTTCTGTGCCTGGTTTACTTCATTAGCCCAGAACCGCAGCACAGGTTTTCAACTGTCTGAAAATAAAACCTTTCGGTTTATTCCCACGAGACCGGCCTTCACAGGCTTTGGTTTGGACCCGGGGGAACCTGAGAAGGTCTTACACAGATCGGGACTCAGTCACAGAACGAGTACCGTGCAAAGCCCATTTCTAGTTAAAGGCAAGTCCCAGACACTTTCCCCTGCACTCCACTGTGCCCCATTGTTATCCCACGTCTTATAGGCACAAAACATTTTGTGAGTTTCGTTCCTGCGTCTGTAAAACGGGGGCGAAGAATTAAAATTGCAGAATTAAATTAATGAACCTGCAGGTAAGTCTCTGAACGAAGCACAGGACTTGCCACGCTGTAAGCGCTCAAAACACTTGAGCTGCCATCCCCGCTATTCCTCACCACGTGGAGCCCCAGCGCCCGCCCCCAGGGGCTGGATCAAGCCCGAGGGAGGGGGACAGGGATGTGTCAGGGGTCACTCCCTCGGACTCCGCCCCCTGCGGCGCCGTCCGGGTACGACTGAGCTCCCCAGGCACAGCTCCGGGGCTCCAGGTCGCCGCAAGGCCACGCGCGCAGGCGGCCAGCCGAGCCCACCACTTCCCACTTCCGCCAGACCCCAGTCCGAAATAGCCGCTTCCGGCCGCGAGCTGGACGGAGCCAGAGCCGCCCGCGGTGGGCGGGGCCTGAGCTAGGCCACGCCCCCAGCTTCCGGCTCGCAGCTGGCGGCGCCAGGCACCGCCGGGCCGTTCCCGGCTCCGGCCGCGGCCGCCCGGCCCCGCCCTCTCGTGACGTCACTTCCGGGGCGGCCCGGGCGGGGCCCCAGCTGGGGTGGCAGCTCCGAGCCGTGCTGGCTGCGGTCCGCGCTGCTCCGCTGCCGGCCACGTCCCCACACCGGACCGCGGGCGCTGCCCCGCCGTGCGAGGGCCGCCGGGCCGCCGCAGGCCTGCCGCGCCCGGTAAGGGACCCGCGCTGCCGTCCGGGGAGCTGTTGTCACGGCTGTCTGAACCGGCTTGGGGCAGAGAGAGGGAGGTAGGGGGCAGGAGGAAGGTGAGTGGGGGCCAGAGAGGCAGAGGAGGTGAATGGGGACAGAAGGAGGGTGAATGTGGGCAGGAGGGACAGAGGAGGTGAATGGGGGTAGGAGAGGCAGAGGAAGTGACTGGGGACAGAAGGAGGGTGAATGTGGGCAGGAGGGACAGAGGAGGTGAATGGGGGCCCGAGGGGCAGAGGAAGAGAATGGGGGCAGGAGGGACAGAGGAGATGAATGGGGGCAGGAGAGGCAGAGGAGGAGGTGAATGGGGGCAGGAGGGACAGAGGAGGTGAATGGGGGCAGGAGGGACAGAGGAGGTGAATGGGGCCCGAGAGGCAGAGGAAGAGAATGGGGGCAGGAGGGACAGAGGAGATGAATGGGGGCAGGAGAGGCAGAGGAGGTGAATGGGGGTAGGAGAGGCAGAGGAAGTGATTGGGGACAGAAGGAGGGTGAATGTGGGCAGGAGGGACAGAGGAGGTGAATGGGGGCAGGAGAGGCAGAGGCGGGTGCATGTGGACAGGAGAGGCAGAGGAGGAGGTGAATGGGGGCAGGAGGGACAGAGGAGGTGAATGGGGGCAGGAGAGGCAGAGGCGGGTGCATGTGGACAGGAGAGGCAGAGGAGGGTGAATGGGGATGAGAGGCAGAGGAGGTGAATGGAGGCACAGAGTGCAAGAGGATGAGGACTGGAGGTGAGGAACAGAAGGCGAGAAAGGAATGGAAGGAGTCAGTTGGGCGCTGAGACTCGACTCAGGAGGAGCATGGGTGGGGACTGGAGAGGCAGGAGGAAGGCTGAAGGGGATCCCAAACCAGAGAAGAAGAGGCCCAGCCAGTTCCCAGTTTGGGAGCGGGGGATGGGAAAGTTGGGACACTCCCGAATGGGTGGGGAACTGAAAAATCTCCCAGGAGGCCAGGACCAGACTGGGCCCTAGGAAGCATTGCCCTCAAAGAAAGAGTTGGCCCTTTAGCTGACCCAGGCCCTGTCTTCCTAGGAGGAGCTTGTGCATTTCCATCTACCTGCCTGCCTCCTCCATGTGAGTCTGGATGGCTGCTTAGTGTGTGCCATTGATTATTAGGCTGATAAGAGGAATCCCCATCCCCCTGGTTTGCCATAAGACGTAAACATCGTGCTTAGAAATCTGCGTACAACAACATGCAGTTATTCCCCCCACCGAGGAAGCGTCTCTAAAGTTTCAATAAAAATGATGAGGAAAGTATTTAAAGTAGAAAATTTCTGCTTATATGCTGGACTTGCCTAATAGGACAAAGGAAATTTACCCACATTGCCAGCAAAAACTACGCCCTTGATCAGCATTTAGCTTTGATACCAAAACTTCCTAGAAGCAAACAGTGTAATTAAGATGACACCCAGTGGTCCTAGTTCCCGTCTGTCTCGGGGAGCCATCCCTTGGACCACAGGACGATATCTATATATACAAGACCACAAACTTGTGTTCCGTGTGTTCTGATACCAAAGTTCAGCCAGGTGAAGTGTTAAGATAAGCTATCTGTGGTTTGCCCTGTTTCTGCTTCCGCCGTTCTTACTCCTCGGTACGTATAGCTTCTCCAGCTTGGAGTAGGGGCCTGGGCCACACTGCTGCAGAGAAATTATTACTAGCCTGCTGGAATGTGGGAGTGACCCTGGGAGTCCCCTGCCAAGCCTGAGGATTACTTGTGTTGGATCTGAGGAATCTGTCTAAGCCAGAAAAAGGAACTGGGCAACTTGGAGTCTGATTTCATGTAACTTGCTCACAGCACCCTGCGTGTAACAAACAGGTTCATCAAAGAGTTAAGAACCAAGCCAAGGTGGGGAACACAAGAAGACAGGAGGTGTCCGGAGGCGTCACAAGGTCCCGGAACAGAAAAGGAGAAGGAAGTTGGCGCCCAGGGCCGCAGTCTGGGGGTGCCTTCCTAATGGGGTGTTGCGTGGCTCAAGGGGGTGCTGCCCTGTCCCTGCAGAACTCGTGGGGAGCTGACCATTGGCAGGGGGACCTCCCAGCGCAGCCTAACCTCCTGCGTCCATCTGCGCTGATGTCGCCCTTAATACTAATGGTTCTTTCTTCCTTGTTCCCCTCCTGCCCCAGGGGTCTCTTTCCTTTCCATCTATTATGGTCTGAGGCCTTGATCCACCCAGTCTCCTGCTCCAGATAATAGTGGGAATAACTGGCCAGACCCTCATTTAAGGCTCCCTGAAGCCTTTGCAGGGGAAACTATTATTTTAAATCTTGTTAATGATTTGTCCGTTGTGCGTCAACTTACAAAGATTAGTGTGGGTCCCCACACGTGAATCTTGACATTTAGAATATGCTGTTGGATGGGCTGGCCCCGTGGCCATGTGGTTAAGTTCACGCACTCTGCTTCGGCAGCCCAGGGTTTCGCTGGTTCAGATCCCAGGCGTGGACATGGCACCGCTCATCGGGCCCTGCTGAGACGGCATCCCACATAGCACAACCAGAGGCACTCACAACTGGAATACACAACTATGTACTGGGGGGCCTTGGGGAGAAGAGAAAAAAAAGATTGGCAACAGATGTGAGCTCAGGTGTCAATCTTAAAAAAAAAAAAAGAGTGTGCTGTTGGAAAGCAGAGGGAGGACCATACCAGAGAGATGAATTCACTGCACAGCGAGGGCCTGTTCTGGACTCCACACGGCGGCCACTGCCTGTTTCTGTGGGAGCGATCACCACAGAAACAGGGATGGTATCCAGCAGAAGTTTCCTGAAACACTTGTAGGGTTTCCTGACACACTTAAGGAGCTGCTCCCTGTGTGCTCTTGCCTTTGTGTTTGTAACTGTGAGTGTGATTGCACACATGTGTGTGTGTGACTGCATGTGTGTGTGTGTGGCAGTGTGCGTGTGTGTGTGTGTGTCTGCGCGCCTGTGGGCATTGTGTTAGGGAGTGGGCCCAGGGTGGTCCTCAGGCATCCCCACCTGCTGGCATCTGCCCCTGTAGGAGGTGATGAGCTGTTTCTTTACTCTCCTGAGTTTGGATTAAGAATTCGGCAGTGAGAGAATCATTTGTGCTGGTAACATCTTTGCATTACAATTGCACTCCTGGATTCCTCTAAAGGTTTGCTTGACTGTAGAAAAATGCGTTTCCTGATATGTAGATCGTGAAATTTCTCTCAGTTATTAAAATCTACGTGTGAAACTGTCTCAAGTGAGATTCCTCGGGGCCTGCCTGCCTGGTAGGTCAAAGTACTTGAAGAAAATCAGACATCATTTTCTTTCATCGGAGTCGTTCAGAAATGTTTTACAAAAGTGGTACATGCTTGTAAAGAAGAAACAAAGATATAAAGTAGCAAATGGAACTCACCAGTAACTCCTATCCCTCAGGGATAACCATTATTAACATTCTGGTACAAATCTTTCTAGACGTCTATTTAAACAAAAATTGGATCATGGCGTGTGTACTGGTGTATGACCTGCTTTTTGCACTTAATGATATATGCTGGGCATCTTCCCGTGTCAATAAATAGAAATTTGTGTATTTTTTAGCAGTTGCCATAGTGTTTTATATATGGATGGGACCATAGTTTATGGAAGCATTCCAATTTTTCAGTATTATAAATAACGCCGTGATGGACATCTTTGTAGATCTCTATCTTTGGACATCCGTCCAATTACTTCCTTAGAAGAAACTCCAGCAGCAGAAGAGCGCCACATGACAAGTTTCGGTACATATTGTCATTTCCCAGTATAACGATCTATTGAATGCTGCTGTCTTGGTGTCTCCCTCCTCCCTGGAGGGTTCTCCCCATGCTCTGCCTAAGGAGTGTTTACTCTTTCAAACCCTAGATGCGTCTGTTACCAGAGTGGAGCATCTGCCTGTGTCCCACCTGTGCCACAGAGCATGCCATGGCCTGGGAGTCCTCCACGAAACTGCTGTCACCTCCTGCAAAGCCAGACCTCCCCCGGCGAGGACACGGTTCCCAGCCCGCCGCTCTCCAAGGAGGAAGATGGCCCAGCCTGGGGGCATGCCCTGAGCAGCTGCCTCTGGTGAGCCTGGAGGCCCCGCGGGTGGGGCACCTGCTTGATAATGGGACAGGGAGCCCCGAGAGGGGGCTTTGCAGGGTCAGGGAGGGTCATGGAAAAGGGAAAGACAGCAAGCCCCGAGGGCCAAGCCTTCCATAACCAGGAGGGGCCCAGTCTATGACACTTGACCGTCAGAGGTGGTGCCTCCGGAGGCAGTCCAGGAGGATCGTCCCCTGACTGGAGGGGGTGGGGACCATGTGGTCCTCTTCTGTTTCTATGACAAGTGCCAGTCACCACCAGAGGTTCTCTCTTGGCCTTGTGTCGTAACTCCGAAGTACATGTGGGAGCCCCTCTGGCTGCACAGGCGGAGGGCCTGCATCCCACTGATGCAGGGGGTGGAGGAGGCTGTCCTTAAACCAGGAACGAAATGGGCCCTGTCTGTTCCAGGGGGAGGAACTGGAAGGGAAGGAGGAAATCCATTCAGCACGTTGGATCAGTTCCTCCCTGCCTCCAACAGCTCTGAAGTTCACTAAAGGGCTAGAGCAGGGCTTGGCAAACTGCAGCCCGTGGCCCAAGTCCTGCCGGCTGCCTGTTTTTGTCAATAAAGTTTTATTGGGACAGAGCCACACCCATCATTTCCATGTGGTCCCCAGATGCTTGTGCGCTACAGCAGCAGCCCTGAGTAACTGACACAGGGAGCGTGTGGCCCACAAAGTCTAAAGTATTTGCTGTCTAGCTCTTTACAGAAAAAGCTTGCCAACCCTGCCCTAGTGAGGGGGTGGCAGAAGCCCTAAGGACTGGGGGGCATTCAGGAAGCCCCCGTCACAACCTCCCACCCCAGCAGACCCCAGATCCAGGCTCAGACACGAGGAGCACGTTGGGCTCAGTGGTGGTGGCATAGAGGTGACTGGCCAAAGAGAGCCGCTGAAATCCCGGTCTCCACCGAGAGCCCAGCTGCATCGCTTCAGCTGACGGCCAGTGGGAGTTCTCTGTGCCTCACAACTTGCAGTCTCAGTTCTTCCCTCTCTTGATACTGGTCTGTTTCTTCTCACCCCACCCCACCCCCACTTGTTTCTGCGAGAACAAAGAATGCCTTTTGCATTCTAGAAAACAGATGCAAAGCTATGCTTTGGAGGGCTGAGTAAATTTTCTAAACCTGTAAGACACCAGGACCATTTTGGAGGGCAAGTGCGACCTGAAGCTAGACTAAAGCTGGTGACTCTTGGAAAGGGATCGGAAGCATCAGGGAATATGTGCCAGCCTTCCAGAAGCGTTTGTGCTCAAAGGGGTTTTTCCAGTCATGGGCCACTGACAGGAGATAGAAAGGCACCAGGTGACCTCCCTCTGGACATCCCTTTATGCTGCACAGGGGCTGTTTCTCTGTAGCTCCCAGCAGGGCTGGAAGTGCTTCGTGGGGTCGGCTGTGACTAAGCCAGGCGCCGGGCTGGGCACTGCAGGTATTTCACGTGCCCGGGACGGGTGGGAGCCTCGGGGAGAGCCTGGCGGGGGCGGGATGTTGAAGGCTGCCTCGGCTGTGTTAGGGAGTTTCGGGGTTACCCTGGGATAGTAAGGGGTTTAAGCAGTGGAGGCGGCCAGCTTTGTGGGCATAAGGATCTTTCTGGCAGCTGTGGGGTGGGAGGGGGATCAGGGCCAGGATGGAGGTGACTGTTAGGGCTGATGGAGGACAGCGAGCCTGCCCGGGTCACCAGGGGCAGCCTGGCTCGAGGGTCACGGAAGCAGCAATCAGCGTCCGGGCCCGGAGGCGTTGTTCAGGACGTCTTCATCCAGGGTGACTTGAGGGCTCCCCTCCGTGACGTTCTGTGGAACATAGGAACTTCCCGGTGCGGGCCAGGGGAAGGGCTGAAGGCCCGGGGTGTCTTCAGGCAGGACTGATTTTGGAGGCCCCCTCAGGAGCCCCGTTCTCGTCGCCTGCCCTCAGGCTCCCAGCAGGCCTGTGCTCTGCCTGCCCTGTACCCCAGTTGAGTGTTTAGTTAGGGGGCTCACCATGACTGCATGTGGCCGGGGTATTGTCCGGAGAGGGCCTGGGCCTCGAGGCAGCCTCATGGGATTCAGGGGCTTGGACGGGGCCGAGGACAGGATCAGGGAGCACCCAGGACCAGCAGGGCATGACGCGATGGGACGTGTGAGACCACCTGGCCCCTCAGCTCCCCATCGCACTCCTGTGGCAAGAGACCCCCGCCTGCCGGCCTGCAGGAGGGACCAGGGGTGAGTGTGGGGAGACCCCTGTGCACTCAGGAAACTGGCTCTGGCTGAACCCAGTCCACATCCTGCCGAGGCTCAGCCGTGGTGGCATCTCTGGAAGTTTCTGTAGTCACACTGTTGCCCCTGCAGACACCTCAGCTTCTGCAATCAGGTCCTCTCAGCCCACCCTCTGTCTCTCACAGGAGCACCCCTTCATGGAGTCCCTCAGCCTCCTCCAGCCTTGTCCCCTCCTGCCTCGTTGCTGGGCTCCTCTCATGCCCGCCCCCTCGCCTACCCCTCCCGCTGGAGCATCTCCCTGCACTTGTCACACCCCTGCATCAGGCCTGCAGGGGCTCCCATCCCCGCCCCCCTCAATCCAAACTGCCCTGTGGTGGCCCGCCTGTCTCTAGTCTAATTCCAGGTCTCACCGTACTGTCCCTTGGCCTCCGGCCCTGCTCTTGGCATCTGCTGCTCTGTCCCACTCGCCTCCCTCAGCCCTTCTCCACCAGGCAGATCCCAGCCATCGTTCAGATCGTGGCCCAGGTCTCGCTTTCCCAGGTAACCTTCGCTGGCACCCCCACCCACCCACCCACTGGTTGAATTCAGTGCCTCCTCTGGGCCTCTACAGCACCCTGTCCTCCACCCCCCACCCTTGGGGTCTCCACACAGAGGACTGGCCTCCAGTTACCCTTCAAAGCCTGCCAGGGTGCCATCTCTTCCCTGCTTCCCAGCACTGAGTCACGCCTCTGCTCCACGCTTGCGCCCGCTTGCAGTGACCTCTTTTCTGTGTCTCCCGCTGGATGGCCAACTCCTGGAGGAGGGACTTGTATGGCTCTCGTCTTTTTCTCCTAGGTGCGCTGCCTGGCACGTGAGCAGACACTCAGGAAACACTGGATGAATGGGAGGGTGGGTGGGTAGGTGGATGATGGATGGGTGGATGGATGATGGATAGACGGATGGGGTGGGTGGATAGATAGATGGGTGATGGATGGATGGACGATGACTGGCTGGCTAAGTGGCATCTCCCTTGTGAAAGTTGTCATCAGCCGTGACAGGGTGCACAGTAGTGCATAAGGCCTGATTTGCATCCTGCAGACCATGGGAAATGTCCAGGAGGAAAACTTGGCTGATCTTGGTGTTGGGAAGGCCTTGGCCCTTCTCTCCTGCTCTTTCAGACTCTGAACTCTAGGGTGGGGCAGTGAACGCGTCTGGAGGTTGAGGCGTATAGTGGAACTGGGGCAAGAAGTGCTTTAAACTCATCCGCTGCAGGCACTGGGCTGATGGCTGAGCCGCCATGGCCGAGACACGGTGCGCTCTCCCTGGACGCCAGGCCTGTGTTTGCACCAGGACCCCGGCAGCCCTCAAAGCAGGCACAGGGCTGGGCCCAGGGCCCAGGCCCCAGGAAGGGCTGTACGTTACTGACCAGGCACCTTCTTTCTTGAGCACAGATCCGTTGGCCGAGCAGCAGGGAATTGTGAGGCTGAGGAGCGGCTAGCTGGGAGCCTCAGGGACCGCCCAGCCTGGCTCCCGGCTCACCCGCAAGATGTGGACGTGGACAGCCCTTGTGCTTGTTTGGATTTCCTCCTGGTCCTTATCTGAAAGCCAAACGACATCTCAGGAGACACGTAAGTGAGGGAAAGCTGCGTGATTACTGGGCAGGCCCACAGTGGCCCCAAAGCACCCTGAGCCTGAGGGGTGTCTGTGAGCCAGGCCGGTGATTCAGGAGCCCTGGAGCTCCCCGGGTGCTGGGCTGGGAGGGGTGGTCAGGCCAAGCTTCTCCAGGGCCAGCGTGGGTCAGAGCCCCCAACAGGACCGGGCATCTGAGCCCTGAGAGGCTCACTGGGCTGGCCCTGCAGAATTTCCTTTCTTCTGTGAACCCTGTCTTCACTGGGGAGTGCGTCCATTCATCCATCAGATGTTTAATTGCACTGCTACTCTGTGCCAGGCGCTGTTCGTCTCAGGAGTTCCTCCTGCGCATCCTTTCAGAAAGCCAGGAAGTCTTTTTGTGGTGGTGTCACTATGTGGGGGACGATTTGTCTGCTTTGTCAACCCGGGTGTGTGTTTGATGGGGTTTTTTTAATGGTGAATCACACCCGCGATGTGAGATTTTTCACTCTGATGTTAGGAGAATTGAATCAAAGAGTAAAGCTCTGAAGCCTTCGATGGGCTTGGGCTTCAGAGTTTTAAAATCAAGGTGCCAGGAGCAGTGGCAGGCGTGTGCGGTGAGAAGCTGAGAGGGAAACGTGTTTGCACGTCCCCTCCTCCCTTCGCCCTGGGCCGAGAGGAGAGGCGGGCTGGGAATTCAGACGATGGCCGAGTGACCCACCTGCACAGGACTGAAAGTGATTGTGTCTTTCTCTCCTTCTGACTTCAAGGGTCCGTAGACCTCAACAGGACGTTGGAAAATTCAGTCGGGAACAGTACGTTTCAGGAAACAATTTCGAGAGTCTTTAATAAAACTTCTGAAGGAATGACTGTGGTGACACCTTCTCCTGTCACGTTGACCAAAGGGACTTTGGTGGTTGACCCCACCTCTCCTGCAGTCACAGCAGCAACAACACATAGGACAGGTGTGGGCACTCCGGTGACTGCAGAAGGTACCCCTGACCGGGCAGCCTCCGGGGTGCCCAGCCCGCCCAGTGCTGTGTCTGCGGGGCCCACCCCGTCCGCCCCTGCTGCTCTGAGCACCCCGCATGCTCAGGCATCCCTCAGCGGCACAGCGCCAGGAGCAGCCACTCTGACAACACAGGCCATGGGCACGCAGACTGCTGCTGTGACCACGGCAGGGATGCTCAGCCCGCAGGGCACGCACAGTCCTGAGCCCACGTCTGGCCCTTCCACAGCCATCCCTGTGTCCTCCTTGAGTCCCCACGCCCCTAACGTGTCCACACAAGGCCCCAGCATCCCGGCGTCAACAACCGGGCCTGTGGCTGACACAACAAGCAGGCCCACACCCACCCTCTCCAATGCCACCGCAGAGCCCACGCCCACCTCCATGGCTCCTCCATCCGTGACAGCGGTGACAGCCACCACCAAGCCACAAGCCGAGGAGCCAGCTGCCAGCACAGTGCCAGCACCTGTACCTCACAGGAGCCCCACTCCTGAGGTGGAGGCCACGTCTTCCATGACACAGCCAGGTGCTGCTCCGTCTGCCCGGGGGCCCACAGGGCCAGGCACACCCCAGACACCGGAGCAGGTCGAGCCTGAATCCACCCCTGGTACTGCATCTGCCGGGCCAACGCCCGGGAGCTCAGGGGACTCGAGGATGCCGGCCACGGACTCCTGCCAGCTCAGCACCCAAGGCCAGTACTTGGTGGTCTCCACCAAGCCCCTCGCCCCATCCTCGGTGAACAAAAGTCTGCTGTTGGCCGTGCTGCTGTTTGGGGTGACCCTGTTCATCACTGTCTTGGTTCTGTTCGCCCTGCAAGCCTACGAGAGCTACAAGAAAAAGGACTACACGCAGGTGGACTATCTCATCAACGGCATGTACGCAGACTCAGAAATGTAGGAGGGGCGGCCCGCGGGCTCTGGCGGGCCCTGGACGGCTGGCCCGTCCCTCCTCCCATTCTGCCCCTGAGACCAAACCAAGTGCTTCCGAATTCTTTGGTGCAATTTAGGAGATAGGCCAGATGCTTAAACATGTTTCATTGCTGTCCTTTTAATTCCATGATCACTAAAGAGTCGCTGCTTTTTTCATAATTATTTTTGTAAACGAGCGCATTGCCGGGGCAGGTGACGATTCCGCCTCGGGGCGGGCGGCCGGTGTGGATCCCGACCAGAATTAAAGCAATGACCGCTTTCCCCCTTCAGGCCGTGTCTCCCCATTTGTGTCGGCCTTGTCCTGCCCACCATCGTGCTGGGGAGAAATTTCGAGATGCGTGTGATGGAGTTTGTCTTTGTGAATGTTAATCCAACGCAAGGCCCTGGGGGTCCGCGGGGTCTGGGCTGCTTTCCCGGGCTTCGCTCTTATGCCCAGCCCTGCTGTGCCCTCGGCGGGAGAGCTCCAGCCTGGGGGTCTCTGGCCCACGTGGACACGGAGCCCCTCCTCTGACCCACCTTTTTCTGGACTGTTAGGTGGTGAGCCCGATTTGGGCATGAAGGAGCTGGATCCAACATAAACCACACGTGAGCACACGGTATAGCCGGGTCAGCCTGGACCTGCTCAGACTGAGCTCTCCGGGACCCTGCACAGCTCAGGCTGTGCACTCGCCTCACGGAAACCCAACAGGGTCACGCGGCGGGATGGTCATTGCTAGCACCTTGCCCCAGGTCACCCTGGAGCCCCGGGGAGCCCCAGGCCCGAGCGAGCCCACCGCCCTCTCTCCCTAGCAGGACGGTTGCCCTGGGTTCCAGGCCCCATGTCCCAAACAGCCCTCAGAGCCAACACTGCGCTTGTCATGTGCCAACTGTTGTCCTATACTTAATGCATGTGACTCATTTAGGCTCCCTCGACCTCAGGAGATCATTTTAAAGGCAGGGCCACTGAGGCACAGAAAAGACGTAACACCCACTAAGGGCTAGAGTCAAGATTAAACCCAGCTCTTTACCTGCTTTGCTTTACCACCTGCCGGGTGAGCTTGACCTTCCGGCCAGAGAGCAGGTAGCAGACACCTAAAGCCGTGTTCCCAGGCCGGGTGTGCAGCTGCTAGCTGTGTGACCTGGAGCAAGTGTGGGATGTTCTGGGCTCAGTTTCTTCCTCCGTGAAGTGGGGAGACAGTAACATCTGTCACAGACCCATAGCATGGTGCCTGGCCCAAATCAGGCAGAGGAGTCGACTCTTGCTTCTCAGCTGCTCTCAACCCTGGGGAAGAGGCCGTTTTTGTCTGGAGTCCCGTTTCTCCATCACCGAGATCTCCCTGAGCCAGGCTGGGTGTCCAGCTACTGCTTTTTTTTTTTTTTTTTAAAGATTGGCACCTGAGCAAACATCTGTTGCCAATCTTTTTTTTTCTTCTACTTCTCCCCAAACCCCCCAGTACATAGTTGTATATTCTAGTTGCATCCCCTTCTGGTTGTGCCATGTCGGATGAAGCCTCAGCAAGGCCTGATGAGCGGTGCTGGGTCCACACCCAGGATCCGAACCCGTGAAACCCTGGACCGCTGAAGCAGTGTGCCAACTTAACCACCCTGCCACAGGGCCGGCCCCTCCAGCTTCTCTTAAATTCTGCCTCCCCTGGAAAAGATTTCAAATGACCCCTAATAAAAGACAAAGATAGTGAACTCCCAAACTGTTTGAAATAATATAAGAGCCGAGGGTGGAGAAATACACTGAGCACGCGGAGAGGATCAGAGCCTCTGCACGGCCCTCACCTGTCTGCTGGCTCCGTCCGGGGTGGCCTCACCTGTCCTTCCTCACTGATTGGTCCGGCAGGCCCAGCAGCCCCCTTTCCTTCCTCAAGCCTCCGCCTGTCTCTGAGCCATGCTGTGTGTCCCCACAGCTGGGCTCCAACAAGCCTGTGTCCTTTTGTCTCTCTCTTCCCTAGTGGACACCGTCACACACCTGAGCCCATGGGCGCGTGTGATCACAGGTGCTGGCCCTGCCGTGGCTAGGGAGGTGTCACCCTCCCTGTCCTGGGCTCCAGGCCAGCTTGCAGCATTGTCCTCGAGTCTGAGGGACAGGCAGCTCTGCGTACCAGGGAGGAGAGCCGGGGGGCTTGAGACGGTGCCGTTTCCTCCTCCGCCATCGTCACCCCGGTGGCCTGGGCTGGGCCTGGCCTGTGAACAGACAGCCCCACACCCTGGCTGATTGGGTCTCACCCAAGAGAGTCAGAGCCCTGGACCCAGGCCTCAGAGGATGTTCCCACACACTGGGTGCCTTTTTTCCGTTCCGGGGAGATAGGGCAAGGGGCAACCCCCAGGGCTGACTTTCATCCTCAGCTTGTGACCAGGGACCTCTGCCTGACACTCCTACATCAAGGAACAGGGCTGTGGGGTGTCCCAGGGCCTGCCTGTCCCCCTGCCCTAGACAGGGACTCCAGGTCCTTTCATCCCCTCCACCTCCCTCCCTGGGGGTCCCATTCCCCACCAGCCACTGTCATTTTGGCTCCCCTGGTGGGCCACAAATTCCTAACATCCAAGGCCGAGCTCAGCGTCGGCCGCGAGATTGTGTGTGGCCCTAAGGGTTCGTCCTAAAACCAATGGCATCGTTGCTTACCTGAGCTAGAAACCCGTGCTCCATCCTTGAGGCCAGTCGACCACCCTAAATATCCCTTTTAGGGGGCCACTCCCCCCTGCCTGGGGTTCTGCCACCCACTGCCAGCTCTGACCCAGCTGTCCCCCACCCTGCAGCCAGGCACCCCTCAAACACAAACCTGAGCCCACCTTTCCTGCCAAGAGCCCTTCCCGGGAGAAAGGCCACAGTGCTCTGCCTGGCATTCCAGGCCAGGGCCGACCCTTCCAGTGGGTGCTGGCTGAGGAGCACGAGGGACAGAACCCGTCTCAAGAAAGCCCAGGAGATGGCGAGCACGGAGAGCCCTTCCATGCAGGCCTGTCCAGATCCGGGGGGCCGCAGGTCTGAGCCCCGGCCTGTCCCCTGCCCTGGAGGCTTCCAGACTGCATGAGCTGGGCAGCTGTTCTGGCCTGCAGGAAAGTCCCATTTGGCATCAGTTTCTCAGGCGTCTATTGAGCCCATTGTTTGCCAGCCAACTAGGGATTCAGAGATGAAGCTGCCCGCCCCAGGAACTCGTGGTGTGGTGGGTAAGACGCGAGGAGCACAATGAAGAAGGTACGAGGTGGGCACACGGAAGGCACCTGACCCGCCTGGGGGCTCAGGGAGGGCTGCCTGGTGGAAGGGACTCACAGCCTCTCTCTCCTCGGCGCTTTGCTCCGGCAGCAGCGGCTGTGGCTGGTTCAGTGCCCAGAGCAACACTGGCACACGGGAGGAGTGGGGTCCCCATCCGATGGGTGAGAGTCTGAATGGAAGGTTCCAGAAAGCCAAGGTGGAAGTGAGACTCAGATTTGGGGCTTGGCCCCTGAGTAAATCCAGGCACAGGAAGACCAAGCCGCTTGCCCAAGGTCACCCTCCAAGCGAGTGGCAGGACAGGATTCACTCCAGGTCTGTCTGTCTCTCTGCAGATGTTGGCCGTGGAGCCAGAGCACAGGCCGCCGGGGTCCCCTCTGAACACCGGGCCCGCAGCTGGTTTCCTCCAGGACAGCCCTGCATCCTCAGGCCAGGGAAGTCCAAGGGCTCCCCCTGGCGGCCGAGGCTCCCTCCCGCCTCCCTCCCTCCCCCTGGGTGAGGTGCCCTCCACCCCGCCATGCTCACCCACCCCCAACTTGCCCTGGGGAACCCTCCAGCCCAGCTCCCCGGGCACCAGGCAGCTTCCTGGTTCCCCCACCATGGAATTCTTCCCGTCCATTTGGTGTTCCTAGACCAGGTCTCTTCTGCTGTGGGAGGGTACATTCTAGATGGAATTCTATCCTTTGTGCCTGTCACTGTCTCCTTGCCAGAGGGAAGTCACAAGTTCAAGGAGAATGTGGGAAACTCACGGGCCCCTCAGCTTCTGTCCAGAACTGACAAGCCAAGTCCGCGCTCAGCCGCAATTTTTCCATCTACAACTTTGCTTGAAAACAGGGGGACCAAACTTTATCCAGCACGGGAAGAGAGACTAGCTGATATTTTTTGAGCACTTACTATGCACCAGGTTCAAGCGCCTTCGAGCTAGCATCTCATTTAACTATCTCAGACTACATCTTCCTGCTCCCCCACCCCTGCCCGCAACTTGTCCTCCACTCAGCAGCCAGAGGACATTTTAAAAACATAAGCCAGATCTTAACACTCCCCCGCCTAGATCCCGCCCATGGCTTCTCCCTGCGGTTAGGAAAACAATCACGACACCGTGGACTGAGAGCATGTGTGGCCAGTGGGAGGCACTCATGAACAGTCAGGGAAATGGGGGATCTGGGCAGAGGGACCAGCCAACGCGGAGCCGCAGGACAGAGAGAAGCCCGGCGGGTGTGGGCAGCAGAAGGGCAGGGGGAGTGGAAGAGACAGGCCAGGCCGGGAGCAGGGACACGGGCCTGCGTGGAGCAGGGTGAGGAGGTGGAGGCCCAGGAGGGTTTTAAGCAGAGGGACAACATCATCTGACTTAGGGTTTAAAAGCTATTTCATTGCACGGAAGTATTTACAGATGAAGTGGTGTGCTGTCTGGGGGGCCCGAGGGGGAGGGGACCCGGGAGGCGCAGCAGATCGTTCCTATGCTGGCCCTTGGAGGTGGTTGATGGGTCCATCGGTCTGATATCCTGTCCTCTCTATGTTTGTGTGTGTCTGGCAATTTCCACCATCAAAAGTTAAAAAGAGAAAGGAAAGGAGGGGTAGAGTTTAAATCTCTTAAGTAAATGGTGCTTCTGATTGCGACATGGAGGGCGGGTTGGGGCCAGCGCTCAGGGACCCAGCTGGAGGCGGCTCAGTTGTCAGGGGAGCACTGATGTGGCTGTGTCCGCACAGATGGAGAGAAGCCGATGAACTTGGGGACACGTTTTGGAAGCTGAGTCAACAGGGCTTTCACTCTTTCTTTTTACACACACCGCACACGCACAGAGCAGAAGCCAGGATGATCCCTACGTTTTTGGCTTAGGAACTGGGATGGCGGTGGTGTCATTTCCTGGGGGGAGGGGACAGTGAACCCTATTCTCAGTGCTTACACGTTAATTCATTCAATCTTTCCTACAACCCTTTGAGACAGTACTCTCGTTATCATCATCACCCCCAGCTTGCAGAGGGGAAACTGAGGCCTGGAAGATTAGGGACCCTGCCCGGGGTCACACAGCTGGTAGGCAGCAGAGCCGGATTCACGCCCAGGGACTCCACCCCGGCTTGCACGCTCTCACCACTAGGTTCCACTGCCTCCTGATGGGAGGATGTGGGAGGATTTAGGGCGTGGGGGGGCAGGAAATCAAGAGTTTTGTGGATGTGTTAAGGCTGAGACGTCTGTTAGGTGTCAGGAGGGCATGGGATACGAGTCTGAAGTTCAGGAAGGTCCCCATGGGAGAGAGTAATCGGGAGCCCTCAGCACAGACATGGTCGGAGGAGAGAGGAGAGGGGAACCAGGAGAGCAGCCCGGGAGCAGCCAGGGCTCAGATGCGAGCGGAGGAGGAGAGAGAAAGCACATCTCCTTCCGCCAGGAGAGTGTGGCGCCCTGGGCTCCGAGAGAAGGGGCACTTTTGAGAAGGAGGACACGGACAACTCTTTTGGATGCTGCTGAGGGCCAGACAAGAAAGGGGCGAAGGAGTGGCTGCTTATTTAGGCCAGACTGACATGCCAGGTGGGCCGAGAAAGGCAGGCCGGGGAGCAAGTGGTCAGTGACCACAGACAACAAATCCTAGAGGTTTTGCAGGGGACACGGGGGGTGGGGGTGGGGACAGGATAGTGGGTGGAGCTGGACAGGGGACCAAGAAGGATTTTTTTAAAATAGAGATCCTCGAGCTTATTAATTTGTTGATGGGAATAGGGAGCAGAGAGGGAGAAACTGTTGCTGAAGGACAGGAAGAGGAAGAATTGGGGGAGCAAAGTCCTTAAGAAGGCGCAGGGAAGGGGTTCAGCCCAGAACAGCATTTCACTGCCCGCCCACATGGTGGGAAATACTATTATGCCCATTTCCAGATGGGGAAACTGAGGGCAGAGAGGTCAGAGGACTTGCCCAAGGCCACACATAGGTAAGGGCTGAGCCAGGCTTTCAGTCCAGTCCATCTGACTCCAAAACCCACACTCCCACCGCCGATTGACCCAAAGCACCAGATTTGCTCCCACGGGGCTGCCACACGCCTGTGGGCCAGTCTGGTGTTCTCGGTGAATAAGCTCACGGTGCCCCAGGAACAGGCACACAGCAGGCTTGGTGCCACCTCGCTGACTGCGGTTTTACGCAATGTGACAGGGTGCTGCACGAGGGAAGCAGGCACAAAGATGTGCAGGTGAGCAGAGAGGAACCACAAAGGGCGCCACAACCGGAGGGGGGCCCAGTGCGTGAGGTCTGAGGGCCCTGTGAATGGAAATGTGCAAAAGAGGAAGACCCCGCCCCAGCCTCTGGCCTTCCGCCTGAATCTTTGGGAGACCCCCAGCTCAGCATCTGTCAGAGCCCCCAGAGAACAAGTCCATAAGCCTTGAGTAGTTCTTTGTCTCGGGCAACCTTTGATTGCAAGGAACAGAAACCTCGGGCCTTCCCGGAGAAACAGGGATTTGTCACAAAGCTAGAGAAGCCAGGACTCGTGGAAGCTGTGCTCTCCACTGCTCTCGTTTCCTCTTCTCTGCACATCTCTGTGCTCCTCTCTGCAGAGCCCCTGTCTTTATAAGACTTAGGGTCTGCTTTCTCCAGGGGGCTCTGGCTCGGAACCTTGGCACCAACAGTGGCCCGTTTAAGCTGCAATGTGCAACTTCCAGGGTCCCCTGTGGTCCAATCCACTGTGGCCAGGAGGCTGTCCCTAGTGGGCTGTGGCTGCAGCCCAGCTGTTAAGCAACGGGTGTGGGCAGAGAAGAAAAGATGCCCACGTCTAGCGGGGTTTCTGTTCCATGTGCTAGGCCCTGGGCTGAGCTCTGGGGCACAAAGATTCGAAGGGCGTGCTTCCTGCCCTCACAGAGCTGCAGGCTAGTGGGGAATTCAGATGGCAGACAGTGACAAGAAATCAAGGGTTACAGGAGAGGTGGATGTCCCCAGGGCCTGCTTCGGACATAACTCAGTGTGGACACTTTGCAGGGCAACTGACAGCGGTGTTAAAGCTACAGATGCAATTACCCATCTCGGTTTCTGCCCTGCAGAAGACACAGGAGGCCCGTATTAGGATGCTATTGGCAGCGTTATTTGAAATGGTGAAAATTGCAAACGCTCTAAACAGTCTTTGATAGGAGCACAGAGATGAACAGCAGTTAGAAAGAATGAGCTAGAGCTATCTGTAACAGAATCAAGAGCTTTCCGAGACGTATTATGGAGCAAAAAAAGGGAAAAAAAAAGTTCCTGATAGTACAGTAGAATACTCCTTGCATTATGGAGTGACCTATTGCCCCATGACAATATCACAAATTCAGTAGTTTAAAATGACACACATTTATTATCACAGTATCTGGGAGTCAGGAATACAGGCGTGGCTTAGCTGGGTCTCACAGAGCTTCAATCAAGGTGTTGGCCGGGGCTGTGTTCTCATCTGAGCCTCATGGGGGGCGGGATCTGCTTGTAAGCTCGTGTGGTTATTAGCAGCATTCGGTGCCTTGCTGGCTGGAGGCCTCCTTCGCCTCCTTGCCGTGTGGCTCACTCCACAGGCAGTTCACAACACGGCAGCTTGTCTCTTCAAAGCCAGCAGAGGAGAGAGTCTCCAAGCAAGATAGACATTAAAGTCGTTCATCTTATTGTGATAAAATTTCCCATTTTAACCATTTAAAAGCGTACAACTTCAGTGGCATCAAGTACATACACAATGTTATGTAACTATCGCCACTATCTATTTCCAGAACTTTTTCATCACCCCAAACAGAAACTCTGTGCTCATTAAGCAATCGCTCTCCATTCCCCCGCCCCCAGCCCTTGGCAACCTCTAAGACTCGAGGTTCTGTCTAGTCATTCTGTCTTTATGAATTTGCCTATTCCAGACATAGGAGAATCATATAAGCAGAACCATACAGTATTTGTCCATTCATTTCTGATCTTAGTAATTTGAGCCTTCTTTCTTTTTTTTCCTTTTTTTTTTTTAAGATTTTATTTTTTTCCTTTTTCTCCCCAAAGCCCCCCAGTACATAGTTGTATATTCTTCGTTGTGGGTCCTTCTAGTTGTGGCATGTGGGACGCTGCCTCAGTGTGGTTTGATGAGCAGTGCCATGTCCGCGCCCAGGATTCGAACCAACAAAACACTGGGCCGCCTGCAGCGGAGCACGCGAACTTAACCACTCGGCCACGGGGCCAGCCCCTGAGCCTTCTTTCTTTCTTCTCTCAGTGCATCTAGCTAAAGGTTTGTCGCTTTTGTCAGTCTTTTCAAAGAACCAACTTTTGGTTTCATTGATTTTCTCTATTGCTTTTCTAACTTCTATTTTGTCTATCTCCATTCTAATCTTTATTATTTTCCTTCCTTCTATCAGCTTTGGGTTTAGTTTGCTCTCCTTTTTCTAGTTCTTTAAGGTGTTCTGTTAGGTCATTGATTTAAGAGCTCTCTTCTTTTTTAACATCGGCATTTACAGCTATACATTTCTCTCTGAGCACTGCTTTCTCTGCGTCCCATAAGTCTTGGTATGCTGTGTTTCATTTTAAGTCATCTCAAGCTGTTCTAATTTCCTTTGTGATTTCTTCTTTGACTCATTGGTTGCTTACGAGTGTGTAGTTTAGGGACCAGCCCCGTGGCTGAGTGGTTAAGTTCGCACGCTCCGCTTCAGTGGCCCGGGGTTTCACTGGTTCAGATCCTGGGTGTGGACATGGCACCATGCATCAAGCCATGCTGTGGCAGCATCCCACATGCCACAACTAGAAGGACCCACAACTAAAAATATACAACTATGTACCAGGGTGCTTTGGGGAGAAAAAAGGGAAAAGAAAAAAAAAATCTTTAAAAAAAAAAGAGTGTGTAGTTTGATTTCCACATACTTGTGAATTTTCCAGTTTTCCTTCAGTTATTTGTTTCTAGTTTCTTTCCATTGTGATCAGAAGAGATACTTTGCATTATTTCAATCTGTGAACATTTATTAAGACTGTTTTGTGGCCTAACATACGATCTATCCTGGAGACTGTTCCATGTCTACTGGAGAAGAATGTGTATTCTGCTCTTTTTAGGTAGAATGTTCTGTACATGTCTGCTGGCTTTGATTGGCTTATAATGTCATTTGAGTCCCCTGTTTCCTTATTGTTCGTCTGTCTGGTTGTTCTAGCCATTATTGAAGCTGAGATATTGAAATCTCCAACTATTATTGTGGAACTGTCTATTTCTCCTTTCAATTCTGTCAATTTTTGCTTCATATATTTTGGGGCTCCTTTGTTAGGCGTAGATATGTTTATAATTGTTATAACTTCTTGCTGGATTGAATCTTTATCAACATGTAATGTCCTTATTCTCTCTTATAACCTTTTTTGACTTGAAGTCTATTTTGTCTGAAAATAGTATAGCCATCTCAGCTCTCTTTTGGTTACTATTTGCATGCAATATCTTTTTTCATCCTTTTACTTTCAACCTCTTTGCATCATTGTATCTGAAGTGCGTCTCTTATAGACAGCATATCGACGGAGCATGTTTTTTAATCCAATAGGCCAATCTCTGCCTTTTAATTGGAGTTTAATCCATTTACATTTAAAGTGATTACCAATAAAGAAGGATTTACTTTGCCATTTAACTATCTGTTTTCTGGATGTCTTACATAATTTTTGTTCTTCAATTTCTCCATTACTGCCTTTTTTTGCTCTTAGTTTATGTTTTTGTAGAAAACTACTTTGATTTCCTTATTCTTTCCTTTTCTGTATATTTTTTAATTATTTAGTGATTACCTGGTGGATTACAATTAATATCTTAAACTCTTAATGACTTAGTTTGCATAATACCAACTTTGTATCAACATTCTGCTCCTAAACACCCTTAATCCTCCCCCTTTATGTTGTTATTACCACAGATTACATATTTATACATTGCCTATTAACATAGATTTATAATTATTGTTTTATGAACTTGTCTTTTAAATCACATAAGAAAAAAAGATGAGTTACATATCAAAAGTTCAATAATACTGGCTTCTATATTGACCTATTTAGTTACCTTTACCAATATTCTTTATTTCTTTTTATGGCTTTGAGTTGCAGTCTGCTGTTCTTTCATTGCAGCCTGAAGAGCGCCCTTTAGTATTTCTTGCATGGAAGGTCTGTTGGTAATAAACTCCCTCAGCTTTTGTTTGTCTGGAACGGTCTTCATTTCTCCTTCATTCTTGAAGGAGAGTTTTGCTGGATACAGAATTCCTGGCTGGCAGTTTTTTTCTTTCAGGACTTTATATAAATGTCATCCCCCTGCCTTCTGGCCTCTGTGGTTTCTGAGGAGAAATGAAGTATTCACCTTATTGAGAATCCCTGGTATGTGATGAGTTGCTTTGCTCTTGCTGCTTTCAAAATTCTCCCTTTGTTTTTGGATTTTGACAATTTCACTCTAATGTGTCTTGGTGTGGATTTCTTCAAGTTTATCCTGCTTGGGATTTGTTGAGCTTCTCGGATATGTATAGTCATGTTTTCTTCAGCTTTGGGAAGTTTTCAGCCGTTATATCTTCAAATATTCCCGCCCCTCCCCCCGTCAATCTGAGTATGGTGAGGAGGGCGTTTGTGTTGGGAGTATCCTCAGTGGCAGAGTTGGTTACACTGAAGGGAAACAATGAACTAAATAGATTAAGGATTTAGGAAGATACGTTTCTTGAAAAGGGAGAAAACTAGAACGAAACCTATAGCATTGAATTGGAATTGGAGGCATTAGTATGACATCACAATTTTCAATAAACTTCTAATTTCTCCATCTCACCTTTTGTGCTATATTTTTGTCACAAAGCTTACTTTACATACGCTACAAATTACATACTCTTATTATTTTTGCTTTAGATAATTATATTTTAGAGAGATTAGAAGTAAGAAAAAAACATCTTTTCTATTTGCCTTTGATTCAACCATTTCTAGAGTTCATTTTTGTGTGTCCATCAAAGTTTCTGTGTGGTATCACATTCCTCCTTCCTGAAGAACTTCCAGTAACATTTCTTGTAGCACGGGTCAACTAGCAATGAATTCTCTCAGTTTTTAGGTTTTTCTTTAGAAGTCTTTATTTCACCTTCCTTTTTGAAAGATATTTTCCCAGTACAGAGAATTCTGGACTGATAGATTTTTCTTCCAGCATTTTAAAGATGTCACTCTATTATCTTATGGCTTGCATGGTTTCTGATGAGAAGTTGGCTGAAGTCTTATCGATGTTCTTTTGTATGTAATATTTTTTTCTCCCCCATGACTGTCTTCAATATTTTCTCTTTATATTAGCTTTTCAGTGGTTTGAAAATGATGTGCTAGGGGTGTGTGTGTGTGTATTTGTTTGTTTTGTATTCATCCTGCTTGGGGTTCTCTGAGGTTCTTGGATCTGCAGTTTGTTATCTTTCGTTTTTGTAAAATTCTTGGAGACACTCTTAAATATTTGTTCTGCTCCATTCTTTTTCTCTTCTTTTAGGACTCCAATAACACATATTTTAAAACTTTTGACATTATCCCACAGCTTTTAGGTGCTCTGTTCAATTTTTTACCACTCTTTTCACTTTGTATTTTAGTTTGCACAATTTCTATTGACATAAACTCAAGTTCACTGATTCATTCCTTGGCTATATCAACTCTTCTGTTGAACCTGTTAAAGGGAATCCTCATATCTGAGACTTTTTAAAAAAAATTAATGCATTTCTGTTTGACTCCCTCTTATAGTTTTCATCCCTCTACTGGAATTCCCTCTCTGTTCGTGCACGTTGTCCACTTTTTCCATTTGATTGCTTTCTACAATTATTGATTAGTTTGCATTTTCTAAAGCTTTCTATAAATGGAGCAAGACAGTATGTGCTTTCTTTTGGTCTCTCTTCTTTCAGTTAGTATGTTGTTGTGCATATCAGCGATTCATTCCTTTTTATCTCTGAGTAGTATTACATTGTATGGATACACCACAATTTCTTTGTCCCTTTATCTGCTGAGGGACACTAGGTTGTTTCCAGGTTGAGCTATTAAGCTGCTATCAATATTTGTGTGCAAGTTTTTTTGTGGGCATTTGCCTTTGTTTCTCTAGGGTAAATACCTAGAAGAGGAGTGGCTGGATCACATGGTAAGGTGTGTTTAACTTGTTAATAAACTGCCAAACCATTTTCCACAGTGCTTGTATCATTTTCAGATCCCACCATTAGTATATGAGAGTTCTAATTGCTCCCCATCTTCACCAATATTTGATACTGTCAGTCTTTTTAAATTTAGCCATTCTAATAGATGAGTATTGGTATCTCATTATGGTTTTAATTTGTGTTTATCCAATGTCTAATACTTTGAGCAAATTTTTTTGTGCTTATTTGTTACGCATGTGTCTTTGGTGAATTGCCTATCATTTTTGGGCTATTTTTAATTGGCTTGTTTTCTTATTATTGCGTTTTGAGGTTTATATATATATACTCTCAATACAAGTCCTTTATCAGATATGGTTTGTAAAGATTTCCTTCCAGTCTGTGGCTTATCTTTTCATTCTCTCAACAATGTCTTTTTATTTTTAATTTTATTATTATTATTTTTTTGTGAGGAACATTGGCCCTGAGCTAACATCTGTGACAATCTTCCTCTGTTTCATGTGGGATGCTGCCACAGTGTTGACAAGCGATGTGTAGGTCTGTGCCCAGGATCTGAACCTGCGAACCCTGGGCCACCAAAACGAAGTGTGCAAACCTAACCACTATGCCAGCGGGCTGGCCCCACAACAATGTCTTTTGAATAGCACAAATTTTTAATTTTGCTGAAGTCAAATTGATAAATTATGGATCATGTTTTTGGTGTTGTATCTAAGAAAGTATTGCCTAACCCAAGGTCACAGAGATTTTTCCTAGAAGTTTTATATTTTTATATTTTACATTTAGGTCTATGATCTATTTTGAGTTAATTTTTGTATATGTTGAGGAGTGTGGGTTGAAACTTGTTTTTGCCTGCAGACGTGCAATTGTTCCATCTCCAGTTGTTGAAAAGACCATCCTTTCCTCGCTGATTTGCTTTTTCACTTTTGTCAAAAATCAGTTGTACACATGGGGCTGGCCCCATGGCCTAGTGGTTAAATCTGGCATGCTCCACTTCAGCGCCCTGGGTTTGGTTCCCAGGTGAGCACGTACACAACTTGTTGGTGGCCATGCTGTGGTGGAGACCCACATACAAAATAGAGGAAGATTGGCACAGATGTTAGCTCAGGGTGAAATCAGTTGTACACATATTAGTGACTTATTTCTGAAATCTCGATTCTGTTCCATTGCCCTATGAGTCTGTCTTCATGCTGATACCACACTGTTTTGATTGCTGAGGCTTTATGTTGAGTCTTGAGATCAGGTAGTGTTAGTCCTCCAACTTTGTTGTTCTTTATGAAAGCTGTTTTGGCTGTTCTAGTTCTTTTGAATTGCCATGTGAATTTTAGAACCAACTTGTCAATTTCTTACAAAATAGTCTACTCAGATTTTGATTGAGATTGTGTTCAATCTCTAGACCAATTTGAGGAAAATTGACATCTGAACGGCATCAAAACTTCCAACCAACTAACAAGGTATGTCTCTCCATTTATCTAGTTGTTCTTTCATTTCTCTTATTAATATTTTATAGTTTTGGGGGCCAGCCCCGTGGCCGAGTGGTAAAGTTCACGTGCTCTGCTTTGGCAACCCAGGGTTTTGCCGGTTTGGATCCTGGGCACGGACATGGCACCGCTCATCAGGCCACACTGAGGCGGCATCCCACATGCCACAACTAGAAGGACCCACAACTAAAAATATACAACTACGTACTGGGGGCTTTAGGGAGAAGAAGAGGAAGAAGGAAAAAAAAGAAGATTGGCAACAGATGTTAGCTCAGTTGCCAACCTTTAATGATACATATATATGTATTTTATACTTTTTGATGTAAAGGTCTTTCACATCTTTTGTCTCATTTTTTCTTAAAAACTTCATCTTTTGATGCTATTTTACATAGTATTATTTGTTGCTAGTAGGTAGAAATACAGTTGAGTTTTGTGTATTCATCTTGTATTTTGCAAACTTGTTAGACTCACTTATTAGTAGCTTTTTTATAGATCCCACTGGATTTTCAACGTAGACAATCACATCATCTGCGAGTAAAGGCAGTCTAACTGCTTCCTTTCCAATCAGGTTGAGAAAATTCTCTTTTATTCCGTTTGCTTAGTGTTTATCAAGAATGGATGATGGAGTTTGTCAAACATTTTATGCATCTGTTGAGAAGGTAGTATAGTCTTTCTTATTTGGTTTGTTATTACACTGAGTTATATTAATTTTCTAATGTTAAACCAATCCTGCATTCCTAGAATGACACAATTTGGTCATAATATATCTTTCTTTCTTTCTTTTTTTTTTCTTGAGGAAGATTAGCCCTGAGCTAAGTGCTGCCAATCCTCCTCTTTTTGTTGAGGAAGACTGGCCCTGAGCTAACATCCATGCCCATCTTCCTCTACTTTATATGTGGGATGCCTGCCGCAGCATGGTTTTTGCCAAGCAGTGCCACGTCCACACTCGGGATCCGAACCAGCAAACCCTGGGCTGCCGAAGTGGAACATGCGCACTTAACCACTGCACCACCGGGCCAGCCCAATATGTTATCTTTTTAATATACTGTTAGGTTTGATTTGCTAAAACTGTGTTAGGTGGGTTTGCATCTATGTTCATGAAGATATTGATCTGCAGGGTTTTTTCATGTAATGTCTTTGTTTGGTTTCAGTATCAGGGTAATTCTGGCCTCAAAGAATGAGCTGGGAAATATTCTCATCTCTTCAATTTTCTGGAAGATTTGGGGTAGAATTGGTGTTTTTTTCTTCCTTAAATATTTGGTAGGATTTACTAGTGAAGCCATCTGGGCCTAGAGTTTAATTTGCGGGAAGAATTTTAACGATAAGTTCAATTTATCGAATAGAGATAGGGCTGCTTAGGTTATCTGTGTCTTCCTGAGCGAGCTGCTTTGAGTGACTTTGTGTCTTTCGGAATTTGTCCATTTCATCTAAGTTGTTGAATTTATTGGCAAGTTGTTCATAATTTTCTATAGATCCTATAGTGAGTGACCGCTTTCATGCCTGAGATTGGTACTTTGTGTCTTCTCTCCCTTTTTCCTGATGAGTGTGGCTAGAGGTTTATAAATTTTATTGGTCTCAAAGAACCACTTTTGCATTACTTGATTTTTCTCTATTGTTTCTGTCTTCTGTTTCAGTGATTTCCAATTTGATCTTTATTATTTCCGTTCTTCTACTTACTTTTGGTTTAATTTAGTCTTCTTTTACCAGTTTAGTTTTTTCTTTAAGATTTTATTTTTCCTTTTTCTCCCAAATCCCCCCCGGTACATAGTTGTGTATTTTCAGTTGTGGGTCCTTCCAGTTGTGGCATGTGGGACGCCGCCTCAGCATGGCTTGATGAGCGATGCCATGTCCGCGCCCAGGATTCAAACTGGCGAAACCCTGGGCAGCCGAAGCAGACCGCGTGACCTTAACCACTCGGCCACGGGGCTGGCCCCTTACCAGTTTCTTAAGGTGGAAGCTGAGTTCTTAGATTTGAGACCTTTCTCCTTTTCTAATATACCTCATTAGCACTTTACATTTCCCCACGCATGTTACTTTAGGGGCATCTCACACATTATGATATGTTGGGTTTCATTTTCATTCCATTCCAAACACTTGCTAATTTCTCGACCCATCTATTATTTACAAGTGTGTCGTTTGGTTTCTAAATATTAGGAGAATTTCCAAAGATATTTGTTATTTATTTCTAATTTACTTCCATTGTTATCAGAGAACACGCTTCATATGACCCGCATCCTTGTAAATTTCTTGAGTCTTGGTTTAGGGCCCAGAATGCGGGCTAGCTTGGTAAATGTACCACGTGAACTTGACAAGAGTGTCTTCTGCTGCTGTTGGACGCCGTGTTCCACAAATGTCCGTTAAGCTGTTTGATAGTGTTGTTCAAGTTTTCTATATTCTTACTGATTTTCCATCTACTTGTTCTATCAAGGATTGAAAATGGGTTGTTCAATCTCCAGCTAAAATTGTGGATTTGTCCATTCCTTTTCTAGTTCTTTCGCTTCTTGCTTTCTGTATTCTGAAGCTCTGTCATTAGATGCATAAACGTTTAGGATTGTTATGCCCCCTGAATGACATGACCTATTTTTCACTAGGAAATAACCTTGCTGGTAATATTCTTTCCTCTAAAACCTACTTTGATATGACTATAACCTCCTCAGATTTCTGTCGACCAGCGTTAGCATGGTTTATCTTTCCCATCTTTTCACTTTGAACCGTTTTGTGTCTTTATATTTAAAGTTGAGTTCTTATAAGTAGTGTACAGTTGGGTCATTTTTTAAAATATAATTTAACTATTTCTACCATTTCACTGGGAGATTGACACAATTTAAATTTAATGTGATTATTGATATCGTTAGGTTTAAATCTATCGTCTTGCTGTTTGTGTTCTATTTGTCCCATCCATTCTTTGTTTTCTTTTGACCTTTTTTCTGCCTTCTTTTGTATTAATTGAGTATTTTTTTAGGATTCTATTTTATCTCTTCTATTGGTTTATTAGCTCAAACTCTTTGCTTTTGTATTTTAGTGGTTGCTTTACGCTATCCATCTTTAACTTACCCTGGTCTACCTTCCAGGCTATTATATCACTTCCTGTATAAGAAACTTACATAGTATATTTCCATTTTTGCCCTTCTAGTCTTCATGCTATTAGTCATACATTTTACTTTTACATAAACCCCGTGACAAATTTTTATTATTTTTGTTTAAACAATCAATTATAATTATAATCTTATAATGAGATCTAAATAATAAGAAAAAAATCTCATAAATTCACCCATATAGTTGCTATTCCCAGTGCTCTTTATTCCTTTGCGCGGCTCAGTTTCTCTCTGACAGCATTTTCCTTTTGCCTGGAGGATTTCCTTTGACATGTTAGCTCCCTAACCTTTTCTTCTGCCGTGTCTAATCGACTGTTAACCCTATCCAATGTATGTTTCGTCTCAGACATTGTCATTTTAATATCTTGCACTTTGGGTTTTTAAAAAAATCCCTTTAGTCTCCTTAGCATATGGGATGCGGTTAAAATAACTATTTTATTGTCCTTGGCAACTAATTCTACCATCTCTGTTATTTCTGATTCAGTTTCAGTTGATTGAATTTTTGTCCTCACTATGGCTGATAGTTTCTTGCTTCTTTGCATACCTGGAAACTTGTTTTGAACGCTGTATACCATTTGTGCTCATTTTTCAGATAATTTTACTTTGTCATGTGCTAGTTTTGTAATCATATAAATATTCTTGAACTTTGCTCTGGGTCAGTCAATTTCCTTGGAAACAGTCGATTCTTTCTAGTCTCGCTCTGTGAGGCAGGCTCAGAGCGGCGTGAGTCCAGGGTTAATTTTCCCCATTGCTGGGGCGGGACACTTCTGGGTATGGCATGCTCTATAAGGTTTCCACTCTGGCTAGTGGGAGCAGGAAATATATTCCTGGCCCTATTTGAGCTACTGGGGTTGTTCCCTCTGGTCCTTCTGGGTGGTTCTTTCCCTGGCCTCATCGTTTTCCTCACATGCGTGCACGGATTGGTACTCAGCTTAATTACGTCCCACGGGCTTGCCGTCTCGGCACGCCACCAGCCTCTCTCTCCAGCTGTCTTCTTTGCAGGACTCTACCCTGTGAACTCTAGCCGGAGCCTCCCCAGACTCCCAGCTCCGTCTCCTCGACTCAGGGAGGCTGCCAGGCTGTGCGTCAGCTCTTCCTTGCACAGCAAACCGGAAGCTCCCTTCAGACAGTGCAACAGTGCAACCATTGGGGCTCTCCACGTTTGTTTCATCTCCCTCAGGGATCGTTAGTAATGAACAAGGACAGTACAATAGCTCCAAAAAGTTTTAACTGCTTGGGGGGGGGGGGGGGGGGCCGGCCCGGTGGCGCAGCGGTTAAGTTCGCACGTTCCGCTTCTCGGCGGCCCGGGGTTCGCTGGTTCGGATCCCGGGTGCGGACATGGCACTGCTTGGTAGCCATGCTGTGGTAGGCGTCCCACGTATAAACTAGAGGAAGATGGGCACGGATGTTAGCTCAGAGCCAGGCTTCCTCAGCAAAAAGAGGAGGACTGGCAGTAGTTAGCTGAGGGCTAATCTTCCTCCAAAAAAAAAAAAAGTTTTAACTGCTTAAATTTAAATCAAACAAAGTATGTATAGGATCTATAAGCTGAAAATTACAAAATGCTGATGGAAGAAATCAATTGTGACCCAAAGAACAGAGAGATGGGCTGTGTTCACCGTTTGACCGACTCGAACTACCTAGTTAGGATAACAATTCTCTACAAATTGATCTATAGCTTTCGTTCAATCCCAATTAAAGTTCCAGCAGGATATTTTTGTGGATATCAACAAGCTGATTAAAAAATTTATATGACAAGACAAAGGAAGTAGAATAGCCAAAACAAATTTGAAGAGGAACAGAGTTGAAAAACACACACACACACTCCTGGATTTTTAACAAAGATGAAAATGCAAGGGGCCGGCCCCGTGGCCGAGTGGTTAAGTTCGTGCCCTCTGCTTCAGCAGCCCAGGATTTCGCCACTTCACATCCTGGGCGTGGACCTAGCACCGCTCAACAAGCCATGCTGAGGCGGCATCCCACATAGTCAACTAGAAGGACCTACGACTTGAATATACAACTATGCACTGGGGAGCTTTGGGGAGAAGAAGGAAAAAAAAGGAAGATCAGCAACAGATGTTAGCTCAGGGCCAATCTTTAAAAAAAAAAAAAGGAAAATGCAAGTCAGTGAAGAAAGAATTGTCTTTCAACAAATGGTGCTGTAACATTTGGACATCAGTACACACAAAAAGGAAAAAGAAAGAAAAGGATCCTAAACCTATACTTCACATGTTATATAAAAATTAACCAAATATGGAGCACAGAGTTCAATGTAAAACATAAAACTACAAAACTCAGAAGAAAACATAGGAGAAAAATCTTCATGATCTTGAGTTAGGCAAAGAATTCTTAGATATGACACCAAAATCAGGATCCTTAAAAGAAAAAATTGATAAGTTGGACTTGATCAAAATAAAAAATTTGCTCTGCAAAAAACACTTTAAGAGAACAAGAAGATAAGACATAGACTCAAAAAAACCCTTATCAATCACCCATCCAAAAAAAGACGTGACTCTAGAATATATAAAGGATTCTTAACTCGACAATAAGAAAACAAATCATCCAATTTAAAAATGGGCAAAAGATCTGAGGAGACGCTTCAACAAAGAAGATATAAAAATGACAAAAAAGCCCATGAAAAAATCCTCAACATCATTAGTCACCAGGCAAAATGCAAATTAAAACCACATGCTACCCTACTCCAGACCTATTCGAACGGCTGAGATCAAAAAGACTGCCATATAGGGGCTGGCCCGGTGGTGCAGTGGTTAAGTTTGCACATTCCACCTCAGTGGCCCGGGGTTCTCCGGTTGGGATCCCGGGTGCAGACATGACACCACTTGGCAAGCCATGCTGTGGTAGGCGTCCCACATATAAAGTAGAGGAAGATGGACACGGATGCTAGCTCAGGGCGAGTCTTCCTCAGCAAAAAAAAAGGAGGATTGGCAGATGTTAGCTCAGGGCCAATCTTCCTCAAAAAAAAAAAAACAAAAAAGACTGACCATACCAAGTGCAGGCAAGGATGTGGAGGAGCCGGATCTCTCACGCATTGCTGGGCTGCCAAATGGTACAGAATCTGGAAAACGGTTTGGCAGTTTCCTGTAAAATTCAACATATAGCATTTCACCCAGTAGACCCACTCCTAGTTATTTCTTTAAGGGGAAATGAAAGCTTACATTCGCACTAAAACCTGGACGTGAATGTTTATAGCAGCATTACTCATAGTAGTGGAAAGCTGGGAACAACCAAAATGTCCTTCAACGATGTCCTTCAGCGGGAGAACGGATAGACAAACAGAAGCGCATCCATACAATGGAACGTACTTGGAGAACTGCTCAGCCAACATAAAGAGAACGACTATTCATACAGCAACCACGGGAAAGACTCGCAAAAGCACCATGCTAAGTGAAGGAAGCCAGTCTCACAAGGTTACTTACTGAAGAATTCATTTATATGACGTTCTAGGAAAGAATGGAGAACAGAGCAGTGATTGCCAGGGGTTAGGGGACGGGGTGACAACGAAGAGGTGGCGTGAGGGAATTTGGCAGGGGGGACGGGACTGATCTATATCCCCACGTGGTGGTGGTGACCCCAATCTATGCATCTGGTGAATTTCATGGAAGCGTATACCCAAAAAACCCCAACAAAACTGTAGCTAATTCAAAAACCACAACCCGGCTATACATTAGAAAAGAGTTTTGTTATATTTCACCCAGCATTTCCAGATGCTCGTAGCAGAGGAGTTTTCAGGTTATCTGACTCCACCCTCTTGCCAGGGCTGGGCGACTTCCTGGTCCTTTGAACTCTTTATCTCCTGGGCGCTCTTCCTCTCTCCAAGCCAGCCACCCATTCCCACGTCCACGCCCTGGATCTTACTGCCACCGGGAACTGCTCTACCTCCAAAAAATGTATGCCATAACTCAGACAACCCACTCTCCAGGCCAGGGGTTCTCCAACGAGAGTGAGACTGCCCCCAGAGGGCATCGGGCAATGTCTGGAGACATTTTTGGTTGTCATGCCTGGGGACCAGGTGACAGCCCCCACGACAAAGAATTGTTTGGCTGCAGACGTCAAGAGAGCCAAGACTGAGAAACCAGCTCTAGCTTGTCCTTGCTGCTTCCAGTGCCTTGTTTCCTTAGACTCCTTTGAAACCCTTTCAACCTAACCCAGACCACCCCGCTCTGGTCTTCAGTCCTCTTTCTCCAGCTTGCAGCTCGTGGTCCATCACCTCAACTACCCCTTGGTGAATGTTTTCGTCTTAGTCAAGACCCCTTTAATTACAGGAAATATAAAACAAATCAAAATAGGGAATTTATTGGAAGAACTTAAAAGTAAAACAATGGTGGCTGAGTAAGAGCCAGCATTTATTGAGCACCCACACGGGCTGTTCCTCATCTTCAGTCACCCTTGGAGGTGGGTACCATCCCATCCCATTTTACAGATGTCATATGGAACCCACAGGCAGGAAGGACTGCCACGCTGACCCAGAGTTTGAAATGGGAAACTGGAGAGACCGCAATGCAAGTGGCTGTTCTCCACGCTCAGTCCGAGTCCCCCACTCTCCTCCTTCTCATTCCCTGCAGAGCCGCTCTCTTCTCTCTGTAGACCCCCTTGTGCCACCGGCTCCGGAACGTCGCATGAGGGCTGCCAGCTTACACGGCCCTAATTTGGAAGACCAGCAGGGTACAAATGACATTTCTGATTGGCAAATTCAGATCCCCTGTTCAGCTCTTTTAATAAATTAATAGACTTTACTTTTAGATCTACAGAAAAATTGAGTGGCTAGTACAGAGGGTTCCCATATATATCGCCACTCCCCACAGCTTCCCTATTATGAACATCTCCTATTAGCGTGGTACCTTTGTAACACTTAGTGGAGCAATGTTGATAAGCTGTTATTAACGGAAGTCCATAGTTTACATTCAAGTCCACCCTTTGCCTGGTACAGCTCTGTGTATCCACCATTACAGTATCATACGAACAGTCTCGCCATCCCTTATGTCCCACCTGTTCTTCCTTCCCCCTTCTCCCAAACCCCTGGCAACCACTGGTCTTTTCACTGTCTACAGTTTTATCTTTATACAGTGTTACATAGTTGGGATTGTGCAGTATGTGGCCTTTTCAGGTATGCTTCTTTCACTTAGTAATATGCGTTTGAGTTTCCTCCATGTCTTTTCATGGCTTGATAGCTCGTTTCTTTTTCAGGGCTGAATAATATTCCATTGTGTGGATGTGCCACAGTTTGTTTGTTCCTTCACTCAGTGAAGAACATCTTGGGTTGCTTCAATTTCTGGAGATTATGAATAAAGCTGCTATAAACATTTATTGCAGGTTTTTGTGTGGATGTAAGTTTTCAGCTCAATTGGGTAAATACCAAGGAGCAGGATTGCTGGATTGTATGGTGAGACTATGCTTAGTTTGGAAGAAACTGCCAAACTCCCTACCAAGTAGCTGAACCACTTTGCCTTCCCGCCAGCAATGAATGGGAGTTCCTGTTGCCCCACATCCTCACCAGCATTTACTATTGTCTGTTTTTTGGATTTTAGCCATTGTAACAGGTATGTAGTGGTATCTAATTGTTGTTGTAGTTTGCAGTTCCCTAATGACACACGATGTTGGGAAGTATTCTTTTCTCTTCTATTTTCTGAAAGAGTTTGTGTAACATTAATATTATTTCTTCTTTAACACATATTAGAATTGACCAGTGAAGCCATCTGAGCCTGGAGTTTGTTTGTTTGTGTGTATGTGTTTATGTGTGTATTTGAGAGAAGTTTTTCATAATGAATTCATTTACTCTGATAGATATTGAGCTATTCAGATTTTTATTTCTTCTTTGGTGAGTTGTAATATTTTTTGTCTTTCAAGAAATACGGCCATTTTATGTAACTTTTGAAATTTCTTGCAATAAAGTTGTTTATAATACATATGTATATGACTTGTATTCCAAATAAATAATGTTTATAATTCAATGAGAAGACAAAAAAATTCAATTAAAAAATTGCCAAAAGATTTGAACAGACACTTTGCCAAAGGAAGATATGTAAGTAGACAATAGGCACGTGGAAAAATGCTCAGCATCGTTAGTCATCGTAGAAATGCCAATTACAGCCACAAGATACTATTACACACCTCCTTGAAATGCTAAACTTAAGAAGACCAACAGTACCAACTGTTGGTGAGGATGTGGGGCAAATAGAGCCGATCCATTGCTGGTGGGAATGTGAAATGGTGCAGCCACTTCGGAAAAGACTTGGCAGTTTCTTATGGTTAAACATACACCTACCCTTTGACCCAACCATTCTACTCCTAGGTATTTACCCAAGAGAAATGAAAATATTTGCCCACAAAAAGACTTGTATATGAATGTTCATAATAGCTTTATTCATAACGGCGAAAACCTCAAACCAGTCCAAATGTCCATCAGAGGAGAATAGATAAGTAAATCGTGGTATTTATTCACTGAATTCATATAATGGAATACTTCTCAGCAATAAAAATGAGCAACTTCCTGATACCTCCAACACCCCGACTGAATCACAAAAACATTCTGCTTCGGGGCTGGCCCTGTGGCCGAGTAGTTAAGTTCGCGCGCTCCGCCGCAGGCGGTCCGGGGTTTCGTTGGTTCGAATCCTGGGCGCGGACATGACACTGCTCATCAAACCACGCTGAGGCAGCGTCCCACATGCCACAACTAGAAGGACCCACAATGAAGAATATACTACTATGTACCGGGGGGCTTTGTGGAGAAAAAGAAAAAAATAAATAAAATCTTAAAAAAAAAAAAAAGAGAAGGTTCTGTTTCTTTAAAAAAAAAATTCTGTTTCAATAAGATGAAGTTCTAGAACTGGCAAAACTGATCTAAGGTGAAAAAGTCAGAAGTACGATTGCCTCTGGGAAGAGATGAGAGGGAACTCTCTGGGGGTGATGGAAATATTCCGTATCTTGATAGGTTGTGGTTACAGGGCAAGATCCATTTGTCAAGACTAATGGAATTTACATTTACAATCTGAGAATTCCAATATATGTAAATTTCACCCCAAAAGAACTGCAACTAGACATTGAACTCCTGCTAGTAGGTTTGATTTCACGTTGGAATGGCTTAGGAATTTTGAAGCTGCCTTCCATGTATTCTAGACTTGAGCAAATGAGTACATCTATTGAGGTTAATGGGAGTCAGGTCTCTCACTGTTGGGGAAGGGAGTTACAAATATGGAAATGGGGAGGCATCTGTATGAACTCGTGGTCTTTGATTGATAGATAACATGGAAATGTACATAGTGCTATGTGAAATATATGTGTATGTGTGTGTTACATATATGACATGTATTTTGTGCCATGTCTACCGTGTCTGCTAAGCTAGCCTAGAAGCAATGATACACCACTGCACATGAGCACACCTGGTGCCAAGACCCTGCTTTCTACATCCATTCACCACCAAAAGGAAGCCGGACTCCTTAGGGATCTGATTGATCCTAGGGCTGGGTCAGGGAAAGTACAAGTTGATCCTAGGATTTCTTGGGGCTTCAGAAAGTAAGAAAGTATTCAAAGAATCTCAGGATCGTGTCCAACGGGGCAGGAGCCAGCTTGAAGGGGATGCCACTGGCCGAATCTGGGGCAATTTGAGAATCAAAATAAGTAAGAGTGGCGCTATAGACTGGATGTTTGTGTCCCCCCAAATTCATGTGTTGAAACCTAACCCCCAATGTGATGGTATTGGGAGGTGGGGCCATCGGGAGGTGGTTACGTTGTGAGGGTGGAGCCCTCGTGAATGGGATTAGCGCCCTTATAAAAGAGACCCCAGAAAGCCCCCTCACCCTTCCACCAGCTGAGGACACAGCGAGAAGACGGCCTTCTCTGAACCAGGACCTACAGAATCTTTTTGCACCTTGACCTTGGACTTCCCAGCCTCCCGAACTGTGAGAAATAAATGTTTGTTGTTAAGCTACCCAATCTATGGTATTTTGTTACAGCAGCCCGAATGGACTAAGACAATAGTAATGGATTGGAACTCATTAAATAAATTAAGAACCTTTGAGCCCATACCGATATAAATAAATCAAGAGATGAGTAAGTAAATACATTAGACTGGAATGTAAGCTTAAATATGTAATTGGTGGTAATGGATTGTAGCCCGTTGAGTAAACCAAGAATCCATAAATCTATCTATATCCATATAAAATGAATACATACATACATAGAAGAGAGGGTTAAACGTAAACTGATAAATACAGAAAGAATGATGAAGTTAGAAAATCATCAGTGGATTCTAAAACTAGCAGGTAAAAGCTTCCTATGAAACAGGATACTTCCATAGGCTCAAAGTGTTTCTCTACAAATCACTTATTAATTACAAAGGGGAAAACAGTACCTTGGCATGTCAAACGTGGCAGACACCACTTTAACTAAGCCATCAAACCTAACACCCCCAATGTTGGGACAAACAGCGTCACGGGCTTCTTGATATGATGCACCTGGAAGCACATCGCTTCTGGATATTCTTGCCAAAAATGCATAACTTGAATCTAATCATGAGGAAACATCAGAAAACCCAAATTGAAGGACATTCTACAAAGTGAGATCATCAAAGACAAAGAAAGACTGAGAAACTACAAGCCATGACAACTAAATGCAATGTGTGATCCTGAGTTGGCTGCTGGACCAGGGAAAAAACAGCTATTACAAAATAGTATTGTATCACTGGTAAGTTTCTTGAATTCGAGAACTGCACGGTGCTCATGTAAGAGAATGACCATTTTGAAAACACACGTTGAAGTATTCGGGGGTACAGAGACATGATGTTTCCAACATACTCCCAAATGGTTCAAAAATAATATTTACGTATATATATATATATATATGTACAAACAATTGATCCTCATTATGCATGAATTCCATATTTGCGAATTCTTCTCTAGCTAAAATTTATTTGTAACCCCGAAATCAATACTTGGGGCCTTTTTGTGGCCATTCAGGGACATGTGCATGTGCAGAGAGGTAAAAATTTTGAGTCATCAGAGGACATGGTCCCAGCCAAAGTCAGAAGCTGATGCTCCAGCTTCTTGTTTCCACTCTCGTGCTGTAAATAAGTGTCCTTTTGGCGGTCTATTTAGTGCCACGTTTTTTGTATTTTTGTGCTTTTTTTTGGGATTTCGCTGTTTAAAATGGCCCCCAGGCCTAGTGCTGAAGTGCTATCCAGTGTTTGTAAGTGTGAGAAGGCCATGACATGCCTCATGGAGAAAACACATGTGTTCGATGAGCTTCCTTCAGGCGTGAGCCACAGCGCTGTTGGCCATGGGTTCCATGTTAATGAATCGACACTATATCTTAGTAAGGTGTCTTTAAACAGAAACACACGTAAAACAAGGTTGTGTGTTGATCAGTTGATGAGAACGTGGTGACCAGAGGCTGGCAGGAACCCAACCCTGTATTTCCCCTAAGAGCAATGATTCAGTGTTCACACCAACTCTGTGACTACAGCCAATAAGGAGAATGTAAATGATTGGTGAATACGAGTAATGGGTACACGGGAATTTTTTGTTCTAGTCTTGCAATTTTTCTTTAAGTTTGGAATTATATAAAAAGAAGATATTGCCCAAATAATTGGATCAAGTCACTCTTGGCTTCTTGTTGTAGTTGGAATAAAATCCAAGGTCTTCAGCAAAACTTAGAGAGTCATATGTGATCCAACATCTGCCCTTTCTCCAACTCCATCTCTTGTTGTCTCCCCCTCACCCACCACCCTCCAGCATCTACGGTTGTCTGACCCTTCCTAGGAGGACACACTAAGCTCCTTTTCACCTCTGAGCCTCTGAATTCACTTGTCCTTTCGCTTGGATACCTCTATCCAAGTTCTTTGCACGGCTGGGTCCCTCTCACCCTTCAGGTCTCAGCTTACTCTCGTCTTGGAGAGTATGGCCTTGGCCACTCCATCGAAGGCAGGCATCCCTCAGCATCATTTACCTCCACGGTGGCCACTTTATTTCTTCCACCCCCTTCTCACAACCCTAATTGTTTTGTTTCTTTGTTTAGTTGCTGAATGTCCATCTCCCCTCTTAGGCTGTAAGCCTCACGAGGACAGGAACCCTGTCTCTCCCATTCGCTGTTATTTCCCCAGAGCCTGGTGCATAGTAACATGGGTTGAGATGGAGAATGAGAATCTCCCTGTGAAAGAGATTGGCTAAACTTGGGTCAGAGGGCCATGCCTGGCCGTGGGGGCAGAGTCCTGCCAGAAATAAGCCCTGTGGAGGCTGAGGGCATGGTTTTTAGAGATGAAAGGTCATGAATTGGGCAGACCCCACAAGAGGTGCCTAGTCCAGCCCTTCCTGCCCTTGCCCACTGTGCTTTCAGCTGCCTGCCTGGCAAAACCGCAGAATCCAGCTGCCCGCCTCTTTGTTGCCTTCACAGAGATGCCAAGGGTTGACGGAGGCCATCTCACAATGGCGTAGACGGTTCTACCACAAATTTACGATTCCCCGCGTCTTCAGACTCTTTGAGAATGGCTCCCCGTTTTCCTAAGCTGCTCTCTCCTTCTCCACAGGACGACCTTCTCCACTCTCCTCAAGTTGCTCATCTCCCACTCTTTGCTGATCATCTCACCTCCTGCTTTACGGAGAAGCTGGACGCCGTCAGAAAGAACTCCCTCGCCCACCAGCCACCAGACATCACAGGTGTCTGTATCTGTCCACATGTGATGTTCCTCCCTCCTCCCTCCCGAGGCCACCCCTCCCTCCATACTCCAAACCCACCCCCTAGACCCCCTGGGGATCTGCTCCTTCTTTTGCATCCTCTCTCTTCTTTACTTTCAACCTCGTCCTCTCCATCGAGCTTGTGTTGGCTTAAGTTCCCCCAAAAGCAGACCCTAAAACAAAGATATGGGGGAAAGTAGTTATCTCAGGAAACCGGCAGGGAGGGAGAATGGTCGGGAAGGAGAGTTTTAATAAGTGGGTTACTGCTGGGGGTAAGTGGGGCTCCTTCTTGTGGGTGACCGCCTGAGGAACCGTGTGGAACACGCCCAAGGATCGTCCCACAGAGAAGAGGCTGACCGTTTATCAACGGACTCCTCCCCTGTGGGCCGAGGGTTGCCCTGGACATTGCTTCCCCAGCACTCCTAGATTGCAGCTGCTCTCCAGTGGTGCCAGAGAAATTCCCCAGGAAGATGAGACAGGCCACAACTGGAGACGGGGAGAGGTCAGTGGGCTACAGGTGGGCTGAGTGCAGCAATGGCGTGTGCGCGAGGCTCCTGCCCAGCCACAAACGCAGACACTCACTAGCCTCTCCCATTAAAAAAAAAGGCTTTTTCCTAGACCCCATCACTCCCTATTACCTGCCATCTCCTATTCTTCTAAGCCAAGCTTCTTCAAACAGTTGCCTACCCTCTCTGACTCCATTCTTCCCCTCTGCTCTCCGACAGCCCTCTCAGTCAGGCACCCAGTGCCACCACTCCCCTGAAACTGTACTTGTCAACATCGGGCCCTTCCTTGTCACAAAAGTCAGTGCATATTTACGCTGTCCAGATTATCTTCATTTATCTGCTGTTATCCCTCTTCCAGCACATGGCCACATCCTCCTCCTTATAATATTTTCGTCTTGTCACTTCCGGGAGGCCGCATCTCTTTGGTTTCCTCCTACTTCTCTGGAAGAGTCTCCTTGGTCTCCATTGTGCACTCATCTGCCTCTGCCCAGCCATTAAATCTGGACCTTCCTGAGCACTGGTCCTGGACCGTTCTCTGTCTACACCCTCCAGCTGGGTCATCTCATCTATCACCAAGGCCATTCTTTGGTCATCCTCTGTGTGGAGAGAGAATTGGCCCTAAGTTAGAACATACATGGGCTCATGGGCAGTAGTGAGCGGTTTGGCTGGCTGATTAGTGGCCCGGGAGGAGAAAGTTTGGAAGATTGGGGACAAGCGGGTGGAGGCAGGGGGATAGACACATGGAAGTGGGCACGAAGCGCGAGGATCTTTGCACTGCATGTTAACATCCACCAGCGAGCACCCACACAGAAGAGGCCGCAAACCAACGAGTGGGCCGAATGACCCAGTCAGTTGACACCCGCCACCCCAGTGCTGGTGCCCTGGGCACGTGAGTAGAGTAGCCAAGGTGGCAGGGACGGAAGCCATGTGTGGGCCAAGCAGCGTGGACTCCCAGCTACCAACACTGATCCAGCGACTGCCTCGCCCAAAGTCCAACCTGCAAGCAACTAAGACCCAAACCGGGTCCCCAATAAGGCATCATCCCCCAAGGGGACCAGCTGGCCACTCGGTGACAAGTTGACTACTTTGGACCCTTTCTAACCTGAAAGGCCACGTTTCATTTTGACAAGAATAGGCACATTCTGGGAATGGGTTTGCCTTTCTGCCTGCATGGCCTCAGCTTCCACACACCACGGCTTACACAGGGATCCATCGGCGCGGGATCCCACAGAGTGTTACATCAGACCAAGGACCCACTTTACAACCAAAGGGGTGCAGAAGCGGCCCCATGGCCATGGGATCCACTGACGTGTCACAAACCGCTCACGCTGGAGTTGCTGACACAGTGGAGTGATGGAGAGGCCTGCCGAAGGCACAGCTCAAGAGTTGGGTTGGAGGTGATAACTTCATGGAGCTGGATGCCGTCCTGCAGAAGGCACTCTATACTGTAAATCAACGACCTCTCCATGGAGTTGGGTTCCCAGTAGGAAGCAGACAGGACTTCAGGAACCAAGAAGTGGAGGCAGGAATAGCCCCGCTTCCGTCACTCTCAGTGACCTGCTTTGTCCTCCCCACTCTGCCACTCAACTCTGCAGGGTTAGAGACCGCGGTTCCCAACGGGGGACAGTTTCTACCAGGTGACACAGCAAGAGGCCCACTGAACCATAAGCTATAGCTGCCACCTGGGCACTTTGGGCTCCTTGTGTCCAGGGACCAGCAGGTAAGAAGAGGAGTCGCCATCTTGGTGGGGACAGTTGTCCCAGATCATCAGGAGATAGAGCCGCTGTACCACAGTGGGGCAGGGGGTGCACGTTTATTACCAGGTAACCCACTGGGGCACCTCTTGGTATTCTCTTGCTCATTTTTTGTGATAAATAGACAAGGCAGAAGGACCTCAGCCTGAGAAGGACACAGTGACCAGGGATGAGAGCCTGGGTCACACCGAGACTGGCCCAGCAGAAGTGCTGACTGAGAAGACAGTAAACACCAGTCATGTCCCCAAGAGCCGCTGCAGGGGTGAGGGCTGTGGCTCACCCGCGGACATTGCCTTCTAAGTCTCCCCTGGAAAGAGGTCTGCCTGAATGCCACAGACGCTGCTCCTTATGTGGGGAGGGGGCTCCAAGCAGTAAAGGGGTGGACTGTGATGTGTGCTCCCTGGCACCACTGGGACCTCCTTCAGGGATGGAAGACATTGCCCAGCTGTGGGGGTGCTGTTGGCAGGCAGCCCCCTTTGGGGATCACCTCAGCTGCCCCGCCCAGGCTCACCTCCCTTCCCGGGTGGCTGGCATGCATGACAGACCCGTATAGGGGTGTGAATGCTCAATCTTCTCACCCATTTTCAGAGCTCCCCACGGGGCTTGCATCACAGATCAGCTTCTCCTTCTGCCCAATCTTGCTTCCTTCCATTGCATTCTCTTCCAGCGGTGTTGATCCCAAGAGCGGTCTCTAATCAACCTCCTGCATGTTCCTCTCTGCCTCAGAGTCTCTTCCCCTGAAACAACCACGCTTGAGAAATGCTGTAGCATCATGACAACTTTCTGCCACATTCATGATGGCAGAAAGAACCTGGTGGGAAAAAATATGGATGTTGATAACTCTGAGTTGAAAGTGATTCAGCAGAGTGGGAAGAAGGGTTGGAATGCTTTTCCACTTTGCGGCGGACATTGGCAGTGCCCATTCATACCTCCTCAGCACCCACTGCCCCCCTGCCCGCGGACGCTTCCCGCTGCATGCGCCCGCGCCTCTGCCCGAGGCTTCCCGTCTGCGGGAGGCTGCGTGCTGGGGAATTAATAGGCCCAGGGAGCAGCCCCTATTCAGTGACCCACAGGAGTGTGCGCCAGGAACCTGGCCCTCCTGCCTCTCAAGTGGGATAACTCTGAAGCCTGTCACATGCTGTCGTCCAGAGCCCCCAGCAGGGTTGAGCACAGTTGCCCACCCACAGCAGTAAGCAGATCATTAATGCACCCAGTTCACCAGCTTGTTCTCGTCCCTGTCTCACCTGTCCCCTGCAGGGGCTTCCTGGGGTCACCTCCTAAATAAATGATGCGCTCTCAAATCTTTTTCTCAGGGTCGGCTTCTGGGGGCCCCAACCTGAGACAATACCAGACATGGTCCTGGGAAGCAGGCCCTCAGGATGGGATCATTTGCCAGCCAGAGGGTCACCAAGGACCCACTGCTGAGGGGAAGTAGGTGGTGATGCCTTGAGCCCACTGTAGCCTCACAATGACTGAGACCCTCACCACTGGGGGTCGGGGTGGGACGGGGCCCAGGTGGAAGGGGTGCACCGGCCCGAGCAGCTGCTCCAGCACCTGAGTGACATGGAGGCCACAGTATCTTTCAGGACAGGAGAGATGACTGATGGGGGTGAACTGACAGCAGACACAGGCCTGCAGCCAACTACTAACCCAGGGGGTCTGTGTGAGCCCGAGGCCCCAGACAGCCTGTAAGGGCCCCATCTTCCACAGCCGGGGGCAGAATGTGCTAAAAACTGAGGCCCCACGTCTGATTGTAAGAGAGTCCTTGTCATAGAGAAGGCGGTGTTCGCAAACCCACAAGCACAGTGCGATGCCGGCACTCGGCACCTTATCTGCATGGCCGAGGGGACAGTGCACCGGCTCCAGATGGCGGCATGCCATGGGTTGAAGCCGGGCTCTGCCACGAAGGCTATGTGACCTCAGGCAAGTCCCTCTGAGCCTCAGTTTCCCCTTCTGTAAACGCGGATCACTGTGTTCCCCATCAGAGCCTTTCCCAGTGTGTGGCACACAATGGAAATTCAGTTAACCGGTTGGTGTTTTTTTTTTAATTGTAGTAAAATACACATAACAAAATTTACCATCTGAATTCTTTCTAAATAAACAGTTCAGTGGCATTAAGTACATTCATACGTTGTACAACCCTCCTCACCATCCATCTCCAGAACGCTCTTCCTCTTTGCAGACTGAAATTCTGTCCCCATTAAACAAGAACTCCCCACTCTCCTCCCCCAGCCCCCGGCACCCACCATCCTACTTTCTGTCTCTATGAATTTGGCCACTCTAGGGACCTCCTATAAGTAGGCTCATACAGGCTCCGTCCTTTTGTGTCTGGCTCCCTCACTCAGGGTCATCCATGTTGTAGCATGTGCCAGAATTTCCTTCCTTGTTAAGGCTGAATAATATTCTATTGTGTGGATAGAGCACACTTTGTTTATCCATCCGTCTGTCGATGCACTTGGGTGCCTTCCACCTTTTGGCTGTGGTGAATAATGCTGCTATGCACATGGCTGCACGGTTTTATTATTTTAATTAAATAAGCAAGTGTTTGCAGAATGCAGCCTCGAACCAAATACTGGTGCCTCCCCCGATGCAGCGCCTCGGCCCTTAAGTTATATTTCATCGTTGGAAACTCTGTTTCCAGAGGGGATGACGAGGAAACGCAGGAATTGGATGGCGTGGGCCAGGAACTCCTACCTCACCTGGCACCAGCAGCTACTGGTCCCCATGGAAGGAGCCTGGGTCTCATGCAAGAACTCCACATGGGATGGTCGTAACCGCTGCTGTCCCCAGCTCGCGCCCTGTGCCCAGCGTCCTCGCTGCCTCGCCTGGGGGCAGCTGGTTTTAATTTGGAAACAACTCTGTTTTCTTTTCTTTGCTGCAATATTTTTTTCTCACTTCCAGGAAGGGTTTAAAGCTTCAACTCTGCTTTTCCTCTTCTTTTTCTCTTCCTTTCCATTGCTGAAAATTTCAGTCTAAAAGCCATTAGGAGAGTTAAGGTGGGTGCCCACATACGAGAGGGGAGCGACAGTGGGTGTCTGCTTAGCAGGGCAGTGGGTTCAGGGCAGAAGGAGGGTGCCTGTGTTGGGAGAGGCCCGATGTGGGGTGTGGGAGCCTGATGGGGTGAGGAGGGCACCCATGCAGGGGAGTAGAGGGTGGGCCAGCACAGGGGGTGAGAGCCGAGTGAGATGGGTGTCCACACAGAGGAGTGGTCCAGCACCCGGTATGGGGGCCCGAGCAGGCAGAGGACGTCGTTCGTTGTGGGGGCAGCTGGCAGTGGCAACAAGGTTGGTTACAGATGGGAGGTTTGACCAAATAAGTACCTTTATTAACCGCAATAGGAGCCAAGTTTTCAGCTGTTGGAGAAGGGAGTTACGAATATGGAAAGGGAGAAAACCCAAAATGAACCTGGGATGTTGGATGGGAACTGGGTTAAAACCTGTGTTTATACATAGTTAGATATAGAAATACTGATGCAAGTGTGCATGTAAATACATATACTCCACGGAGAGGGCCAGGAAGCAGCGACACCACAGTGGCCCTGAGGACACCTGGCACCCGGAGCTTGGCTCCCCCCAAAGGAACCAGAGCTCCTGGGAGAAATGACTGATTCTGGGGCTGGCGTCAGAGAACAAGAGACAGAAGTCAGTTTGAAGAGGCTGCTTCTGGCCCAATCTGGGGCAATTTGGCCATCAAAATAAAGAATGATGAAGTGGGTTGAATGATGTCCCCAAAAAAGATGTGTCTGCGTCCTCATCCCCGGCCCCTGAGAATTTGACCTTATTTGGAAAAAGAGTCTTTGTAGATGTAATTTTGAATCAAGGATCTCGAGATCATTCTGGATTACCTGGGTGGGCCCTAAATACTATGACAAGTGTCATAAGAGAAAGGAGAGGGGCATTTGACACAGAGACACACAGGCAAGGCCTGGTAAGGATGGAAGCAGAGACTGGGGTGATGCGGCCACAAGCCCAGGGACGCCTGGAGCCCCCAGAAGCTGGAAGAGGCAGGAAGCACCCTCCCCTGGAGCCTCCGGAGGGAGCGGGGTCCTGCCCACACCTTGATTTTGGACTTCTGGCCTCCAGAACTGGGCGAGAACAATTTTCTGTTGTTTTAAGCCACAGGGAACTAATACAAATGAGGAGACACGGCCACCTCCCTCTGGGCTGAGCCCTTTCTGGGTTAAGTGACTCTCCCTGCCTGGGCTAGAGTCCTTTGAAGGAGATAGAGCCTGTGAGGAGTCCGGGCCTGGGATCAGTTCTGCCTTCAGAGGCTCAGAAGCAGGATGCTGGGGGCTTGGACCAGCGGGGGGCTGTGGCTGCCAGAGGCACTAGCTGCACGGGAGGGACCTGGGCCTGGCCTGCAGAGCCACTGCATGTCCTGCTCCGACACTCTGGGGAATCGGTTGCCCCCTCCAACCTCTGGACGCATCGGCACGTCCCCCCGGCCTTCTCCTCAGAGACCTCCATCGCTCCAGCAAGTTCTTGCCGGTTCCCCTGGCAACTGGCTGCCCTAAAGTGAGCCCTAATCTGGGCCGCAGTTGCCAGAGGGTCCAGTCTCCTGAGGGTCCCCGCTGAGGCCTGGGCACCGCCGTGGGCGAGGCCTGGGGGCGGGGGAGTGGAATTTGTGCCTGTAGATTGTGAGGACAAAGGAAAGGAAGATTCTGATTCTTTGTTGCTTAGCCTTTCGGCTGGCTCCCTGGGGGCTTGTCCCCTTGTTTCTAGTCTCTGATTAAAGAACAAGAACAGTCACACAGAGATGGTCGGAGCCCCTTCTCTCCCCCTCGGTGAGCTAGCTTCCTCCCGGACCCGAAGGCCTTCTTGAACCTCTAGGGACCCCCAACTTTGAAGCCAGGGTCTCTGCTCCAAATGCCAGGGCCAAGGCCCCAGTCAGTCACCTTCTCTGCCTGGCCACCCAGAATGCTCTAGAGGAAAATCATCTCTACTTTTTTTTTTTTTTTTTTTTGAGGAAGATTAGCCCTGAGCAAACATCTGCTGCCAATACTCCTCTTTTTGCTGAGGAAGACTGGCCCTGAGCTAACATCCGTGCCCATCTTCCTCTACTTTCTATGTGGGACACCTACCACAACATGGCTTGCCAAGTGGTGCCATGCCTGCACCCGGGATCCGAACCGGCGAACCCCGGGCCACTGAAGCGGAATGTGTGCACTTAACCCCTGTGCCACCGGGCCAGCCCCTCATCTCTACTTTTGACTTGCCACCCCTAGGACTTTACCCGGGGACAAGCCAATACCCTAGGGTGTATCTCTGAGGTATGACCAGGGAATTCAGGGTGATGAGATAGAGCAAAAAGATGACTTCGCACGCAGCATAGATCCTGGCCAGACAGGACCAAGGTCAATTTAAAATTGGCTTGAGGCTTCCAGTCCAGTGTAGGCCAGACAGCATCTGGGAGGCGGCCCAACGGCCTGTAGAGGAGAAGCGCACCTGGTTCTGGAAGTTTCCATCAAGTCTATTAGAAGCAGGAGCAGTTTTTCCTCCTTCCTTTGAACATCATCACTCAGCAACAGCCAGCACTGACAGTATCTGGACGGAGAAGCAAGACTCTTCCGTTCCCTCCCGTTCACCTTGACCCTGGAGCCTACACTTCAAACCTGGGTCATTCCCACAAGTAATGTCTGGGAAACACCCAAGGGAAAACTATTTTGCGAAATTGACTTGGCCGTGAGATAAATCGTGAAAGAATTGAAGTTTTCGTTGAGCGCTAGCCCAGTTCAATTCACGTCTTGTCCAGATTTCCCCCGTCTTTTTTGGGTGTATAATTTACATGCAGTAACTTGTACAGAACTTAGAGCTACAGTCGGAAAGTTTCCATAACGTGTGCACCCGGGGAGCCACCCCCGGATAGAGGACTTTTCCATCACGCAGAAAGCTGCTCATGCCCCAACTTCGTCAGTCCCACCCGTCCGGAGATTTCCACCCCCATAGATGAGGTTTTCACTGTTCTAGGACATCACCTACTTGGAACCAAACAACTTGTACTCTCTGCCTCCGGCTTCTTTTACTCCGACACAGAGTTTCTGAGGTTCATTATGTCGCAGCGCCTTCATTACTATTCCTGAGTAGGATTTCATCGCACGGATAGACCACAGTTTGTCTATCCATTCAGTACAAATAAAGCTGCCACAATTATCTTTGAAGGGAGAAAGAAAGAGAGAGAATGAGAAATAAAGAGAAAGAGAGACAGGGATGAAAAAGAAGGAGAGAGAAAGAGAGGGAGAGAAAGGAACAAATTATAACCTATTGAACAAAACAGGAACCCAGAAGTCCAGAGTGACACAAATATATTAATACATTGAAGGTTTGATGAGGAATGGGATGTTTACATCCTCTCAAATGCCTCTCCACTGAACACTTCCTTATTACAAAGGGAAAACAAGAGATTTTCCGGTAGAGAAGCTTGGCAGACAGCCCTTAACCAAGTGACACAAGAGAACATCATCAGTGACAGGTCAAATGGAAGTCCTTCCCCACCCGATAGGACGTGATGAGAAGAACACAGCCTCGTTATTGTGACATTCCCGCCAAAGATACCCGACCTTAATATAATCACGAGGAATCCTCAGAAAAACCTAAATTGAAAGACATACTACAAAATCCCTGGTCTGTAACCTTCAAGAATGCCAAGGTCATAGAAGTCGAGGGAAGCGTGAGGACCGTTCCAGAGTGAAGGAAGCTGAAGAGACCCGACAGCTAAGGTACTGTGGGATTTGGGACGAGTTCCCTTGCAATAAAGGACATTACTGGGGTCACTGGGAAAATGTGAGTACAGTCTGAAGATTAAATGGCAGTGACCTACCCATCTCTATTTCTTGATTTCGGTCCTCCTGGTCCATTTTGGCGCGGGGACAGCTCAGTCGGAAGCAAACACATCCCAACGTGCTCAGAAGTTGTGGAGCATCCGGGCAGCGACTTCAGGAAAAAGAATTCTTCGTGCTAGACTTGGAACCTTCCTGTAAGTTGGAAATTATTAAAAAATAGTAGGATTAAGCATTCCCTGCCCTTGAGGGGACGAGCTTTTCAGCTGCCGTTGGCCCTTTCTGTCTTTACTTCTAGGTGTGTGTGAAAGGACGGGGGTGACTACGGCTGGGCTTCTTTTTGCTGGTGATGGAGAAGACAAAAGAGGGTGTGTGGTGGGAATCCGAAAGAGTACCAGCCCTCAGGGTCACAGGGCTGTGCCTGGGGCCATCTGATTGTCCCAGGCGGACAGAAATCCCAGGACACCTCTGAGCTTGAAAGGCAGGGAAAGGCGTGTGCGTTTTGTCAGGGTTGGGGGTGGAGAAGCCTCCTCAGCTGACCAGCTTGAGGCCCCAGAGACGGGAGAAGGGTTAGAAACCGCCTTCACTTCCTTTTACCCCCGTAACAATCTTGGAAGGCTAACATCGTCCTTCATGTATCGAGCCTCTGGATGCTGGAGATACAGCAGTGAACAAGGCAGGCCTAGCCCCCTGCCATCAAGGAGCTTATAGCCTGGAAGGCAGAGATGGCCAGTGGATGATGAGTAGGTAAAAGATACAGATGCTATGTCGCTCCCCTAAGTGAAGCTCATCCATGGCTCCCTGGTGCCCCCAGGGCCTCTGTGACCTGGCCTGAGCTTCCCTCTGGGCCTTGACCCTCCTTCTTTATCAGAATGAGACCTATGCCCTCTCCTGCCCCAGAACCTTTGCACTGGCAGTTTCCTTGGCCTGGAATATTTGCCACTTGTCATTTCTTCACCCATCGCTTTGGTCCCTGGGCAGCCTTCCTTGCCCCTCCACCTGGGGCCAGAAGCCTTCTCTGGCTCCCACAGCCAGGGGCTTCCTTGTGTCCAGCACTGGCCACACTGTGGGGTTGCTTACCCTGAATCTGGAAGGGCAGAACTTTGTCAGATTCATCTCCAAGCTCCCATTGCCCTGTTCAGGGGCTGGCATATAGTTGGTGCCTAATAAATGTTAGCTCCTGTGTAAAAAAAAAAAAAAAAAGATACATACGCTAGATGGGTATATGTGCTAAGGAGAAAAAAACAAAAACCACCAAAGCCATTGATGGAGAATGAAAGCTCGGTATTGACCTGAGCAATGGAAAGAATCTCCCTCCGAGAGGTGGATGTTTGCTTGCATGTGCATGTGCTCCATCATGGCCACACTCTATTTGAGATTTCTATTCAACACCTAAGTGTCTGGTGTCAGAAGTTCAGAGAAGTCCAGGCTGGAGACGAGAATTGGGGCATCTTAAGTCCATCAACGATTTTAAAGCTCTGAGTGAGAGGACTTAGGCAGGTCCTTTGCACAGGTGAGAGGATGGTGTGTAGACAGGCTACACCATTTGCCCCAAGTCACATGGCTGCTAAGTTGCAGAGCTAGGATTCAAATCCAAGCCAGACTTTGTGCCAGGCCCCTGTTCACAGCTGCCATAGAGTCCTGCCGCTCTTGACTACGGGGCCTTCGGCAGATCATGCGACCTTTCACAGGCTCGGTTTCCTCATCTATCAAAGGAGGGGTGGGCAGTGGAGGCACAGGTGGGAGGCAAGGATGGTACAGGGGGCCCAGTGGTAGTCAGGCAGGTAGCCAGGGAGCCGGCAGCCACCCAGATGGGTCACCGGAATGGTCCTGGGCATGCCCCCTCCTTTCCCCACAAGTCTGGACCACCTGCTCTCATCAGAACAGCCCGGTCTTCCGGGCAGGGGTGGGGGACCGGGTGAGACACGCGTGCAGAGTCCAAAAGCTGACACATATCACTTTACAACGGGAAGCCACACGCCACCCAGCCTGGAATTCTGGGGTCAGCATGACCTGTGGGCCCTCCCTGTGGGCAAAGGATCCCAGCAAGCAAATCCCTGCCAGCTGGTCACTGGGTGAACCTGGCATTTGAAGAAGGCGACTTGGAGAGTGAGGCAGCATTGGTGGACCAGGCTGGGTCTCTGGGGTGTCCCCTGGACCCTGCTACGGGACTGGAATAGGCTCTGTGGTCTCAGCCGGTGCCCTGCTAAGGGCACCGCTCCCAGGTCAACTCTGGGCTGGCACTCCTAGTGCTTCCGGAGCTGGCCAGGTCCCTTCCGCAGACTTGGTCCTTCTTTAGGGTTGTTAATATCTTTCCCTCTGTCCAGGCTTGGGGGGGGTGGGGTGGGTGGTCCACTGCCTCTGTGGCTTAGCAGTTCCACTCTGGGGCACCTAGAGCCTTCACAGTGTAAATGCCAATGCGCCTGTCACGTGGGGGCTGGGCAGGTGCCTGGCCACACTACTTCCTGTCCCCCATCCCCCCGCCTCTGCCAGCTGGCAGGAGGAGGCCTCCAGCTGGCCACGCTCACTGTGGGGAAGTCGAATTTCCAGTCTCTCACAGGAGGGCTGCTCGGGGCTGTGCCCTCTGCCCAGCTCAGCTGGTATCTCTTCAGCATGGCTCCATCAAGGTCCTGAGCCCCAACTCAGCTGTGCCAGGAGCTCCGGCCTGCCCTAGGCTCCTCAGCTGAGGCTGGAAGCAATGCAGGGAGGCTGGGGGAGGGACAAACCCAGAACCCGGGAGCCTGAGAGGAAGCTGTGCCTGGGTTTGCGCATCTCTCTCTCCTGCCAGGCTGCGGGTCAGGCCTGTTCCCTTGTAAGTCACTGCCCAGAACACTTGGTCTGGCACTGGGCAGTGAATAAATGGAGGTGCCAGCATCTTGGGAGTCTGGGGCCCTTACAGGCCTGGGGGTTTGCATGTCAACCCTAGGGGTCCGTGTTGGGGTAGACTCTGGAACGTCTGAAGCAGGGAGGACACTGGGGTTCAGGGCTGTAAAGGGCTGCCCCAGGCATGGCTGGATGTGGGGCCTGGGCATCAAGACCCTGGAGGGTCCACACAGGGCTGTGGCTGCCCACTGGAGGCAGACGGTGTTTCCCTCCCATGCACACCTCTGAGGGGCATCAGTGTGGGGGGTGGGTGGCAAAGGCAGCCTCAGTGGGGCGCAATTTGAGTATTTGGAGCCATGCACTATGAAAATCTTGGAAAGTCTAGCAATAAATCAGAAGCTAATGAGACCAAAGCAATCATTTGTTAGATGCGTTTGCAAAGAGGACCGTGGTAAGGCGACTATGATGCCACAGAGGGTCCCGTGGCTTTTAGAGGGGAAGAGCAGGAAGCACAGAGCAATGTGCCTGGATCTGCTTTACCTGAGAGGTGGGGAGGCTCTGCCCCCCATCCCTCAGGTCGGTATTGGGAGGGGGGAGGTGGGGAGGGGAGGTGAGGGCCGGGAGAGGAGCTCTGGTTTTGAAGATCTAGACCTCTCTGCCTGTTAGCCACATGCCCTCAGCAACTCACTGTGCCTCAGTTTCCCATGTGTGGAAGGAATAATAAGCATCGTGTCTACTACCCAAGGTCAAGGAGGAGGGAAAATGAGGTAAGCACCTGTGTTGGTGTTAGCCTGACCACTGTCCTTGTGTCCACCCACACTTTCCACTGTGCCATCCTTTATGGCGTGCCTACTCTGTGCCAGGCCCTGGGGACGCTGGGAAACCAAGGCGGAGTGGGGTTCTTCCTGGAATCGGTCTACCTGCTCCCTCAGTTCCGGAAGCCGAAGCCTTTTCCCCCACCCAGGGCAATTTCCCGACCACTCCCTCTTCCTATCCTGCTCCAATCCGCGTCAGGTCCCCGGCTTCCCCGCTGACACCTTTAGGCACCACCCCGCTGCATCTGGCAGCCCGTGGCAGCCTTGGCTTCTCCTCGATGTCTGCGTGTTTCACCAGAGTACTAGGCAAGGGCTCTGGTTCAGGCCCTGACTAGCTGTCTTAGAGGTCACCTAACCTCTCTGTGCCTCAGTTTCCTTACGTGTAAACTGGCAACCCCAACGGTCCGCACCTCCTGCGGGTTGTTGGAAGGAGTGAATGAGACGGGGCATCAAAGTCTGGGAACGTGCCTGGGATCCCGGAAAGGTCGCATGCATGTTACTCTCACGGTTGTTATTTTGTAGTCATTATCAGCAGACGGCCTGAGCCAAAGGGCGGGGCTTCGCCCCATCCCTGCAGCGCAGCACCTCGTGCGGGTGAACCCCTCGGCGCCTTCCCGACCTGCCCCAGCTCCCAGAGGGGGCTGCATCCTTGGTGCTGGCACTGCCCAAGTAGGGCGAGAATGGCGATCCCGCTGTGTCGCGGAAAGCCCGGCACACAGTAGGTGCTCAGGAAATGGCCGGTGGACCCTGGGAAGCCAGTGGCTCGATGAATGCACGCTCCCCTCCTCCTCCCTCCCCCATGGCGCGATGGAATGCCCGGGCTGCCCACATGGTCTTGAAGGGTGTATCTGCCTCCGATGACACCCATTCCCACAACAAAGAAGCTCGCCTCCTTGGGGCCACCTCCCCTCGCCGCAACCGGGAGACACAGTGGGCGAGGAGCCTGCCCAGCCCCCTGGGATGTCCCGCGTCCCGGCTCGGGAGCTGTCCCCGGTGGGTGCAGCGGCGCCAAGGGCCCAGGGCGGGGGACCGGACGGGCGAAGACACCCAGGGCCGGGGAGGCGCCCGAGGGGCGCACGGCGACGCCGCCTCCAGCCGCGATTTAAAGGGCAGCGAGGGGCGGAGGGATCCCTTGACTGCTCGGCGCGGATCCCTCCGCCGCGAGCCCAGAGAGGCAACGGCTCGGCTCGGCCCTCTCAGACCTCGCCTTTTGTCCCTCCGCCGTCGCGAGCACCCGGCGGGGGACTCATTTCTTTCTCGTGTTTCTCCGCCTCCCCCCGCCGAGTCCCGTAAAAGCAACAGAGGCGGCCGGGGCGGCGCGAGCCGGCGTGGTGTCCCTCCGCCCGGCCGAGGGCACTCCTTTTCGTGTCCTTCCACCGTTCCCGGGCGGCGTCCGAGCGGCTCACCGGGGGCGGCGACGCGTCTGCGGCGCGGGCGGCGAGGCTCCGGGGCGATGAGGTGAGGGCGTCCGGGCACCGGAGGCGGCAGCGCGGCGCCAGGACCCCGGACGCGGAGCCTCCCGGCCGGCGGCTGCCTCTGGGCCCCCGCGGCCGCGCGGGAGGCGAGGTGAGGCCCCGGTCGCGGGGCGCGGGGCGGCGGGGGCGCGGCGCGGTGGGGGCGGGGGGCTCGGGCCGCGCTGGGACTCATTTCCCGACAGCGGAGGGAGCGGGCGGTGCTGCGGCAGGCGCCGCCATCTTGGATTTTACTCTCCATTTTTCTGTGGAATTATTTTTTGGTGATTAATTTTCGCGGGGGACGGGGAGGTGTCGCCGGGCGGCGCGGGCCCCCCAGCGCAGCGGCGGGCCGGCGGGGCCTCGACGCGCCCCGAGGAGGAGCGGGCGGGCCGGCGGTGAGCGGGGCGCGGGCGGCCGGGCGGCGGGGCGCCGGGCGGCGGCGGCGGGGCGCGGGCCGGCGGGGGCCGCGGCGGGCGGGGGGCGCGGCCGGGGAGGGGCGGCGGCGGCGGGGCGCGGGCCTGCAGGGGGCGCCGCCGCCGGAAGGGAGCGGGAGCGGCCGCCGGGCAGCGCCGGGCCGGCCCGCGGCCGCACGAGGGGAGCAGCCCCGGCGCTCGCGATTGGGGGACTCTGTTTTCCCTCTTCTCCAATGGGCAGCCGGGAACGGGCTCGCCCAATCTGCTCCCTCGGCCGCGCTCCACTTTGGGTTGTTTTTGTTTGGGCTCGAGCCTCCTCTCGCGTCTCCTCCCGGGCCGGTCCCCTCCCCACTCGGTCCCTCCCTGGACGGCGCTGCGGCTTCTGGCCTCCCTGCCCCGGGTCCCGAGGAAACGGGCTGGTCCTGCCAGAGTGGCTCGGTTGTCCTTCCCCCATGGCCCGAGATGCTGTGTGTCCGAGTCCCTCCCACCTGTGAGAGGGGGACGAGCCCGTTTTCAAGATGACAGCTGGACCCACCTTGCTGGAAGGGTACAGAAGCGCGGTGGACCCGGAGAAGTGCGCTCCCTCTCGATTGGGGTGCCTTTGACCCGGTTCTGCGGCTCTTGCTGCCCCTCCATGGGATGGGGAAACTTTAGAAAGACCGAGGAGGCGAATCTGTGTTCTTTGATGTTGGTTTTCAAGAACTTGCCAAATGATCTTGTCTCGAGTAGTGGGCAGATGAATTGATGGGTCGTGCTTGTCATTCTCTTCATCAGGACCTTCTTAGGTGTCAGGTGTTTTCGTGTAAAGTGTAGTTAAAGGCCTGATAGGTCTGAGGGCTGCTGCGTAGCATCATCCGAAGCGGCTGAAACTTTTTTCCTGTAGTCTTTCCTATCGAGAGCACAGCTGTAAAGTTTGATGACTAGTGTAAAAGCCCATTTGGAAAAGGGAGGGGGAAATCGGTTTTGCCTGAAATCGTCACAGATAATTTGTACCTATTGAAAAGCGCGCTTGGAGAGTTACTTGCTATAGATACAAGTTTACTTTGTAGCCGAACGTTTCAAACGCAAGTTGCACCGCAGGCGTGGCGCTCGCTGTCGAGGCTCCCTGTCTTCCGAGATGAAAGTCCACAAACGCTTTCACCCCAGCGTGTGTGGGATTAAAGCTCAGGCGCGTTTTCCAGTTCTTACTCGCTAAACATTCCACATTCAGCTCTCCCTTTCCCAAGCTCCAGCCCCACTAGTTTCCCATGGCTGGTGTTGGTCACATCCTGCCCAGATGCCTCCACCCCCTGTCCCCATTCACGCCCATCCTTCAGAAAGGCCCAGGGCCGTGTTCCCTCCTGGCGAAGGCGCTCACACACGCAGGTGCAGGGACTCACCCGATCCAGAGAAGGCACGCTTCCTCTGGGGTCCCTGAGCCGCTGTTATATTGTATTATATTTGGTTGGTTACTTGCTCATCCTCTCAGCTTTTTGTGAGCTTGTGGAGTAGTTAGTTATCGCCTCTGCCCAGGGGCAGGTGCACCGTAGGTTATCGATAGGCGCTTGATGAAAGTGTTAATTTATTAATCTCCAAGTTAGCAAGATTAGTAGTTTGTATTTAGTTTTTCAAAATATGTCCGTTCTAATGTTATTAAAAAACGTTGTCATTAACAAAACAGCTTAGTTTGGGGGGGAAAGGAATATTATGGATACTTAGCCTGCAAGAGGAGAGTAGCATGGGGCTCAATTGTTTTATCCATAAACTTTGAAACCAAACTTTCACAGTAATTCCCAGGTGCTCTCTTGCCTGTATTTTCATCTGTCGTCTTGTGCACACTGAACTGCTTATGTTTTGAACTCTCTCTACTTGAACCAAATACCAACGGGCAGTACTGGGGGGAGGTGTGGTGGGGGGTATAGCAGGATATGCATGTGAAGGAAGTGGTAGCAGGTTGTTTGCTTGTCTTTGAGCATAAAGTTTTGTAGGTGGGGGATGTTGGTTTGTAAATTTTCCCTTGGGTCGTATAAATCTGGGATTGAATCTGATTTTTCTTTGAGTATCAATTTGTGGGTTTATAGGACATGAGTATGTGGTCTGGTTGTGTTGCAAAGACATTTGTGTGCGTAGCATCCGAACAGCTCCCTGCCCACAGGAGTGCCCTTCCCATGGCTCATGAGAGCAAATCCCTTCCGATACATCAGGTTGATGCCAGTAGTTTGTATTCCCACCCACCATATATGAGCTTTACTTTCTCTCCAGTCACCAAGTTCCTTCTCCTCCGTGGGCCAGAGTTACAAGACCGTGTCAGCTCCAGAACACTCTAATTATTGAGTCTTCCACACAGCGTTAAAGACAAGGACCATGTATCTTTGCTCCACTGTGACACACTTGGTCACACAGATTTACTAAGTAAATGTGAGGAGAGAGCAGGGTAGTTGTATCCGAGATACAGCTCTATGCAATCGAAATAAGGTTTTGTATAAAATGTAACTTATTTTTTCAGCGTGATTTTTATTTACTTTTGAGGGGGAAAAAACTTATTTTACTGACGTATTTGGTTTAGGAAACAGTTTTAATTGCTACAAGAAGCACAAGCCCAAATTATTACAGGATAAAACTTAAAACCAACCAGTGCACTTCCAATCGCAAGCCTTAGGGGCTCTAAGTGTTAGAACACAGTGATTTGAAAAGTAATTTCTTTCTTGGGTAGACTGCCAGCTTTAAAATCTTAAGGCATATACTTCCTGTCTCAGGCTCTTAAGTTTGAAATGTGAATTAAACCCTGCAGTTTTAATGGCTGCATTCCACCGAGCAAGCTGTCCAAGGAGGGGTTCTAGCAAACAGGCAGGGAGCACCCTAGGGCTGTGACCAAAGGATTTTTAACCGGGGGAAGGTTAACAGCTTTCTTTAAATTCTTTCTACGAACTCTACACTCCTCCTCCCCGCTCCAAACAAACTACAGTTCTGTTTTTACTTTAGTTCTTGTTGTCGCCCCTTCTCTGCCCCGTTATTCGGTCTTTCCTGGAAGATGAGCGGTGCGGGCTGAGAGGGAGGGTCATGCCTGGTCGCTCTCTCGCCCTGTATTTCTCTGTGAATGTGATCCGACTTTCTCTTTGTCCTAGTCAAATTAAAGAAAGCACTTTCACTTACAAAAATATCTTATTTTATTCAACAGACACGTTCCCAAATTTTAGTCATGCACATCTTATTTTAAATACATTACAGAATTTTACTATTTTAAAGGCGTGCTATAGAGCAAATCCATCTGTACAGGAAAAACTCATCACCTTATTTTTGTAAATCCACATTAATGTCCAACATTAGCTTTTTAAAAAAATTTCTTTTGATCCTCATATTGCTTGGAGGCAGTGAGTTAGACAGGGTATATCATCTTTATATAGTTGGTGATGGAACCAGGAACCATTTGCGTTAACTCTTAAAATAGTCTCACAAAAGGGAGAAAAAAGTCACTGATCCATGGTCATTCATGCACTAAATTATCTTTTGCATCACAATTTTCCTTCCATCGTGCTAAAGGCTTCCTAGGACCACCAGACCAGTTTGGGCGCTCACTGCCTCGGGCTCCTGCATCTGCCAGCCAGGTTTGGGGCTGGCTGGTGCCTGTGCAGGACAAAACTCAAACGCCACGCAGTCTTCTAGGGTTCCGTGTGATGATGATGACCATCTGTACATGTCATTCTGGGGCTGGTTGAAGGACCAGTGGGGTAGGAGTCAGCGCTGCTCTGTCATTATCTGTGTAAGACATTGACAGGGCCAAGCCTCAGCTTCTTCGTCTGTAAAATAACTAAGCATTAGCCTCTGAGACCGCTGTAATCCTAAGTTATACTTCATCTTTTACACTTAATTGCCATCCTATGTTCTCACTTCTGAGAGCTATTTTAATCATACTTCGACATCTCTCTAATAGGTTTGCATAATTCATTTGTATATTCCCTGTGGTTTTTCCTCTCTTTTTGGCATGTTAATAAATTGATGGTATAGCTTACAATCACTTGGGTTTTAGAATTGAGAGACGAGGGTGTATCAGTGGTCTCAAAAGCATGATTCTTAAGGTCTATATGGCTCCTTGTCAATTGCATCTCTGCAAGTTGTGTTCTTTTCTGTATTCTAGTAGTACACTGAAGAGAAAAATAACTAGCCCAGGGTGTTCCCTAGTGCTAAGCCTCTTTATTTACGGGTGATGCATATGTGCCTCAAGTATTGCAGTAAACCCCCGACTGCAGTGTAAACATGAGGGTTTTAGACCCAGGCTCACCACCTAATAGCAGTTTGACTTCAGAAAAGCAACTTTGTTTCTGAGCTTTAGCCATCTCATTTGTAGTGATGAGAACTTTCTCACCTGCCTGTGGGGTTGCCAAGCTGGTGAACCCCTCCGTCGTGTATTAGGGTGAAGCCAACCTATATTGCAGTTCGCACCATCTTTATAGGAACGCCCAGTCCGCAGATTTCTAATGGCACTGGTCTTAGGCGGAAGGCCGCTTCAGTGAAGGGTCATTCTGCTTCCTATTCTGCACCCTTCTGCCCTGTTTTTTGGATGCTGAGTTTTCACAGGCTTCCCCATTCACCTAGTAGCCCTGCCCCATTTTCCTGAAAGCTGAAGCTCTCGTGCGCCCTCTAGTGCTCCCTGGACACAACCAGGATTCCAGCACCATGAACAGTGCCCAGTGGCTCCCAGTGGGTTCTTGGTAAATGTTGGATTCAGTGGATTCTAGGTCTGCAGAGTGATTCGTCTTGTCTCTCTGATTTGTATAACAAGGTTGAAGTGTCTCATACAGTTTAATGAGCTCTGAGGAGTGTTCGGATTTTTAAGGAAATGGTTTTTGTTTCAGGTGTGGAGAAATAGACATTTTTATCAAGAAAACGAACCTACTTTTAGGAAAAGAAGGCTCCCCTGACTGAGGAGTAAAGGAGGGCCTGATCCTTCAGCCAGTGAGCCAGTGGAATGTGGGGCTGGAGAGCCCACAGGGAAACCTCTCCCCCCCCCCACTTAAAAGAGAAGCGGAAACAGACCTCAGTATCTGGGAGGGTTTAGACAAAGCCAGTTGCCTCATAAAATATTTGTTTGGTGGCTGTAAATAGATACAACGAGTGTTTCTGATCCTCCCCCCGAAAAGGGTATGTTTCTATATTTATCCTTTTGATGTATTTTCCCTGATCATCCAATCTACAGTCTATTCCTACATTATTCTCTCTTCTGACATCCTATTTGTTTCCTTTATAGCTCTCACCAGAATTATAGTTTCAGACTTATTGGATTGTGTCTCTTCCCACGCTATACTCTGAGCTCCGTGAAATCAGGAACCATGCCTATTTTGTTCTAGGGTCTTATTCTTCAAATATGGGACAAAGTATGCTTAAAAATTTGAGTCAGGATTGTATTGCTTTCTTGTTTGTTGTCAAGAATGTACAGCCTCTCTCAGCCCAGCCTTGGCTTAAGTTTTTTCTAGTTCTCAAGGCTTGCTCTCATTTGTAAAACAAGAATGATAGTAGTATTGTATATGTTATTGTATATACTTAATATTTTTATGATATAATTTGTCTAATTTGATTCTTTATATGTTAATGAGTATATTGAACATATTGTATATGTTAAATGACTGTGATGGAAGAAAATGAGGTGATGCACGTGAACTTATAAGCCCAGCTCTTGGATCACAGCAGAGCAGTAGTGTGAAATGCTGCCCAGAAAGTGAGAGCTAAGAGGGGTCTGTGTTGTGCTGAGGACTGCCAAGTCGGCCCTGCGTCCTTCGGTTCTTCGCTCGCGTCATGAGCAGACTTCTTTTAGCTGTGTGTTGGACACTGTGCTAAGCACTGAACAGCACATGTCCCCAAACGCTCTTAGTGGGGATGCTGCTTTGCAAGATCTCTCTCTCTCTTGCAGGGCCAGTGTGTGTCTGCTGCTCATTTTATTTCCTTCTCTCTTCCCTCTGCTTCTTTCTTTCCTCTAACTGCCCATGATAAAGCTTAGAATTTTTTTTGGTCAGAAGAAGTGAATTGCTTTGGGCAGGGAATTTATCTGCCCGAGCCTATTTCTTTTAATGTAAGACTTGTTGTTCTGCAGTTCTATGATTCTTTGAATTGAGATAATGTTGAAATGCTTGGTAAACTGTAAAGTCCTTTTATTAATGTTAATCTCTTCACAGTCCCCACTTCTATCCTGACTTCTAACGTGACAACTTCACCTGGGTGGTGCCCCGCCCCCACTTCAGATGTATCAAATCCAAACTTTCTCATCTTTTCTGCAAACATTCCTTCTTTAGTCCCTAACTCAGTTAATGACAATCTTGCAGTCTCCCCAACTGAAACTTTTGCCGCAGCTAGAGATTTCTGACTCAGCTATTTCCTCTCTTGTCTCTCACCACCTGTATCTAATTTGTTACCAGGTCTTGTGGAGCTTACATTTGAAACACTGGAGCTTTTCTCTTTCCCCACCCACTGCTACTGTTGCATTTAACTTTCTAACTGCTCCCTCTGCCTCCAATCGTGCTTTTCTCCCAGTGGGGTCCTTTCTGGAGTACGACTGAGCAAATTCTCCAACCTGTCATCTGTATAACCGAAAAAAAGTACCTACTTCACAGGGTGTGAGAATTAAATGATAAAATGAATATAGGAAGCACTAAATGAATGGAAGAGCTATTATTTGTTGTTTTTAAAAATGGAGTTACAGTAGGAAAAAGTAAAGTTTTACCAGATACACAACAAGCTAAATTCCACTGTAACAGAATATGTGGTCCCTGTGCATGTTGATATGGGAGGCGTAGTTTGGCGTGGTTTTTAATTATACATTGTTGCCGGAAGGAAGTCACGTGCCTTCTCTTCAGGAGCAGTAGGAAAAGCAAAGCTGATCTCAGCTCTGTGTCATAAATTAGCATTCCCCCCCCCCAGTCCTTTTTTATTCTCTTGAAAATCTGTACTTTTTTCCATGGATGAGACGATGTGGGTAACTTGTGGGAGTTACGGTAGATGAGGCATGGAGAGGAAATTTCTACTTGACTGAAAGTTTTGCGAGTAGAGTAGTGCATCGTCGTGTTTGGCCCTCTTTGTTTCTGCCTTCGTTACTTGAAAAGAAGAAACAGTTGGAGACTTTGATTAGCAATTTCTGCTCATTTAATCCTTGTGCCAAGCCGAAGAGGTAGGCGCTGTTTTCATGTTACTAATGAGGCTTTAGTGAGGGTAAATGACTTGCCCGTGGTCACACTGCTGGAGAGTAATGAATGGAGCCAGGGTGGGACCCAGGGGCCTTGCCTCCATCCAGAGCCACATCCTCAACCACTGTGTGCACTGCCTCCGGCAGAGTCCACCGCCTGGCAGATGCAGTCTTGGCCTTTAAGATCCAGCGCAAGAATCGCCTTTTGGAAGTTTTTCCTCATCCTCGCCTTTGCCCAGTAAGAATTGATTATTTGGTCTACTGACCTCTTAGCTTCTAACTGAGCAACTGTGGGCTGTGCTTACAGACTTTTGACACAAGGTGGCGTCTGTTAATAGAAAAGTAAAATCCTGTTTGGGTCTCAGAGGAAAGTGAGAAAGGAAGCCTCCTTGCTTTTACTTACAGGCGCTACCAGGTAAGCAGATGGAGCCCATACAGAGAGGTGAGGAGGCAGGCTTTTTTGGGGCAGAATTCCCCTCAACAACCACACCTGCTAAAACTTTTATTTTAGAAATACCTCCTGAGACAATTGGAGACACGAATCTTTCTTAGATGGAATCCTTTGTTGTGATACAGGTTAGACATGGATAAGTAAACTGTGAAGCAGTATTTTCTGTGATGAGGCAGTTAGACAGGCATTGATACTTGCCCAGCGGTAGATCAGTGGCCGAATAAGCAAGTGTTGTAAACGTCTGGTTGTAGATTTACCAGTAGTAGATACTCTGCTGTTCAAAATGTTCTGCTAAATGAAAAATTCTAATAGTTTTCGTTTTCATTTTTATTGTAAATTTTTATATAAATATAAAAATATTGGATCATAACACTTCTAAGGAATGTCTTGGTTAACAGGCCTTAAGCACAGTGCGTGAGTAATTAGATGTGTAATTGAGACACCAGCTTTATCTTCCGAATCCACATAGCGCTCTCTGGAGCCGTGTGTCATACCTGCGTTTGAAGAGAGAAAATGACTTTTTAAGAGTGTACATAAAACAACTTAAAAAGTCGTTTTTAGAAAGGTGTTTAAAATCTCTGTTCCTGTGACATTGGAATTGTATGTATTTCTGGAGTCTGTTAACCGTAAAGCCTTTTGACTTTGGTTAATTGTTCGTGGTCTCTGTATTAGTTTTCTGTGGGTGCTGTAACAAATTACCACAAACTTGGCTTCCAACAACAGAAATGCCCTCACAGTGCTGGAGCCCAGAAGTTCACCGCCACTCTCCCTCAGCTGGAGTCCAGGTGTGGGCAGGGCCCTCTCCCAAGGCTCTACGCCTGAGTCTGCTCCTTGCCTCCTCCAGCTTCTGGTGACTGTGGCGTTCCTCTGCTTGGCCGCATCACCCCCGTCTTTGCCTGTCCTCTGTGTGTGATGGCATTTAGGGCCCACTAGGATAGTCTCTTTTACCTCAAAATCCATAATTTAATCACATCTCCAAAGACCCTTTTCCTTATAAGCTAGCATTCGTGGGTTCCAGGTTACGACCTGACGTCTTTGGAGATGGTTTTCCGGCCTCCTGCGTTCTCCGGTAGAGCAGTTAGCGCAGCCAGTGCAGCACGATTGGTGGAGCTGGCTCTGCCATCGTTCTGTCCTCGCAGGGGGTGGGCGGGCATTGTTAGCGCATTGGTGGAAAACTGTTTGGAAGTGGGGGCCATTTCCTTACTGCTCCTAACAGGGCTTTACCACCTAAGGCTGCTTGGGAAGGCTGCTAAATTCGCTGAGCCGAAACATGTGGGCTTGACCCTATGAAAGCTAGAAGAGGAAAGCAGAAATGGTACTTGTAGTAAAATGATATTAGTAATCGATTGTTTTATGAGCATAATTCCTGTTCTTTGCTCTGGAGTGTGCTGCTAGATACCACGTTAGCACTGAATTTGCATGACAGTGCCAGTCTTACAGCAACAGCTCTGCCTTAGGTAACGGCTTAATTGTGAATTCAGAAAAACGAAAGTCAGGGGCCAGCCCGGTGGCGTAGTGGTTAAGTTCGTGTGCTCTGCTTCAGTGGCCCAGGGTTCGTGGGTTCGGATCCAGGGTGCTCAGTGAGCCATGCTGTGGTGGTGGTCCCACATATGAAATAGGGGGAGATTGGCACAGATGGTAGTTAGCTCAGCAACAGTCTTCCTCACCAAAAAGAGAGAAAGAAAGAAAAAAATCTCCAAGTCTTTTCTTTCATAGCACTGGCTGAACTCGGACAAGTCATCTAAATTCTCAGGTGAGATTCATTTTCCAGCAACAGTACTTATTGGAGCAAGTTTTAAGGATAAAGTGATCATGAATTCATGGTAGTTTTCTAACAAATTGGCAACTGAGCAATTGCCCTGTCAAAGTGCCTTGTAGTCTTGTGATGGAATGTTGACCACAAGTGCTTCTGATAGCTTTGCAGGGCTCTCATATTGGCCTGAGCGTATGAATTATTCCTATAGGATTCCGTGGAACTTTGGCTATGTAGTGATTGCAGGTGGATTTGGAACAGCCGTTCATACGGACTGATTTGGAGTTCTTTGCTGTGTTGTAGAGTCCTTTTGTAACTTTAGTTTTGAGGGAAAGAACTGCTGAACGCTTGGGCTTATATGTGGCAGTTGGTTTGAGACTAGAAAGGGGGATGTGGTGTGAGTCCACCTGCAGTGTGTTGGGCCTGGTGCTGGGTTCTAGTGATGTGAAAGTGTGCCTTAGCTGGTTTATGCCACAGGCGGAAGGCAGGTGTCATTAAGTGATTCATAAAGTGAGTACTGTTGTCATAAGCACCATGAAAGGAAAATGTTAAAGTATGTAGCAAGGCAGTCTGCGGGGCGGAGGACTGGGAGATGGGCGGGCCTGGCGGGCAGGTGGCAGCATCCCAAGTGCAAAGACCCTGTGGTGGGGAGATGCCTCACACGCGAGAGGGCTGTCAGCTAGGCTGTGTCCAGAGAATCAGCAGGAGCAAGGGCAGGGACAGGTGGGGCTGGGTCCTGCAGGACCTGGTAGGCGTTGCTAAGGTAAGTTCTGTTATTGGTAGTTCATAACAATCTCAGAATACTTCTTGCTATATTGCATGTAATTTTCACATGCGAGATAGGCCAGACATATGAGGCCCTAGAAGGGGAAATTGGTTTTTCACTCTTCTTCTGGGACGTTGTTGGAAGTGATACCAGTCTCATAGTCTCGCTCCTGGTCCGTGTGGGTTCTTTTGTCTGTTGGGGTGTGAGTGTTTGTTTTTGATTTCCTCTTTGGACAGTGCTTTCTCTCATTTCCATGCTTTTTATTTGTGCTTCTCTTCCTTGTGCTTGTTTTAAACATCAAGCTCCTGAGAGTCTGGGATTGTGACGCTTGAGCATCAGAAAATCCAGGAGCGAAGGCGTCGAAAACTTGAAGTATTTCAGTGACAGATCGCCCTAGAAGTTTGATTTTTGAATTGCTGTATTTAAGATTTTAAAAATTGGCTTTAACTTACATACTTGTGAATGATGCAGAAGGATTTTTGTGAAGTCTGCTTTATTTTCCTTTTTATGTATATCTTTAAATTTTTTGTTACAAGAGTAATATGTGCCCATTTTGAAAAGTTGAACCTTTTGAAGAATATATCATGTAACAGGTAAAAATTGCTTGTAATCATTCTCCAGAGATAATACCATTAACCATTTGGTGTATTGGATTGTTTTCTTAGCAAATTGTAGCTGAATCACTTGAAACATGTTTGCTCTGCTTTTTGTCAATAAAGATTTCCAAAAGTCCTCTAGCAAGCTGGAGCCTGCTTTTTAAAAACGTGTTACCTCTTCCTTTTCAACCACTTAGGGATTTTTTCCTTGCCACTGGATAATTTCTTTAAGATAAACTACGGACAAGTTCACCATGTACACTGGCTAGAGCTCTTGGTGCTGTCGTGGGAATTATGTTAACATTCTTGATAATCTTTCCGAATCCATGTTTTCATTTTTCTGACAGATTTTTGAAAATCCTGATTTGCATTTAGGACATTCAACACAAAACTCCTGTCTAACGTTTTATGTAAGAAAGAGTTGGAACCAGAGTTCTCAAATTGTGCACGAGCAGTTAACTCAGAAGTCGCTGAATAGCTGATAATCCCCTTCGTGTGCATCAAGGGGCAGTGGAAGGATAGGAGGGCCGGGCAGTGCCGCGAACAGAGAGGGTGCTTTCCATGAGCCAAGCGCAGTTTTTGTGCATCAGCTCTGTGCTTGCTTTTGAAACTTTTTCAAATATCAGGGGTTGTTTGTTTCTAATTGTAAATAATAAGTTCACTGTAAACATTTTGGAAAAATTTTTAATGTTAACCCCATTCCCCCAAGGATAGCCATTGCTGTTGGTGATCTGGAGTGCATGGTGGGGCGTGTGTGCGCTTTTTACCTTAGTGGTGTTGTAATATGATTAGACGTTTCTTCTTTGAATACTTTGCTCTTTAAATGCAACTCTCATTTTAGCAGTTTGCAAGTATATTTTGTCTTATCCTACGTTGCTGCCCTTTGATTTGTATTTGGTACTAGAATCTGAAGTGCGTGCTTCCTTTCCTGCCTGTTGGTCCAGTGAAAGCACGTGAAGTGTGAGTCTTCCTTTCCTGTTGACTTCAGTGTCAGGTAAACCTCTCAGGAATGGTGCTGCCTGTCCTGGAGCATCGTCGCAACTGCGTTTCCTTAGAGCCTGGTTGCATCATTTTTGTGAGAGGGAGCAGAACCGTGCACAGTACCCTCAGGAATTCACTCCATTACCACACTTGATCGATCTTTATCACTCCAGTCCAGAGAATTAACTAATCCTTTAGTTTAAAAACATTTTTTTAAACAATGATCCTTATAAACTCTCTCAAGGTGTACTGCTTTCAAATTAACTGTCCTGTTCCCATCCTCGCCCCTCCTCTGAATTTAATTTACGTATGTTTCTTCTGGTAAATGAAATTTCTACTCTTTTTCTCTTACTTGAAACAATTGATATAATTGTTATAAATAATGTAATCATGCGCTCCGCTTTGGCTGCCCGGGGTTTCGCCAGGTTGGATCCTGGGCATGGACATGGCACCACTCATCAAGCCATGCTGAGGCGGCATCCCATATGGCACAACCAGGGGGACCCACAACTAGAATCCATAACTATGTACTGGGGGGCTTTTGGAGGAAGAATTAAAAAAAAAAAAAAAGTTTGGCAACAGTTGTTAGCTCAGGTGCCAATCTTTAAAAAAGAGAGAGAGATTTGCCTTGTGAGCCTTGTCGTCTCTGCCCGGGTGGGTCCTCCCTTCGTGGGCCCTGGCCCCTAGTTGGCTCCTGCTGCTCCTCCTTGCTCACTAGTTGCTCCTTGCAGTATCCTTTGCTGCTCTGTTAGGGTGTCCGCCCCCTCTGTCTTTAGACTTCTTTTATCTGTACTCACTCCCTAGGTGAAGTCCTCTTGTCCCATGGCTTGAATACCATTAGTGCTCAGACCCCAAGTTTATATAACCTGCCTGGACCTGTTCTCCAGGCCCTTGTATCCTGCTGCCTCTCAGCATCTCCGCTTGGTCTCTAGTGGGCATCAGACATGACCAAACCGAACTCCCCCTGACCCCGACGAGCCCCGCCAAACCCGGTCTTCTGTAGCCTTTGTCCCCTCCGCAAGTACTCATTCCAGCTCCACTTTGGAGACATACTTGAGTTCTCTTTCTTTCCCACAGTCTGTTAGCAGATCCTGTCTATCAGCAAAACCGTCAGAAAAGAGCCTGAAACTAACCACTCCTCGCCACCTCTGCCACTGCCAGCCGCTGGTGTCTCTTCTCTGGTTTATTGCAGTCGTCTCTTAATGGGCACTTTCTCTCTTGGCCCCCCAAATTATTAGTAGCTTCATCAAAACTACTTTTTTAAAAGCAGTCATTTGTGAGCCCCTCTCCACAGAGCAAACCTAGCATAGGCCTTCAGAACTGGCACTTGGACTGGGGCCCTCCTCTGCTTTCCTTCTCACTGAGTCAGTGCCCCCATCTCAGCAGTGGCTTTGAGGCTCTCTGTTACATGCTGTTGCTTCTGGCAGCTCGCTGGCCTCCCTGCTGCCCCTCGCTCCCCCTCACTCTGCTCCAGCCACTCTGGGCTCTGTGCTGTCGCTCAGACACTCCAGCTGCTTTTCCCCTCAGCTGTGTGCTTGCCCTCTGCCTGGTGTGCTCTCCCAGTGCTGTGTGCCTTTCCCCATCACGCCCTGCTCCACCCAGACACTCCCTGCCACTTGGAAATGGCATTATTTTCTCCAAGGTGCGGGCATTATTTGTTAATTTGTTATTTTCCAGAGCTTTCTTCATTAGGATATAAGCCCAAATGAGGGCAGAAACCTTGTTTTGTTCTTTGCTGCATCCTCAGTGCCTGGAACAGTGTCTGGAATATAGTAGATGCCTAATAATTTTCCTGATTTTTATATTGGGAAACCAGAACAGAGAAAGATTTGTAGCAGTTATGCCATTTAAGGAGTGGTCAGTACTCCTTTTTTGAAGGTTTTTTTTTGGCCAGTTTTGGGATAAATTTGAGTTAATTTTTACTTCTAAATATAGTCAGTGGCCAGTTAACTCAGACGCTATCAACCAAGCCAAGACCATGTGGTATTTCCATGTAATCCAGCTGTGTTCCAAGCCGGAGACTGCACCCGTGTTTATGTTGGGGGACCTTTGTGGGAGCCGGGAAGTCTTTAGGCTTTGCTGGCCACCCAGTGTCTGCAGCCCTGTGTCTCCACAGGCGCCCGCAACGTCGGCTCCTGTTGGCTTTGAAAATTCTGTCTCCACCTTTCATATGTGAGTATTCTTCTGGCTTGTAGTCTTATCGGAAAGATCGAGGCAGCGGAACGGATTCCACTCTCGTGAGGGCAGAACGAACGATGACCTGATGATTAGAGTATATATTCATTTTGAGCTAAAAATTTATAAGAAGCCCCCAAATTTCTGATAGCTTTACTAAAACTACTTTTACACAGTATTCCCCTGTGAGCTTAAGTAGAGTCTTTTGCCTTAATGACAGCCGTTGTTATCTGGATGTGCGGAAAGTATCGGAGCCTCTGTGAGGATAGATCAGACGTGCGCGGTGTGTTCATACTGCTGCAGTCCAGCCGCATCTGTGAGGGACAGAGTGCCCGTTGCACTGGCGCCCCCTAAGGTGAAGCAAAATCGTATCAGTTGACCGCGATGTGAGTGAGGCCCGGGTTATGCGTTTGCTCCGCCTTGGGTCATTCACGCACGTGTAGTTGTAATTATGTATACGTTAGAGTGGATCTCAGTCTGAGTTCCATAAACTGCGCTGAAATGTGCCGCTGAAATGATTTATTGGTGAGCTTTTTGTAATTCTTAGGAAAAAAATTAGATTGATAGGTATAATTTCCTCAAATTAAAATTTTTTATGCCATCATTTTTCTTAAAGTGTTGGCATCTGTTCTTCGCGCTAACGGTGGTCAGGTGACTGGATGAGTAACTTGGAACAGAGGTTCTCACGCTGGAGCTGGCGGCAGAATCACCTGGAGGGCTCACTGAAACCCGGGTGGGCTCTCATCCCACCTTCTCTGCTGTTTCTCCCTGAGTGGGCATCTCGGTTAGCACTTAAGGATTCTCTGTGGGGAGATGACTTGCTGTTTCTTTTGTCTCTTAATTCTGTCTCAGGCTGTGTTGCTCTTTTCTGTTCTGGATAGTTACATTTCATGTCTTGTTGAGGAATATTAGGGCTCTGAATAATCTTAAAAACACATTCTTGAGTCATTATCCCTAAGTTGTGTGTCACATGTGGGCATTCTTGAGATGGGTTTCCTAAAGGACCAAAGGCGCTTTACCTTGTCCTTCTCGTCCTTGCTCTGTAGAGCTGCAGAACTAGGGGATGGTCCCGAAAGCACAGTGGTGGGGCAGGGGTGCTGGCGGCCGCGGCAGTGACTCCTGTGGGACCTGTGCCTGCGCAGCAGCTTCTCTCGCTGCCTTTAACAGCACGCGCACCTTGAGAAAGAAGAGGATTTGAAGAGGGCAGGTTGTCACTTTAATTTACAGTGTAAAAAATACAGAAGTACAGTTTCTGTTAGGTGGTTTAAACCACAACCTCATTTATTTATTCTTTAATCACTTGAGTGCCTCTGATCTACTGTGTGCTGTGCTAGAGAAAAGAAAAATAAATTCTTGACCCCAGGAACTCTCAGTCAGTTAAGGAGGCAGACACCATTGCTGTGTAGCAACATGGGGCTTTTCCTTTAGTTTCGTAGCAGTGTCTGCCTGGATTTGGCGTGAGGGGCAAGGAAGGCTTCCTGGAACGTGAAGGGGTTAGCCAGCCAGCCAGCCAGGTCGTCGGTTCCAGGCCCGGAGAAAGTGAGAGTGTCATGGGGCATTGCCTTTTTTCCAAGCTTCCTTTGCCTTTATGCTTCAGGAGTATACTGCTCTTGAGTTCTGTGCCTTTTCTTCTAAGTGTAAATGTAGGATATTTGATCATCTATAGCAGGTCTTATATTTAATTTGTTAAAATGTAATAATTGAAAAATCTTTAGCTTATAACTGACGTACCAATAGTTTTACTCACCCTTTCCTATTATTTAAGCAGTGGTATTATTCTGGGTTTAGTGAAACCTATAAGAATCAAAAGATAAGCACAATTAAAGTGAAATACTTACTGAATTTAAATAGTGAAAGAACGAGGAGAAAAATACATGTTAGAGAACAATTGTAAAAGTATCCTTAATATGGACCAGGTATTTTTTACCTCTTTACCTAATCACTCACACACACATTTTATCCCACTCTGAATTCACACAAGATTCTTGTGACATGAAAGAGATCTGAGGTCAAGTAAAAGTTAGTGTTTTGCGTTTGTGTTGTGTATCATTCAAGGCATGTCCAGGTATACATTTCTGGGAGTACTTCAATATAATTTATCATTTATACTTTTCTGTGTGTTTGTAAACAATAAGGGAAGTTGCCCTCTGGTGTGGTGAGGGAGCCTTGGGCAGCAGTGCTGGGCTCTGTGCCTGATCCTGCCACGGGCCGGTTGTGTGGCATTGGCGTGTTACCTCAGTCTGTCTGGCCTCAGTGCCGTCTACAGATTGAAGGCGTTGTACTAGGATCTTAAGGTCCTGTTAGTTCTAAAGTTCTATTTTTTTTTTTTTTTTGCTTTCTTGTCTTAGAGCCTTTTTAGTTTGATTTACACTAAAGCCTAATTCTGTAATGAGGTGATATCATGGACATCCTTTTTCTCGTTCCGTTACCAACAGGCGTAATGTATTACACGCTCGCTTCCAAAGGTCCTGGTGAATCCAAGCAACTCGCACTGTCCCAATTATTCAGTTCCCAAGTTCAGCTAGTAAGAATTCAGATAGTGAGGGATACCTCTGTATTAACAAATGACGTCTCAAGCTTTGTGGCCATTGTAAAGGAGTGCTAAGGCTGGCATTTCGTGATGGGTAATGCTTTGATATTTGAATATTGGTCCCTTATATGCCTTGAATGTTGACTTCAAACTAACAACAACACAAAGACGTAACAGAGCTGTTGTGGACACAGCGTAACTTAGATGCCTCTTAAGCTTTCCGCAGAACGGAAGACAGAACTTCCTTGCAGTTTACTCACCAAGTTGGTGGAATGTTACCAAAACATGCGGTTTGAGCAGATTGTTAGAGTAGACCTGGGTATCAGCGTAATAAGGAGCAAAGAGGCTGCTTATCGGTGACTGAAAGGCAACTATTTATTGAGCACTTAGTATTTACCGCCCCTGTCTGAAGCACAAGCAATGAGCTTGATGGAGTGAGTGCTTCCTCAGAGTCAGGGGCACTGTAGACCTCAGCATGACGCTGCGTGGCTGGGGAGCCAGGTCGTCTTTAAAAAGTGGAAACATGAATTACTAAGTTACTTTTAATATTTTGTATCTTTCTCAAGGGTCTGTGTAGCATGGCCTTTTATGTATTTACCTCCCCGTTTTGTTTTGTTTTCCATATTTTGTTTCTGTTAGGAGAGAACATTGAAATTATTCTCTAAGCTATTTGAAGAGAGTGACTAAATGCACCTGGGTCAGGCTGTCTGTGGGTATGAAGTGGTTGGGAGAAGCCAAGAACATGGTGGTGAATGGCAGGAGAAATGGAGGCAAGTTGTCTAATGACCATCAGCAGACTCAACCCAAAGTACAGCACACGGGAAAGGACACGGTGAAGGCTGGCAGAGCCGCGGGCGAGCGGAGGTCGAGCCGATGTATGTACACACTTATCTAACCTGTCGCTCTTTTGATTGTCACAGGGGCGGGAATTCTTTCCAGTTCTTCACGTGCATTCTGTTCTCTGTTGTTTCCCACACGCTTGTTTATGTTCTCACAGTTCACAGTATAGTATTTTTATTCTTTCAAAGTGATATCAATTTTATTCTCATCAAACATTGTGTACAACTCAAGTTTAATGCTTAATAGCCTTAATCATTTTTTATATCCGTAACTTTATATTTTGTAGCATTTATACCTGAATGGTTAATTTGTTCTACAAAAATATTAAAGTACTGCTACTGAATTCTGAGTTCAAACTGTTTTTTATATTTGATGTAAGTATAATTATCTATTTCTTTGAAAACTTACAGAGTAATATGAATAATAAAGGCAACTCTGTTCACATGATAAGTGAAATTTAGAGGATCTTCACAAATTGTCAGCATTTCTTCTTTTTATATAGAGTGAGCAGTGGATTATGCCCACAGTGAAGCACTGTTGATAACGAGTTACTTTTTTACCTCTCTACCTCCTGATGCGAATGAGGCTACTTGTTGAGCGTTAGAGAAACTGTAGATTTGATAGATGTTTTATAGTTCTTTAAGAGTAGTAAAATGCCCCGGGTAAGTGTAAACCAGAGTAGGCAGCTGTATGAAGATCGTCCAGAAGGGCATGCCATGTTAAGGACACTTTCTCTATTTCTTTTTTCCCAAAGGTTAAGCTAGCCAGTACTGAATAGCCGTAGTTTGTGTTGGAACCGGCCTACTCCCAGTAGATTTGGATTAACCTGGGGTTTGCTCCAGTTTGAGATAGGTTGTGCCAGTTCTGATTCATTTGCTTTTTACTTCTTAGGGATTATGCTATTCATTGAGCCCAGATTGCCCTTAACCTTTCCACATCAGATCAGGTCACTGTTTCTATAAAAAACCAGACAGAAATCCCTGCTTGGAAGAGGAATAGGGAGAGAGCCCAGGACTGAATGGATTCTCCTCTGCATGGACACCTCCTTACCCCTTAGCATGTGATGGGAAATTGAGAAATGTAGTGACTATGGCAGTGGCATTGGCTCTGGTCAGTCAAATAAGCATCTCTTAAGCTTTTTTTTTTTTTTTTTTTTAACAAATTGCTCTTGGTCTCCTTTTGTCCTCATAATGCAAAAAGATCTTAATTAGTTTAATTACTGGAGGTACATAAGAATTTAGAAAATGACTGATATGTGGGCTACACTTTGCCAAGTATAGACACATTTCGAGGGATAGATTGGAAAAATCCAGAAAATGTGAAGCTGGACAGCATCACATTGAATGTTATTGGGCAAGAATGGTGCAAAAAGAGAGCCAACGATGCAGAGAAACAAAGCAGTGCTCCATGTTAGATAAACTGCAGCGACTTCACCTGACGTCAGAGGCGCAAAATACACGAAGCAAAACTGACAAAATGGACGGAGAAACGGACAACTCAGCAGTAATCGGAGACTTCACTACCCCACTTTCAATCGTGGTTAGAACAACTAGGCAGAAGACCAACCAAGAAAGAAGACTTGGACAGTACTTGAAACCAGCTCTTCCTGACAACCACAATAGCAGAATACACATTCCTTCCAAGTGCCCGTGGGATGTTCTTCAGGATAGGCCATAAAGTAGACCATACAGCTAGCCTCAGTACATTTAAAAGGATTGAAACTATGCAGTGTATGTTCTCTGACCACAATGGAGTAAAGTTAGAAATGAATAACAGAAATTTGGGAAATTCACAAATATGTGAAAGTTAACACACTCCTAAGTAACCCATGGGTTAAAGAAGAAATCAAAAGCAAAATGAGAAATTACTTGACATGATTTAAAATGAGCATACAGCATACCAAAACTTATGGGATGCAGCTAAAGCAATGCCTAGAGGAAAATTTATAGTTGTGAACACCTATATTTTAAAAAAAGAAAACAGTCTATCAATAACCTACCTTTTCACCTTAAAATACCAGAAAAAGAAGAGCAAACAAAACCCCAGAGCAAGCAGAAAGAAGGAAATGATAGAGTGGAAATTAACAAAATAATAGAAAGAAAACAGAAAATCAACAAAGCTAGACGTTCATTCTTTGAAAAGATCAACAAAATTGACAAATCTTTAAGCAAGACTGACTAAGAAAAGGAGAAGACTCAAGAAGCAAGAATGAAAGGGGACCTTACTTGTGCCTTACAGAAATAAAAAGGATTATAACAATACTATGAACAACTGTGCACCAATAAATTAGATAGCTTAGATTAAATGAACAAATTCCTAGAAAGTAAGAAACTGCCACAATTGATTCAAGAAGAAATACAAAATCTGAATAAACCTATAGTGAGTAAAGAAATGGAATCAGTAGTTTAAAAGAAAGTACTACTGGGGCCGGCCTGGTGGCACAGCAGTTAAATTTGCACGTTCCACTTTGGCGGCCTGGGGTCGCCAGTTCAGATCCCAGGTGTGGACATGGCACCGCTTGGCGTGCCATGCTATTGTAGGTGTCCCGTATATAAAGTAGAGGAAGATGGGCACGGATGTTAGCTCAGGGCCAGTCTTCCTCAGCAAAAAGAGGAGGATTGGCAGCAGATGTTAGCTCAGGGCTGATCTTCCTCAAAAAAAAAAAAAAAAATACTACCCACAAAGAAAATTTTAGCCCCAGATGGCGTCTTTGGCAAATAATGGCAAATGTTTAAAGAAGAATTAAGACCAGTTGTCCACAGGCTGTTCCAAAAAATAGAAGGGAAGGGAACACTTCCTGGTTCTTCGATGGAGCCAGCATTATACTGCTACTGAAACCAGACATCACAAGAAAAGACTACAGACCAATATCTCCAATAAATATGGATGTAAGAGTCATCAACAAAATACAAGCAAACCAAATCCATAAACAGATGAAAGGGATTCTACAGCATGACCAGGTGGGATTTATTCCAGGAGTACATCTGAAAGTCAATTAATGTAATACATCATATCAATAGAATGAAAGACGAAAACCATGCAACCATCCTGATGCAGAAGAGGCATTTGACAGCACCTGTTCAGGATAAACACACTCAAACTAGGAATAGAAGGGAATACTCAACGTGATAAAGGACATCTATGAAAAACCCACCACTAACATCCTGTTTAATCATGGAAGACTATAGGTGGTCCCCAAATTAACAATGGTTCAACTTACAATTTTTGAACTTTACGATGCTGTGAAAGTAATATGCATTCAGCAGAAACTGTACTTTGAATTTTGGTCTTTTGCTCTCGCCAGGCTGGTGATATGTAGTATGACACTCTCATGATGCTAGGCAGCAGCCTTGAGCCGCAGCCCCAGTCAACCATGTGATCGTGAGAGTAAACTACCGATACGTTTAAAACTATTCTGTACCCATACAACCATTCTGTTTTTCACTTTCAGTACAATATTCAATAAATTGCATGAGATATTCAACACTTCCTTATAAAATAGGCTTTGTGTTAAATGATTTTGCCTAACTGTAGGCTAATATAAGTGTTCTGAGCACGTTTAAGGGAGATTAGGCTAAGCTATCATGTTTGGTAGGTTACGTGTATTAAATGCATTTTTGACTTCGGATATTTTCAACTTATGATGGGTTCATCGGGACATAACCCCATTGTTAGTTGAAGAAGATCTGTAAATGGTTTTCCCCAAAGATCGGGAACAAGACAAGAATATCTGTTCTCACCACTTCTATTCAGCATTGTACTAGAGATCTAATCACAACAGTTAGACAAGAAAATGAACTAAAAGGCATTCAGATTGGAAAAGAAGAAGTAAAATAATGTATTTGCAGATGACATGGTTGCTTGTATAGAAAATCCTAAGAAATCCACTAAAAAGCTTAGAACTAATAAAGAAGTTCAGCAAGGTTGCAGGATACAGGATCAGTATACAAAAATCAATTGTATTTCTGTACGTTTGCAATGAACAAGCCAAAATGAAATTAACAATTTCATTTACAATAGCATCAAAAAGAAAAAATAGTAATAAATTTAATGATGAAAGTGTAAAACTTTGAAAACTAAAAAACATTACTGAAAGAAATTAAAGAAGACCTAAATAAATGGAAAGACGTCTGATGTTCATTGATTAGGAGACTTAATATTGTTAAGATGGCAGTACTTCCCAAATGATCCTCAGAGTGAACACAGTCTCGCTCAGAATCGCAACTGGCTGCTTTGCAGAAATTGACAAGCTGATCCTAAAACTCTTAGGGAAATTCAAGAGACCCAGAATAGCCAAAACAATCCTGAAAGAGAACAAAGTTGGGGGACTCATTCTCAGTTTCAAAACTTCCTCCAAAGCTGCAGTAATGAAGCAGTGTTATATTGGCATGTGGATAGACATATATCCATGGAATAGAATTGAGAATCCAGAAATAAGCCCTCCTTTCTGCAGTCAGTTGATATTTTTGACAAGAGTGCCAAGAAAATTAAGTGGGGGAAGAACAGTCTTTTCAACCAGTGGTGCTGGGAAAACTGGATAATCACGTGCAAAAGAATGAAGTTGGACCTGACTTCACACTATGTGTAAAAAATGAACTCAAGATGGATCAAAAGCCTAAATTCAAAGCTAAAACTATAAAACTCCTAGGAGAAAACCTAGGCGTAAATTTTCACAACTTTGGATTAGGCAGTGGTTTCTTAGATATGACACTAAAAGCACAAGGCACAAAAAGAAAAAATACAAGATAAATTGAAATTCCTAAAAGTTGCAAACTTTTATACTTTAAGGGATACCATCAAGAACACGTGAAAAGACAATTCACAGAATGGGAGAAAATATTTTCAAATCACATATCTGATAAAGGACCAGTATTCAGAATATATAAAGAACTCTCATAGTCAACAGTAAAAGATAAACTCTGATTGAAAAATGGGCAAGGGGTCTGAATAGACATTTCTCCAAAGCTATAAAAGTGGCCAGTACATGAAAAGATGCTCAAAATCATTGGTCATCAGGGAAATCCAAATGAGAACCACAAGATGCCACTTCATAACCACTAGGGTCTCCTGAATCAGAAGGGCAGATGATACAAGTGTTGGTGATGAGGTGGAGAATTTGGAACCCTCGTACGCTGCTGCTGGGAACATAAAATGGTGCAGCTACTTTGGAAAACAGTCTGGCATTTCCTCAAAAGGTTAAACATAGAATTACCACATGATCCAGCAAGTCCGCTCCTAGGTATGTACCTAAGACAGTTGAAAACATGTACACACAGAATCCTTTACGTGAATGTTCATAGAAACGTTATTTGTAATAGCCAAAAAGTGGAAATAGCCCGAAGGTTCAACTGATAAATGAATAAACAACGTGGTCTATCCGTACAATGGAATATTGTTTGGCCGTGATGAGGAGTGAAGTACTGATGCGTGGTGCACATAGATGAACCTTGGAAACATGCTAACTGGAAGAGGCCGGTCACAAAGACCACCTATTGTGTGACTCTGTCCATGTGAAAGCCTCAGGCTAGGCAGATGCTCGGAGACACAAAGTAGGTTAGTGGTGGCCAGGGGCTGGGGGCGGGTGGAGGGGGGGATGGATAGTGACTGCTCAAGGGCATGGGGTTTCTTTTGGGGTGATGAAAATGTTCCAAAATTGATGGTGCTGATGGTTACGCAATTCTCTGAATATATTAAAACCCACTGAATTGTACATTTTAAGTGGGCGAATTGTGTGTGAATTATATTTCAATAAAACAGTTATAGAAAATATAAGGACTTTGCTAACTTTTCACATACCTACGTGAAAATAATTTGATTGCAAAACGTGTACCTGCCCTTTGGCAGGGACTTTCATATAAGTCTTTATTTTGTTTTTTGAAAGAGTGGATGAAAGAAAGGTTACACCTCTCACTGTGTCTTTCATTCTTCCCCATCTTAATTTTGAGAGGCTTGAAGTCATATGCTGGTGTTCTCTAAATTGTATGTGCTGACTCCATGAAAAACTGTCACTGACAGACATCAGACTTACATCGGCACTGGTGAAACGCCATCCATGCAAATTTGGCCTACCTTTCCTCTGTACTCCTTTCTTCTGGAGTTAAACCCAGTTGCTTCAATTATATATTTCAGTCGCTTCCCTATTTTTATCCATTCATTCAAAATCTGTTTCAAATAGGTCAGTTGGAAATAGGCCTATCGTTCTCTCTCTCCCCCTTTTCCCACTTCTCCTACGTCACTCTGTAATCATAGGCAAGTTTCTTAACCTCTGGGCCTCGGTTACCCGCAAAGCCTGGATAGTAATCACTCATCTGCACCAAAGCCGGAAGCTCAAGTTACCTCCTCGGGACTCCTTTTGGTACTTGAGATCTCCTCTTCCGGCACTTACTGCGGAGTGTCTGGTGTTCCTCCTACTTCCCCTCACCCCAGCCCTCTCTGTAATGGCCCTTTGTGCTGTCCTGCTGCAGTAATGAACATCCACCCGTCCCTTTTTCACACCTCTTCCTTGGAGGGGCGAATAAGGCATCTGAGCCAGTCTCGCAGCTCCCCAGACTCTGATCGTGGGTGACATCATCTGCCGAATCACCCAAATCCTCTCAATAATTGGGTTAGTTTACTGCATTTGGTTTATGCAAAAGGTACTCAGTTCTTAAGTACTAAAACTGATTGAAATAAGTTATTTCAATTCTTGTTTACTAGCTTGAATGGGCAGTGAAGCTAAAGGTTTTTAAGGTAGATTTAAGTAGTTTTCAATTTGAGTTACTTTTCTTTCTTTTTCTTTTCACAGGTAATGGTAATTCAGGATTTGAAGGACAGAGTCGATATGTACCATCTTCTGGAATGTCTGCCAAGGAACTCTGTGAAAATGATGACCTAGCAACCAGTTTGGTTCTTGATCCCTATTTAGGTTTTCAAACACACAAAATGAATACTAGGTAATTTTAAGTCTTTATCCTGAATGGAGCAGATGATGTTAAATTTAAGAAAATAGTTAGCTAATTTTACTTTTAGTCAAAATTTAAAATGACATTAAAGGAAAGTTCTTTGCTACAGAAAGGTTTTCTATGTGTGAGCCAAGAAAAGCAACAAAAGCCTCTAAGAGTCTTGTCAGTTTTAATTCTGTGTTTTTATTTTATCTCAAGATATTTTTATTACAATAGAAAGCTGGAGGAGCAGCTTCATATTCTGTTTGAAATGTTGGTGAGAATTAGCTGAAAGAAAAATCCACACGTATCATGTAAAACCTTGAAAATGTACATGCTTTTTTTCCTGCTTAATTAGGTTACATCAGCTTTTTTCATGATTTTATTACAGACTTTTCTTCTTTTAAATAATTGCCAGTGTATGTAGGGAATTTTGCCGTTGTGTTTAATCTCTGAGATTCAGCTAATCATTCTAAGTGAGTGAATATTTTTAAAGATGTGCTTATATTCAGTATACAGATAAAATAGATGAGTAACTGCTTTATCAAATGCCATCTATATAAAATATGTTTACATTGCTCTTGAAATCTGTCACCCTTTAAATTTCTTATTCAAATTCCCTTAAACATCATCTTCCCCACAAAAGTCCCTTAGATAATGTCATGATTGACCACCGCAGAACAGCAAGTTAGAACTCTATGACGTTCTTTCTCTCTCAGCCTCCATGGCAAAGGCTTTGCAAGTCTGGTGGGAAAGCATGACAGTGGGGGTTCAGAATGCAGAACGAGTTCGGGGCCACTGTTCCCTCTTACGCGGCATTGGTGTTTGTAGCGTTAGTGTCAGTGACTCCAGCCCCTGGAGGGACTTGATTGCCAGCTGGATAGTCACCACTGATTAGTTGGGGGGAAGGTAAGAGTTGGTGAATAGAGATGCTTAGAAGAAAATCTTGCATCCATTTTTCCCCCTTTTAATTCTGTCCCTTGCTAGAATTAAAACAAGATACTGTATGATTCAGTTATCAATTCTAAATCCAGAAAGAACGAATTCAGGTAAAAATGTGCCTTTGGTATTTTCATATAATTTCCTGTCATCATATATCTCTACTTACTAAAATGAAGTGAAAAGTTAGAATGGACTTGAGAGATGGTTTAAATAGTTTCCTGCCATCAGAGGAGCAGCCATCTAAATTTTGTACATAGGCAAATGGATGGCTGTTCTCTGGAAAATCAGCAGATGCCCTAGTGTCCAATAAAATCTAGCCTGCAGCCATGCTGTGGTGGCATCCCACAAAAAATAGAGGAAGATTGGCACAGGTGTTAGCTCAGCAAAGGCTTCCTCAAGCAAAAAAAGGAAGATTGGCAACAGGTGTTAGCTCAGGACCAATCTTCCTCACCAAAGAAAGAAAATCTGGCTTGCATTATTTTAAGTCAATTTTCATTTTCTCCCAGTAAACATGAGACCAATGCTCATTCTCCCCCTAGAGGATCCTGATAGTATTTAAGTTACTCTTTAGCCTTTTTTAAATGTGAATCACTGTTTCGCGTAACAGTCTAGTGGCATTCAGGATATTACCACCTGAAGACATCAAGAAAGAGTTAAATTATGTTCATTATGCCTTGTATACTGAAGTATGGAAGCATATAAACCATTTTAGAAAGCAATTCTTCAAAATTGAGTGGCCCAGGAAAGACCTCCATGTATTCAGAACCCCCATCCTTTGGCTCTTGCAGAGGGTGAAGGGTTGCCTGTTATTGGCTTCTGCAAAGACATGACTCGAGCCAGACCTGATGGCCTAGTGGTTAAAGTTCAGCACTCACCTCTTCAGTGGCCTGGGTTCGTTTCCCCGTTGAGAAACCACACTATCCGTCTGTCAGTAGCCATGCTGTGGCAGCGGCTCACATAGAACTAGAAGGACCTACAACTAGGATATATAGCCATGCACTGGGGCTTTGAGGAGGAAAAAAATAAAAGACAACTTATTTTCTATAAATGTCCTCCTGGACAAGTACTTCTCATAATTTATATATGAGTCACTTGGAGAATCTTGTTAAGATACAGGTTCTGATTCAGTAGCAGTGGGCTGGGGCCTGAGATTCTGCATTTCTAACGAGCTCCGACTCCCCTTGGGATGGCAAGGTCCTAAACCCTCTGGCCTGCTGAGCTTCACTGTGGTATGACAAGTGGATAAAAAGTTCCGTATCAGAAGTTTCCGAGGGCTCCCTTAGAAACATGTAGTCCTAAAATGTAAAGTTGAGGATTACCACACAAATATTACTATTATAATATTATTGAAACTTAAGACCTTACTATATCCAAGTACCCCCAATTTAAAATGCATCCAGCACATAAAATTTCTTATGATTAGAAATTGAAGGATCTAAAATTAAAACTGGTTGAACCAAGTTAAACATTCAGAAGAAAACATTCATATTTTTCGGGGCAACATTTAGTTCTGCTCATACCGTCCTGAAATAGCCATTGCTGGTGTCGCACGTCCCGCCTGCTGGTCAGGCCGGGGGGTTCGGCAGCAACGTCGGCGTTCTAGGCCAGTGTGGTTGAGCGCTGACATTGCCAGCAGGAGTGCTCTCCGCCTGGCCCCAGACGCACCTGCGTCAGGGATTCTCACAGACCCTCTTATAAGCTGGCCTGAGCAATACACAGAAACTTTATTCCTGAAGCTGGTTAATCTTGATTCAAGGTAGACATTTTCATTGAATCTTAGTGGACTCATTTGAAAGTAAAACTATCGCTTCTAGTTCTTCATCTTTTAAGCAAGAATCTACTAGAATGTTGACTTAGATCATTTTCAAAGATATTTTTTATAGAAAATAAGGAAAATCTGTAGTACTTCATTTGAATAACCATAAACATTTCTGAAATCATTAGCTGATGGCCTTCTCTCTTTTTGGAGTGCAAAAGAAGTGACTGGAAGATGTGATTGGAGCTTGGATGTTAATTCTCCAAGCTGTCTGTCTGTTACTTGTATAAGTGGTCTCTTGGTTCTTACATTTATACATCTGTAATTTGATTGTCATTTTTAGTTTCTCTTTTTTTATGCCGTTTTTCCTCCCTTCTCCTTTTTTCAGTGTACCGTCAGAAACAGTGTTCTGAAACAGTAGACGGTTAATGATTTGCAAACTTCCCAAATTAGCTATATTATGAATGCCTGTGTTTTGATCTCAATGTGTCCCTAAATTTACTAACAATTAAGGCAGAATTGTAGCATGAATACCTCGAAATAGTATAAACAAAATAGTAATTTTAATTTATTGGGAAATAATTAGATTTAGTTGACTTGTCAATTATAAAACTTAAATTCTTTTAATCAGAGAAGCATCGTTAGTAATACCTCTGATTTTTCCAAAGGCGAGCGGGGAGATGGAGGTTGTAAAACAAGGGTGGCTGTTTCAGTAGTGCCCCCTTGTTGGGGCTGCAGACCCAGAGATTTCAGTGTCCTGAGGATGGGAGACCCGAGTGAGCGGTGAGCCGCGTGGGAAATGACATAAAGAAATGAGGAGAGTCAGCTCAGGGCGCTGCTTCTTTGGAGCTTTTCTTGACTTTCGTAATCCGAACTCCAGCCAGTACAGTACTGACTCATCCTTCCACTACTGTAACCATCATCTTTATTTTACTTATTTATGCATTTGATTATTCATACTCACTGTTGGATATGAATTTATAAATCACTTTAAATGTCACTTGAAAATTAAATGCTTGATAGGAAACATGAAGACATTTGAGATCTTCTAACTTAATATAATCAAGGGTGAAATGATGTTGTATGGGAAGGAAAGAATTTTAGCAGCCTGGCTTTTGTTATGCTGAGCCTACCCGTGTCTCCACAAAGTTCTTGGATATCACAGTGGTTTGAGGATTTCTGCTACAACTGATATTGTAAGTCTGCTTAGAAATTACAAGTACAAATTATACAAATAGTTTTTTATTTTTGTTGTTTGTTTTTGCATTTATATAGCGCCTTTCCTTCGAGGAGCTCAAGGCATTTTTCAAAATCTGACAGTTTTCCTCACAACAACCCTGTGAGGTAGGTAGAGTGCATTACAAACAATAATAAGATACCAGCTAACCTGTTTCAGCCTTTGTAATGTTCTTTATGTTGAGTAATTGGAGGTGCAGCATAAACACGATTTTTAGAACATTTTGCAAACCTTTTAAAAGAGTTTGGTCTTGGTGATAGCTGTATTTAAAAAACCACTTGTACTCCATAACAGGGTAATTTTAAGAGAAATCATTCATCCAAAGATCAGCAGTCACTCCATGGATTAGCTGAGCACTGATTGCAGGACTCAGCCAGGTATGTTTCCGGTTGTTGTTTATTTCCAGGTCCCGAAGGAATGAAGAGCTGTGGTTTTAGCATGACTCCTCTCAGCTTCTTCGAACTGTCAGTTTGCCATTAAACTTTCTTCAAAGGTGGAAATGTGTTCGCAATGTTGCCTCATGGTTTTCTTATTTTATATCTTAAATATTTGAGCGTTTTTCTCTCTCTTCCTCTCTCCTTCCCTTGCTCCCTTTTTTCTGTCCCCCTCCTCTTTCCCCGCCCCTCCAGTCAGCTCTTGACTGTGCATGCTAATGGAAGGGCACAGTAGTACAGCTAATACAAATCTACAACTTTTCTTCATTGCCACAGTGGTCTCTTGGGTTTGGAAACAGAAAAACCAAATAGCAAGAAAACCTGGGAAGTCAGTCTCTGGAAAGAGTGGGGAACAGGTGTGTGGGAGTGTGCATTCATGTTTTCTGCCCCTTCTAATAATAAATGATTGTAAATGATGTATTTTTATTTCTTAAATCACCTATTGATCAGAGGTGTGGGAAGAGAAAAATGTTTGGTTTTTTTGAAGTTGCAAGTTTTGTATTAAGAGAGGGAGGACGGGCATATATTGATTTGGAAATGCCAAATACCTGTTTCTCTTGCCTCCCCTGCCACGCCACCCCCAAGTACTAAATTTCAAAGTGTGTATTTGCATCCACTCCTGTCGCTGTATCATCAGTGTACCAGCCAGTGCTGTCTCTGGCTGGGCTCAGTGCTGGTTCTCAGTGGCAAACGCAAGTCAAATCCTATTCTAATCATGAAGGGACACAAGAGGGCCCTCATGGTCCAGATAAGAGAGCGACATCAAGAAAAGCCTGGGTAATAGTCCCAGGCCTTCCACTAATTAGCCTTCATTGGGCCTGATTTTCCTCATTTATGGAGCAAGGGTGTTATTTTTAGATACTCTAAATTTTCTTCTTGCTTTAAGAACCGTGGTGTCAAGATAGTTTTTTGCAATTTGCAAGGGAGATTTAGAGTGATTATCATTAAGGAGAGGACAAGAGGGTATTTTTCTACTCAATCATAGAAAATTACTTTAATTTTTTCTAAGGTCCTCAGTGCCTTGTCCTCTGGCCCTAATAGTTGTAACAATCTCATGCTATTAAATAATTCTTATTTCCCTGCAGTATTTGTTGTAATGGGATTTGACTTGAACTGTCAGCCAGGTGATTTTGATGCACTTCTGTAGGATTATCAAAAACAACTCTCCCCTCTTCCTGTCTGCACCCAGAACCACTTTCTTCCTCCTTTGCCTCACTCTCATTTCACGCCTATAGCAGCCAACTGTGACAGTAAGTTTTGACAGTACATCACATTTAAGTGAGACGGAGGTTCTTGCTGGTGGGTAGCAAGGGGCAGTTTCAGGGTTTTGTTTGGGTTTGAGGCAATAGAAATCAGGAAAGCAGAAACGAAAGTCAGCACCGGAAACATGGAGGGCAGAATATTGCGAAGTCAAGAGTTGGTCATCTTGTGTTGGTGTTTAGCATGTCATTTGTTTGGCATCGTGAACAAAGAGTAGACAAAACTAGGGAGAGCTGAGTGGCATTTTTAGATAGGAAGAAACATGCCTCGGGAGGTGGAGAGCCCGCATGCAGCCTGTAAGGAGGAGCCAGTGTCCGTCTGGGCCTGCCCTTCGCTGTCTGTCGTGCTCTGAAGAGCTCGGGGAGTTCGCCTCTGCCTCTGACTTGCTTTCTCAGGTGTTGAGCCGTGCAGTTGTTTTAAAATAGAGTGTCACCATTGGTCAGTTCGACATTAAACATGTCAAGGTTGCTTGGCTCTTTCTGTCGTTTGTAGCCCTGCCACTGAACGTCATGGATTATTCATCATGTTTTCCAGAGTGAACTCTCGCTTTTTCATTTATTGCACAAAGCATAGCTTATTAGTTTCCCGCGTTTCGTATTTTGCATTGCTTGCGGTGATGCGCCTTGGCTAACGGCTGCTCGGTTGGCTTATGTGTCTGTTTACGCAGATAACCCCGTAGTGTAGGGATGCCGCGAGAAGGCTTTAGATTGAGTTTCTTAAAGAAACCCAGTCTTGACAGAATCACTGTGGTGACAAGTAAGTAGTTTAATACTATAACTGTATGGAAGTTTGGATACTTCCACAATTTGCAAATCCTTAAATTATTTTAGTGGTGGTTCTCTGACACCACATTTTGGCACTTAAAGACATTCTGAATTGTTTAAAGGGCTCCCACTCACCTGTCGTGAGGGCTGGTGTGGTTACTGATTGAGGTGGGAAGCAGGGCGTCGTCCATTTTTTCAGCTCATCTGTCCAGGATGTGTTGGAACCCTTCCAGGTAGTTCTTCGTAGCCGTGAGAGCTTGCTGAAGCTGCAGTGTGCAGTCAGCACATCCCTAGAGGCGTCAGCGTGCGTGAAAATACCTGAGTCCTCTAGAGACCCTGTCCAGCCAACAGTGTTACACCTGTTCTGGACCTCATAGCTTCCCTTTCCCTTGTTCTAGCTCTTTCCTTTTCTGTTATTAGGCAGCTGACGCCCTCGGCCCCTGTTCCTCTCTTTGAATCCAGCCTTATTAAGATCCTCTGCTGAGACTTCCTCTCACTGTGCCTGCCTTCTTTTGATTCTTTCCTGCCTCTAGTAATATTCTGCTTTTTCTTTAGAAAGCTGAATTTTCCACTTTCCTCATTGCCCGTATCAATGTCAACTCCAAAACCCCTTCCCAATAAATCTTACACCTTGGTTATAATTTCCATACTTTAAAGTGCTGGAGCAGCGTGGTTTGTGCCATGATAACATGCGTTTGCATATTGATGCTTTGCTTAACTATTTGGTGCATGTATGTGTCTTTTAGTCCCAATTAAATTTTCCATTCACGAACAGTGACCACGTCTTCACTCTCCTATTTTTCACCATAGCACCTGTGCACACAGCACCTAATAGAGAATCCTGGGTGAAATATTGTGGCTTAAAATCTTACTGAAATGTTATGAATACATTTGTGATAGCTTATCTACAAGAAAAAATTCTGCTTGAATGCGTCCTCTGCTGAACTTTGTGCTAGATCTGATCTCAGTTTTAGCATTTTCGGGTTTATGAGATGTGCAGTTTTAAATGTTCGAGTAAGATGCAAATTCTTTTTCTCCTGAGCCACTAATATTTTTTCTTAATGTATTTTATTTGAATAGCAACCTGTAATTCCTTTTTTTGTTGTTGGGTGTTTCAGAAAAAAACCAATACTTTATTTGGGAAAATAAGCCACATGAAATTGACATGAGAAGAAATTTTGAAATTAAGATCCAAGTACCTTTAAACATAGTACCCATGTTTCATTGAGAACACAGCTTTAGAACGGGGGGTACTTGGCCCGTGATGGTCTTGTGTGTTAGAGTATGCCTAGCGATGCGACGTTCCCAAGTCGTTAGAGCTGATTTCACAGGAGAAGCCATCTGAGATTCTACCCCAGCAGTTTTCCTGACGTCGCCAGGACAGCAGTGTCACTGCTGGAGTCACGCTTTGTGTGCTCTCCTCGTTCTCTGAATGCAGTTGGCAAAGATTAATTTGGCACGGGTGTGGCACATCGAGGCATTTCAAGCCTTGTTGGGATGCTTATTTTGGGGTTTTTCTGTCTGTGCATAGAGAATGTTTTTGTTTATGGCATGGTTTTGTTTGCTTCTTCATTCTTCTGAAGCTCATTGCCTTGCATTCCTCTGGCTCGATTCTGCATGTTTTACAGAATTCTTGTCGTTCTAACTCTCGACTAGACAAGCTCTATTCTAGGTCTTTCATTTTGTGCCTTCCAAAGTAGAGGACTAGTAGAAGCCTGAATCAGACAGCTGGTCACCTCTCAGTCAATGAGATAACAGTGAAATAAAAATATGAAATACAGTTTGAAGATACAAAAGTTATATTTCCTGGTGATCAGTATTTCTTGAGCAGTAATTATGAAGGTTATTGACTGTTCTCCTTTGTGAGGTCTGGCTGTTTTTAGGTTATTACCTCTTTCTCCGGATCTCTTAGCAGTGGCCCAAGGAGGATGGCACATCACTAAAGTTACTGTTTTGATTTCTTTCAGGTTTCGGCCTATTAAAGGAAGGCAAGAAGAACTGAAGGAAGTAATTGAACGTTTTAAGAAAGATGAGCACTTGGAGAAAGCCTTCAAATGTTTGACCTCAGGCGAATGGGCGCGTCACTATTTTCTCAACAAGAACAAAACGCAGGAGAAGCTGTTCAAGGAACATGTAGGTTTAGTGATGAGGTTAACGCTACTGTGTTTATCTGTTTGGATGAGAGTGAAGGAAACTGAAGCCTAAGCTTGAGTGAACACTGAAACTGTACATCAGTTTTTCATAAAACTGATCGCTGTGAAGGTCTGATAACACGTGAGATCATTTGTATGACTATCCAAAGAGAAAGCTTTGTCGTCTGTCAGTGAAATTTATTGTGAACTTTTAGAGTAATATAGCCAAGCCATTAGGCGCTCAAATACACGAAATTTTAAAATAACAATAAGATTTGTTACTTATGATCATAAATGTTTTAATTGTTGGTGGTGAATTCTAAAAAAGTCTAGCAGGATAAAGAAAACAAAGTTAATACGAATTTTTTTCCTATTTTTAGGTATTTATTTACTTGCGAATGTTTGCAACTGACAGTGGATTTGAAATATTGCCTTGTAATAGATACTCATCAGAACAAAATGGAGCCAAAATAGTTGCAACAAAAGAGTGGTAACTATTATACTAGTGTAAATTCATAAAGTAATTTTATTTAAAGTTCTCCCTTAAATTACTGTTGAAGTGCTAAGAAAGTTGTGGGGAGGAATGAAGCCAGAGGTCACTAAAGGAGCCAGCCCAGCCAGCGCCTTGGCCCGGCGAATGGGGTCAGGACAGTGAGATTGGAAGTCTGAGTTAAACCAGCTCGTGTCTCTAAGCTAGAGTGCTTTTCGTTTTCCTTCTGCTCAGTCTGATGCCTGCGCAGTGACAGCTCTGCTGACAGGCTAGGCATACGCTGGCTCCAGAGTCAGTCCTTCACTGGCCTAGAGGAAAGGTTTACTATGAAGTCTTAATGATCCCAGGAATTTCACAGCGGAACTTTCTAACACATTGCGTCCAAAAGTATATGTGTATGTGCCAGCTTAAGTAAAAGTAATAAAGTTGAGCCCAGCTCGGAGAGATAAAAGCTGTGTGTGAAGGAGAGAATATGTGATTTTAGCTGTCCTTGAATGCCTGTTCCCTACCTTATCTCCCAGAAGAGAGATGGAACCCCTCTCGAATACCACCCCCAATATTTTTATAGCAGAAAGTTTAGGGTCAGGTACCTGCAAATGGAATGGGCAAGGAGCACTCCCCGCCCCCAGGCCTCTTGGGTGCATGTGTGTGTGTGTGTTCGCGCGTGTGCGGTGTTTGCCTTGGGGTGGTATCAAGCCTGCTCCTCAGCTCCCGCGGCTCCCTGAGTTGTAGATGGGAATGGAGGCTTGAGGCCTTGGGTTCTAGGGCCGCGCTGTCCAGTGCAGTAGCCATCAGCCACGTGTGGCTATGGAGCCCTTGACATGTGGCTAGTCTGAATTGTGTTATAAATGTGATAAACATGCCCTATTTCATATTAAATTGTTTTTCTTATTAATATTTCTTACTCTCATTACCTGTTGAATTATCTGCTGGGTTAAAATATGTTACTAAAAGTAATTTCACTTGTTTTCTCTTTACTTTCTTGATGTGGCTACTAGAACATTGAAGGTCGGAGTTTGGCTTGCATTGCATTTCTGTTGGATGGTGCTGCTCTGGAGGGGGCCTCCTAATTCTGGGGCCTCGTGGCCCTCTGCTACTACCTGTCTCTGTTTCCTTCATCCATTATCAGCAGGTTGAATTCAGTGCAGCAGGTTTTTGAGTCCTTTCTGCTTGCAAGACACTATGCTAGGTGCTGCGGGGGAGTCAGAGACAGGTAGCAGAGTTCCTGTCTCAGGCAGGGAGAAAGCAGCTGCACGGGCAACTGTGGCCCCAGGCTGCAGGGCTTCCGGGGATCCAAGGGCGTCGGCCAGATACGCACGGCCAGGTGCTCTCTGTCCCTGGTGTTTACGGGACGGGATTATTTTATTAAGAGAAGCCTGATTATTTATAATTACTAGTAATTTTTAACATCACATATTTTAAATAGGAAACGAAATGACAAAATAGAATTACTGGTGGGTTGTATTGCCGAACTTTCAGAAATTGAGGAGAACATGCTGCTTAGACATGGAGAAAACGACTTCAGTGTCATGTATTCCACAAGGAAAAACTGTGCTCAGCTCTGGCTTGGTCCTGCGGCGTTTATAAACCATGGTAAGCCATGTCTCTAAGGTGTTCGCGCTCGTGTGGGGCGGCACTGCTGGAAATCAGTGGCCTAGGGTGCTGCGCCAAACCTCCTCCTTCTTTTAAAGGAGGCTTGGAAGTATGAATTCTTTTTTTCCCCACAAACTTATTAAAATAAATATCCCTGTGGTTTAACTTGAGACCTAAACTTCTGTCAAAAGTTGTAAGATTATATGGCAGGCTTATTTCAGATTTCTGTAATTGTTCGTGTTTCAGATCTTATCTACAGTTAATTGACTTTATCTTTTGGACATTTTTCAGATTGCAGACCTAACTGTAAGGTAAGCATAAAGATTTTTTTATCTCAAGTATTTTCTTTCTGCTTCAAGGATGAGTTTCTTAATGAATTAACTTTATTTCAGTTTGTGTCAACTGGTCGAGATACGGCATGTGTGAAGGCTCTTAGAGATATTGAACCTGGAGAAGAAATTTCTTGTTATTATGGAGATGGGTTTTTTGGAGAAAATAATGAGTTCTGCGAGTGTTACACTTGTGAAAGGTAAAGTATCAAGTTAGATACTCAGCTTTTACATTCTTTTAACCACCCAGTGATTGCGGGCATTAACTCACCTTATCTCCTCAGCGTTTACATGCGAGGAGAGTCTTTTCGGTTCTGTAGTGTCACGCCCGGTACAGCGTGCATGAACAGAATCAAAGGATACAGAGCTGTGCAGGCACTGGCATCGGATCCTTTGACATTTTATTACTGCCGCTGTTGTTCTTAGGAGTAAATTAGAATACAGATGTGCTTAGGAGAGAATGGCAAGTACTGTATACACACGTGTGCATGCACACACAGTGCCAGGGTGGGCTTGCTCCCAAAATGGCAAGTGAAGTTCACTATTGACAGTCAGGTGAAAAGCCCAAAGCTGTCTTGTGTGTCACCAAGCTGTGTCTTGTGGAATTATGTTTTGATGCACGTACTCTTCGTGATTCCCAAGTTCTGTCACTTAGTGAGGAATTCTTTTTTGTGACCCGTCAAGATTCTGGAGCCCTTGTAGAAATCCCCTGATGCGCCTTAGCAGGATTGTTTGTTCACACTACTCACTGTGGTGACTGCTGCATACACTTGCTCCCTGAGGCAGCTTCACGAGCGTGTCCAGGCTGGCGCTGCAGGCAGGCTCGCATTGCGGGGTAGCACAGACTTGCATAGGCCACACCGCGGAGCCAAGCTGGATTTGTTGAGCCCGTTTTATGTACCTTGTGCTGTGCTGGACACTCTACCAGCCCTGACTCCTTTGGTCCTCACAGCCATCCTGTGAGAGAAAGAACTAGTAACATGCCCACATGGCAAGTGCAAAAACTTAAGTGTCTGAACCCAGGTCAGCCTAACTTCAGAGCCCTCATCCATTTCACGTTGCTTTTGCAAATCCTAGCAAAGATATCCCGTAGTTCTGCTTCTCCCACTTAGAATGCCCAGCCTGCAGCCAGCTAGCCTGAGGAGAGATGGGGGATCCCAGAGGCCCTGGTTCCCGTCTTTCCGGGGAGCCAGCGGGTCCCCTGAGTTGTGAGAGAGCAGGGCACCGAGTCCTGGTACTGGCCCAGTGGTGTCCCTCCCAGTATTGCAGGTCTCGCCGTTCAGGGTGGCAGAAAACCTGTTCAGGATACTGCTGAATTTCTGCCCCTTCTTTTATAGGAGGGGAGAGGTAAAATTGGTTTTTATACATAAAAAATCATTCAAATCTTGGTTAAGCCTTAGACCAGTCCACAAAAAAGACCCTTTAATCCATGAAGTGGTTTAATTATAGTTGAATAATGCTTTGAAATCGTTTTAGAAGAGCTACACAGTACAGCAGTTGAGTGCCTGAGATCTGGAGGCAGACCGCCTGGGCTGCAGTCCTGTGACTCTGCCTTTCGTTAGCTGTGATCTTGGACAACGTGGCTGCTTTTGTGCCTTAATTACGCATCTTTAAAATGGGGGTAACGTTAGAAGCTATCTCATAGGGTTACTGTGAGGATTGAATGTGTTATTGCACATGAAGCACGTAGAACAGCACACAGTGAATGCTCAAATGTTAGCTCTCGAATTATTTTGTGGTTTTTGGTTATTTTCCCATTAGAATATAAGCTCCATGAAGGCAGAGACTTATCTGTGTCATTTACTGTCATTTACTGTTATATCCCCAGAACAGTGCCTGGCACATAGTAGGTGCTTGAGAGATATTTGGCGACTCAATGAATGAATGGAACAAATGACACGCTGAATGAGTTTTTGGAGGCTGTCCTGAAAAATGTCACCACAGCTCAGGTTCCAAACCAGCCCTGAAGCAGCTCTTCCGCTGTTTTAGAACTGCACCTGTGCTTATGGCCCTTGGGCAGATCTGCCCTCTTCCACGGGCCTCAGTTTCTCACTGCCCAGGGCGGGGAGGGGGCGGGGGGGGGGGGAGATCCCGCCTACTCTGCAAGCTTAGTGTAAGGAGTAAACAGAAACGTGCAAATCCTTTTTAGATGGAAAGGCCTAATACAGAACAGTAGGCATGGTTGTCAGACTGAGCAGTTTAATTTAAAGGTTAGCTACAGATGTTCTTGAAATTCTCAGGAACACCAAATTGTTTCTGCCTTTCTCAGAATTAGGTGAGAGGATGAGACTAGTCAGAGAAACTCATTCAATTATACGTCCGTGAGCAACTGAATAGTTACTTTATGTTAGGCCTGGTACATGTGGGACCAGCACGGGGCCAGCTCAGCACATTGCCAGCTGTGAGGGCAGTGCAGTGAAAGACACACACACGCACACACAGTCACACAGTCACACACACAGTGTTAGGAGCTGGCGGATGAGAAGAGGTGACCCAGTGAAGAAAAGAGCGTGGACAGAATGCTGACAGAGGCCTTGAGCTCCTGCGTGAAGTGTCCACGATACGTTTCATGCTTGTTTCTGGGCCATAAGCATCCTGACACAGCAGCAGTGTGGGGGTATGTTCTTAAGCAAGTACTGCAGATTTCACTCTGGAAAATTTGAGGAATACAATCTATATGAAGGACCGAAAATATGAAGAACCAAAGTATTTTAAAGCTTATGTGAAAGTGTGTCTGGTGGTAGCCAAGAAAAAATTTCTGAAGTATGGCTAGGGGAGATTTGCCTTAACATGTGTTAAAAGTGACTATGAAACAGTAGTGATCAAAACTTGATGATTGGCCCAGAAATGGACACATAGATAAGAGGACGTGAATACAGTCTTGTATGTGTGAGATCTAATACCACTCGTGGGGAAATGATTTATTTAATAAGTCGTGTTGATATAATTCATTGTGCATCTGGAAAACAACCAAGCTAAGCCCCCATCTCGTGCCATATGCGAGATAAATTCCAGGTGGGTTAAAGGGCTAAATTGAAAAATGCAACGCACAACTATAAGAAAAAGATTAGAGTATATGTCTAACTTTGGGCTAGTGGAGATCTTTTGAAAGAAGTAAAACGGTGAATATAAAAAGTTTTGAATGAGGGGCTGGCCCCATGGCCGAGTGGTTAAGTTCGCGCGCTCCGCTGCAGGCGGCCCAGTGTTTTGTTGGTTCGAATCCTGGGCGCGGACATGGCACTGCTCATTGAACCACGCTGGGACAGCGTCCCACATGCCACAACTAGAAGGACCCACAACGAAGAATGTACAACTGTGTACTGAAGGGCTTTGGGGAGAAAAAGGAAAAAAAAATAAAATCTTTAAAAAAAAAAAAAAAAGTTTTGAATGACCAAAAATAAAGTCGAAGATGGATGATAAATTGGAGGGGGGAGTACACATATTGCCAAGAGTTAATGTCCTGGTAACAGAAAGCTCCTGTAAGCTCACAGGAAAAGACAGACTCCAACAGAAAAGAAGTAAGGAGGGTCTGCGCAGAAGGTGACGACCGTCAACAGGGACAGTAGAACAACAATTGGGTGTTCATTTCACTATCGGATTTGCAAACTTTCAGCGTCTCCTGTAGACTGCTGGTGAGGACGTGGGAAACAGGCACTCGTGCAATGTTAGGAGGGCCGCGACTTCCTGTAACATTTTGGGAAGGTGCTCTGGCAATGTCTGTTAGAACCAGACTCATCCTGTTACCTGGCAGTCATTCCCGATTGGAAGAGTCTGTCCAGTGGAAATCTAAGCACTAGTTAGTAAGGATTTGGTTTCGAGAGCAGTGTAGTAGCAGGGTTCACGGTGGCAAGCGAAAACAAACCAAAAAACCCCGCAAGTTTCGGTAATCACCAATGGGGAGTGATTGAATAAATTACGGAATGTTCGTTCAATGTAAAAAGCACAACTCTCAAAACATGTTCAATTCAGATATATTTGTCCATCATATAATGATAAGAAAGCTGATTGTTGAGTAAAATGTATGGTATTATCCTATTTTGGTTTTGTTTGCTTAAAAAGAAACAACAGGCTAAATAGGTGTGTCAACCACAGTAAAAGGAGTAGGATGCTGGCGGATGGTTCACCTGGTGCCCCAGGGCTCTGGGGGCGGAGGCTGGTTGGGAGATACTGTTAACTTTTGCTTTATGGCTAAACTGTCCTGGGATTGCTTCACTTTTACATAAGAAATAAGAGAAGTAGAGAAGCAGGTGAATGGCAGAGTTTCACTTAAAAAAACTCGAATTTCCAGATAAAATAATTCCACTACAATAATTTATTTTGTGTTTAAGCATACTTATGTATGGTCCACCTTTCTAGAAATGAAGCAGAAATGTTACAAGTTATGGTAAAAAGGCATAGAATATCTGAAAATAATGTCCTGCCTTCTTAATCCATATGAAGTTCAGTCGCCTTTGGGGTTTACTCATGTGCTCCCTGAACGGAGTGCAGTCTAACTGGGTGCCTGCTTGGTGAAGGTTCCCTAGAGGTTTTCACAGTGATTTCTCATGCCCTTTTTGAAAAAAGAATTGAGGCAGTCCCAAAGTAAGTTTTTGTTGTTGTTTTTACAAAAGCGTTAATAAAAGCTGAATTCTAGGGGCTGACCCAGTGGCGCAGTGGTTAAGTGCGCGCGTTCCGCCTTGGCGGCCTGGGGGTTCGCTGATTCGGATCCCGGGTGTGGACATGGCACCACTTGGCAAGCCATGCTGTGGTAGGTGTCCCACATATAAAAAAGTAGAGGAAGATGGGCACGGATGTTAGCTCAGGGCTAATCTTCCTCAAAAAATAAATAAATAAATAAAACCCGAATTCCAGATCCATTCTGGGGAGGTGAAGAAAGCAAGAATGCCCACCTAACTTACCAAAAATAGTTTCTGCATTAGGTTTTGGTCTGTGCTCTCTAGCATCAAGAGGGAAGAAGGTAGGGAGAGAAAATAAAGTTTCCATTGTCCCTTAGCAAAAGGTAAAACATTCTGATTCCTCAGGTGAGAAAAATTATTTTCTCTTCGTCTACATCCTGGAAAAAATAAATCACATGGGATCTTACGGAGGGTGGCACTGCTTGTGTGATAGAGGGTGTCCACAGTTTGGCGACAAGGTCAAAATCTGTTCTTATATGGCTTTCACAAGCTGAGCCGGTAAAAGGCAAGCCAGTGAAGGCAATTTTGGCCAAAGGAATTTCTCATTTTTAAGTGCAGTGTAGCACTTTTTTTTAACCTCATTAATTTAGAATTTACTTATTCTTTTTAAGAGAGCTGAGTAGAAATTTACCTTTATACACGGAATAAAGCACAGATTTGCCAAGCTAGATTCATTAAGGAAGTTAGGAGAAGCTCTTATAAGCACCCTCCCTTTAGAAGAATTTATATAAATAGAAATAATTAACACAGGGCACACATCGTCCTTGTCCAGTGGTGACAGCAAGACTTTTAATGTCTGTTTCTTCTTTTTTCCTCCTCTTCTCCCCAAAGTCCCCAGCACATGGGTGTATGTTCTAGCTGTGGGTCCGTCTGGTTGTGCCGTGTGGGACGCCGCCTCAGCGTGGCCTGATGAGCGGTGCCGTGTCCGCGCCCAGGATCCAAACTGGCAAAACTGGGCCACCAAAGCAGAGTGCGGAAACTTAACCACTCAGCCATGGGCCGGCCCTTCTGATGTCTTTTGTTTATTACGTTTTGTTAATTATGATCCTTCACGTTTATTTCAATAACTTTGAAGGAATTATTTAACAGTTTTTATTGTTCCAGCAGTCAAATTTTCACTAATATAGCCTAGCCTTCTTATACAGTATTTCATTAGGGTTTGTTTATTTGTGTGTAACATTAAGTTCTAAGTCGTGACTTAATTTATGGAAATTTTCTGATTTCTTTTTTTTAATTCCTTAATTCTCAGTATTCAGTAATGTAGTCTTAAATTGTGCAGAACAAAGCTGCAATGTAATTAACAGGTGGGTTATTTAAGGTACACTTTAGACCTAGCTATTGCACCAACCAGTTTTGAAATTGAAGAATTAGTTATCTATTTTTACCTACACATGAAATTCTACAGGATCCAATAGTTTCTCATGGGCAATTAACAGTTGATTGACAATAGTCATAACAGTTGGTTTTATTTTAAATCTAGAAGGTGTTTTGCATTGATTTTATATGTATATTTAATTTCTTTTGAGAGTCCTAGACTTAACAGATTTCCAGTGATGATTGAGGCCTCATCAGTTCATCACGTCTGTTGACCTCATGTGGCCAGGGGTCCTCAGCAGCAAGCTTGTTGTAAGTAAGGATGCTGTTTGTTTAACCTGTGCTGTTTTCTCTTTCAGACGGGGAACTGGTGCTTTTAAATCCAGAGTGGGACTGCCTGCGCCTGCTCCTGTTATCAATAGCAAATACGGACTCAGAGAAACAGACAAACGCTTAAATAGGCTTAAAAAGTTAGGGGACAGCAGCAAAAATTCAGACAGTCAATCTGTCAGCTCTAACACTGATGCAGATACCACTCAGGAAAAAAACAATGCAAGTAAGTAAGGGAGATTTGATAAGCATATCTTTTTTTTTTTTAAGTATTTTCACACAATTTTCTTTCTAAAGCATGCTTCAGTAGTTTTGATCTTTTAAATATTGAGAGAAACTCGGACTCGTGCGCTTCAGCAGCACTGCAAGGTTCTAGAAGTGATTTGAGCTCACAGGCAGTCTGTATCCTGCCTCCAGATTCAGCCTGGTACTCTAGATGGGATTGTCTGCCTTTCTGGAACACTCGGTAACTGGATGTTAAATTCTTCATCATACGTTCCAGGGTCGTCATATGTTTGAGAGACACATTTTCAAGTGTTAGTTTCATGCTAATGATGTCGTTAGGTCCTCCAAGAAGACAAAGGACTGGGCGGACTCGCAGGCACAGGCATGTCCCTGCGCCCAGCCAGTCTCAGGGTGGATGAGGGACCTGCGGAGTCAATAGCTTCTGGCCTCGAGGCTTCCACCTTTTTACTGCTTGCTTGCTTTTTTCCAAAACGAATGACCCAATTTACCAAACCACCAGTTACCAGACTCAGAATTGTGATAGAGGAGCATTTTGAACGTCGCTGTACTGTGACATGTTGTGTTAGCCATTACCGAAAGTAGCGAGAGAGTTGAGAAGAAGCAAGCTTTAAGATACCAGTTGTGTTTGGTGCAAGATCTAATGGAAACTGGGAAGGAGAGAATGAAGAAGAAAGAGGAAAGAAAGAAGGAAGCCTGAACAAGCAAAAGGAAACACTTCGTGTCTGGCGCTTTGCAGTCCTGGAAGCACTGATTGCTGCTGGGTTTCATCTGGTGACACTAGTCTCCTCTAGGTGCCGCTAGAGCAGTCGGCTCTTTAGTCTGACTTGTGTCTGACAGGAATGCAGCTTAGGAGCTCTGACTTGCTGCTCCCCAAAGTATGCCTGTTCGGGCGCTGTCCATGTCCACAGACACTTCTTAGCGCCTGAGTCCCCTCTGAGAGCTGCTCACTTTAGGCTCTTCTCCCTGTCTTCAGATGTTTGCAACCAACGCTGGGTGCCCCCCTCCCCTACAGAAAATCCTGGGGAAAAGGGAAGGTGTGTCCCCTGATGGTGACTGTCACTGAACCCACCTGCTGCTAGGACTCAGAGGCCCAGCGCAGCCTGTCAGCTAAGAGCAGTGCTGTGCTCCTCTTCGGTCAGTATGTCCAAAGAGAAAAGGCCAGGTAGTCCGCCATCCACTGTTGACTGTCGGTTCTAATAATAAATGCGGCATAATCAACGTCTGTTTGCTGAGTCTGGTTCCTTGGTGAAACTGGAGGCTTGTGAAGCCGATTTTATAAATATATACATAAAAACACTTGGAAGCAGGCTGCCGCCACACGTGGAGACAGCCGTGACACTGTCCACGTTGAATGGCTCTGTGACATTTGTGGGGGTGTCTTGTGTTTTTCTGCATTAACTATATTACCTGTGTATAGATACTGAGCTCAGTATACTACTTAGTTTAAAAGATCAGGATGCAGCTATTTTTTAGAAAGTGCTGAGTGTACCATGTGACCATCTAAGGAATCTTTATTAATAAATGAAATACTTACCAAAAGCCGGCTGGTTGAAAAGGTACAACGGTGTGTGAGACTTGGGCCCCTCCCTCAGGGAGCTTGTGCTGTAGCTCCAGGATAGGGCAGGTACACAAGTGACTGTCCAGAGCGGACTGTTACTGCCATTTTCTAAGTCTGGAGGGAGCAGGCCATCCTCGGAGCTGTAGTCTCGGTGGTACAGAATACGAGTACAGCACTTCCAGTGACTGCCTATGGTAGGCGCTTAGCGTACTCGAATTACCTTTGTGCGGAAGAATTGAGTACTTGAAGGGTTGGTGTGACCACCTTTGAGGGTCGTGTGACAGTTGACACATGTGGCTCAGTGCTCTGCAGGAGCTGGAGGCTTCCTGCACTCCTCTGAGACCGTGGGGCGTCCAGTCTTGCTCACAGCGGCATTTGCTCAGGAGCTTACATGATTCTGTTAGACTGTATTTCTTTTGGTGTTTTGTGTCTCAGCCATACCCTTCTACCTGTTTGAAGGAAAGAGGTTTTGAAACTGCAGCTGGATATGCCGCCGGAGCGGCCCGAGCCTTTCCTCCAGAGGGGTGGGCATCCGTGGTCGGGGTGGGTGCCGGCTGCTTTCTCTGGGCTTGGCTGCCCATCTTCACTCTGCACTTCGGCTAGAGGTTAGCAGCTGACAGAGGAACTGCTTTCTTTGAACAGCATGTGTAGTCTTTTTAAAGAAACATTTCTGCCTAGTCGGAAGGAAAATTAGTTCTTCCTTCCACACAGATCCTTTTTTGAAAGGTGTCTTGAGAGCCACAACTTGACTGTTTTGCTTTAGGATTCAGAGAGGGGAGACAGCAAGAAATCCATTTTCACAAATTCAGTCCACAGACCTCAATGATAATGCTGTTAGCAGAAGATTCTGCTTTTTTAGGCCTCTTGTGCCTAAATGGCTGGGCCACCGCCCATAATCAGTGCTGTGATGTGGGACATGAGTCACTGTAAATGCCACAAGTCAGTGCAAGATCCAGAAGCCTCAGCCAGTGGAATAAGTTTACCTTAACTAAGGAGCTCCTGTCCTGGGAAGAGTGGGCTGGGTCACCACTTCTCTCTCGCCTGTCACAGACCTCACTGAGTGATCTGAATGCTCTTCTGCTGGGCCTACAGGCTGCTTCAGAGTCCTTTCCAACATTGCTCCAGGCAGCCGTTGCCAGTCTGTGTTGGTCACGTAAGGTAGAAGCTGCTTCTTGTGCCTAATAAACTCCTTGAACTTAAGTCTTTAAAGTCCTATTGAGGGTTTTCTGGATCCTCGGGTTCTGAAGATGCCACGCTGTGTGCAGGCCTCGTGTTTACCTTGATTCAGACTGATGGTGTGTATTTCTGGGGCTTTTCTGTAAAGAGCGTGGACGCAGCCCAAGCCCTTAGGAAGTTTTGACATCATTTGCTGCTCTTGTATCTGGCTGTAATTCTTCATGCCCACACAGGGCTACCTTAGGCTTTTGAGGACACCCTGAAGTGACGATGATAGCCGTGCCATGGGTCCTTGCGCCTTTAGTGGGGCCTGGCACCGTCAGAACTTGGTGGTATACCTTAGAAGCAGTGTAATAGCATGGCTACACACTTGGAGTCTCGAGCCACAGACTTCAGCCCGCATCCCAGCTCTGCCCCTCCCTAGATGGACAGTCTTAGACGTTCTAGTCTGTGAAGCTTGGTTTTCACATAGCTGTAATAGCTCTTCAAAGAATGCTTGTTAAGATTGAGATTATAGTTCCTTGGCTATTTTGCATAGCACCTAGTATGCAATAATTGCTAAGACTGTGTCTCTCCACCTGAAATTGCTGTCTAGGTTTATGCATTTGGGACATGTCGCAGCCACTAGGGAAGCCATGCATGGGTGTTAGTGCAGGAGCCAGGGAGCCACAGGCATACCTTAACTCCACTTAGTCAGAATCTAGTCTCTCGAGAGACTTTTGTTAGTGCCATTGTGGCCCCGTCTTTAGCCTGCTGTCACTGGCGTTCTCGAAGCCCCCAAGGCTAGTGTGGTACCTTCTTGGGACAGTGAGAGCCCTTGGCACGTCCCGGACTGTCATCTTGGTCCCGTTGCTCGCATCTCTTGCCCAGCTTGTTTGTGTCGTCTTTGACCTTTCATTGAGGAGCACACCTTTTAGGTGGGCTTTTGATGAGAGAATCCTTTTCAAATGAAATGAGAAGGCACAGAGAAATACGTAAACGTGAAAGGGAAATCTGTACGGAAATAATGCGGAGCAGCAATTTAGTCCGTTTTGTGGTTTTTAGAACACAAACACACTGAAGTGCTTTGTCAGCGGTTCACTGCAGTCAGCTGACAGTGACTCTGTGGGAAGGACGGGCGGAAGGGGGAGAGCCCCGATTCAGAATCACCGTGAAATGATTCATCTAATGGATTGAAATAAGTGCCCAAGGAAGGGAGTCTCTGGGCTCGTGAGAATACATGGGAAGGGTAGCCTGTCTCAGGCAGGAAGTCGTGGCGGGCTCCCCGAGAGCAGGGTTTCCGAAGCTGAGTCTTAAGTGGGGTGAGAAGTTGCCCAAGTGAAGCACGTTCAAAGCAGAGGAATTTCATTGATGATGAAAGGGGGACGAGTGTAGGAGTTGAAGAAAGTTCATCCTGGCTGGAGAGGCTGGGAAGAAGGGATGTGACCATAATTTAAAACTGTGGACTTGATTCTTAGGGCCTTAGGTTATTGAAGGGGGTAAAGCCCAGAAGTGACGTGGCGCACTAGGAAAAGTGTTCCGGCCATTCGGGGATTAGGAGAATCAGGCTAGAGAAAGCGGTTCGGGAACTGCCAGCATCTTGATGGTGCTAGCCGTGGAGGAGCGGATGCTGACCACCCAGAGACCATGTGCAGAGTGTCTGGAGAGCCTAGGCCAGCAGAGCGGGAGGAATGCAGTGCAGGGGAGGTGGGGGAAGAGCCGCAGGGACGTGGAAGGATGGTCAGGAGAGCGCTCTCGCGGACAGCCCCGGGGAGAGGCTTTTTCAGGAGAAAGGGTGGTTAGTGATCGCGCATTCTGCAGAGGAAGGAAGAAGGTAAGGGCTGGAAAGTATTCGCTGGGTTTCGTGGCAAGGAGGTTGTCAGGCAAAGGCTCTCATTAGAGGACAAGGCTGGATCCAAATTACAGGGGGGTTGCTGTCAAGAATACAAAGCGCATGTGACATTGTGTCAGGGTAATGGCAGGAACGAAATGCGAATGGGATGGGAAAAGGCAAAGGAGGCTTGAGAAGCAGAGTTTGGGCCTGGAGCGGTCCTTGAGGAGTCCTAGGCTGAGCAGAGGATTCGCCTAGTCAGTCACATTTGAGAAGGCCGAGCACCAGGGCCCCAGTGTGTGTTCATGTCAGTAAACGTCTCTGTCCACCTTGTGGGAAGCCTTGTAAGCATAAAGAAATACTGCAGCGAAAGAATTCCCTGAACGTCCTTATATTTAAACGATAATTTCTAGTAAGTTCCATATAATTCTAGTTCATGATACGTCAGTTCTCGAATGGCATCCAAGCTTTACTACTTCTACTCTTCTAAAAATAAGCTGCCTCCTTGGGAGTAGCCCACATGGATGAGCGTGTTCTTGGTTCAGTCAGTGGATCTCCTTCCTGGGAGTTCTGCTGCTTTGAGTGCCCTGAAGCCGTTCACGAGCCGGTCTTGAGTACAGAGCCTTCTGTTCTTGCTGGTTTGATGTTTGTGGAATGCGTGTTATGCATTCTTCCTCCTCTCGGTGTGAACTAACTAATGGTAACTTACTTGCTTAGCCGTGCAGAAGGAGCAGCAGTCGCCCTGGCAACCCTCAGGCATGTAGTCAGCGAGAGTCTTTGTTGGGCAGTTTGCTGGATTTACCCACTTTGGTGGTTTTTTATTCTCCCTATTTCCTGGCGAGAAATGGTGATTATTCGTTTGGTCGTCTCAGCTTCGCTAGTGAGTGATTTGAAGGAGTATTTTGATGGGGAGGAGGTTTTCGGGTGGAGGATGGGAGGGCTAAGTAATTGAGAATTTGACTCATGTACAACATTACAAACGCAGGTCCAAAGGTAACTATAGAGAAAAAACCTGAAGACAGCAGAAAGTCGGTGGCAGGTCGGAGGCTCGTTACGGGGCAACGTAAACTAGAGTCACACACAAGCCTTTCGAGAACCTGTTGGACTGTCACATTAGTTCTCAAGTTGTCATTCCCAGCGGGATCATCACAAGCTGTTTGTATCCTGGTCCGTAGGAAGGAAATTGGATCCTCCTTTGTCCCGAGAGTGTCACGCCAGCAGCATGCCTCTGCCCCGTTCTCTTTGCTCGTTGGCAGCCCACCCTCACTGGAGGGAGGGGCCAAGTCAGTCCTGAACCCCTTCGGAGTCTCTGCTGCTCCTCCCGGGGCTGACAGGAACGACTCAGAATAGTGCAGCACTTGGGGGGAATGTCTGTTGGCAGGAAGAGCACGGCTCTGAGGTCTGTTTCTTGTGTGAGACCATCGTGATAGGCTTCGTGTGTCAGGGCCCATTGGTAATGTCTTTCTGTCCTGTATTACTGGCCGAGTCATATGTTTACTTTGAGTTAATGAGTAATGGATTTGGGAAACATATTTAAAATGATGAGTTTAAGAAGAATTTGTGAAAGGGAAGAAACACTGATTTTTACTTAGCTTTACTTCGAGTCTTTTATGTGGTAAAATACTAAATCAGGAAAAGAAATATTTAGTTTGGACCAGTGTCATGATGAAGGACAAGCTTGGAGTGAAATCTCAATCTTTGCTATGCTAAGAGCTCTTTAACCATGAAATTACTTACCTCAGAAATGAGCAGACGCGGCAGAACTTGGAGAACTCAAAGGGAGACAGTGTAGGGAATGCTTACGTGCTGGCAGAAGCCGAGCTGGGGGCCAGGTCTGTCTTCCACACGTTTGTATAACCTGGACATTTCATAGCTACTGGCCTGGGTTTGGGCACTGTCTTGTTGTACGCTGCTGTGTTACCAAGAATGGTTTTCACCCTTGTTTTTATTTTCTTTAACTTTGCAGCTTCTACCCGAAAATCTTCCATTGGTGTGAAGAAGAACAGCAAGGGCAGAGCATTGACAAGGCCGCCTGCGCCAAGGACTCCAGCTTCTGCCCACTCTACCTCATCCAAGCTAACTCACGTCAGTAACTCCAGGGTACCAAAGAAACTGAAAAAGCCTGCAAAGCCTTTACCTTCAAAGATAAAACTACGAAATCACTGCAAACGGCTGGAGCAAAAGAGCGCTTCGAGAAAACTCGAAATGGGAAACTTGGTACTTAAAGAGCCTAAAGTAGTTCTGTATAAAAATTTGCCCATTAAAAAAGATAAGGAGCCCGAGGGACCAGTCCAGGCCAACGTGGCTGGTGGGTGCTTAACGAGACACGCAGCAAGAGAGCACAAACAGAACTCTGGCCGAGGTGCTCCTTCGCATGGGGAGGGCGCTCCCTGCACATACACCCCCAGGCGGTCGATGAGGACGAAAACGAATCTGAAGGAGACCTCTGATATCAAGCTTGAACCAAATACGTTGGACGGCTATAAGGACAGCTCGACGGAGCCTTGCCCTGACAGTGGCGAGCAGCCGACTCCTGCAGTGCAGGAAGAAGAACTGGCTCACGAAACTGCACAAAATGGGGAAGCAAAGTGTCATAAGACTGACAACAGCATGTCGAAAAAGAAATCGCGACAAGGAAAACTTGTGAAACAGTCGGCAAAAGCAGAGGAATCCACTCCGGTGCATGATTCCCCTGGAAAAGCGGGTGTGGCGCTGGATGTGATGGGGTCCCACTCTGACCAGGGCGAGCACAGCGGCCCAGAGGGCCTGCCTGGGAGCTACACGGACTGGGCCCCTTCACCTGGGGGCGGTTCGGTTGTGACATCAGATAGCTTCAAAGCAAAAGACAACTTCAGAACTGCAAAAAGTAAAAAGAAGAGGCGAATCACAAGGTATGATGCACAGTTAATCCTGGAGAATAACTCTGGGATTCCCAAATTGACTCTTCGCAGGCGTCATGATAGCAGCAGCAAGGCAAATGACCAAGAGAGTGATGGAATGAATTCTTCAAAAATAAGCATCAAGTTAAGTAAAGACCATGAAAATGATAATAATCTCTATGTAGCAAAGCTTAACAATGGATTTAACTCAGGATCGGGCAGTAGTTCTACGAAGCTAAAAATCCAGCTCAAACGGGACGAGGAAGGTAGGGGGTCCTATGTGGAGGGGCTTCATGAAAACGGGGTGTGCTGTAGTGACCCCCTTTCTCTCCTGGAGTCTCAGATGGAAGTCGGCGACTACAGTCAGTATGAGGAGGAGAGCACCGACGGCCCCTCCTCTTCGGAGGGCGACGAAGAGGACGACGACGACGACGACGACTTTGAAGATGACTTCATTCCTCTTCCTCCCGCAAAGCGATTGAGGCTGATAGTTGGGAAGGACTCCATAGACATTGACATTTCCTCCAGGAGGAGAGAGGATCAGTCTCTGAGGCTTAACGCGTAAGCTCTCGGTCTTAAGCTGACCTGGGATAACTACTTTAAAGAAATAAAAAATTCCAGTCCATTATTCCTCAGCCGAAACATTTTAGTGGCAGCACTTCTCTTGTCTCTTCCCTTCTCAGCGTAGTGCTGTCGCGCGTACCCCGCGCGGACTCTCCTGAAGTCTGGTTTGTGCAGATTTTTATTGTGCTTTTTCAGTAGCCTTCTTATGTGCAATTCGGAGATAGAGGCTAAGCCCTGTTGTGAAAGAAAGGCTCAAGCAAAACTGTACAGTGACAGCGACTTTCCACCCAGGACGTTGAAGACAATAACGTGGCTACACAGTTTTTTTTTTTTTTTTTTTAACTTTAAGAGCATCACCTGGCTCTTTAATATATGACTAAACAATAATTTAAAACAAATCATAGTAGCAGCATATTAAGGTTTTCTAGTATATGCTAATATCACCAGCAATGATCTTTGGCTTTTTGATTTACTTGCTAGATGTTTCCCCTTGGAGTTGTGTCAGTTTCACACTGTCTGCTGGCCCAGGTGTACTGTCGTGGCCTTGGTTAAAATAGCAAACCATCGGTTGGGAGTCAGATTGGTTTCTTGAAAAACAAAAGTACAGTGACATTCGTGGTGGCTCCCTTCTCAGTACATTATATGTACGAGGGTGGCGGTGTGCAGGATGAGTTCCAATGCAGCGTATTTATTGCTTGTCATGTAAATTAAAGACCTTGTATTTAACACTTTTCAATCCTTTTAGATAAAATTGTTCTTTGCAAGGATGATTGGTGCTTATTTTTTCAAAAATTTGCTGTGAACAATGTGATGACAACAAGCAACATTTATCTAATGAACTACAGCTGTCTTCATTTGGGTCTTCAGGCTTTCTGTTGCACTTGTAAAATGCTACAAGGAATATTAAAAACTCTATTCACTTTAACTTATAATAGTTTATGAAATAAAAACATGAGTCACAGCTTTTGTTCTGTGGTAACCTATAAAAAAATGTTTGTCTTTGAAATTCATTGTAAAGAACTGAAAACAATGTATATGTTGTAAATATTTGTGTGTTGTGAGAAATTTTTGTCATAAGAAATTAAAAGAACTTACCAGGAAGGTTTTTAAGTTTAGAAATATTCATGCCAATAAAATAGGAAATTATAAATATATAGTTTTAAGCACTGCATCAGTGGGAGTTCTTGGCTTATGTTTATGTATGAAAATATCAAAGATTTTTTTGACTATATTATCAGTTAAACAAAAGAGGAGTCAGATTTAATTTGTTTTTTGAAGCACTTTGAGAAGAGAAATTAATTTTAAGTAACTTAATGAGCAAATTTTTGATTATTACTTTATGTTCCATACCAGTCTTTCGTGTCTCTGGATTAATTTACAAATCATTGGGCGAAGAATTTGGGAATATAAATCTGTAACAGGTGTTCGACGCCAGTGGGTCTCCTAATTTCTGGAAATGTGTACATGCACTTCAGATACCTGGTGTTCCTAAGTGACATCAATTTAGGGGACTCGTGTAGTGTCTGGAGAAAAGTAGCCATGTCTTAAAATATTCAAAGGAATCTGCAGGTAACGAAAAGTCCGCTGGAGAAAACCTCAATGCTTACTGTTAGGACTTACTGATTCCTACCGGTTTCCAGGCTCTGGGGACATCATTTAAACTAAGTTCCTTTAAACTGTTGCTAGTAGGTTTCAAATAGAAGTTAATAATATTCGTAAAGGTTTTTAACTTTAGAATTGTTTTTCTCCTCCTGTTCTTCGAGGCATTACTCCCGTAGTCTTACCCGTCTCCTTGTTGGCGGCGCAGTCGCACCCTCAGGTATTAGCGTGGGAGCGCGTGGCCGGCTGCCTTGCACACACACTCGCCCCGCTCTGCTCCGGCCAGCGGGCGTCACCTCCAGAAGTAGGGCGGCCCCGCCAGGCCTGTCCCGAGGCCCTCGGAGCCCGTTAGAGACCCTCTGCAGGGCAAGTGGAGGCCTGCGCCACTAAGCAAGGCCCGGCCCAGCCTGTCTGCAGTCCTCCTAGTCTGGAGCGTTGGAAGAGGTTCAGAGACTCAATCTGGAGCTGTTTCTTGGAATACCAACAATAGCCCTTTCAGGAATTTCAGTCTTAAGGAAAAAGCAACAAAATACCACATTTCCCACTTCTCTCCATTTTTAAGCTTAATTTTAGTAACTTATTTATGATGTTTGTTTGAACTCTATTTCGGCCTGTCTCTGGAGGCCGACCCTCCCGTGGGCCTGAGCAGCGCCCTTGGTGGCGGCCGGCCCGGGAGTTGGCGTGCACAAGCGTCCGCCAGGAAAAGCCAATTTCCGTTTGAAGGTTAGGGGCCCCGGGGCCGCCATGGCTCCACCGTAGCTTGTCGGCGTGGAAGCGCGAGCCCGCACACTGGCGACCGCCGCGAAAAGGTTGCGTTCAATAAACTTAGCTTGAGCTTATGCAATGATTGGTGAAGATTTTGGCATTGTAAGAATTAGGAAACGATCATAGAAATATATGTAAAGTATTCAATTTTCAATCGTTTTTCAAATTACTGTTTTAAATTGTTTTGCCGAGTTGTAATACTTTTGAGATACAATGTATTCCTTGTACTGAAAGAATGAAAAAAGGACTTTTTCAGCATTTGAGGTAAGTTCTTTAACGTTTCATTAAAAACATTTTTTACAAATATTTTGTACATGCACTTGCAGTATTGAGGTTAATCATTTTAATAAATTCGGAAATTAAAACAATTTGGCCGGTGTTCACTGTATCTGAGAAGAAAAAATTAAAGCGGTGACTTCCTCCACAAGGTCTTCATTTACGGTAGAATTGGTAAAATCAGAGTTTCTTGAGCTTTTCTGTCTCAGAGCTTGGGGCCCTCGGAGCCCTGGTCCCTTCGCGGCTGCTTCCACTCAGTCTGAGAGACCAGGGCCTGAGCTCCCGTCCTTCTCGAAACGGGGAGGCTCCCTCTAAACTCACACCCCAGCCCAGAACCCCAGGACACTTGTGCAGCCCGATTGTCAGTGGCTCCTGCCTCACCGAATTGGACAAAACTGACAGACCGCGAACTGTCGGGGGCCTTTTTTCTTCCAGTTAATGTAGCAAAACCTAGTTGAAGAGGAAATACAACTGGCGTAGAGTCCGGAAACCTGAGTTTGCCCAGCTCTGCAGCAGCCCGGTGCCCCTGAGCAAGCCGCTCATCCCCAGGGCTCGTCTTGCCGGCGCCTGGAAGTCAGTGTAGACACCTGGTCCGGTCACCAGCTAAGCTTCAGGATGAGCTGCGTCCGCTCCGATGAGGGCAGCCGGGGTGAGGGGTGCAACCCACTGGAAAGCAGACTTCCCGGGTGGTGGAAATGTCCGCCCGAACTTGGGTTCCCGCAGGAAGAGAGGCTGAGCGAGGGCCCGCCTGTCTGGCGCTCAGCCGCTCATGCGGGCGCGGGCTTTCTCTCTGCTCTCCAGTGGGTTACTCCTTTCCAGTGACCGGTGGCCGCCAGCTTGCGGCATGCCGCGCAGAGCCCTGTGTGGTTTTTGTTCACAGATGCCCACCCTTGTCACTGACGTGCGCCTCATCATGTGTGCTGCAGAACCCGGTGGCACCAAGCATGGCACAAGCTGCTGACCTCCAGGGCACTTCTGTAGCCCAGGGTCATGGCAGGTGTGACCCTGGCACACCGGAGGAGGAGATGATCAGCCTTCTCTCCCTGATGTCCGGGCTTGGGCACTGCCTGTGATCGGCTCAGAGGAGAAGCCCGTGGATCCTGCAGGATGGGCAGGGGTGGGAAGGGCGCCTCCCCCTCCCTGGCACCTCTGCCGCTCACTCTCCCGGGGCGTCGAGCTCCTGCTCCTGGAAACGGTTGGAAGGCTGCTAATCGGGGGGACGGGAGATGGCCTGCAGTCTCATGGAGGTGACTGCAGTAACGTTCTTTTAAAAAGGTAGTCTGTTACCGCATTCTGTTTTCTTCTCAGATTTGTGAGTTTTTCCCCTAAACTGCAGCAGACAGTGACTTCCACCTCTTGGAGGTGACTCACCCTGGTGCGTCTGTCAAGGGGAAGCAGAGCGTTGCTGGCCCTGCTCAGGGACCTTAAAGGCTAGCAGGGAGTTTGGAGATGGGAACCCAGGCAGAGGCCCCGAGCAGGCAGCGTCCAGGGTGGCAGGAGTGAAATGGCATTTCTTAATGAACACCTGTTATATAATAGGTGCTGCTGGGGGTGGGGAGGCAAGACTGGGGAGTCTTTGGTGTGGGGTGTAATTAAAGCAGGTGAGATAACCAAGGGGAAGAGGACAGAGCCCCAGGGCCCTCTGGGCCCAGGTACACAGGTGCCCCGTCAGGGTCCTGAGCTGGCAGAGTGAGGCCTGGGATGGCACTTGGGGAGGAGCCCGCCCAGCTGAGAGGGTGGGAAGAGAGGAAGGCTTGCTGTGATGGAGGGAAGGCGGACAGCTGGAGGGGAGGTGGCGTTAAGGACGTGCTTCCTTCTGTTAATAAAGAACAAGCGGGTCTAACTGTTGGGATGGGGAGCCTCCTCGGGGTGGGGGCGGGGGAGTTCAGAGAGTCTGGGGAGGACGGTGGCTTTAGGAGCTTGGGTCCGTCTTCCTTGGTAACAAGAGAAGGGGTGGTGGGTGTGTGGGAGCAGTTTCCACCATGAGGGCTTCTATTGTGTCTGAAGTAGGAGGCGAGGTCATCTGAGAGCCAGGAGGAGAGAAGGAGCCCCAGAGCTCGAGGAGCATGAAGGAGATTTGAAATGAGACAGGGAAAGCAAGCGGACTAAAAACCTAGTAGGAGCAGTACAGAAGTCTTTACCCGGTACCTTCTAGCGTCAGTTGGTGGTGTAGGCTCCTGCGGGAGGCTGGTGGCTGCGTGCCCTGCACAGGTGTGAGCCTCTCAGCCAGGTGGGGCCCACACAGATGGCAGGGCTGGAGGATAGAGGTGCAGGTGGGCAGGAGAGGGCTTGATCGAAGAGCCCTGGAGTGCGCACAGGGTAGGGAAGAGAGGATGAGTCTGTGACCCGAGTGGGCCCCTAGCCAGGAAAAGCAGACGCGCCCAAGACCTGGGGGTGCTCCAATGCTCAGAACAGCAGAGCAGTAGCTGGACAGGCTCTCAGGGAGGAGAGGAGGTTGAGGTCAGAGGGCGGGCTCCCGGAACTTGGGAAGGTCACCTTCAATGATGACAAGGTCAGAAGGGGCCGGGGAGAGAGTCCTGGTTCTGAGAGACCAGGATGCTGGACAGAACTGAGGTCACCTCTCGGGAGCCTGCAGCGGGGCTCGGGGCCGCTGATCGCCGGCTGGTGCAGGCCCGGCCAGATCTGGAGTGTGAGTCACACGACAGCCAGGGTCCCTGCAGCCTGGGGCGCGCCTCTGCTGTGCAGACCGGGAGGCGACACAAGTGTAACCAGGCACCGAGGGGGCCCGACTCTGACCAGGGGTTTCTGGTGTTTTCCCCTGAAATGCAGCGTGGTCCCCGGGACAGTCGTCCTTCGTGGGCGGACTTGGGAGGCTGCCATCACGCGAGCGGGAAGCAGGGTTCTGTTTGCAGAAAGCGGACTCCCGTTCCAGAAGCCCCCTGCGAGGCGACAGGCTTCCCACCGTTCAGGTGTGTGTGTGACCAGCCTCGTGGGGACACGAGCCGAGCCGGCAGCTGATGGGGAAGGAGCAGACGGTGGTGGCTTCTTCCCGGCCCCTGCGGCGTGAGGGAGGCCCCTCCGGGGTCCCTCTCGCACAAACTCAGAGACCCTACCTCCTCCTCCTGCCGAGCTGCGTTGTGCTCCCTGGGGCCTCCAGGTGACCAGAGCTGACCCAGGAAAGGCCCCGCCTGGGGTCCTGCCGGGCTGGCTGTGTGAGCAGGGACACCCCGCTGCCCCTCTCGGAGTTGCAGCTGCCTCAGTTGTCCCCCAGGGGCGCAGAAGGCTGCACTTTGGGATGGTGAGGCTACAGTAGGAGCCCGCCAGTGGGCCGGGTGCCCAAGTCAGCAGTTCGCGTTGGCTGGCGTGGCCTGTGCCACCCCGAGTCTGCATGACACCTGGCCCTCACGGCCCTTCTCCCTGCCTCTGCCCCCTCCCTCACCGGCTGACGCAGGCTCAACTGGCCTTGCTCACATCCTTCTCCACCCCGACGTCCTAACCCGGCCGCTGGAGCGGGTCTCCACTGTCAACGTGGACGCAGCCTTTCCAGGTCTTTCCTCCTCTGGTCAATGCCTCTGTGTCAGACAAACCGCGCCTCCTCTGCCCACGGGACCCTGCTCCATCCCTGTGCCTCTCCTGCTTCCACGGGGGTCTCTCCGGACTCACTGCTCCCTTGACAATCTTCCCTACTTGAGCGCCAAATAGGTGCTAGACACCCAAAGGGCACAGATGATGGCAACTCAGCCCTCTCCCTCACAAATAGCAGGTACACAAGCAGCGAGAAAGCGTGATAGATGCTTGAATAGATGTCTGTGAGAAGCACTGAGGGAGTAAAGAGGAGGGTGACCCCATTTCTGCTGAGGAATCAAGGCAGGCTTCAGGGAGGAGATGAGATTAAGAAGGGTCTTGAGGGATGAATAGGAGTTCATAAACCCAAAGGGCGGAGAGGCAAACTGACACATGCAAAGGCCTGGAGATGGGGAAAGACAGAGTGTCCTCTGGGAAGGATGATGATAAGTTCTTGAGGTCAATCCAGAAGGTTTAAAAGGGGATAGGTGGGGCCAGCCTGCGGCGCTGAGGAGACTGGGTAGGGATGGGAGGGAGACGGGGAATCATTGGGATTATGGCGAGGCCTCTGGTCAGGCACCTCGGGAGCAGATTCTGTCTCCACCCCTTCCTGATGCAGCAGCCTCGGTCTCCTGCGCTGTAAAAGGGACACAATAGTCGTTTCCACCCCATTGAGGATTAAATAAAACAGCAAAACGATGAGTGGGCACCATCTCATCCACAGTGAGCATTCAGGGATTATTAGGTGCTTTTATTTCCTAGAGTCTAATTCCAGAGGCGTTTTCTCTGCTGCGCTCGCTGAAACACAGCCCCAGCCTGGGCCCCCAACCCTCTTCCTGGCCCCCGGTCCCAACTACGGCGCAGCCTTCCCGGGAGGCCAGACAAGAGAGGGCCGGGTCTCTCCCTGTGCAGAATGGCAAATGAACCCAGGGAGGGACAGTGCCTCGCCTGGGATCCCACAGTGACGGGCGGCCAGCAGACGTGGGTGGGCCTTGACCCAAGGTGGTCCCCCAGGCGGCGGTGGCAGGCAGCGCTGCTCCGAGCTCTGACTCAGCCGGGCAGCCCAGCCCTAACTGCTGTTGACACGTGATAACACGTGTTTGTTTAGCTGGAGCCACTCACCCAAGGGGTTAATGTTCAACTCCCCCGTCCCCCGGAGCCGTGGCAGGTTGCTGGGTGGCGAGACCCTCGCCAGCCGGGCTGTGCTTCCTCCCCAGACAGCGATGTGAGTCAGCCCGTGCCTTGGAGACGGGGGAAGTCTCCGGGAGTCCCTCTTGGGTCTTGGGGAACGCTGAAGGCTGGCAGGCTGGGCTCCTCATTGCTGTCCTAGGAGAAGGAGCCCGAGGCTCGGAGTGGGTCGCACCGCCAGTGTCACACAGCCCACAGGACTCCACCACATGGGGCAGGGCTGGGGGCCTGGGGAGCCCTGGGAGCCCCTGGTGGGTAGTGGCTGGAAGTATGTGGGAGGCTGCTGAGCCGCGGCTGTGGGGCTCATGGGGTTCGGAGGTCTTTGTCCCCTTGTCCCTCTGCCTGGCCCTCCCTCTGCCTACCCCTAACCCGAGCAGCTCCTTCTCCCCCCTCACGTCTCCTGACACAGCCCCCTCCCCCCCCATTCCCACCCCATCTTCTCTCTGCTCAGCCCTGATCCCTCCAGCCCCAGGGGTCAGACCCAGGGAGACCTGGCCAAGCCGCCAGCCGGTGGGGAAGGGAAACTTTCAGGCACTCCAGCCCCTGTCCTCAGGCTTGGCCGGGCAGGGTTCAAGGCTGCAGGCTGCCATCAGCCATGGGTGCCCTGGGCCAGCCTCTCCTCCTACCTCCCGGTGCAGCGGGGAGCCCAGGGGGCCATGCTGGGCAAAGGGGCTATGCCCAGATGTGAGCCCCAGGACCGCTTCACCCCACCCGTGACTCCTGCGGAGGGGGCTGGAAGCTGGGAGCAGGGCTGCTGGCTCTGTGTTGGGCCAGGGACGTGGCCTGAAGTCTGGGATGGGGAGGGGGGATGACCGACAGGGACATCGATGCGGGCAGCAGTCTCTCTCGCTTCCACCTGCTGCTGCCACGGCCTTCAGGCCGGGAGGGCGCGGTGGACCGGCAGGGAACACACTGTCCTCTGGCCAGCCCTCTGGCCCACCTCCGGGCACAGAAACTGCTGCTATTGGGGGCTCCCACGCAGCCCCAAGGGCTGGGCCGCTCCAGCACTGAGCTCAAAAACCCAGCCTCAGTGGGCCTCAAGGAACCTTCCCGGTCTACCTCTGGACAGCCCGGAAATACAGAGGGGGAAACTGAGGCCCAGCGACGGTCAGGGTGTGCACCGGACAGGGGCAGAGCTGGCTCAAGGATCAAAGACAACATCTTTCCTCCAGGCTGACCGCTTCCGCTGTGGGCAGGAAGAGAAAGCGTGATAGGCCGGGGCCGAGCAGGAGGCAAGAGAGCACCGGCACCCTCGCTGCCACCGAGAGAAGGAGGAAGAGGCGTGAGGTGGAGGGCTGCCCAGTGGGAGGCGAGGGGCCCTGGGGCAGTGCCCAAGCCCAGCGCCACCTACTTCTGAAGTTCCACCCAGGGCCCCGGGGACAGTCAGTGGGCACAGTGAGGATGCAGAGGGGCAGCCGGGCTCGCAGCCGGGCCTCGGTCAGAGAAGAGGCAGACCCGGGCAGCGTGGGGCAAGCTGGGGTGTAGGCCACACCCTATACCAGGCAGCCATCCGCCCAGTCAGGTAGACAGACTGCAGCCGGGGTGGCAGCATGTTACTGCCACGTGGCTTCCAAAGGCCTCTGTGTCAGTTGGCTTGAGAGGGGCCCGTGAAGATGAGCAGACCTTGGACTCTGGCCATTGGGCTGCGGAGGACCGGATTCTCCCTCCCCCAGCTTTGGCCACCCACAGACCGGCTGTCAGCAGGGCCACTCACTCCGGGATGCGATGCCTTCATTCACTCCCTCATTCATTCATTCATGGGGCGTTTGCTGAGCGTCCACTCTGCACCATGATCTACACTGGGTACCAGGGAATCCCCTGTCCCTGCCCTCGGGTTGTCCACAGTCCAACAGAGAGACAAACACCACACACACTGTAGCTGGGGCTCTGATGAGGGCAGCCCAGGGGACAAGGGACACAGGAGGCATCCTGGGGAGGGTGGCAGGCACAGCAGGGAAGGCTTCTCAGAGGAAGTGTCCATTGAGCTTGGTTTTAGGGGATGTGGAGTTGGGTCCTGGAAGCAGGGAGGGGCCTGGCCTACCCCAGGAGCAAAGCCCCAGCCAGCCTTTTACTGCATGCCCCCCACTCATTTACCCGCAACGGCCTCTTCCCTGGGCCGAGAGCTGAGGCCTCAGACGCGGCCCTGGACTGACATGATCTCCTTCTACAACCAAATCAGCATCCCCTTCACAACACGCCGAGATATTTCAAGAAGGAAATGGAGAGGTGCGTGGTGGGGTCATGAAACGCGGGCTCTGGGAGCAGACAGACCCGGGGTTGAGCCTGGGCTCAGCCACTTGCTGGCTGCAGCCTTCGTCTTTCTGAGCCTTGGTTTCCTCATCTGTGAAATGGGTGCCCGTGGAGCTTTGGTGAGGATTAGACGAGATGACCGGTTTAATGTGCCTGGCATTGGATCAGCTCTCCGTAAGCCCCAGATCTCGGCTGTGTAGGAGGCCCCCCGAGAACACCGAGGCTGGCACTCAGCATTGGTGTGGACGGAGGACCCGGAGACCTCCCGGAGAACATGCCTTCCTCCGCGGCTTCCTGGACCTGAGCTGAGTGTCAGCTGCTTCAGCACGTCCCTGCTACCTCCTCCAAAGTCCGCCCGACCCCTGCTGCCAAGGAGGCAAAGAGGAAGGGACCAGGGACAGGCTTGGGCCCTGGGTTCCCTTGTCATGGTCATTCGCTACGTCCACCTGCTCGAGGTCAGCCCCCTTCTTTGGAAAAGGTCACTTCCCTGTTCTCAGTCCACGTGGCTCAGGGTGGACCAGCCTCCCAAGCCCTCCAGCCTGAGTGCAGGGCTGGCCAATCCAGAGGGCGTGTCCCCTGGACACTGTGACAGTCTAGGGATGGACATATGACCAAGCTGGGCCAACACAGGGCACCTTTGGGATTTAGCTGGGGCCCGAGGGGAGGAGGGGGGAGCTCTCTCCCCCAGGGTTGCTCCACGGGTGGGACATGAGCCTGGAGCCGCTGCTCACCTTCTTGCCACCATGAGGCGCTTGCCAGCATCCCCAACTTCTTCCAGTGCCTTCCTTACCAGGTCCTGTCTCAGGCACGGTGCAGCCAGGAAAACAGGATTTCAAGCAGAGAAGGATTGAATCCAGGCTTTTAGGCGCTTCTAGAACCCCTGAAAGAGCTGGAAGAGTGAAGAGCAGGCAGCACCCCCCGCCCCGACCTTGGTGTTTGGAAATCAGGAAGTGCCGGAATTGCAGGTGCCCCTGCACCACAACGGGGTAAGCCACTGGAAGACCCCTAGAAGTCACTGGCCAAGTGTCACATCTGGCAAAGCCCACACGGCCATCACTGCCTCCCTCCAGCCTTCCAGAGCTCAAGCAAATACCTGTGATTGAGAGACTCTAACCTGGAACCCTGCCGCAGGGGACTCTGGGAAATGTAGTTCTCAGGCTTCTGGCCCCTGCAATATATGGCAGCTGTAGAGGAGGGAAATGAGGCTGGAAACAGGCCCCCTGGCCTGATGAGGTCTGCACAGCCCCAGCACAGTGGTGCCCCCCACCCTGAGGCATGGTATGTTGCCTCCCAACCACAAAATCCTGGGCCAATCGCCAACCTCCCCCATGCCTGTCTCCTGGCCACCCACCCCTCCGGGCTAACGAGAGGATTTTGTGTGATAATCCTTGTAGAAAGCTTAGCACAGGGGGCCTTGGTGCCCAGGAAGCCTCGACCAACACTGGCTGTGGTCGGCAGCATAGGACGCTTCTTTGGGGAGGAGCCCCGGCCACTTTGTTGAGCTGTCCGCTATCTGATGTGCCTTCTGCAATGTGGAGTTCCCCGCGGTGGAGGGCTTGGTTGGGGTGGGGACCACAGTCCTGTCCCCCACTCTCTAGCCTATAGGCTCAGGCTGTGCATTCCTCCACCAAGAGTCAGGGACCACAGGAGCTCTTTCCTGTGGCTGTGACTGCAGCGTCCCACGGTGACACTGTCCCTGGTGATGTCAGTGGTGGCCACACTGGCCCACAGAGCAGCCTGTTCCTAGAAACCCAGGCTTTGGGCAGCCTCCTGCCTCTTCGAGCTCCTTCTTTCCAAAACAGGTTTCCCGCCCTCCCCAGGGGCTGGGAAGAGCTCTCCCCGAGAGCCTTCCAATAAATCCTTTTCTTCCTAAGGTAACCTGAATCGGTGTCTGCTGCGTCAAGAGATTTTCACATATTGAGTATATGGGGTAACTATTCGGGTTCAAACTGATTCAGCTTGAACTGAGAAGGCTGACTTAAGGACTATCCAAAGTACCCTGTACTCTGCTTTAACCGTTAAAGTATGCACTCCTTTGAGATAAGAATGTGTACTTCCCCTCCTACGCCCGATTGGTGACGCCCGATTGGTAACACCCGTGTTAGTCCCTTTCCTGACATCAGGGTCATGTTGACCTGCAATTTGCAACTAAATTCCTCTTTGAAACTTTGAAAATGTATGTTGGGTGTGTTGTTGTTGTTGTTGTTGGTGGTGGTGAGGAAGACGGGCCCTGAGCTAATAATATCTGTTGCCAATCTTCCTCTTTCTGCTTAAGGAAGATTGTCACTGAGCTAACATCTGTGCCAATCTTCCTCTATTTTTTTGTATGTGGGATGCTGCCACAGCATGGCTCCATGAGCAGTGTACAGCTCTGCACCCGGGATCCAAACTTGTGAACCCTGGGCCACTGAAGCAGAGAGTGGGAATTTAACAACTACGCCACCGGGCTGGCCCTCCCTGGGTATGTTTAATGTATGTTCTTTTTTGGTTTTTTTTTGAGGAAGACTGGCCCTGAGCTAACATCCGTGCCCATCTTTCCATCTTCCTCTACTTTATGTGGGCACCTGCCACAGCGTGGCTTGCCAAGCGGTGCATAGGTCTGTACCCAGGATCCGAACCAGTGAACCCCACGCCGCCAAAGTAGAATGTATGAACTTAACCACTGTGCCACGAGGCCGGCCCCTATTCTTTGTTCTAAAAAGATATAAGACATGTACTGAAAACCACACTTCTCCAGAACGCTTTCCTCCTTCCTGAAAAAGGCCTTCCCAGGTTATAATCCTCACCCTGGCTCAAGTAAAACCTTATCTCTCTTATCTATAGACTGGTTATTGGTCATTTTGCATGGACACCTGTCTGCAACCAACTGATCCACCCTGAACAGTCCGTGGCCAGTGGCCGTGGGGCTGTGGCTGTCACATCAATTCTGGGGGAAGACGTGTGGGCCAGTAAGAGTGAACGGGGATGCGTCCAGAGATGGGAAAATGGAGCCACTGAAGGTGGTATCTTCAAAGAACATTTCAAGTGGCTTGGGAAAATGCTCATGGTATATGTCAGTTGAAGTATAATTTACACAAAGTCCACAAGTTTTAACACACAACTTAATTATTTTGGATAAGATTATTTGGTCCAAGATTATTTTGGACAAGTTACACCTGTGTAACTACCACCCAGCTCAAGACATAGGACATTTCCAGTCCCCAGAAGGCTGCCAAGTGGCCCCTCCCAAACGATACCTCCCCAGCGGAGACCAAGATCCTGACTTCCAATCCCGTCAAGTAGCTCTGTTGTTCTAGAACCTCATAGAAACGGGATCAGACAGTGTGCATTCTTCTGTCTGCCTTCTCAAACCCCACGTTAGGGCCATGAGATTCCTTCAGCGTGTTGTGTACACTCTTCATTGCTGTGCAGTATTCAGTTGTGTGAATACACCACTATTGGTTTACACACTCTACTCGCATTGGGCACTTGGGTTGTTTGTTTCTTTTCTTTTTTTCCTGCAGAGGAAGATTTGCCCTAAGCTAACATCTGCTGCCAATCTTCCTCCCTTTTTCTTCTTTTTTTTCCCCCTCAAAGCCCCAGTACATAGTTGTGTATAGTTGTAAGTTCTTCTATGCGAGCTGCTCCCACAGCATGGCTACTGACAGACAGGTGGTGTGGTTCCCCACCCAGGAACCGAACCCGGGCCGCTGAAGCAGAGCACAGCGAACTTTAACCACTAGGCCATCAGGGCTGGCTCTGGGTTGTTTCTTATTTGGGGCTACAATGAAGGGTGCTGCTGGGCACCATTCACGCATGCCTGTTGGTGGACGTAAGCACTTGTTTGTACCCGGTATATATCCAGGAGTGACGTGTGGATGCCCACAATCCAACTCTTTCTCCACAGTTTGTTAGGAAAAATTTCAAATCTACAGAGAATTTGAAAGAATTGTTCAATGAATCCTATAAATGCTCACCTTGGATGCTGCAATTAACATTCTACTCCAGCTGCCTTATCGTATCTCCGCCCATGTGCCCATCGCTCCAGCCATCCATTACTCTATCTACTTTTGTTGATGCAACAACATAATTTTAAGGGGAAAAAAAAGCAGGATATAAAATTATCTAAAAGCCCAGACTCAGAGAAACCGGGTGGAAATGCAGCAAGCCCCCAGTGGCCACAGTGATCTCTGCCTGGTAGAAGCTTTTATTTTTCTTTTCAGTGTTTCCCAAATTTTCTGCAGCGAATTTCTAGTAATTTTTTTGATCAAGAAAAAAATCCATGGGGCTGGCCCGGTGGCGCAGCGATTAAGTTCACACGTTCTGCGTCAGCGGCCTGGGGTTCGCTGGTTCGGATCCTGGGTGCGGACATGGCACCGCTTGGCAAGCCATGCTGTGGTAGGCATCCCACGTACAAAGTAGAGGAAGATGGGCACGGATGTTAGCTCAGGGCTAGTCTTCCTCAGCAAAAAGAGGAGGATGTTAGTTCAAGGCTGATCTTCCTCAAAAAAAAAAAAAAAGGAAGAAAAATATCCGTTTTCAATAAAATAGGAGGTTTGTCTTTTATAGGACTGGAATTTCTTTCTTTGGGGAAGGGAGGCAGTGGAGAGATGATCAGGGTGAGGTGGGAGGAGAAGGAGCTCAGGGAAGAAGCAGGTACCAGGTGGAGAAAGGAGAGGAGGAATACGTTGGGGGAAGGCCATACTCTCTGGGCAAAGTCCTGCTTGCCTCTCCAGAAGACAGCACTGTGGTTACCAAGCACTTACCGGGGCAGAAAGAATGGTGCCCCAGCTGGTCCAGCAGCCCCTGCGGGCTCTGGTCAGTTGGCAGTTTCTGAGTCCAGCAGGGGCTTGCTCAGTCCTGGAAACAGGGCTCGAGCTCCCCGGGAGAAGAAAAGATAGGTGTGAAGAAAGTAGAACATGGCCAATTGCCCCCAAGCCTCCTGCCCCTAAGAGGTGTGAGCTGGAAAAAGATGATCCATAAAAGGGGGGAGAGTCACGGGCAGCACCTAAGAGGAAACTTGGGAGAAGGTAACGAACGAAGGGACAGGGGTACTGTGCTATGCTTTGGTGTTTCTTTCTATGAAAAGCTTTCAGAGATATGCAAATGACCAACCAGCGCATGAAAAGATGCTCAACCTCACTCCTCATTAGGGAAATGCAAATCAAAACTACAAAGAGATACACTTCACACCCATTAGGATGCCCACTATAAAAAGAAAATGCAGAAAACAATGAGTGTTGGTGAGGCTGTGGAGAAATTGCGGGAATGTAAAACGGTGCCACTGCTGTGCAAAACAGTATGTGGTTTCTCAAAAAATTAAGCATAGAATTACCATTTCATCCACACTTCCACTCTGGGGTCTATACTCCAAAGAATCGAAAGTAGGGGAGCCAACCTGGTGGCATAGTGGTTAAGTTTGTGCATTCCACTTTGGTGGCCCAGGGTTCACAGGTTCGGATCCCAGGCATGGACCTACACACCACTCATCAAGGAATGCTGTGGTGGCGACCCACATATAAAATAGAGAAGAGTGGAACAGATGTTAGCTCAGGGCAAATCTTCCTCACACACACAAAAGAATAAAATTCTGATACATGCTATAACATGGATGAACCTCAAGGACATTTCACTAAGTGAAATACACCAGATAAAAAAAAAGACACATATTGTATGGTTCCACTTACACGAGGTCCCTAGACTAGAGAAATTCACAGAGACAGAAAGTAGGATGGTGGGTGCCAGGGGCTGGGGGATGGGGATGGGAGCTTTTAAAGGGCACAGACTTTCAGTTCTGCAAGGGGAGAAGAGCGCTGGAGGTTGGTTGCACAACAATGAGAAGTACTTAACATTCCTGAACAGTACACTTAAAAACGTTTAAGATGGTAAAGTTGGTCAGCTCAGACAAGAAAGAGCAACCTACTGGGACAGGCAGTAGGACCGTGTGAGGACCCACTTGGCTCATGGTCATGAATTTAAGGGAAAACCAGTTGAACCACTTATCCTCCAGACTTTCAGGGGCAGTTGAGAAGGGCAGGTAAAAAGGAGCCAGTTGGTTTCCCCCCGCCCCTGTGGGGGTTTGCGGGGTGACTACAACAGAGGAAGGGAGTGATGTGTTAGGCTAGGCCAGCTGCTATAACAAATAGCCCCCAGTCTCAGCAGCTGAACACTTAAAGCTTTGCTTCTGGCTCACACAAAATCCTTGTAGACATTCCTGGTCAGGCATCTCTCCTCCACTGGGTAATTCTGGGATGCAGGCTCTCTCCTTCTCGTGATGCTGTTGTCTTCACCTTGCATCTCCCTAGGTCACCCCAAAAGAATAAGAGTGTGGGGAAGGCATACCACATATTTAAGGTCCTTGGCCCTGATGGGACACGTTAGTCCATTCACGTGGTGGGCAGGTAGCCTTCCATGTGGTGATCCAGGGACCCAGGCACCTTGGGGCTACTGCCACTGTCCTGGCTTCTTCTCTTGGATCCTTCGCTGCTAGTGAAAGACAGGGGAAGCGGGAGGGCAGAGGGGCTCTCCCAGGAGAAGTGACCTATGTAAGGAGCCACGTGGTCCTAGCCCATTGCAAGGGGGTGGGGGCCTGGGGAATGTGGTCTTCCTGTGCGTCCGAGAAGGAGAAGCGTGCCCCCAGAGTGAAAGGACTCATGGTCTCTACCAGGAGGGGCAAGCGAGGTTATGAGGGGCTGGGATCTACACTGGGGATGGGGGGAGATGAAAGCTGGAGGGAGGACCTGCTAAATCGGTAAACAGAGGGTGGAAGGGAGTCGGAAATTGTAGCCAGGGAGGGTCCCAGTGGAGAGCCCTAAGCTCAGAGGACGGGAGCTGCTGGACCCAAAGTGGGAAGCTCCAAAACAAATTTGGGGGCAGAGCTATTTCTAATAAGGTGCAGAACTTGGCAGCTGGCATCTGTGGAAGAAAGAGGGTAGAGGTGCAGGTAGATGGGATGACAGAAGCCTGGAGCACAGTGTTTTTTCCTTTAACGCTCTGGCTGGGGGCCAGGCTCCGTTCTAAGCTTGTCGTAACTATTCACTCATTTAATCCCTCTAACAACCATCCGAGGTGGGGACTCACATTGTCCCCGTTTTACAGGCAAGGAACCGAGGCACAGAGAGAAGAATCGCCTGTCCGGCGTCAAGTAGCAAATAAGGGGTGGGACTGGGATTAGAACTCGGGTCGTATGGCGCCACCACCTCGGGAATCTTCAATCCGTCCATCCACTCATGGACGCACCTACAACGTGCAGGCACTGAAGGAGAAAGAGGGACTGAGGGGTCAGTAGACGCGGGCGGCCAGGACAGGAGAGGGTGGGGGTCTCCGGGCGTGAGCCCCAGGGGCGCCGGGCTTTGCCGGAGGGCTGCGCGGATCCTCGGCCTCCGTCTGGAGGCTTCTCCGGAGGATCGGCTGATCCTCGGCTGCAGCCAGGATTAGTCCTGCCTCCGGGGATGGGGAACCTTTGCCCGGTTACTAGGGGCTCTCTGCCTAGGGCCCTCCTCCCTCCCCTCCCCCGGCCCAGCCGGCGTCGCAGCCTCGGGCTGTTCCTTGTTGCTGTCGTTGTAAAAATAAACACTAATTGCAAAGGCAGCTTCATCAAGCCTGGCGAAGGAAAACGGTGAATGCCTTAGCTGCTGCCAACTGAGTTTTAGGGGGTGATTCCCACCAGGTCCCGAGAGGGGCGGGGGGACTTGTAAAGCAGGGAGGCCCCGCAGTTGACAGCGGTCAAGCTGGGACGCTCCGCAGAGGCGGGGCGGCTGAGGTCGGTCTGGGGCCTGGGGACCCCACCTCCGCGCAGGCCCCGCCCACGTCCTCCCGCCCACGTCCAGTGCGCGGCTGTCCCCCAGGTTTTCCCCGCACCTGCCGCTCCGCCCAGCGCCTTCTCCCACCGCGAGCGAGGGGGCGCAGGAATCCCGTCGGGCCGGATTCCTTACCCGAGGACAGCACCTTGGCCCAGGCAGCGGGGCTGGGGGAGGAGAGTCGGGCCACAGCCTCCCAGGACCCAGCGGATCTTCCAAGGGCGGCTTCCTCCTTCTCCTTCATCCCTCCTGCCTGTCGCCGCTCCACCCCCTGTGCCCTGTGGGACAGGCCAAGGTCACATAGAGGGTCGTCACTGGGGCCCCACCGACCTCTGAGTGGCTTCTTCAGGTCAGGGTGGGGTTGGCAGCTGCCAGCTGCCTTGCTTCCCTGTCAGTCACAAGGAGGGGTTGGAGACACCGCTAGGGATGGCAAGTGCCCCTAGGAAGAGAGACCCTTCCAGGAGGTAGGAGCCAGACCCTGGGTTGGGAGAATGGGGACTGTGGATGGCCCAGCGGCAGCATGGCATCCTGGGTAAGCAGAGCCAGTGACTCCTGCCTGTGCCAGTGGCCTCAGCTTGCTCATCTGCACAAGGGGTCCTTGGGTCATGCTGGTCCTTCTCCACGGAAAGAACCATCCCAAGGCCACCTGGCACAAGTGTAGCCTGCAGGACCCAGGGCGGACGGAGGGGAGAGGAGCCCAGTGAGGGTGCAGTGCCTGAACCAAGGTTCCTGACTTCTAGTCCAGGAGTCTCATCCTCATGGTGTGACTTCCATCATAATTGGGACCTTGTGAAAATGCATTTATTGTGTTACAAAAGTAATACATACAGGGCACAAAACCACAGGACAGGTTTTCACCAACTTTGGAAAGTGAGTTTGGAAGGTCTGCTTTAAAACACAGGCTATGGGAACACGGGGAATTCATTCCGGGAATTCTAGGGGTCACTTCCAGCAGGTGGTGGCCCTTGGCCATGGGCCAGGGTCTACCTCAGGGGCCCCAGGAGGGCCTCCGATTTAGATTTTGGTGTCATCTCTAAATAAGGATAATCCGATTGTCACAGAGATATGTGGTCAGGCTTGAAAAATGTTCTTTACACCATACCCCTCCCCACTATTATCTGGTGAACAGTAAAACTGTCTTTTATGAGACCTTTTGCATGTATGTTAAAAGCATCAATTTTTTCAACACAAGTCTTTCAAATATGCCTCAGTTTTGACACTCCTGTTAAGATATTTCTTCATTTTTGAGAGTCCAGGAGCCTCAAAGAATGGAAAAGGCCCCAGGCCCCGTCAGACCTCTGGGAGGCCCGCACAGCCCTCACTGCCAGAGCTCCCACAGGCTTTGCTCTCCCAATGGCACTTGGGATGAGTTGCTGCAAGGCCACCCTTACTGACAACACGCAATGGCTGCTCTCTGCCAGCTTCTGGGAATCCAGCTAAGAATCAGTAGAAGGGCCCAGCTACCCTTTGTGGGGCCCTGACTCTGTGCCCAGCCCTCTCCCCGCTGGTTTCAGTGACTTCCACCAACAACCCTGTAGGTTAGGAACAATGATCTCCATCTGGCTTAGAGAGGTAGGTGAATTGTCCAAGCTGACATGCTGGGTGGAAGCACTAGCGTCAAAGACAGGTTTTACTCTTTTCACACTTAATACTCAGGATCCCTGCAAATGGGGGGTTGGGGGTAAGGTCTGTCCCATCCACTGGACATGCAGGTGTTCAAGTCACCTGCTTTCACTAAACCATCAGGGCCCTAGGCCCCGCCTGTGGCCCCAAGTCGCTAAGGCTGGGTGTAAGGCAGAAGGAGGCCACCAAATAAGACCACACGTGGGCTCAGAGACCTCCAGGAAGCTACAGTCTCTAGCTGGCTGACAGAGCATCCCGGGCTGGGGCCAAACCCCAGCCCTCTGTGAAGGAGCCCAGCTCCATGCCAGTCTGCTGGTGGCAGCTGTAACCCAATCTTGAGCATGTAGGATTTCAGCCTGTTGGCCTCTCTGTGTTCACATCAATATTTTAAGGCTCAGTACTGAAGATGGGGCGCCTGGTCCCAGGTGTAGCCTGGAAGGAGGTGAGCACAGCCCAGCCATGGCTTTCCATCTCCAGCCCTCTGGGGAACCCCCACTGCGCCAAGCTTCCTGTGCTTCCTGGGCCAAAGGATGCACTTTTGGCGCAGAAGGATGAGGCGTCCTTGCATTCAGGGAGGAGTGCTGGCTGAGTTCCTGGGGTTCTGCCCTTCCTAGCTGCTTGCTTTGGACAAATGTTTCACCTCCTGGTGAAGTTCAGCCTTCTCACCTGGGAAATTAAACGCTAACACACTCACCTCACTGCTGGTTGTGCAAGTTCAAGGATGCTGGGGACAGGTGCCGGGCTGGGCACAGGACCTGCTCCGACCAAGTGCTTGACAAGTGGTCCCTTCATTGGGGGAGGCAGACTTACAAACCCCTTCCTTGGAACAGGCCTTGCAGCTGGAGTTAGCGGCAGGGCTGGGGCCCATGAGTGGACCCCTCTATGCCCCGGGGAAGCCCCTGGTCTGCCCAGTGAGCGGCCCTGGGGACTTCCTGGTGCAGCCCCTCAGGCCAGACCAGTTTGTGGGAATGCCAGAGTGTGGAGGGACCTGCCAATCTCCCCCTCCCGTCTCTCCTGAGGCCCATCACCCCCACCCTCTGGGTCTGCTCTCAGAATTCCCCATCAATCAATGAGCTTTGGCCAATGTTTTTGTCTCAAAAGAGAAGATTCTGTAATTGGAACACCCTCTTCCCAGCATCAGTACCTGTCTGTAGCAAATTTCTCTCCAAGCCTTGTCCATTTGTGCACAAATGTCCACATTTTGGTGACCAGAATGTATATTCCCATTTGAATTCTTTTCTTATATGACATTGTCTTCCTAGGCTGAGTCGCTCTGAGTGTGTGCATTATTCATTACCAAATGCCAAGCCGCAGCCAGAGAAGGTATGCCATGCCGTGCGCTGCATCTAACGACACAGGGTGCCTCCTGCTTGCTGCACACTTTGCATGCATCCTCTCATTCCCAACAACCCTATGCCCTGAGATTATAATTCCCATTTTACAGTTGAGGAAACTGAGGCTCGGCTCAAAGTCATTCAGTTAGTAAGTGCTGAGCCAGGACCTCATCCATTCAGCAAATATTTCTGAGTGTTTACAAACATCAAGGCACCGGCGGAGAGAACAAGATATTCAAGGTCCCCACTCTCCCAGAGGGTCCAGTCTGGTGGGCAGACCGACAATACGCAATAAAACAGACAAGGGTGAGGGGAGAGGGTGGTAGTGGGGTGGAGCAGGAGCCAGGCGCAGCTGTGTTCCTCACTCTCCAGGGGAGCCAAGCCCTCGGGCTAGCACATGAAACTTGTGAAAAGTGAACTCTCCCTACGAGCCTCATCCTGGTCACATTTAACTCCTGTCTCATACACCAGCATGTGGGCCCAACAGCCCTGAAAGCCCCAGTGCAGGGCGCCGGACATTTAGGTTATTTCCAGCTTCCTCCAAATCGAGATCATGTGGCAGCGGACAGTTTTAAGCATGGGGCTTTTGGGTTCGGATGGGACTTCTTTTCTTGGGAGGGTCTTGGGAATGGAGCTGCTAGCTCAAGAGTTATGAGCACATGGATCGCTCTGGGTCTCTCCCTTTGGATAGTGACGTCTGGCGCTTTCTCTGAGCACCGACTGCGTGCCAGCCTTGCCTTCATTATACGTCCTCACAGATGACTCTGGAAAGTTGGTTCGATTATGCCAATGCAGAGAGGCTTAGCCGAGGCACTTGACTCCTTCTCAACCTCTCAAAGCCCAGCTCAAACAGCCCTGGGGAGGCTCCCCCACTTCTATGGGCAGGATTAGTCTTTTTTCATGTAAAACCTATTATTTTAGCATTACTATATGCCACGCTTCCTCAGCCTCGGCCCTGGTGGTTTTGCCCCAGCGCCAAGGGTGGGCCCTGATTGGCCAAGCCAAGGATGGGCCAAAGAGAGCCACATCCGGGACTTTCCTTTGACTGCAGGGGAGAGAAGTTTGTATCTTGTGGATGTGGCGCTCTTTACACAAGGAGCCAAGACACCTGCCTTGCCCCTCACTTAGCCAACGGAGCTCGGCCGAGGCACTCAGCCTCTGGAGGACTCAGTCTCCACATCTATTAAATGGAAGCAATAAAAGATACAACTTCTCCAACAACTTTAATGAGGCAACTTCTTAGTCCCACAGGGAACGGCAATCCCAGGCAGGCGCCTGTGGGTTCTCAGAGCCCAAACCAACAGATGCCACAAAAAGATATTTTGAATGATACAGGCTCACCCCCTCTAGTGTCCCTTCCTCCTGGCCAGGTTCCTGTCATTCCTCTGAGATTATCAGGCTGGTGCCAGGAGACAGTGGGAGAAAGAGCCTGTCACCTGGGCAGGCCAAGGGGGGCACCCCTCTCCCTGCGGGCTGGTATTTTTAGACGAAGCCCTTGGCTATTTTATCTATGTGGTCTGACTGGAGACCTTGATTTCTCAGCTTTTCAAACATCCAATGGGACTCTCGCCTGGCCTCCCTCTTAAACACCGGGGCTGCTGCCAGCCCCCTCCAGTTCAACATGCAGGCCCACCTCCACGGCTGTCTCGTCGAAAGCCCCCTTTCATTACAATCCTTTTGTTCAGTAAGACCATTTTTCTCGGAGCAAGTTCAGCCAAGTACACACTCTTTAAAAAGAGATTTTTTGCTTCTGGCAGACTGTGAAATCCCCGCACAGAAGCCATTTCCTGTGCGCCAGGCGCTCGCTGAATTTCCTAACCTACCAGGGAAACCTCCTGTCCCGACTCCTGTCCGGGAAAACAGAATCCGGAATTTTTCTATTTATTGTGCCCCATTTACTTCCAGGAAAGATCGGGGAGTGGGGTCAAAGAGGAGTGAGGGACTCGGGGCTGTGTGGCCAACGGGAGCAGGGGCCCCGGCCCCCTCTGCGGGCAAAGGTGCGTTGGTCACAGTCACGCGGCGGCCTCCAGCGTGGACGGGCGGGGCGGCGTCTGCAAAGCGGGCAGCCCCGTGGCACTCACCTTTGGCCAGTGTCCCGGGCAGCGACCGGGATGCCGCCCCGCCCGCCCCGCGCATCCAGGCCCCGGCGTCCTCAGCACCACGGACAGGGAAACTGAGGCTGCTCGAGGCCTCATGGGCTGGGCCGGCTGCGCGGTATTGAAACCAACCGCCTCTTCCTCCTTGCGGGCCCCGGTGTCTGACCCGGGGGCAGTCATTCCTTCGGCTCCGGCTGGACGGGGCGTGGCGCGGCTCGCAGGGAGCTGAGCCGACGCTGGGAAACGTTATAAAAACACACCCGCGGAGCTGCGGCCGGAGGCGCCTCTCCCCAAGGTCACGCGGCAAAGAAGCCAGCCTCCAGGCCCGGCTTCCTGCCTGTCCCCCGCCACGCCCCCGCCGCTGATGGCCTGGGGCGTCCAGGAAAGCTTGGGCCCCCAGAGCCCAGTCCCGGGCCCCCCGAGACGCTGGGACCTGCCCCCGCCCGCTCTCCGGACGCCCCCGCGCCTCGCGTGCTCCTCTCCACCCCCGCGGCCCCGGGCACCCGCTTGACGCCCCGCCCCCCGCGGCCGCGGCGCCCGGGGCGGGGGCGTGCCGCAGCCAATGGGGAGGCGGCGTGGCGAGGGCGGCGGCGGTTGTGATGCGTCGGGCCGGCGGGCGGCAGCCAATCAGCGGCGGGCGCGAGGGCGGGCTGAGACGCGGGCGGCGCTCCGCGTGCGGCGGCGGTATAGGAGCGAGCGCCGCGGCCAGCAGAACCAGCCGAGCGCCGCCGCCACCGCGGCCGCCACACACCCGCCGCCCTCGGCTCCGTGCAGCCGCCGCCGCCGCCGCCCCGCGCCCGCCCGCCGCCGCCGCCCCCGGCCGGCCCGTCCGCGAGCCAACGAGCGGCCTGCGCGCCCGGCCTCCGGGAGGGGGGCGCCCGGCCGGACCCTGAGCCTCGCCCTCTCGCGCTGCGGCCCCCCGCGCCTGCTCGGCCGCCTGCCCGGCATGAAGACCAAGTTCTGCAACGGGGGCGAGGCCGAGCCCGCGCCGCTCGGGCTGCTGCTGAGCTGCGGCGGCGGCGGCGGCGGGGGCAACGCGGCCCCGGCGCCCGGCGTGGGGCAGCCGCGCGACGCCGCCAGTGACCCCGAGCCCAAGCAGCGGGGCGGCCGGCAGCCCCCGCTCGCGCTGCCCCCGCCGCAGCCGCCGCTGCCGCTGCCCCCGCCGCCGCCGCCGCCGCCCCCGCCGCCCCCGGCCGACGAGCAGCCCGAGCCCCGCACGCGGCGCAGGGCCTATCTGTGGTGCAAGGAGTTCCTGCCCGGCGCCTGGCGGGGCCTTCGCGAGGACCAGTTTCACATCAGTGTCATCAGGTCGGTGGCGGCGCTCCGGGGCGGGCGGGCGGGCGGGCGCCGCCAGCCGCTGGCGGGTCAGGTGACGCTGGCGGGGGCTGCGGGCCCGGGCCGGGGGCGGGGCCTGCGGGCCGGGGCGGGGAACCGGGCCGGGGGAAAAGCCACCTCTCCCGAACCCTTGTGAAATCCAAGCCAGATCCCGCGAAACGGGCCCCGCGACCGCCCAAGACCTTCCAGCAGGCGGGCTGTTGAGACAGTATCGGTGTCATGGGAAAACGGGTCTCTTCCAAGGAGAACAGTACCGATCAGTCCCAAAATAAGTTGCGTCCAGAAGCTTAAAATCTATCTAGAGAGTCCCTTTGCGCTTTAAGGCCTTGAATGAAGGCGGGGTGCTGTGGCTTTAAAAGAAAATCGCTTATAACTTTTGCGTGGAGTTCCATGAGTCCACGATTTGATTATTTTTTCCCTCTGCAGGAGTCATTTGTCAGTGGTACAGGGACGACCTTTGCTCGTTCCCCACCAACGCTGTCCAGACATGTAGACATGTAGGTGTATTAGTAGCCAAAGTTAGGAGGTGTGGCTCCAGGAATAACCAAGAGTAAGGTGGGAAGATTTTTTTTAAGCTTAAAAATTTTTAACCGTAAATGTAAATTACAAAACGTGTATGTCTGTGCATTCAGACTTAACAGGAAAACAAAGACTCCCTTGATTTTTGTTGCCACCCTGTTCCCATGAGATAACCATTTACCATTTAGCCTGCATCTTTCTATTTAGACCTTTAAAATGTGTCTTTTTCTGCTAGTTTTCTTGTAACTGGCTGACCAGGCTGCGTGCAGTACAGTGATGTGCCCAGGGACGACATTCCGGTCAATGACAGACCACATATATGAAGGTGGTCCTGTAAGAGTAGCACCATACGGCCCAGGTGTGTCGTAGGCTCTACCCTCTAGGTGTGTAAGCGCACACTAGGATGTTCGCACAACGACATCACCTGATGAGGCATTTCTCAGAAGGTATCCCTCTCGTTTGTTAGTCGAGCCATGACTGTTTCTAGAAACTGGTTGGCTCGCTGCCACCGATAATCCCCAAATCCAATTTTAGTCACTTGATTTCCTTTTCCGTGCCCCGTCTTTCACCAGAGCTGCAAATACAACACCGTTAACTCAACTTCTCTGCCTTTTTGTGCCTCTGCGCTGTCCTACAGAAATCCTTGTGAGCAGGGAGGGGCAAAAGCCAGGAAGCAGAGAAAAGAAAACCAAAGGTGTTTAATGCCTGAATTGCCTAACGAAACTTTTTTTAAAAATGAAACTCTGTTCAAAATTATCACATCTAGTCAGGCGTGAAGATTCTCAGTGAGAATAGTGATAGAGAATGATCTAGACTGGCTAATCACCGGGCCATAAAATGGAGAACCTGGAGGGGGAGTGACTTGCTCCAGGTCAGTGGCTCTGTGCTGACGTCGGAGCCTGACTTCCCAGGTGTCTGGCAGCCCCCTCCTGCTCCAGGGCTCTCCCCTGTTGTCTCGGAAAACGTCCGGACACCCTGGATGCAGCCTTAAGACGTTTTTGTGGCCCTTTTCCAGGAAATGTCACTCATCAGTTAAACCTTTATGTTTTGCTCAAACTCGTCCTTCTAAAAGCATTGAGGATGTTTTGTCCCTTTTCTCCGGGAGTTAGTTGTCTTGGAAGACAGCTTTCCTTTTGGTTTGGAGGACCTTTTAAAATAACGTTGTATGGTATACATTGCATCTCAGTCCTATTTTCTGGAATAGAATGTGGTTATGGAATGAATTTAATCAGGAGAAAAGAGGTGATTTAGGACATGGGGAAGTGGGTGATGCCTAGCGTAAAAAAAAGGGCAAAAAGAGGCAATTCAAAGTAGTGTAAGAGCCTCCCTTTGGTTGAAATTCCGTGGCCCCCCGTAGGCACTGCGTTTCCTGCGGCTCCAGCTGTCACGTTACTGGTCCTTCCCGACCCGATTCTCCAGCCCCAGCTTTTTGCTGAGTGTGGGTCCACCTGCAGCGGTTTATCAGATCCCAGTGCATCCCACATTTATTTAACCCTTTGCCCCTCAGAATCCTGGAATATGCTGCTCCTGCTTTCCGTCTTTGAGTTCTTAGCAGCAGCTGGCGGGAGCCCCAGGATCGTCTCTAACTCTTTGCATTACCCAGAATGCCCTCCTCTGCACGCAGTGGCAGCTAGGACCTGCGGAGCTTCTTTTGCGTCCACACCTACTGTCTGCTCCCTTTGTTGCTCCCGAGGCCAGGAGTCCAGGTCCGCTGTCCTTGCTTAGACCCTGTAACAGGAGCTTTGGGTATCCCCCAGCTTCGTGATCCTCACTCTAATCCATTTTATATGCAGTTGCCAGGTAGTTCTCAAATATCGTTAGTCCTTTGTTTCAAAGTTTACTGTGGCTTCCCGGAGCTAGAGAATAAACTCCAAACTTGTTTGCATGCTTGAAACTTGGGCCCAGCCTCCCTTTTTAGAGTGGTTCTTTTCTTGTTACTGTTTTAAAATCACTCCTCCCCCCTAACCAGCAGCCACTAACAGTGAGCTAGTCACGCTGGACCCTGCGTTTCCTGAATGAGCTTTGTGTTTTCAGCCTCCAGGCCTTTCTTTGCTCCCACACTCTGCTTGGCAGTCTGGTGTCTGCTTTTAAAATTCCTCCTTCAAGGCCTAACACAGAGGGAACCAGACAGCATTAATTTCGTCCTCATTTCTGTTTCTTCCATAGCCCTTCATACATACACATCTTCATACCGCAACACTCACTGTGTGTGTGTTTATTCATTTGACTCTCTTGTTAGATTGAATTCCTAGAAGGCATGTCATGTTCATCTTTGTATCTCCAGCAATAGAATAGGGCCTGACTCACGGGAGGTGCTGGATTTTACTTTAAATTGGCCTGTTTCCTATCTTCCTAGTGTGATGACAGGGGTCTTTGTAATCAGACTTTTGTTTGCCTGAGTCCCTCAAGCTATGAGTGATATAAAGAAAGATGAAAATTATAACATGCAAATTGTCATGAATGAACTGACCTCTTGAAAATTTTCTCCATGCCCAGCCATCACAGCTAACGCACACCGGCTTCTGTCCATGCCTGTCAGGTCAAGGGTTTGCTATGACCACTCTCGTTGCTCATTGATAAAAGTCACGATCATTCATGAAATGGAATTGCAAATCTTACAAAAGATTCAAGATTTCATGAAGTTTGATGAAAGACATGTTTGAGAACTGTTCAAGTTTCACACACATCGGTTGACGGATTGCCTCCCACAGGGAGACCCACTGACAGATGAAAATTGGTGGGGAGGGTGATAGCACCCAGCCCTTCAGAGTAGAATCATTTAAATGTCCAAAGACAGAAGCCCTCGAAAAGACTGGCAAGGTTCTGAGACATATTTGCAGAATTATGCAGTAAACATCAAGTAGGGAGTGAATTGCGTTTTACGGTGACATCATAAAATTTTGGGGGAAAGTTGTGCCAAAACTCCCTACTTGATTTCCTTTTTATGTGCGTAGTTGTATTTGTAACCTAAATTGTTACCTCTAAGACTGTAAATAATTTTCAGTTTCGTTTTTCAAGATGAAGTTTCGATTACACTTTGTTTTTTACTGTTTCCTAGGAAAAGTTAGCCCCTTAAGTAGCCTTCCTTCTTTTTTAAGAAAATTAAGAAGCTTAGTTTCTTTAGAGCAGTTTTATGTTCACAGCCACATTGAGCAGAAAGTACAGAGAGTTCTCATATAATGCCCCCCCGCCTCGCCCCCCAGTGGTGTGTTTATTACCATCCGTGAACCTAGAGTGAGACATCATTATTACCCAAAGTCCAGAGTTTCCATTAGAGTTTTCTCTTGGTGTTGTGCATTCTTTAGGTTTGGACAAATGTATGACGGGTATCCACCATTGTAGTAGCCTCCAGAATAAGTCACGCAGCACGGAATGTTTCCGTCATACAGCAGACTGCTCACACGAAGCTGGTCCCGTAAGACTAGTGCCGTGCAGCCTGGGTGTGTCGTAGGCTCTGCATCTAGGATTGTGTAAGTGCATTTTGGGATGTTCGCACAGCAACGAAGTGGCCTCGTGTCACAGTCTCAGAACATGTCCTCGTCGTTAAGGGACGCATGACTGTAGTTTCGCTGCCCTACAAGTCCCCTGTCCTCTGCCTGTTCACCCCTTGCTCCCCTGTACTCCTGAGGCTTTGGCTGTCCCCATGGTTTTGCCTTTTCTAGAATGTCATATAATTGGAATCAGACAGTATGTGGCCTTTTCCATTTGGCTTCTTTCACTTCTAAATGTCTTTAGCTTTCCTCCATGTCTTTTGATGGCTTGATGGCATATTTTGTTTTCGCACTGAATCTGTTGTCTGGATGGACCACCGTTCATCTGTTTACCTACTGAAGGACGTCTTTTTTTCTTAAGAGGTTCATTTTTTTTTTTAAGGTTTTTTAATTTATTTTTTTTCCTTTTTCTCCCCAAAGCCCCCCGGTACATAGTTGTATATTCTTCGTTGTGGGTCCTTCTAGTTGTGGCACGTGGGACGCTGCCTCAGTGTGGTTTGACGAGCAGTGCCATGTCCGCGCCCAGGATTCGAACCAACGAAACACTGGGCCACCTGCAGCGGAGCGCGCGAACTTAACCCCTCCGCCACGGGGCCAGCCCCTGAAGGACGTCTTGATTGCTTCCAAGTTTTGATAATGATGAAGAAAGCCGCTCTAAACGTCCATGTGCAGCTTTTTGTGTGGACTTAAGTTTTCAAGTCTTTTGGGTAAATACCAAGGAGTGTGACTGCTGGATCGTATGGTAGGAGCATGTTTAGTTTTGTAAGAATTTGCCAAACTGTCTTCTAAAGTGGCTGTACCATTTTGCATTGCCACCAGCAATGAATGCGAGTTCCTGCTGTTCCAGATCCTCATCAGCATTTGGTGTTGACAGTGTTCTGGATTTTGGCCCATCTAATAGGTGTGTGGTGCTATCTCATTGTTGTTTTATTTTTTAAATTAAATCAAATATTTTTTTTGAGGAAGATTAGCCCTGAGCTAACATCTGCCGCCAATCCTCCTCTTTTTGCTGAGGAAGACTGGCCCTGAGCTAACATCCGTGCCCATCTTCCTCTACTTTATATGTGGGACGCCTACCACAGCATGGCTTGCCAAGCGGTGCCATGTCTGCACCCGGGATTCAACCCAGCGAACCCCAGGCCGCTGAAGTGGAACGTGTGCACTTAACCGCTGCACCACCGGGCTGGCCCTCACTGTTGTTTTAATTTGCGATTCTCTAATGACATGATGTGGAGCATCTTTTCATATGCTTACTTGCCATCTGTCTATCTTCTTTGGTGAGGTGTGTGTTTAGGTCTTTTGCCTATTTTTTAATCAGGTTTTTGTTTTCTTGTTGAGTTTTAAGAGTTCTTTATATATTTTGGATAATAGTCTTTATCAGTGTCTTTTGCAGATATTTTCTTCTAGTTTTTGGCTTGTCTTGCTCTCTTGATAGTGTCTTTTGCAGAACAGAAGTTTTAAATTTTAATGGAGTCCAGCTTATCAGTTATTTCTTTCATGGATTGTGTCTTTTGTGGTGTATCTAAAATGTCATCGCCGTGCCCGAGGTCGTCTAGATTTTCTCCTGTGTTACCTTGTAGTTTTCTAGTTTTGCATTTTACATTCAGGTCTATGATCTATTTTGAGTTAATTTTTGTGAAGGGTGTAGGATCTGTGTCTAGATTTCGTTTTTTTCGCATGTGAATATCCAGTTGTTTCAGCACCATTTGTTGAAGACTATCCTGTCTCCATTAAATTGCCATGCCCTTTTTTTTGTTTGTTTTGAGGAAGATTAGCCCTGAGCTAACTACTGCCAATCCTCCTCTTTTTGCTGGGGAAGACTGGCGCTGAGCTAACATCCGTGCCCATCTTCCTCTACTTTATACATGGGACGCCTACCACAGCATGGCGTTTGCCAGGTGGTGTCATGTCTGCACCTGGAATCCAAACTGGCGAACCCCGGGCCGCGGAGAAGCGGAACATGCGAACTTAACCGCTGCACCACTGGGCCGGCCCTAAATTGCCATTCCTTTTTGTCAAGGTTAGTGGACTATATTTATGGGGATCTGTTTCTGGGCTCTCCATGCTATTCCATTGATCTATTTGTCTGTTCTTTGCCAATACCACACTGTCTCGTTTACTGTGGCTTTATAGTAAGTCTTTTATTTTTTTCTTTTTCTCCCCAAAGCTCCCCAGTACATAGTTGTGTATTCTAGTTCTGCTGTGTGGGATGCCGCCTCAGCGTTGCCTGATGAGCAGTGCTAGGTCCGCGCCCAGGATCCGAACCGGTGAAACCCTGGGCCGCCAAAGCCGAGCGCGCGAACTTACCCACTCGGCCCCGGGGCCGGCCCTTACCGTGAGTCCTGAAGTCAGGGAGCGTCAGTCCTCCAGCTTTGTTCTTTTCCTTCACTGTTGTGTTGGCTCTTCTGGGACTTTGCCTCTCCGTGTGAACTTTAGAGTCCGTTTGCTTATGTTCACAAAATAACTTGCTGGGGTTTAGGTTACAGATCAAGTAGAGAAGAACTGACGTCTTGACAATCTTGAGTCTCCCGCTCCATAAACGTGGACTGTCTTTCCATTTACTTAGTTCTTCTTTGATATCTTTTATTAGACTTGTGTGGTTTTCCTCATAGAGATCCTGTACATATTTTCTTAGATTTATATCTAAGTGTTTCCGTTTTTGGTTGCCAGTGTAAATGGCGATATATTTTTAATTTGAACTTGTTCATTGCTGGTATGTAGGAAAGCGATGGACTTTTGTATATTGCCTTTGTATCCTGCAGCCTTGCTATGATAGCTTATTTGTTCCGGGAGTTTCTTTTTCAGTCTGTCTCTTGGCTTGTCCGGCTGCGGTACTGCTGCTCTCGTTCTCCTTCCTGGTTTTCTCGTGCGGTGGAGGCCTGGCAGCCGGCCTCGCTGCCCTCCTCGTGTCCCCATCAGCAAGCCCAGGCTCTTGGGCTGCACTAGGACAGCCCTCATCTTGAGCTTTCCATGGGTCTACCTCGCATCCACAGTGAGCTTGTAATGCTCACGTCTTTCGTACCATTTACACATCTCACCGTGCCCTGTGCTCCTTTTGTTGAGTATCACAGTAGCCCGGAGGCTGAAGATGAAACATGAAGATGTCAGGCCTGGGAGGTCACTGGGAGCTGGAGGGGATGTGGAGCACTGTGTGGAGAAAGCGGCGACCCCCTGAACTCTGACCGGTGGAAGGACCTTCCAGGTGGGAAGAGCAGGCGGAGACGTCTGTGTTCCAAGGATGCCGAGGATAGTGGCTTGAAATGGGTATTTTAGGAACACTTTCTGAGGGACATTTGGTAATGTCTGGATACATTTTTTAAAATTGAGGTCACATTGCATTATGACATTATGTACATTTCAGGTGTACGTCCTTGTATTTCGTGGATACATTTTTGGTTGTCACGGTTGGTGGTGGTGCTGGCCCTGCTGGCATCGAGTCGGGAGAGGGCAGGGACACTGAAGTAAACATCTTCCAGTGCCCACGACGGCCTCCTCCTGCCCTGAGAGAGTTATCGGGCCCCGGATGTCTACAGAGCTGAGGGTGAGCAAGCCTGGAGGAGAGGGCTAAAGACCAGCTTTCTTCATCCGCCCGGCAAGCTCTTAAAAATTAACCTTTGCTTTGCAATTGGTGCTGCTGCTGAGCAGCTGACATCTCATGGAACCCAGAGAAACCCCTCTCAGATGCCGCTGCATTATCGTCTGGTGTGGAGGCAGGCTTAGAGGCCTTGGGTACCTTGCTCAAGGTCGCACAGCTGCTGGTGTGGAGCCAGCGTTCTGGGGATGGAAGGCGCTTCTCCCAGCTCTGTCTCCAGGCTGGGCGGTGAGGCCCTGTTCCTGATTACTGCCGATGGATGCTCTCATTTCACTCAAGTGTTGTTTTATTTTCCACCTGAGCCATGATTGTTGCAAGTTGAGCTCAGGGCTAATCTTCCTCACCAAGAAAGAGTTTCTGACACATGCATGCTACAAGATGGGTGAACCTTGAGGACATTATACTGAGTGAAATAAGCCGGTCACAAAAGGACAAATCTTGTGTGAGTTGACTCCTGTGGGGTCCCTGGAGTAGTCAGATTCAGAGACACAGTAGACTGGTGGTTCCAGGGCCCGAGGGAGGGGGGTGGAGTGTTTAATGGGGCCAGAGTTTCAGTTTTACAAGTAAAAAGAGCTATGGAGATGGAGGGTGGTCTTAGTAGCACAACAGTGTGAATACACTTAATGCCGCCAAAGTATACACTTAAAAATGCTCATTCTGAATGGGTGTTACAATTCTATTTTAGGGCAGCGGTGAAGTGCGCACGTTCTGCTTCGGCTGCCCAGGGTTCGCCAGTTTGGATCCTGGGTGCGGACATGGCACCACTTGGCACTCCATGCTGTGGCAGGCATCCCACATATTTAAAAAAAAAAAGTAGAGGAAGATGGGTACAGATGTTAGCTCAGGGCCAGTCTTCCTCAGCAAACAAAGGAGGATTGGCAGCAGATGTTAGCTCAGGGCTAATCTTCCTTAAAAAAAAAATCTGTTTTATTCTGAAATAAGCTCTTTAGATCAGAATTTTGAATTCTTTTAGAAGCTGTGTATTTCGTGTTAAGTGCAGAAGCATCAGAACATTTTTGTGATAAGGTGTACTTGTAACAGAATACTTCACGTATAAGAGGATTCGTAATCCTGCATGTTTGGAACATTTTGGTTCGTATCTGACTGAGCGGAACCTGTATTGTCTAGGCTTCTCTTCCAAGACCTTCCACATTCAGAAGGCGCGATGATATTTCTTGCTGTTCGGAGCTCTGAGAGGAAGTAGCATCAGACGCCTGATCTTAGTTTTGTGGCGTGGTTTTTGCTTTGAAATGACTTTGTGGAGTTTGCCAAGGTTCTTTTAAAATGAGTTCTTAATCGATAAGTTGCCTGCAGTGACACAGTGCCATTGATCTATTTCTGGGTCAACTAAACTTTTAGATTATCTGCTAGTTTACATTTTCCAATTTTCTTTTCTCCTCTCAGTGATGAATTGTATGCAGTGCAATTACCACTTTGGGGAGAAGCGACTTAGCATGGAATCGCTAAGGCATGTCCTCAAGAAATGCGCTGAGATAAGGCGGCTGACTCCAGCGTGTTTTGTTGTTTATTTGGACATTTTTTCCATGTTGATGTACTTAGAGTGATTTCCTTTGCAACAATGTTTTAACTTTAAAGTATTTCATGCCATTTGTTAATTTTATGTATATTGTAGAGTTAAACTGGTTACCTCGAAGCATTAAAAAAATGATCTTCACTAGCAATTTAATGTTTTTAAAAATTATTTTTGATACATCAAGTTTTCATTGATTAAAAAACACAAGTCAATGGAGATATGAGATGGGAGTTTGGACACCGATGGGCGAAGGGTGAACCCCTACAGCTCTTTTTTAGGACATTTTGGCATCAAGAAATTTTACGATGTTAATGCCCTTTGACCCAGAAAACCCGGCTTTAACTAAAGGATCTCATCAGATTGTGCATACAGATTGACATACAGGTATGTGTGATACAGAGTTACGTATAGAAGTAAAAAGTAAGGGAAAACACAGGATCTAGCAGTAGGCGGTTGGTATACCATTCTGCATCTTTAAGATGAAATTCTTTTTTTTAAAGATTGGCACCTGGGCTCACAACTGTTGCCAATCTTTTTTTTTTTTTTTTTCCTGCTTTATCTCCCCAAACCCCCCCTGTACACAGTTGTATATCTTAGTTGCAGGTCCTTCTAGTTGTGGGATGTGGGACGCCGCCTCAACGTGGCCTGACGAGCGGTGCCATGTGCGCCCTCAGGATCTGAACCATGGCCCGCTGCAGCGGAGTGCGTGAACTCAACCACTCGGCCACGGAGCCGGCCCCTAAGATGAAATTCTATGCCTGATTAGAAATCATGTTTTTAATGCTGAATTGATGGAAAATGCTCATAAGTGGTAAAGGAACATTATCGCACCATATATTCCATATAATCCCAATTTTACTAAAAAGAAGGAAGTAGGAAGAAGGAGCTTAGGAAAATGACAAAAAAAAAATATACCAAAATGTTCAAAGTGGTTATGTTCGAAAGACAGAATTTGGGTAACTGGTTATTTTTTTTTTATTTTTTGGGTCTTTGAGATTCATACGAACGTGATTTTTTGGAACATGGATTCTAAAATCCGAAAGTCAAACAATTTAACACACGTTCCAAGCAGCCTGCTTTAGTTGCTTCGGCGAAACTGGTAAAACTGAGTTGAAATTCTGAAAACATGCGTGGGTCCCCTCAGTTCCCGGTCCCTTGTGCAGAGGCAGAGCTCGAAGGTGGCTGAGCTGTTGCTGGCTCCTTTCTCACTGCTCATTTTCTTTAGCATGTAAACCGGTTAGCTGTTGGGTTCTTCACTGTGGGGTTTGCTCTTTGTTTTGTTTTTTGCGTGTTTTTTCAGATATCCTTGATGTTCTGTGTGCGCTGTCGTTTGATGAGTCAAGTTCTTCTTAATTGTAAGTTAATTTCTTGACTAGCTGTGTATCAAGAGAAATCGGAACGATTATTTTCATATCCGATTAACAGTCTCTATGCAGGAGGCTCTTTATTCCGCACGGTGTCCCTTTGTCTTGTTTTCGAGCCCGTGTGGTGGAGACTACTGATGCCCACTCCGCCAGACCAGGAAGGTTCTGGTTGGAATGCCCGCCAGCAGCGACTTCTACCTTTTTCAGCCTCCTGCCTGCCAAGCGTTGCTGACATGTGTTGAACGTGAAATAAATGTTATTTTCATTTTATTTGATATTCTGCTTACACGAGTGTCTCGTGCCTCCTAAATTTAATTATGACGTGTATGTTTATTATAAAGCTCTTCTACCAGATGGTAAAAAGTTCGTCGTTTCAAACTCCTTTGAAATCCTTGAGAGTTCCTGGGGTTTTGCTTCGAGGCTGTTCTTGACACGTGATGCGGTACGTTGCGCTGTCGTGTTTTTGCTGCCGTTTCTGTGGCATATCTTCCCAACGTATCTTCCTGTTCCTAGTCCTATTGTTTGGTTTGTTGGTAACTGGCTTTTTTCTAGGTGGTTTCTCCCAGTCTGGGTCATCTGTGACAGTGACCTTCTTTCATTTATTTTGACTGTCACTAAAAAATAATCGATGGTCCACTTCCATCCACTAGAGCTGATTGCGCAACAGAGGCCCAATGGAAGAAGTGAAGGACGTCCAGGTCGCGCCTCGCGTCTGGCGGAGCCGGCCTGCCTGCCTTCTGTAGGAGGCTAGGGCTGAACTTAGCAGGGGGTTACGCAACGTGGAACAGTGCTCCGTCTGTTTGCTCTTGCTCTGGGCCGAGCTTTCAAGAGTATGTGACGGGAAGGAAAATGAGGCTTTTCACTGGTGTCGTGCCTGTCCTGTTGCTGGGTAGCTGGAAGCCTGTGCTGGCTGTGACTGGATGCGACCGGGCGATTCCCAGAAGTCGAGAAGAAGGGTGCAGGGTACGCGGCTCCTTCCATCTCCACACCTTCCATCTGCTTCGCGCTCCCTTTGGGCAGAGCCGGGCCTTGGGCTCCCTGCCTTTCTGTTCCTCCTCCCTGGGCTGGACAGCTCATTTGCCTCTGGGGAAATAAGTCCCTACTCTCGCAGCGGTTGCCAGATACTCGTGATTGCTTATCTTTTAAATCAGCTATTAAAAATATTCTTCAATAGGACTTTATTTACATCCGGGAGACTTTGTTTCTGTAGAAGCACGTTCCAGTTTTTGAATTGGTTAAGAAAAAATCTTTACATAGGAAAAAAGTGATTTTTCTTCTTTTGGAAACAGCTTTGTTGAGCTGTAGTTAACACACCCTACAGTTCACCCATTTGAAGTGTGCGAGTCAGTGCTTTTTAGTGGGTCCACAGGTGGGTACAACCGTCACCACTATCAATTTAGAACATTTTCATCATCACAGAAGGAAACCGTGTCCCTTTGATTTATTTTTTATTGAATAAACTTGACGTGTAACATTAAGTTTAAGGTGTACGGCGTGTTACTCTGGTTCGTTTATAGATTGTAATATGGTTGCCGATGTTGCTGTATTTATATTACATAATTACAGTACAACTATAGTAGTTGTCTATATTCATTATCCTGTGCATTAGGTCTCTGTGGCTTAAACCCTGTCCCTTTAGCCCCCTCCCGCCCAGGACCCCCAGGACCCCTCTGCTGCCCTAGGCACCCACTCGTCTAGTTTCTGTCTCTGTAGATTTCCTTGTTGTGGACATTTCGTGTGAATGGAATCATATCATTTGTGGTCTTTTGTGGCTGACTTCTTTCACTTAGTGTAATGTTTTTAAGGTTCATCCATGTTGTAGCATGGATCAGTACTTCATTCTTTTTTTAAAAAATTGTGGGAAAATATATACAGCGTAAAATTTACCATTTTAACCACTTCTAAGCGTCCAGCTTAGTGGCCTCAGATATGCTCACGTTGAATGTTTTCATCTTCCAGACTGACCCTCTGTGCCCGTTCCGTGCTCACTCCTCCTTCCTCCCTGGTAACCTCTGTTCTTCGAAGCCCTTTAGCTCCGTGGGCCCTGTTTCTAGTTATTCTGTGTGTGTCTCCTGGAATGTGGTGTATCCTCTCGATGTACAGCCCTGGTGACACCTTGATTTTACCCCATGAGACCTATTTTCTGGCATCTGAACTCCAGAACTGTAAGGGAATCTGTCTTATTTTAACCCACTAAGTTTGTGGCCATCTGTTCCAGCAGCCGTAGCAAGCAGAGACGTTGGTTTTGTGCAACTTTGTACAGACTAGTCCTTTTTTTTTTTTCCTTAAAGATTGGCACCTGAGCTAACAACTGTTGCCGATCTTCTTTTTTTTTTCCTGCTTTATCGCCCCAGATGCCCCCCCACCCCAGTACATAGTTGTGTATTTTTAGTTGTAGGTCCTTCTAGTTGTGGCATGTGGGATGCCACCTCAACATGGCCTGATGAGCGGTGCCATGTCCGCGCCCAGGATCCGAACCGGCAAAACCCTGGGCCGCCGAAGCAGAGCGCGCGAACTTAACCACTAGGCCGCGGGGCCGGCCCCCAGACTAGTCCTGATCGAGGGCTCTCGTGGTTGACTTTGGGGTGATCACAGCACCTACTCCGCATGGCACGTGGTGCTCTCGTGCTTTGTCTCGTCTCTCACGGCATCGGAGTTAAAAGCAAGGACTCTGGAGCCAGACACCTGCATTTGGATCCTGGCTCAGCTACTTCCTCGCCGTGTGCCGCGATTTCCCCATCTGTGAAATGGAGGCAATACCAGCCTCCACCCTGTGGATTATTGGGAGGGTGAAATGAGCTCATCCTTGCCGCGTACTCAGAATGCCGCAGCACCAGGGCTCTGTGACCCGGCTGTTACAATGCCTGAATTAGTACTAGTCTTGAACAGAGGAGGGAACTTGAGGGTCAGAGAGGTTCAACGAGGTGCTCAGGATTACACAGCTACTAAGTGGCCGAATCGGGGTCTGAATCCCTGGCTCCCGGGCTCTGAAGCCAGTGGTCTTTCTCTTTGCTGTCGCCTTCCCCCAGGAGGTGAGACTGTCCCTTAGGAGCTGCCAGTCTGATTAGGGAGCCAAGACTAAGCCACCAAAGCTGTTAGAGAACAATGTCAGACAGGCACTCATCAAACATAACCGGGAGGACTTTGGAGAAGGGGGACGGGGACAGAAGTGCTGCTGGATATTGTCATTTTCAGAAAGTCTGTTGAGCATCCACCATCAGGGGCCACGGGCCTTGCGGGTGGAAGTAGGCATTGCCCCTGCCTTCACCGAGCTAGTGCAGAAGGCAGCAGAACTTCCTTCAAGTTGGACTTTGAACTTGGTCTTAAACAGTGGGCAGTTTTTAGATGGCAGAGAAGGGTGGGGAGGAGTTTCCAGATTGGAAGGACATGAGTAGGTGGATGCAGTGATAAGCTGTATCACTTAGTACAGGTTTGGCCGCTTATAACAGAAAAGCCCAGAGTAACAGTGACTTAAACGGCCCAGACATTTATTTCCCTCTGGTGTTAAAGAGGTCCAGAAGTAGCCGTGCCAGGCAGGTGTGGCACTCCACGGGCTAATGGGGATGCGGGCTCCGTCAGCTCAGCGCTTTGCCGTTCCTAGGATGTGGCCCTTATTCTCACAGTCTGAGAAGCTGCTTATGCTCTGGCCGTGTGTGCCAGTAAAATCCCTGGCAAGAAAATGGAAACCACACTAGGTATTTCAACATAGAGAATTTAGTGGAAGGAACTGGGTGAGCAGGTGCCGGAGAAGTGGGAGAGCGAAAGGGAGCGCAAGAACGGTTAAAGTAAGAACTGCAGAAGCAGCCCCAGCGCTGTGGCTGGGGAAGGCGAGGGAAGATTGGGGTTATGGGAACCTGGAAGCTCAGGGAGGGGCCCCCGGAGCTGGGACCCTGACCTCTGGGGAGAGGGCACTGGTTGGCAGTCCTGGCATCTCGAACTTGAGAAGTGCCCCTGTGGAGCTGGGCTCCATAAGGCTGGTTCTGGGGTTCCCCAAAGAAGTGGGGACTGGAACAGCTGCCGTCGCTGGGCTGCCGCGTTGCTGCTGTAGGACGCGGACAGGAACAGCCGGCAAACCCACTGTCCCCCTCCTCCTCCTCCTTGCAGCCTCCCTCCGGTGCCCCGCTGGCAGGACCTTGCTGGCAGTAATTGATAAAGGAGGGCGGTAAGAGGCGAGTGCCAGCCCAGCATCACAACAGAAAACCGAAGGGTGGGTCTAGAGCTCGGGGACAGGAGGTTAGCAGTTGACGCACCTTCTCCTGAGGAGGACTGGGAAGGAAGGGGGAGCACAGCGTGTCTTACATTGATTTCCCCAAAGTCTCACAAACACTTGCTTTTGCATTTCTTTGCCAGCACTTGGTCGCACGGGCACCCCTAGCTGTGAAGGCAGCTGGTAAGTGGAATCTTGCTGCTGGGCACACTGCTGACTGAAGACAGCCCAGGTTCTCTTTCCAGGGCAGGGAGGAGAATGTCTGTCAGGAGCAGGACTTTCAAATGGTTCCGCTGACCTTAATATAGCAACATTAACCAACCTCCAGGTCAAAACTTCCCCCGTTCTCTCTCCTCTCCACGAGAATTAGCCCGTTTCTCTTGGTCTGTGTTTCTTGGCAGGGCTTGCCAGCGTGTGCTCACGATCCGTGTCCCATTGGGCACCTGGGGATGTGAATTAGCTCTCTATTTGAGCCTCTCTTTGGGAGCGTAGCTTGCCTGGACCGACTGTTTGTGGATGGGACCATGAAAGAGGCAGCTGGCTCCTGTGACTGGGGAACTTCATGCTAGAAAGCTGATGTCTGCTGTCTTCATTACAGCGGAAGTTTCTCGAAGGCTGGGGCCAGAGCATACTTCAGTTTTGGGTTACCGTAGCTTCCGGCGTCGTGCTTTGCTTATGTAATAGTTCCTTAAGATTTATTGACTAGATGAGGACAGGATTTAGGGACTCTGAAGTCTGCTACAGATGAGCCTCTTGTCCGTCGTTCCTCCTTGTGTAGGATAGCGTGCTCCTTCACTGAACTCCAGTCCCTGCATGAACTCACCTTCCTCTGTACCTGATCATTTCCAACCCAGGCAGGCGACTTGGCCCCAAGGCTATTTCTTTCCTGTTTAAGTGACCTCTGTAACTTCTGGCTCGTCTTTGGTAGTCAGAGTGGAAGGTCTGTCATTTCCTCCGAAAGCTCCAAGAACTGGTTAATGTTGCAAGGTTTTTGAAAAGGCTGCTTGTCAAAATCGGTTGAGAAATGTTTACTACGTTGGCGTGGAAGGGGTGGATTTTGGAACTGTATTTCAAGTGGAAAGTCCTGGAGGAGGGGGTTTAGGTATCGCTCCAGGATTTTAACCTGGTAATTATGGGAAAATAGTGGAAATTTTGGATCATAGAAGAACTGGGTTTAAAGGGATTTTCCCCCATTCACTGTGCTGCACAGAGCTCTCCTGGGTCCCTGTCATTCTCTGGGGCAGACGCCACGCGCAGATGCACACATGCAATTTAAAGACCTCTCCCCCAACACCAATCTAGGACAGATTGGTAACTTGCCTGTTTTTAATGTGACTCCTGGCATTGATCTGAAAGCTGTGGAGTTAATCATTTCTGTTGCAAGTAGTCTCCTACGAGAATAGATGAAGACACAGACTCCAACAGGTCTTGTGGCGTCCTGACTTCTCATCCACAGTTATCCGGAAAGAGTGATTCACTTACTTGCAAAACAGGTGCTCACTGTCCTCTTATTTCCGACAGAGGTGGCCTCAGTAACATGCTTTTCCAGTGCTCCCTACCCGACACTCTGGCCACCATTGGTGACGAGCCTCGGAAAGTGCTCCTGCGGCTGTACGGCGCGATCCTAAAGATGGTGAGTTCGTAGGCTGCTTGGGGATGGGAGGGACCTGTTGGCACTTTTAATCCTCTTTCCTGAATTACCTGGGAAGAGATTTTAAATACTTTAGCGGTGTTATTAAAGCTATTTAATCTATTGCTTTTGTTTTAATTGGGCTGCACAACTTGGTTTTTTGTTTATGTTCTAAGTGAATTCCTGTTTTTACTTATTATTTCTCAGTAAACTAGTACAAATATTCTTAGCTTTATATCCAGAGAAAGTATAATGTTGGTTAAATCTTTGATAGTACTTGATGATGCTCAGATTATCCACACATTGAAATTTTCAGCTCAGACTTAGGTTGTAAAATTCTAACGCGGAGAAGGTATTATTTTTATAGCATGATCAACAAAAAGTTGCAGGCTAGTCTCAGTGGACAAAGTGCAATTTCAGTGAAACTGAATTTATTAATTCCCTCCTGGTAAGATTTCTTTAAAACTGAATTTGTTAGATTTATAATCTTTCTAAATTTTTATATTACTTAAATAATTGAATCTAATTTTCAATTAAAGTGTCTTGTTGAATTGTCTTAACCACTTATAGAATATCCTAAATGTCTAGATTTTTTTATTTTTATTTTTTTTTACTATTTATACCATGTTTTACTGCCCACACATAGAAATGTTTGGTCAATATATTTCTGTGGTAGAATGTTGATACCGTTTAAATCTTCTATGGAAGGGCCCCTTTTTATCTTCACGAAATAAAGGATAGTTTTCTGACTTCAGTTTTTTAAAGGCTAGTCTGTTTCAGCTTGATCTAAGAGGCAGGTCATGTCCATAGCTAGGAGAGTTCAATTCTGTGTTTAGAAATATCAAAGTTAAAATTGGCACCCTATATGTTAATTCATTAGAAGGTTGTCCTAATGTGACGGAACCTTTGACTGAGTAGTTTTCCCTTGGCCTGTCGAGTTGTGAAAGTGGTCAGGATCTGAAAGTGTCGGCAACAAGTTAGCGTGTTCGAGGTCGTGTGCACTTTACTGAGGGAACCTGAGGCCCCTTTGTCGTTAGGTACACATAGCTGCCTTCCACCCGACCCTGAGCCCTTCCTGGTAATACTCAAGGGGCAAAAGTTCTTGTGTTCACCATGCAGTTTGGTTTCTCTATTTAAAAACCAAGTTGCAGTTTCAAAGCACCGTTTTTGAAATACCCAATTAGTGTCTTTTCGGCACTTTTGATGAATTCAGACTTTAGCATTTGTTTTTTTTTTTTGAGGCCTTTGACATTCTTTAACAATCAAATCCCACTTCTGTTCATTTATTTTGTGTGCTTTCATTTAAGCGGTACTTTTTAAATACTTTAATAACCAGCTGCTGGAATTTCATGTGATATCAGACTCTTGTTTGAATCTGATTTATGAGGCTTTCGTTTCTATTTCTAACTTAAATAGGAGCGTTTTAAACGTGCCCTGTGTGCTCCTCCAGGCACTGGAGTAAGCTGGCTGTCAGGCCCTGTGCTCCCTCTAGAGCCGCAGTGCGATGAGCGAGGCGAGGGCGGTGCTCCGGATCTGCGCTCTCCAGGATGCTGGTCGCCAGCCACACGGGACTGTCGAATGCTTGAAATGCGGCAAGGGCAACGAGGCACGGAATTTTAAATTTTATTTAATTTTAATTGAAACAGTCCCATGTAGTGGTGGTTCCCACATTGGACAGCACAGCTCTAGAGTGTGCAGTGTTCCTGGGCAGGTAAATTAGTAAAAGCCAGCTACAAGACAGCCTGTGACTTAGTCGTTATCTTCTCCCCGAAGAAAGACCCACTATACGTAGTTAATATTTTGTCCTTTTTTCAATTTTAGCAGTCCAGAATTATTACCTGACAGTACTTAAGTGTAATAGAAATGTCTGGGTATAGAATTTGTTTTAACAGAATTCTGTGTCCCTATTTATTTTTAAGAAAGAATAAAAAAGACTGTTGGGTAACTCAGAAAATTAAGTAGCGGAATACCTGAAGCCATTTAAAATGGAATGAACTCTTACCAGACTAATAGAATGGCGTATGTTTCACATACAATTCTAATTTGTAGGGGGACACACTACATTTAGCTTCCTGATCATATTTTTATTAGGCAAACGTTAGTTTCCATTCCTGAAACTACGTCTGCTGATGAAAGGTAGAAGCTGTGTTTGGAAGCGTGGTGGATAGAAAGGGGATGAGCAGCTGGCTAGACGGGTGATGCGCAAGTGTCTGACAATTCCACAGTTGATTTGTTAGACAATAAACATATTTTTGTTGGAAAAAAGCTGTTCCTTTGTTTCAGAGGTGGGAATCTATATTTTCAATATATTTACTCGGTTGAATCTTTAGTTCAAGTATACTTTTTTGGTTGACGTTTGAACTCAATAATACTAAAAACCTAAAATCTAAATACCTTTAAGTATTAAATCTAATATGTACATTGAAATATTTTGGCCCAAAATTTAAATATTTTTGGTTCCCAAGTTTTTCAGGGTTTAGTAGGAGCGCTTGTTGCCAGTTCCAATTTCAGACATTGACGGCCATTGCAGACTGTTGGTCACTGTGAACACATTGACAACATGAGGAGGGGACCCAGATTCGGGGACTGAAAGGTGGCTGCCGTGAGAGAGAAGGGAGGTAGGGGCAGAGATGCCGGGGCCTGTAGAGGGGAGCCAGGCGGTGGTTGCTCTGTGCTTTAAAAGTTGAGCTGTCGGGGCTGGCCCCGTGGCGGAGCGGTTAAGTTCGCGCGCTCCGCTGCAGGCGGCACAGTGTTTCGTTAGTTCGAATCCTGGGCGCGGACATGGCACTGCTCATCAGACCACGCTGAGGCAGCATCCCACATGCCACAACTAGAAGGACCCACAACGAAGAATACACAACTATGTACCGGGAGGCTTTGGGGAGAAAAAGGAAAAAATAAAATCTTCAAAAAAAAAAAAAAAAAAAGTTGAGCTGTCACAGCACTGTGCCAAGGATCTTACTGTCAATTTAAGTTCCTTTTCAAATAATTTCAACTCAGTTTGGAAATACCTGTTATTTTTTTGCTGGGGCACAGGTGCCATCGTATTGCTGGTTTACGATCAGCTCTCTGAATCTGACCTATAATGAAAAGAGGGACGTTTATGATGTACAACGAGGCTTTTGTTCCCAGCGAAACAAAAACAACTGCCAGAATTGATAGTAGCTTGTCAGGATTTGTATGAATTAAGAGATGTGGCTGAACAAATATGGAGCCCAAATCATAAATCACAGTACTTTCATAAATGGGTGGATTAAAGACAGAATTAAATATAGTGCCATTCAAATGGCATGCTTTCCTTCTTTTTATTCTGTTTGGGAGGAAAGCGCACACGTCCCTCTGCACGTATGTGCCTTTATACAGATGTAGCCGGTATCCTCTAGGTTGGCTGTGTAAACACAGGCAGGTGTAGCATCCTTCGAGGTGGGTTAGAATCGTTCTCCTTCTTTGAAAAGTGTTAGTTGAATTTTTTACCTCTGTGAGACTCAAAGACTAAGTAGCAACATTCCTTTGATTGACAGGCATTTGCAAGTGACTTGGTTTCAAATACTTAGAAGCGTCTCAACTTTCTCCATCTTGATGTTGTGAGACGTCTGACTTCCTTATGTCCTTGGTGGCAGTGAAATGACTGCCGTTTGGTGCAGCTCACTAAGGGTGAGGTACAGAAAGCCGGGGAAAACCTCCTGACTGGGTGGAGGCCCCCAGTGTCTCTCTCACGAACAGCTGCGCTTCCAGCCCCTGTTTCTCTACGATGAGCCATAAGCACACCTCCTCACTGTGTCCTGGAGGTTTACTTAGGATTCGTGTTAACTTTAGAGGGCTTATGAAAAGCCCTGTGCTGGGGAAGAATGGGTCCTTTTGAGAACATGAGCAAGATAACACACACACAGCATTGAAAAACAGCTGTTCAGTATTTCTAGGAAATTATTACATAAAAAAAGTGTAATTTAGTGTCTTTCACACAGGCTAGCTTTCGTTTTAACGAGGAGGTTATTTTCCTTAGCTGCATAGACAAGGAAAACCAAATTCAACTCTAAAAGTGCCCCTAACTGAAGTAGGAGAGTTGAAGAGACGTTTTGAGAAGTCCTCGTTGAGCCTTTGCCATTGTGGAAAGAGATGTAATTGTTGGAAGCAAGCTTGAAACGATAAAATTAGCTGTAAATGTAACCTGATTTTTTTCCTTTCTGATACTGGGAAGCGCATGAGGTCGGCCGCGTCCGGTAGCAGCCTTTTCAAAGAAGCAAGTTTGGCTGATTACAAATAACCAGTTTGCTTATTTATCATGAATTGAGGAAGACACAGTGTCAGTACGTATTGTTCACTCGGTGTAACCTGTGCCAGTTGGCAGGAGTGTCAGAGGAGCGCTTTGTCCCTTCCTCCGTCAGAACGGCGCTCCGTGTTGGCCGGGCCCTTCTGTGCATGAATGGAGAGGTCTGGCCTCACTGTTTTGAACCGTCTCACAGGCATGAACGTTTATCGTACACATCAACGATCACTCGAGTGTTGTCCTGGAAAATGTTTTGTTTTTCGAGTAATAGAAGGCTAATATTAGTGCTTGTTTGAGTACTAATCGTAATAAAATTAAAGGCATCAAGGCACAACGCAGATATGTGTTAGTGATTCAAAAGAGGAAAATTGGGGACACGGTCTTTTTTGAATTGAGAAAACAAAACGTCTCTTCCTTGTTTTCTCTTAACCCCAGTTTAATTAGAAATTAAGCCACACTATAATATAAAATACGGAACAGCCCATAGATAGTTAATATTCAGCTATGGGCTGCTGACAATCATTTCTTTCTGGAACAAGGTCACACTGACTGTGCAGACAGTAGGCCTGCTCGCTCACGAAGAGCCCTGCTTTGTCCCCAGAGACCGTGAGCGCGTGTCCCTGGTAACTGAGCACTGAATTCTGTGTTTTTTCTCACTGTATTAGGGTCCTCCTGAGTTCAAGTTGTTTTGTCTACTCTGCTTTAAAAAATATCCCCTGGTATGCTGAGTATGATATAATCATGTCTATTTTCTAAGGTAGTCAAAACTTCCTTCTCAGAAGTAAAACATTTTCCCAGTATTGCGTGTTCCCCTTTGCTCTAAGCTAGTATTTCTTCAGTTAATACTCTCCAGTGATAGTGGCCAAATTACTCTCTATAGTCCTTCCATACCTGCTTTGGTGCCTTCTTTTGGTAACTAAGTAAACCACAGACTACTGTGTCTAATTTTGACATATGCAAAGTGTCTTTGTCTTGCTGGTCTTAAATGTTTGGGATTTACAGCATGAAGCCAGTACAGATTTCTGGTCCTTGAACGCTGGTGTGGCCACAGCCCACCCCTCTTGGGAAGGAATGTCTGTGCGTTGGGAGGCGTGAAGGGCGATGGGGGCAATGTGCCACTTTAGCTGTCTGTGCATGTGTTCTCTGCTGCAGGCTTGTCCATGCGATCGTGCCTGGAGCACCCTGGTTTCCAGGTGACAGACACGATTCACGGTATAGTATGAGTCTCTGAAGCTGGAGCATTCTCTACAGCTTTAATGTCCTTCGTTTTGTTCTTGGTTTCAAGAAATGCTTTTTAAAAAGAAACTTGTAATGCTTTTGTTAAGTAGCACCAGCTACGGTTTGTGCTGCGCTTACAGAGGTACAGTAAATGAGATTTCACAATGTTATATATTGAATATATATCACTTTGTTTTGGGGGGCTTTTTTTGCTGTTTTGTTTTTTTTTTTTTTGTCCAAGACAAATCAGATCCCTTCCTTCTGTTTCCTCAGTAGAAAATGACAAACATTTAGTAATTTAAAAAATTTATGGGCCTCAACCTGAAAATCTAATTGAACTATTTCGCTTTTCCTTCCTTCATTCTGCTTTCAGCGTTAGGAAAACACCGTGCTATATTGGCATTGTGGTCAGAGTTAGAAACACTTTCTTCTTCGTCCTTATCGAGTGGCATCCTTTTTCGTGTCCTGGCCGTCCCTGAGACCTCTGTGAACTTCGGTAGTCCTGATTCCGTGTGTCAGCCTACACAGGCGGGACGAGCCAGGGCTCGCTTCCTGGAGACACGTTGCTTGCGAGTCAGCCCCTGGGTGCTTGTGCTGTCCTTGCTTCGCCCTGAGAGTCTCGCGGAAGCAGGTGCCCCTGGCGCCAACATGGAGTTTGAGAAGGTCCTGACAGGAGCAGCCTTTACCTGGCCTTCCACTCGCCTGTCTTTCTGCCGATTTGTCTACCTAGAGCCTTTTAGAAGTTCAAGTCTCTTGTTCATGTTCATCAAGCCATTTGATCTTGGCAAAGTTCAAAAAGATCAAATTGTTCTAGAATGTTCCTTGGGATAGTTGAAGATACTCTGGACACTACCATAAAGTGTTAGAAATCATTTGTTTAAATTCTTGTAATTCGTACGTGCTCATTAGATAATCACATAAGCTGTGCTTTAAATCATTGCCTTGTGGTCTCTGCAGAATATTTTCAGAAAATACTACAAGATACCATACAAGCAATAAATACAGAATGGTTTCACAGAAATCAGGGAGAAGGAGAGTTAGGGTCTGTGATGACGTTGAAAAGAGAATGAACTTCCGGATGTTAGTGGAAAGAGCTGCATGACTACTGTACGCTCTGTGGAGTCGTGATTCTCGCACTTTCCCGGGCCAGCTTACCTGAGCGATGGAACAGGGTCTCGTGATGACAAGGGATGGTGACAGGTGCCACCCTGTGTTGAGCATCGTCTGTCTCCTGGAGAGTCGAGAGTGGTCAGATGACCAGGGTGGATCTTAGAAGTCTTCAGAGTCACAGACTACCCGGCAAGGAAGCCTGTGTCACCCCTGGGCCTGTGAGTCTCCCGGGGACTGAGCATTCGAGTAGGGCGGCACAGCGTTATTCTTGGGCGAGTGCGGGTGGTCTGGGACTTGCTCGGGACTCGGCTCATGAGGACAGTTCCAGGTTAGTGGAGAGTTGGAGGCCTTCCTGGACCAAAGCTTACATGCCCTGTGAGTTGTCTAGGCAGCATTTGGGTTGTTCTTTCTTAATCACTCACTATGGATCCCAAAGTGCTTTTAAAAGGCCACAATCAACTTACTCTTCATAGAGCCTTTAAAAGAGACAACAGCTGAATGATCCAGTGAGTTCTTTTTTGGTGGGGAAGGGCTGGTGGAAAGACAATGTCCTCCATGTTTCTGTAAAACCCTCTTATTTGTATCTTTTTATTTCTGTAGCCGCCATTATATTTAACGTAGTGGTTACTTCTTTATTATAACATTTTCTGTAATTGATGGCGGTTTGATTTCTTAATTAGCCTTTCCAATCAATTAGGCTCTTGATGACGTCATTCTTTGTAGCTGACTCCTGGCTTTTCCCGGCCCGTCTCGCGGGTGGCTCTGCCTTAGCGGATCTTGTATAGGACCCCGTTCACTCAAGTGCATTTTGCTCATCTTAGCCCCTAAAGTTGTCTTACTGCCTTTTGATTTTTATTTTCTTTTCAAAGCGTGAAATAGAACATTTTGAAAACTAACATATTCATAGAGTTGGGTGTCTCCTTAAGCATGTTTGATGCATTCTTCTTGGGTGTTGAGATTTCAGTTTATTTTAGAACCTGTTGTCTGATGGAGAGTTTGAGCTGTTACAGAGGTGGAGGAGAAGGGTGTAATGAGCCCAGGGCCCAGAACCCGCCTCTCCTCTGACCAGTCTTCTTTCCCCTTCACTCTCCTCATTCGCCAGGGTTGTTCCAAAGTAAATTCCAGACTTCATGGTATTTGTTCCATGAATGTTTCAATCTGTGTCTGCAGAAGGTGATTTTAAAAAAACACAGCCACGATAACGTTTACATCAAAAATTTCTAATAATTATTTAATACTAAATAACAAGTGTTCAAATTTCAAATAAATGTAAAAAGTTTTGTTTTATAACTTAAGAAAGTTAATTTTCATTAATATGCAAGTTAGTTGACGAAAAATTTGGAGTCATGTTAAGTATTTGCACGATATAGTTTAATGTCTGCTTTGAATAAATATGTGCCTCTGAAGTAAGATCCCACAGATTCCAAGATATATTTTATTTCCTGTCTTCCTGGACTAGAACGTTCTCTAGCCTCTTTCTTGGCAGTACGAGTCCCTGTCCTCTTGGCTCACCACAGGGAGGCCTCTTCTCTCGCCTTTTCTTGACGTCTTCTTGCTTCGAGATTTCCTGGAGTTCCTCTTCTTGTTGACAGGATTGAGGGCACCTGAACATTCTGTACTGAGGAAACAGAACAGAGGGCTGACTGTGGCAGAAGTCCATCTTGCCTTCATGGTGGTGCTCTCATGGGATCAGTAATGCATTTATTTGGGGGTGGAACGGAGTGGGCAGGGGTGGGCAAATTACTAATGGAATCCATTCCCACTTAATGGTGCTAATATGTTCAAAAGGAATGGCCTTGGGAACTAAGCCAATCTCTAACTTTGGACGAATTGACTTGCTTTTGAGAACACCATTGGATGAGGGAAAGGGACTTCTGTTGGCTAAATAACCCATTAACTGTATCTCCCTAAGAAGATACAGTGGGAGTAATAACAGCATAGGAATAACCATAGTCATTTAGAATCTTGTACAGGTCAAATCCCGTTACAACAGATTTCAGTAGGATATCCAAATTCCTTATTTGTCTTAAAGCTTTTCCTACAAAGTATCAGTATGCAATATATCAGATTATAGAACTTTTTTTGTTCTTAACTTTCCTCAGGGAGAAAAAAACACAAGAAAGCTTTGATGTTTGGGGGATGTTTCAGCCCCACTCAGCATTCTAATGAACACCGTAGCCGGTCTTCCCACTGCCAGGGTCGAGGATGTGAGTTTGCCATGGCCACTCGGCTCTGGCCCCCTCACTTGCTCCCTGAGCTGGCCTGCCTTGACTTCACAGCGACGGTGTTCATTTTTCGTGCCGTCCAGAAAGTATGGTGAGCACCAGCATCTGCTTGGTACTTTGGACGGATACTAACAATAAATAAAAGATGGATCCTATTCATTAGGAACTTGTGGGCCACTGGGGAGAGGAGACAACTAAAGTGTGAGTTTAGGGACTGGCCCCGTGGTGTAGTGGTTAAGTATGGCATGCCCTGCTTCGGCAGCCCAGGTTCGCAGGTTCGGATCCTGGGTGTGGACCTACACCACTTGTCAGCCATGCTGTGGTGGCGACCCACATATAAAGTGGAGGAAGATTGGCACAGATGTTAGCTCAGGGCTAATCGTCCTCAGCAAAAAAAGAGGAAGATTGGCAACAGATCTTAGCGCAGGGCTAATCTTCCTCAGGGGGAAAAAAAAAGATGGAGTGAAGCTCCCTCTTTATGATAATGGGGTTTGTCATATCATATATGTCAAACCATCAGCAAGGGTCTGAAAGGGTTTTTGTAGTATTTTGATTTTTGTAGCTTTCATTGTAACGGGATTTAACCTGTAGCATCTTTTCATCAGAGAAATGCAGATGACACCAACGAAAATATGATATACCCCCCATTTATACTTTCTGTACTTTGTACAAAATGTACTTAACTGTATGTTAAAGATATTACTGAATATGTCTAAGTGCAAGCCTTTTGCAGATAGTTTATGAACGTGGATGTTTATTTTGTTTATCTTTGTATTGAGTAAGCTAGAACATATGCTGTTTATACAAAACACGCATTAAAACGTCTGTGGAATGTCATTTCCGTGTGTGTGATGGATGAGAGTGGCCGCTTTAAATCACTGGGTTTGTTGAACGGTGCTAGCATAGCTGGTGTTGCTTAACGTGGCATTTTTTTTCCTGTCCACACTTTCCACCCTTGGTACAGGTATTTTTGATAAAGCTGTGGAATGGAAAGGTATGTTTTTCTTGGGGTGTTCAAGCATCTTTTACCTTAAATTTTTTAAAGAGCTTCCTTTATGGGCCTTCCTTCTGTGTCTGGCTTAAGCAGACTTAGTTTAATTGTAACAAATAACATATTTCCAGGGGCAGTATTTGGGTATAAAATTGTGACATGACACTTAAGTTTCTGCCTTGCTTTTCCCCGCCCCCGGGTTAAAGATAGTAGGAGGGTTTTTAAAGCATTCGGGGTGGGGGTTGCTTTTAAAAGATAAGGTCTGTGCCATGAAGAGAGAACAGAGCCCAAGAGTTGCTTTTGGTAGTTAATGATTTGGTAGTTAATGATCTAGTCGTTAATGCTAGAATCCTGGTTGCCAGTGATTTGCAATTTCGTTGAGGAAAGTGCTGTAAAAGTATCCCTTAATACATGCTTATATGAAATAAGTTTAGGGACCTCATTAAGTTCGCACCGTCCTCTCTTTGGTGGAGGAGGAATTCCGATTGAGCTCACGATGGGCGGAAGGCGCAGGGCCAGTCTGTGAAGGGGGCCAGCTGGTGCCTGCAGGCTCTGCCCCAGTCCCACCTGCGAGAGGCTTTCTTCCCTGTCGGGGCTTCGTGTTGCCCATGGCTGGCACGGGCATGGGTGCGCTCCATGTTCCGGCAGGAAGAAAGCCGTCCTTAGGATAGTGTTGACTTGACAGAACCATCTAGCTAAATTGGAGAGACTCAACCTGACCATTTGGCTGATAGGAAAAGCACTTCTATTGGCTTTCCTCGCACAATGAAATTGTGACAAGGTATACGGGGATGGTTGTGAGAGGCACCGCTCTCTGGTCTCGGCAGCACGCCCCTTTTCTCGTACAGACATGAAGTAGCTCCTCAAGTGTCAGTGCTAGTGCTGGACACTGGGGGTGCCCTTCACACTGCTACCGCTGCCATCAGTGGGCTGAGAACCACTTCTTAAAGATCGGTGATGTTTTGTAAACCCTGACTGTTTTGGTGGTTGCAAAGTTAGTGTCTGCTTGGTGTTCCCCATCTCACCGGAAGTGTTTGCTTTTTCTCATTCGTAGAGGTCCTGTAATAAAGAGGGATCCGAACAAGCTCAGAAAGAAAATGAATTTCAAGTAAGTAATTGAGTCCATTCCGCATCTGTACAAGTGTCAACTGGCATTAGCGACCTTGGGGCTCTGGTGTGGCAGGCCCCTTCCTTGCCCCCGGAGAGTCCGGTCTGTCTGTCGCAGAGCATGGGCTCTTGGTAGATCGGGAGTCAGACCCGGTGAACAGTGGGTGTCCCAGTTCCTACTGAGAGCGTAGGGAGCTGACAGCGGTGTCTTCAGGGCCATCTAAACAGCATTTGGGTGCTAGGTGATGGCAGGTGGCGTCACGCTTGTGCATGATATTCTGATGTGGAGGCGATGTGGCTTTCGCTGCTGCCTCGTGGCTGTCCCTGCCCGGTTGTTTCAGTGGCCGCTGTTCCCTGGGACAAGTCGGAGAGCTTTTCCTCTGCACGGTGCCCAGATTGGAAAGGCTTTTTAATAACAACGAGATTGGAGTTCAAAGGGCCCACTTTCTGAAATGTACATTCAGAAGATCTTGAGGTTGAGAGCACTGATGTCCCGTCTTGAGGCTCAGAAGTGGGGGGTCCGGAGCAGTGGTCTCCTCTCTCTGGGGAGTGAACCACTTTGGAGCATACTCGCCCAGTGTATGCAGGTTTGTGTATAAGGGGTGTGTGTGTGTGTGTGTGTATGTATGTACACACACACAACATAGAAAACGTGTCTACACACGGATTTTACTAACTGTCTACTAACTATTAAAATAATCAAGAGATAGAGACTGAAGAGGTGAGACTATCCAGGAGCGGCAGTGCTGCTGTGTTCCCCTCTCGCTCCGGGCTTGGTCTGCACGCGCCCTGCTCTGGAGGCCCTGGGCTAGAGCATCTTGAACTTGTGCTCGCTGGGGTGACACTAGGTCATCGACTGGGAAGTGATTGCCATCCTGTTTTCAGCCGTTCTGAGCCCTTCCTGCATAGCCCTTTGTATGTCCCGGCAGTTGAAAATCTTGGATCCCTAGGACCTCCAGGATGCTAAATCCAGAGAAGATTTTCAGTTCTCATTTTATCTTGACTTCTCAGCAGCATTTGACATGACCCCTGCCCTTTTTGAAATATTTCCTTCCCTACGGCAGCGGCAGCCGGAGACAGAGACACAAAGTAAAGATCTCTCCTTTCTCCTGAGTCTCCTTCCTAGGCTCGTCCTCCTGTCGTCTTCAGTGCTGGAATTCCCTGTGAGTCGGCCCGAGGCCCCCCTCCCATCCTGCGCTCTCTCCCCAGGCCCGCAGATCCAAACCCTGTGCTTGCATTTCTCCCGTAGGCCGGGGGTTCGCGGCTGAGGCCCACACCTCTGTGTGGAGCTGATGCCGTCCGCTACAGTCTCTCTGGGTGTCTCGCCAGGTCCACAGTGAAGCCGTGATCGCCTCCCCTCCCCGCAGCAAAGCCTGAACCCGCCCTGTCTGTGCAGGCTGGAAAGCCGGGGGTCACCTCTGCTGCTCTTCTCTCCCTCCCCCCACATCCAGACTGTCCTTTGAGCTAGACCTGGGCTCTGCCCGCTTCTCCCTCTGTGCCTCCCACCTCCCTGGTCCAGGCGGCCACCCTCTCCTCCCTGGGCTCCCACAAACCATGCCCTTCTTCGTCACTGGAGTCATCTTTTGAATTCCTCATCTCATCACGTTATCCTCTTGCTTGAATCCCTCCCGCGCTCAGTCTCTGTTCGGGGCTGAGTTGGGTGGGCTTTGTCCAACAGAACCCTGAGGCCTGATGCTGCTGAGCGCTCCAGTCTCATCTTACCACCGCCCCCCATTCCCTGCTCTCCAGCGTGTTGCCCTAAACTATGGGGTTTCCTTCCTGTCACAGGGCCTTTGCAGACGCTGCTCCTTCTGCCTGGAATGCTCCATTCTTTGCCCATTTCCCAGCCTCCACTTCGCTTACAATCAGGATCTCAGCTCAGGTCCCTTCCACAGGGAGTCCCCTCCTGCTCCCTAGACTGGGTTTCCTCCGTCCTTGCTCCCCCGGCACCCTCTGCCTCTCCCCTGTACCTTCCATGGCTGTACATTTTCAGTGTTAAGTGATGGCTGCCTGTTCTCGTGACAGTCTAAACTCAGGGCAGGATGTCGCTGCCGCTCCCCTGCCTGGTGTATAGCAGGGGGTGATAGAAGATTGTTGAACGCTGGCTGCAGCGGGTGCCAGTGGACGGCTCTGGAAGGTTCTGCCCCTTGCCTGCCAGTGCGCACACACTTCTTGTCCCTTCTTCTCATCAGTCTGAGTTGCCCTCGCTTCAGGTGACCCATCCGTCACTGCCACATTGCTTCTTCCTCCTGCTGGGTTTCTGCTCAGCAGAAAACAGGTGATCTGATCTTGTGTATGGTCCTTTTGGGTCAAAAGTGGGCAGTTGGCTGTCAGAATGGAGAAGGAAGTTTGTCTTTGTTGAGCCCCTTTGAATGGCTGGTCTTTGTCAGCAGTCTTTGTTCCCTCTCTTCGGGACATTTCCTCTACTGACAGGTCCTCTCCGGGCCCTCGCCTTCCCTAGGGACCCCTCCCCTGCAGCCCGCTCCAGGAGGATGTTTTTTCTATCACTTCCCATGGACGTCGGGGCCACTGGTGGGGATGGTTCTTCTTGCTCCTTCCTCGTTTCTGTTTCCATTTCTCCTCTGCTGAAAACCCTAGTTCCTTTGAGGCTCGAGCCTCGAGGCCCTGCCACCCACACCCGTCCTGATAGCTACCCTGCTTCGGTGATGATTTCTGTGTCTGGCTTGCTCTTCAGACCCAGCCACCTATTTGCCTTCTCTGTGCTGCACCCAAGCAACTGAGGATTGTTAGACGACAATGACAGCACTGGGAGGACTGGCTCTGCCTCAGTTCACGGTGCAGAGCCTCCAGCGGGAGCCTGCCGAGTCTCGGAGGCTGCCTTCCTGACCTGAGTCTGTGCTTCAGACCTCCCCTCCCTACCCTGAGCAGGCACTGGGACCTCAGCCTTGGATGGCTGCTGTGTCCTCATCTTCCCACTACCAAATACGGGAGCCCTCTGCGTTCGCCCCCGTCCTGTCCACAGACTTGTCCTTCCTCGTGCTCCAGCTCCAGCTCTTCTCTCTCCCTGCCCACTGGCTGCTGCCCTTCCACCTACTGCTATGGCCCTCTGCACGGTGACACGGCTTGCTGGACTCATGCTCTCCTTGGCCTCACCCCATGTAGCTCCCTCTGGTAGCAAGATTTCTTTTTTAAGTTTTGTTTTTTTTTTTTTTTTTTGAGGAAGATTAGCCCTGAGCTAACATCTGCTGCCAGTCCTTCTGTTTTTGCTGGGGAAGACTGGCCCTGAGCTAACATCCGTGCCCATCTTCCTCTACTCTATTTGTGGGACGCCTGCCACAGTGTGGCTTGATGAGCAGTGTGTATGTCCACACCCGGGATCCAAACCTGCGAACCCCGGGCTGCCGAAGTGGAGCACGTGAACCCAGCAACTATGCCACTGGGGAGCCCCCCCAAGATTTCTTTTTTTTTTTAAAGATTGGCACCTGAGCTAGCAACTGTTGCCAGTCTCTCTTTTTTTTTTTTTTTTTGCTTTTTCTCCCCAAATCCCCCAGTACATAGTTGTATATTTTAGTTGCAAGTCCTTCTAGTTGTGGCATGTGGGACGCCACCTCAGCGTGGCCTGATGAGCGGTGCCATGTCCGCGCCCAGGATCTGAACCAGTGAAACCCTGGGCCGCCGAAGCGGAGCTCGCGAACTTAACCACTCGGCCACAGGGCCGGCCCCAGGATTTCTTGAGAGAGTATTAACACGTGCTCTCTGCCTTCTCACTTTCCAATCCCTTTTTTTGGAAAAAGTTTTGATAGTATGGGACAGTACAAGAATACCATAATAAATACCTTTATTCCCACCATACAGAATCAGTAACTTGTTTTTTCATGTTCCTTGATGGCAGTCTTTTTTTATATGCATTTATTTATTTTTAACCTTTTATTTCAAATTCATTGTGAACTTAAAAGTTGCAGAAATAGTACAGAGGTCCCACCTGCCCCTTCCCCAGCTTCCCCGCTGTTACATCTTTACGCAGCCACAGGGCAGTGATCGAAACCAGGACGCCAGCGATACTAACTAAACGACAGGCCGTCTTTGGGTATCTCAGGCTTTTCCACTGATGTCTTCTTGTGTTCTGTCCTGGGATTTAGCAGCATCCCAACCTTGCATGGGTGGTTGTTTTTCCTTAGTCTTTGGCAATCTGTACAGCTCTGCTTTTTTCTTATTCGCCGTATTGATACTTATGAAGACCAGTTATTTTGTAGAATACCCTCTCAGTTTTGTCTCATCTTTTCTCATGATTGGAATGAGGTTATGCATTTTGGGCAAGAATAACACAGAAACGCTGTTGTGTCTTCCCAAGGGGTTCATAATCTCGATATTCTTAGGACTGGATTTTAGTTTTTTTAGAGAAGTAAATCTGTACAGATAAAGTGAAAAGTCAGTCTAAACACCTCCCCTCCGCCCCTCTGGTCTCTTCCCCCTCTATTTGCTCTTCACCGGCCCCAGTCTGACACCTGCCCCCGCGGCTCCTGGAACCTCTCTGGTGTTTGTCACTGACTTCCACGTTGCCAAATCCAGTGGCCACTTTCCTCTTGCCCCTACTTGTCCCCTCGGCAGCATCTGACACAGAATGTCCCTCTCCGTCGTGACATCAGACAGCTTCTCTTCCCCCGCATCCTTTCCTGGTCCCTCCTGCTGCCCCCAGCTAAATCAGCTGTTCAGGTGGTGGGTCACACACCTCGAATGGGGCAGGAAATGTCAGCGTTTTTTGTTGTTTTTTTTTAATGAAATAGAGTAGAAAATAGCAGAAAGCATTGCAGGTTGCGAGCATATAAGGTTCGTCGTAGGCGGGTGTATGTGATGAGCTGCCATGTAAAATGCATTCCAGCCACGTGGAAGCCACTGCTAACAGACGTCGGGAGTTCCCAGGCTCCGTGCTGGTTCATCCTCTTCAGCTGGTTCATTAGCTTTGATGACCGTCAGTGTGCTGAGGACTGTCTCTCTGGCCAGGCCTTGCAGACAGCCAGCCCACTCGGCGGGCCTGCCAGCCTCTCCGGGCTGGATTGTCTCTTCCTTGATTGCCCTGCCCTGCTGCACGTGCCCCCCCCCCGGCCCCGCCACCTCATTCCTACCTCAGCCCCGGGCTTCCCTGCTGGCCTCTGTGTGCCTCCTCTCCCCGCTCAGCTGTCAGGGTGTCTCCTTGGAGTAGCTGCCCCATCACGCTGTCCTGTCACCCTCTGGTCCTTCGCTGCACTTGTCCCACTCAGCCCTTGGACCTGCTCACTGCCATCTGTTTCTCCCCCTAGAATGCAGGCTCCATGCGGGTGGGGGCCGTGGTATCTTGTTTGTGTTTCCCAGGGCTTACGCAGTGCCAGGCACATAGGAGGCTTCAATCAATATTTTTGGGTGAATTTATGAATGAATATTTCTGAAGCCAGAGTAAGTCCTTTCAAGTTGAGGCACTGATCGTCTCTCCCGAGAGAGTAGGACCAGCTGTGGTTGGACGGCCCCTGGCTGAGGCGGCTGGGTGGGGCCGTAGGCTGGGTTGTGTCCATTCTGTCCTTTATTGTGCTCACTCTCCTCAGGGAACAAGCCGGACGGTGTTTGGAGACCTAGTGGTGGCGGAAAGACCACCCGTAGTTGATGCCGTCGTTCTAAGCTGCCTGCTCTCCTTCTTAACTACCCATTTTTCTGGCTTGTGACTTAGTGTTTTCTTTCATTTTCTTCCCCTCTAAGTTCTCCCCTCCGCACACCATCCCCCTTCTCCCCCCTGAACAAAGAGGAAACTGCAATATTCCATGCGAACAGAGAGGTTCCTGTGTACAGTGCTCAGAGCAATGCGAAAGAGAACCGGAAAGTTCTTAAGTCTCTTTCCATCTCCTCTCCACCATCCTCCTGATGGGTTGACGTGGTGGCCCGGGGGTTCTGGACAGTGTGGGTTTAGCCCAAGTGCCAGTGACAGTGCTTCCTGTGAAGTCAGCTCCCAGGAGCCTTTGTCCTCTGTGCACACGAGGTGCAAATGCCAAGTTTGTCAAAATCATCGAGCGAGGTTTCCGTCTGTGTAGACAACTTGCATTGCAAACTTCAAGGGCTGTGTAGGACTGGACACACGTGTGTGTTTTGTACAGTGCCATCCTAAGGCCCTTCAGCTTAGTCAGTCCACAGAGGAGAGCTGAAAAACAGGCTTTCATTCCGACAGAGTTCTGGACGGCCGGGCAGAGCATCCTGATCCTACGCTTTGGAAACGAGTGGGGAGCAGGCTAGAATTTTGAGGTGGGAGATTACAGGTGGCTGAGAGCTGCGAAGAGCCGCTACGGCAGCCTCCTCGCTCTGGGTGCCAGATTCAGCCCCCTCGTCCCCTGAGATGCCTGGCCTCCGCTTCTGCGCTTCCCTCAGTGTGGGCGGCCCCACAGCCCCTTGGGCACCCAGGCGTATCCGAGTGGAGAGGTTGGGAGAGGCGTTGCAGACCTTGGGGACAGTGTCCCGTAGGGCATCTCTGATGCTGGACTTGAGGTAAACGGGGGCAGTGGTGACCGTGCCGCCCTCACAGGTTTGCTGTGAGGTCAGATGAGCGAGTGGAAACATTTGCCAGCTAAATAGCTGTTAGGAATTAGCCGTTCTCTAAAGGTTCCAGGAGTGAAACCTATGTGATCTCAAATCCTGCTCCAAAACCCGTGAACGTGGCAGATCAGTGCTGGGTCTGTGTTGTCGTTGTGTTAGTCTGCTCAGGCCGCGTCATGGACAACCCGGGGCGGGGCATAAACCACACGGATTCCTCACAGCTCCGCAGGCTGGAGGCCCGGGGAGCAGGGGGCCAGCACGGCGGGTTCTGGTGAGAGCCGTCCCCTGGCTCGTGGCGCCGTCCTCCCCTTGCGTCCTCACGGGGCGGAGAGAGCATGCAAGCTCTGGTGTGTCCCCTCTGAGGACGCTCATCCCCTAGGGCCCCACCCTCATGGCCCCATTTGAACCCAGCCACCCCAAGGCCCACCTCACGTGCCGTCGCTCTGGGGCTTGGGGCTTCGGCGCAGGGCTTCTGGGGGGACGCACTGGTTCCCAGCGGGCGTGTGGACAGAGCTACGGATTAGTAAGCGAGGACTGGGCCTCAGAAGGTGACAGTTAGAGCGTAATGGTGGGGATTGCACAAGAAGGCAGCTAGACTGTGTAATTGTGGGGGATTATCCCCAAATCCAGTCCCCCACAAAGTGTAAAAGAGACTGAATTACTCTCTGCTCTAATGTGGTCCCGTAGCCTCTGGAGGCGGCTTTTTCCTTTTGGTTTTCTTCTCACTCCCTTTGGTGTTATGTCATTGCCTGGCAAGTTCGTCCCGCTAAGTCTGTCAGTTCGCATCTTGTCACGTGAGTGTGTTTTAAAGAGCTGTTCTCTTTGAACGCTGTCTCACTGGGCCACTGTCCTCCACGCACGTTTCTGAACAAGGGGTGAATCAGAATCACCCCAAAGTGTCTTCAGACCGCACCTGCGGCCCCTCCTCAGCTGCTCCGGTCCAGAAACTCTTTAGGAGGTCCGGGGGCACCCTTTCCTGCCCCTCCCCCCAACAGAAGGAAACTGTTAAGCTATAATTTGCTGTTTAAGGGAAAAGGACTAAAGAATGAATTTGAGCTGAGATCAAAAGATGGATTTTGAAGGCAAAATGATTATGGGACTCGTGACAGAACATAGGAACGTCATACAGATTTTGGCAAGAAGACCAACATTAGATGGCAGAGAACATTGGGAATAAGAAAGCAAAGAGAAGCCTCGGGTGCTCCATGCTGGGGGCTCTTTGGACCAAAACACGGAGACCCCGATCTCAGTCAGTGATTCTCTCACCACCAGACCGGCAGGCCAGGTTAGCAGCAGAGGCCCTGGGCTCTCTCGCCCTCCCAGAGTGGTGGTTGTGTGGCCTTGGATAGGAGGCCAAGGGTGAGTCTCGTGTGAGTTTTGAAGTAAATACAAGCAATAAAATATTGATGTTCTTATGTTTTTGGAGCCAGTGACCTAAATTAAATTTGAATTTTAAATCTCGTCGATATAGTGTGCTGCTTATAAGCGTGGACCCTGCAGATTCTAAAATCTGTTGACCTCTGTTGCCCTGTATTTAAAATGGGGACGGTAATAACGATCAGATGTCCAGGTGTGGAGCTGCTCGTGCGCAAGCGCGCCAGAGCCCCGTGGGGCCGCGTCAGTGACCCCGTGTGCCGCGTCTGTTGCAGGGGGCCGAGGCCATGGTGCTGGAGAGCGTCATGTTCGCCATTCTCGCCGAGAGGTCCCTCGGGCCGAAGCTGTACGGCATCTTCCCCCAGGGCCGCCTGGAGCAGTTCATCCCGGTAAGATGTGTTTGCGACCCGTGGTTGCCGTGTGCCACAGCCGGGAGGTGAGTTCTTCGTCTCAGGCTTCGAGAGCCTGAGATGCTGTGGCCTGAAGTAGTCAATGTGACCTGTATCGTTAAACTGTATCAGAAATGGAGAAAACCACGTTTTCATTGGGTTTGCTTCAGAAGCTCTGTCTTTCCTGCAAAGGTAATATCCAAATCAAAAATGCATATGCAACTTAACATCCATGGTCCCCTAAAGCTGCTCGCTCCGAAGCTTTCCCCTCTCCCCTTGCTTCTCCCGACTTCTGGGCCCTCTCTGTAGAGCTCGCTGCAGGACGCTTGGCCCGGCCACGCCGTGCTGTCTCTGGTACCCGCCCGCGGGGGCCGCCGCTGCCCTTTGCCTTGTCTCCCTTTGAGCGCCTCACTTGAGTCCACCTGCCCACAGGCCCGTCAGCTTCCTCTGACGTTTCGAGGCCCTGCTCACATCCTCTGTTGCTGAGAGTCAGGCCTGTGTTCCCTTTCTCGCTGTTCTGAGGCATTTGTAATGCTGCTGTGACATCTGCCACCGGGCGTAGTTTAGATTATGGGTGCTGGCCCCGCCCCCACCCACCCGGCCCCACAGAGGCCTTCGAGCCTCAGGAGCTCCCGTGAGGCGAGTGTGGGGTGACTCGGGGCCTTGTGACCAGCTCCTTTGGGTGGAGATGCTGAGCACGGCTGGCCTGTGTCCCTGCTTGCAGATGTCGTGAAGGTTTTCCCCTCTTAACAAGTGTAAGCTCCTTGGGGACTAGGGTCAGGAATGGCTGCCGTTTCATGCCCTGCCTCACGTGGTGTCTTGGCCCCCCGTGTGTGCAGGCCCGGCCTGTACAGTTGTGCAGGTGGCGCAAAGCACAAGGACATCTGGCTGACAGGATGCTCTGCTCACCAGGATTTAAACTGTGTCCAGCCAGGGGCAGGGGGCTGGGCTTCCTTTGTCTGACCCCACAGCCCAGGGCCAGGAGCCTTCTTGTCTCTCGCTCTCCAGGAAGGGCACCATCTTCTGGTGTACACGGTGGCGCCATATATGCCAGCCGCCATCCCGGGGGTGTTAAATGAGTGCATGCTGCCCTCCCCATGCCTGTTGCCTTTAGTCTCTTCCCTGGCGCTTGTCTTGGCACGTGGCTGTGTTTTCAGTCGTAATTTTCCCAGTAAAGACAGTAAGAGCTCTCTGGCATGAGACTCAAATGAGAGAGTAAAGACTTTGAAAGAATTTTGCAAATATAAAAACACTTTGTAGGTTACATGTGGCAGGATGGATGCATCTTAAAAACATGCTGTGATAAAACCTGGTTGCAGGAAACTACAAATGGTATCATACCATTTTTATAAGCCTAATAAAATGCACATTAAAAGTCTTTAATAAATGAATACACATGTGGTGAAACTTCTGTTTTTAGGAAAGATAAGGGACCAATGAACACAGCTCCGAGTAATGGGACTGTCTCACAGAGAAAGGGAGCTGGGGTCAGGGCAGAGAGCTGTGGGTCCGTGGGACTGATGCTGTGCTCGTTCCGAGGTTCTGGACTCTGTTGTATATATTGATCACTGCATAGTGAAAGTTTTCCTGTCTTGCCTGGATCCCATAGCTGTCGTTCAGAGGGCACTGAGGGTGGTGACCTCTAGCGATGGTGGACAGTCTCATATTTCTCCTTCTCTGTTTCTCTGCTGCGAGAGGACATGGAATCCTGAGACCTGCTCATCTTGGAGCGCTGTAGCTTTACATTTTCCACGTTGCCAAACAAATTGCTGGCGTTTTTTTAGCAGAGCCCTATGAAAGCCGATGAGCTGCCTTGAGAAGCCCTGTGTCCTGCCCCTAGAGGCCTAGCTCCCTGTCCCTTGGTGGCATGCTCACCTGGCGCCTTGGAGGATTCCAGAGCTGAGAAGGCTGAGCTGATGCCTCCAGCGAACTCTCAGCGCCAGTCGTCAGACCCCTGCCATTTGTGCAGACCGCCTGCTCGGGCGCTGGCCCCAAGTCCTTGCCTGCACTGTTGGCTGTAGCTCAGAGCAGCCCCGACAGGGACTTAATGTCGTGGCTCCCATTATGCAGAAACCGGAAAGCGAGGCACAGAGGCATAAGTAATCTGCCCTTGGCCATGTAACTTAGTAAAGAGTGTTAACTAATTTGATTGATTTGAGCTGGGGTTTCTCTGAGTTGGGGAAACCCACTCCTACCCCCTGTGCTGTACCGCTTTGGGTTTTCAGAGGAATAGCTCTGGGGGTTTCTGTAGGGGAGCAGTTCACGTGGAAAAGGGGTCCAGGCCTTAGGTGACTGAGCTCCCGTGAGCAGCCTGTGGTAGCGGCAGCTGAGGGTCAGCCCCACTAGGCGCCTCTGCTCCTTTGTTAGCTTTGCCCTCTGAGAGCCTGCTCTGTGCCAGGCGAGGTGGGGACACCTCCAGGATGAGTGCGAGCTGGCTCACCCTGAGCTCACGGCGCTGCTTCTGAGTGCAGCTGCTCTGAGCGCTGCCTCTCGCCTGCAAGGTGTCTGGCGGAGGTCTGAGCTGGCACAGGAGCTGGCCACTTGGCCACAGAGCGCGCTGCTGAGGCCTGGGCTCCAGCCTCGGGGGGGGTGCTCAAGTCGACAGAGGGCAGACCTGTGGAGTATGTGATCATCTGGATATGGACTTTGTCACACTGGAAGGGTTCAGAATGAGCTCGGCCTGTGGAGGTGGCCTGCCCTCACTGAGAAGCGCCACAGCCCCCTGCCAGGTCACCGTCTGCAGGCACAGTGCCCCTTCTGAGGGCGTTCTGTACACTGGCTGAGACTCAGATGCCCCTCAAGAGCTGGCTTCTGCTCCCCCGATGGTGGGATCTCACACTGGGGGGTCACCGGATACATGCCGTTTTCTCACTCTCTTTTTTATTCCAGAGCCGGCGATTAGACACTGAAGAATTAAGTTTGCCAGATATTTCTGCAGAAATCGCTGAGAAAATGGCCACGTTTCATGGTATGAAAATGCCATTCAATAAGGAACCAAAATGGCTTTTTGGAACAATGGAAAAGTAAGTGATCAGATGGCCTGGCTCCCACTTAGTGTGACACTGGTGGCTCCCAGGGGTGCCCGAAGGGAGCTGTTGTTAACCACGTGGTTGGCTGGTGTGCAGGTGGTGGTGGTTTCGTGCATAAATCTTTCTTGCATGTAGAAATCAATTCCTGAACCAAGAAGACGACTATTTGCAGAAATGCTACCGAACAGGTAGATGGGCAGAGACTCTGCTCCCTGGGGTGCGCTGAACCCAGGCCCCGCCCTCCCCTCTGTCGTGGAGGTTGGGGTCCCTGCGGGCATCGCATGGTTGCGTTTAACTAGGGCCCCAAGAACAAGCCGCAATGAACTGAGCAGTGATCCTTTGTTCCCCCTTTTTTGCAAGATATCTAAACCAAGTGCTGAGAATTAAGTTCACCGGGGAAGCCAGAGTTAAGCAGCTGCACAAATTCCTCAGGTTCAATCTGCCTTTGGAGCTGGAAAAGCTGAGGTGAGTCTGTGCCGCGCTCTCCTGACCTGGTCAGCGCATCTGTCCGGAAACTTAGCTCTTCCCGGTCACTGGAACCGTTACTCAGGAGCATTCCTCAGGCGCTGCGTGGCTCCGGCCTTTACTCTGGTTGTGCAGGACCAGTGTGAATGGATGGGTTTGGCGAGTCCTCTCTCTCCTCCTCGGGTCCCCCATGAAGGTGTCGTGGAGGAAGTACGTTCCAGAGGAATGGGCAGTGACTCGGGCCGTAGAGCATCTAGGGCAGTAGGTTTTTCTGAAACAAAAACAGAACGCAAAAACCAGGCCGTGGAGCTTGCTGGGAGTGTAAGCACGTGAGGGGAAGAGCTGACCCCAAGAGGCGGGGGTGGAGCAGGAAGCCGACTCGGCCTCTCGGTAGAGGCTTCCGGGCTCTCTGGGGGTGGGGGTGCAGCTTCTAGCACACGTCCCTGAGTGTGAGTGTTTGCACCTTCTATTACTCAAATATGTGAGCATCTGCTGTGCCGGCCGTTGTGGTTGGTGCTGAGGCAACGGTGATCGAGACCTTCTTCAGGGAGCTTCTGTTTTATTAGGAGAGACAGAAAGCGAGTCAACAGGTAAAATAATGTCGAGGAGTGACAAGTGCTGTGAAGGAAACCAGAGGCCAAAATAGACCGACGTAGCGGGTCTGCTCTGGGTCAGCGGTCAGGGACGGGTTCTCTGAGGAGGGGCTGCAGGCCCAGGCCAGCAGCACGAGAGGAGGGGACCTCCAGGAGAGGAACAGCATGTGCAAAGATCCGGCCGCGGCAGAGAAGCGGGTGTCCTCGGGCCCGTGTGTACTTCCAGTTTGAGCTGCCGTAGAACGGTCGCCACATCGTGATGGAGTTTTCAGAATTGGTGTGAACACGTTACACAAAGGCCGAGTGTTGGTTTGGAGCGCTGAGACGGTGCTGGGCGTTCTGAGAGAGCCAGGCTGTTTGCATCTAGCTTAAAAGTGTGACAGGTAATAACGAAACCTTCCTCTTCCAGGTCATTGCTCGAGTCCACTCCGTCTCCAGTTGTCTTTTGTCACAATGACTGTCAGGAAGGTAAGAGTTGCTGCCTGTTATGCTGGAGATGGCTCACGTGTGGACGTGACACGTGCCTCCCGTGTGTGAGGAGCCCCAGGTCTGTGAGAGGAGGGGGCGCGTCAGCTCAGGGCACAGCCGTGCAGTGGGGTGTGGTATGACTGTTAGAGAGAGCGAGGTCGAGTTGTATCCGGACCAACAGAGAAATCTCCAGGGCGTGTTACGCGAAAAAAGCTGTTTTAGAAAGACATGTAGGGTATCATCCCATCTCTGGAAAAAATAGATTCATAGGAAAAACTCTGAGAAAGTTCAGTGAACTGGGAGCTGGGATGGAGGACTTAGACTTCCTGAGTCAGTGTTTGCTCGGTGTTTAACGCTGGTCGGACACGTGTGACTGAATGTGAGACAGACGGATGCGCAGGCCCACCTCCCCCAGCCCGGCCGCGCCTCCTGACCGGGCACACGGGGCTGCCTGTCGAAGCCGCCTGCCCTCTCAGTGTCGGTCCGCATGCGGTCCCTGTCGAAGACTGGCCGTCAAGAGGACATTGGTGTGAGCCAAAATACCTTTTACTAATGAGCTGATGATTGCTGGCCAGGTCAGGTCAGGCAGGGTGTGGACCTGTCAGTCCCAGGCGACAGGGAGCTGCGCAGACGTCAGCAGATGGGTCGGGGGGCCCCCTGGCAGTAAGGGCAGCCGCAGGCCAGGATAGGGAGGCGTCCGTTCCCTCTGTTCCGCTGCTTTGGCATCAGCCCCCACTTCTCTTTTCAGTGACCGCTGGGAACGGGAGGTGTGTGCTGACCAGCCTAGCAACTGTGCCTCCCGCAGAAACCCTGGGAGGGACGGGGCCCAGGTCACTAGCAGAGGCTGGCTCCCCAGTGCCCCCCCGCCAGCCACACGATGATTGAGACCTGAACACTGTGTAGAGTGGGGGTTCTCAGAATGGATGCCTGAAGAGCCAGTGTGTGGACACCCCACTTCTGGCCCAGAATTGAGCCCTAAAGGACACACGGTTGTAAGAACTCTGCCTGCGGTCTCTCCTTGTGAGAACCAGGTGAGGGCAAAGCAGTGGGGCCAGATGCAGTCCCCAGAGCAATGCGGTAGCGAGCTTGCCCTGGCATCCTCACTGGAGAGGACACTAGGACTCAGCTGCCCAGCTGGTGGGCCACGGCCGGCCCTCCTCAGGGCTGCTGGGGATGGGGCAGCCAGCTCCAGCGTGCCAAGCAGGCGCTCCTTCATGCCCCTGGACAGAGATTTGGAAAGCACTGCCCCAGAAAACCAAGAGTGCCAGATCTCTGTTCCGCAGGGAGCCCAGGGCTGTGTCCCTCTTGAGCTGCTGTGAACAGGTGCTCTCGTGCTGACGTGGACCTGGGCGGTGCTCCTCCTGGCACTCCGTCCTGCGGCTGACAGCCCGCGGTCGCTCGCTGCGTGGCTAGGATTCCCTGAAAGGGTCAGACCGCTCTCGGCCGTGCTGTTCAAGGACTAGTGCCCTTGACTGTAAAACACGCCCGGAGGACAAGTCATGTCATTCAGACCTTTCCGCAGGTAATATCTTGCTGCTGGAAGGGAGAGAGCATCTTGAGAAGCAGAAGCTGATGCTCATCGACTTTGAGTACAGCAGTTACAACTACAGGTAATGCATTAAAGGGAAATGTTTTTATTTCAGTCTTGTTTCATTATTTTAATGTGTGTGTGAAATAGCGATAGGACAAAATAAGTAATAATCCCATTCTGGTTGGAAGTGTCTACAGCTGGAAGCTGACGCTTCTTGTCCCGTGGCCCGTGACGGCCATGTGAGGCAGCGCCGCCTGTCCCCAGCTCGCTGGGTTAGAGGGGAGTGGTGATGCGAGGCGTCAGACCCAGAATTGGGTATTTTCTCTTGGCTTCCATTCACCAGAGTCCTCTTGACAGGTGCTCTGAGTAGGGGGTCAGGTGTCGCTTTCATGGCTCAGTCGGCCGAGGTTCCAGTGGTCGCGCAGTTGGCTGTCCCCGGCTGAAGCATCACGCCCTCGGGGCCTCGGGGAGTCCAGCTGGTTACTGGAGGGGTGCTCACGACCCGGCCTCCTTCCGTCTGTGGGCGGGAGCCTGAGGTGGGCAGCGGGCCTCACTCTGCCTCTGTCGTCTGTTTCAGGGGATTTGACATTGGGAACCATTTCTGTGAGTGGATGTACGATTATAGCTATGAAAAGTACCCTTTTTTCAGAGCAAACATCCTGAAGTACCCCAACAGGAAGCAACAGGTAAGAGACATGTTAATGTGCTTATGTGTTTATGTGAATCACGTGTCAGTTTTATGCAGTTAGAATTGATCACATCTTCATCTTTAAAGATGCTCTTTTTAAGTTGCATAGTGGTAGGTGAACCCTTTTTGCTTTAAATGTTGTTTTTTCTGTTCAATGTAGACACACACTTGACACTTGAGTCCAGCTTTTTAAAATCTCTGTGCCAGAGAGGCCTGTTTTGGAAGAGGGGCTGTCCTGTCAGGGTGTGGATCGATTCAAGTTTGTGGCTTCACGTGCCACTTTCAGAGTTTAGTGTCTCCCAGAAATTAACCCGCCGGTGGGTGGTCCCAGCGTGGGTTTTAAACCCTAAGCTGCCTGGCCGTGAGGCCCAGCTCTCCGCTGCTGGCTGTAACTGGCTGGATGTTTCTGTGCTGCACTTTGCTCATCTGCACACATTTTTCGTTGCTGTGAGGAGTGAGTGGGTTACTGTTCCAGAAACAGGTGCTCAGACTAGTGCCCGTTACAGAGAGTTTCACGGGTGTCAGCAGGCATCCTTCTGTGCCAGGTCTACTTCAGAGTATAAGGCCCCTTTCTGGGAGCCCCTGCCGAGGGCAATGCTTCAGCTTAAAAGGTGCTTTTTGCTGGTGGAGGTGAGGTAGCGCGTGAAAGCTGATGTCAGAGAAGAAAGATGGAGGAGGCGATGTTGGGAAAGGTGGGAGAGGAAGAGGCGTTGGCATTCCAACCAGGTAACCAACTGCTGGGTTCCTAAAGGCGGGCCAAATGACAGCCTGTTCTCACCTACAGAAGAAAAGCAGGCGTTTGCCGTGTTCCACTGCCCTTAATGTAGTATGAAGTAGTCAAGAGCAAGGGATCTCGTACACCCCAATTCACATGTAGCCTAAATGCGAAACCTGCTGGAACCTTGGGTAAACCGTCTCTTCTCCAGACCAGAATTGGCAGGTGCCACTTTATGAGCATTAGTGTGTAAATAGTCCTAAGTGTGTACATAGGCTTCTTAGGGGTGGAAGGCCCCTTCGCACTGTCTAGTCCAGCTCCCGCTCTGAGGCCACAGCTGCCAGGGTGCGTCAGGCCGCCCGGAGCCTCGTGCCTGGCATGCTGTGGCAGCGTCGTATGGGGTGCTGACCAGTCTCGGGGAGGGTTTGCTGTGGGCTCACCCTGCTTTATGATCAGACAGTGAAAAACGTGGTGTGGATTCACTGAGAAAAAAATGATTGCACGCAAATTGCATTCCAGAAGCAGCAGGTCGTTGCCTGCACCTCTCTTGTCAGCAGTACAGCGTCGGGTCCCTTAGAACTCTGACTGTGAGCTGCTCGTCACTGCTGGGGAAGGGGCGCTCCAGGATCCCCGCCCCTGGGCAGAGCGGCTGGCTGGGCTCTGCCAGGCTCCTCTGATGTCATCTGGAGGAGTCACCCCGGGTGTTTGTGCTTCATGACAGCATGACATTGTCTGTTTTTAACCATCATTGATCCTAACATAATTACTTTTTTTTTTTTTGAAGCTCCATTTTATTTCCAATTACTTGGCTGCATTCCATAACGAATTTGAAAACTTCAGTAATGAAGAAAAGTCCATTATAGAAGAAGAAATGTTGGTCGAAGTCAACAGGTAACTTTTTTCCTGTGTTGATTTCTGAAGAATGCTCCCCTCTTTACAGAATATATTTGGGGCGCCTACTTGGAGTTATATTCCAGGGGCTTCTTTAGACCCGTCCGTCTCTAGGACTTGTACTTTGTCAAAAATAGGCCATTTGGTCCTTCTCCACGTGGCCGAGTGTGTCCAGATCTTTCAGGTTTCAGCACAAAGCAGGTGAGGAGGACGGGGTCACGCACCAGCAGGGCAGAGTGCAGGATGGAGTTCCGAACTGTCACCATGCACAAGACTCGGCTGCACCAGGCCGCTGCCCCCCAGGGCCTGCACGCTCTTGTTTCTGATGCTGGGGGTGGGGGTGGGGGGTGGGGCACCACCTGATACTCTGTTTCTCCTAGAAAATGATTAAAAGGCATGTGTATTGGTTCTGAGTCTTGCTTTTAACTGTTTTCTCAACAGCTCTCAAAGCAGGGCTGGGAAATGTCCAGATTCCACAAGTCTGGATGCGAAACCACTATTTATTCCCACTCGGTCATCTCTTTACCCTATTCTTTGGGGTGTCCTATAAGATTATTTGGTAAAAATGACTGTTTAGGTAGCTTTGGTCCACCTGGTTCTGTCCACCTCGCTTACCACAGATTGCCTCTTCATGGTCTTTAAAAGTGCCCACACCCCCTCGCTGAGTGTGCGGCCCCCCAGCTGCCCCCTCAGCTCCACTTGCAGCCCAGATCTTCCCTCTTGGTTCTTGAACAGGTGCAGTAGAAAAATGGAGGTGGAGGCCCAGGCAGGAAGGCAGCGCCACCGGGCTGTCATGGGTCAGGGACCACCAGAACCACAGAGGCGGGTGTGGGGAGGTTTCTAGGGCGTTCAGCCCAGCAGTCTTATTTTGAGGAGAGTGTGGATTCACGGTGGCACAGGGGCCTGGTACAGCCTGGAGATGGTGGCCTGGCTCCCACGCTCCTGTTCTCTGTTTCACTTCCGTGTGAGAGGAGGGCACTGCGTGAGGGTGAGGGTGTCATCCTACCTCCTGGGAAGGGCGGCCCAGCCTCCAGAGGCTGCGGCTTCCTCCTTGCTGAGCAGCGAGTGCTGAGGGCTGCCCTTGCTCTGCGCTCGCACGTGTGGCGGAGCGTGTCTGTGCAGCCTGGGCTTCGCCAGCAAGGCCTCAGCATGAGTCCTGTGAGTGTGGTTACGTGTGCCAGGCACAGGCAGTTGGGCGTGTTCCCACCTGCCACCGGCCAGAGGTGAGGGGAGGACGGCTGTGGCGCTCCCACTGTCCTCAGTCTCTGTGGGGATAACCCTGCTGGTTCACCGAGGCGGACAGAGTCTGCGTGCGGACAGGTCGAAATGTCATCCAACTGGAAGTGACCGCGCCGGTCCCCTGACCAGTGCCCGTCTCACGTGTGTCTCCTGCTTTTGTGATTGCAGGTTTGCCCTTGCATCCCATTTCTTCTGGGGACTGTGGTCCATCGTACAGGCCAAGATTTCATCCATTGAATTTGGGTACATGGTATGTTTCGAGGTGGCTTTTTCTTCTACTCCCAGGAAGAAAATGCTACGATGTATGTGAATGCTTGGTGGGAAACAACCGTTCCATACCCGAGCAGGGTGACCGGCCCCAGGACAGTGGGCCGGGGGAGGAGGCCGCGCCATTTCAGGCACTTTCCCTGGAGCCGTGTCGGCCTTTGGAGTCACCCTCTCCCAGGGCCAGCAGGCCCCACCTTCCCTGCTTCAGAGAAGTGCCATGGGGTCCTGTGGCTCTGGTGGGGGATGTAGAAATGCCGACCTAGAGGTCCAGCCGCTGACCCCAGTCCCTTTTGACACAAGGGACACGGGGTGAAGGAGAGCGGGGGCTGCCTACCCATGCCTTGAAGTGTCTTATCCATCCATCACGGCTCCATTCTCCGGCCTGCAGTGCCAGCTTAGAGTTAGGCACTGGTGCTGACTGACTTCGACCTCCTGTTGCAGGCAAGCGTGTACCAAGCCAGGCTGACATTTTATTCTAACCTTAAGAGCTGTCCTTGACATGGACGCTGTTTTAACCTTTAGTTAACCCCTCTGCTGCTTCATACTGAGTGTTGGTGGGGTGTCCTAGGCAGGGCCCGCGAAAGTCTGTAGTGAGCGCCTTGCTTTGGGACGGGTGGTGGCAAATGACTGGTTCATTTTATCCCCCTCAGTCCCGTGTTAGGAGGATTTCTGCTTCCAGGCAAAAGAAGGGGAGGTTTGGATTTTTAAAGCAGATTTGGGGTCATGGTCAAATGATACTGTAAGACAAAGTAGACTTCAGAAAAGGAACGTGACTGAAGATAAAGAGTGGATTTCCTCGTCATAAAGGGATCAGTTCATCCAGAGGACGTAAGTGATTTCCTAAATGTGCTTGTGCCTGTTGTTCAAAAGACATAAAGCAAAAACCAACAAAACTGAAAGAAGAGACAGGCAGATTCACCAAGTAGATTTCCCAGACACGCACACACCCCGTCCCGGACAGGACAAGTGAGTACCACAGCCGGAAGGGTGAAGACCTGAACAACGCCCTCGGCCGAGCTGACCTGGCGGACTGTGAGCGAACACCCAGCGACTGCAGAATGCACGTCCTTTTCCAGGGAGTAGGGGACCTTTGTGAAGATAGGCCATGTGCTGAGCTACACAACAGGTCTCCGCTTTGGAAGGATTGAAATAATACAGTGTGTGTTCTCTGACCACAGTGGAATTTCACTGGAAATCAATAACAATGAAAAAAAGAGATCTAGAAAATTCCCAATTATTTGGAAATTAAATAGCACACTTCTAAATAAACCCTGGATCAAAGAAGAAATTAGAAGGACAATTAGAAAATATTTTCAAGTGAATTATAATGAAAACACAACGTTATCAGAAGTTGTGGGATGTAGGTAAAAGCAGTGCTTAGAAACTTACGGCCTTGTAGCTTAAATGTTTGTGTTACATAAGAGGAAAGTTCTCAAACCGATGACCCAAGCTTCTACCTTAAGAAGCTGGAAAGAGAAAAACCAGTTAAAAGAGCAGAAATCATTGAAATAGAAAGTGGACAAAAAATAGAGAAAATCAGTGAAACCAAAAAAGTTGGTTCTTTGAAAAGATCAATAAAATGTATAAACTTCTGTATACTGAGCAAGAAAAAAAAGCAGACAAACATGAACAATATTGGGTACAAAGATAGGACATCACTACAGATCTAATAGATGTTAAAAGGTAAGAGACTATTATGAACAATTTTATGCCAACAGATTTGACAGCTTCCATGAAATGTGCAAATTTCTTGGAAGATACAAATTCCCAAAACGGATGTACGAAATGCCCATATATTTATAAAATAATTTGAATTCATAATCAAAAACCTTCCTAAGGGCTGGCCCGGTGGCATAGTGGTTAAGTTCACATGCTTTGCTTCGGTGGCCTGGGGTTCACCGGTTTGGATCCCAGGCGTGGACCTGCACACGGCTCATCAAGCCACGCTGTGGTGGCGCCCCACATACAAAGTAGAGGAAGATTGGCACAGATGTTAGCAACAATCTTCTTCACCAAAAAAAAAAAAAAAAAAAAAACCAAAAACCTTATAGAGTAAACTGTACATCCTGGTGAATATAATCAAACATTTAAGGAAGAAATAATACCAGTCCTACACAAACTTTTGGGAAATGAAGGAGGAGGGAACATTTCCCCACTCATTTATTTGATGAGGCAAGGCCCTCATTATCCCGATACCAAAACTAGACAGAGACATTCGAAAAGAACTGCACATCTGTGTCCATCAGGAACATTACACAAAAGTCGTGATCAAAATATAGGCAAAAAGCAAACCCTCCACATATAAAAGGAGACTGTTTTATGACCAAGTGGCAAGTATCTCTGGAATGCAAGGTTAATTTAACGTTTGAAAAACCAATTAGTGTAATTCACCGTATTAACAGAACAAAGGAGAAAGTCCCATACAGTCATCTCGGTGGATGCCGGAAAAGCATTTGACAGAATCCACCACCCATTCAAAATGAAAAATCTCAGCAATCCATAACAGAGGGAACTTCCTCAGCCAGAGCGTGGGGGGCGCGTGCATGGAAAGCTATGCCTGACGTGATAATTCTCGGTCAGAGACTGGCTGTGCCCCCACCTCTGCCCAGATGCAGAGCCCGGCGGGAGGTTTGCTCACGGCTGCGCGTCACGGGGTGCGGGAGCGCCTGGCCGGTGTCGTGAGGCAAGGGAAAAACCCAAAAATACTGGAAAGGAAGAAGAAAAACTGCCTTTATTTCATGGGTGACAGGATCCTGTACATGAAAAAATAGAAAAGAGTCAACAGAAAAGCTTTTTAAACTACTGAGTGAGTTTTCCAAGGACATAGGATACAAGGTCAGTGTACAGAAACCAACTGCGTTTCTACATGCTAGAAACGATTATAAATGAAAAAACTAAGTTGTGTTTACAATGGCATAAAAAACATGAAATACTCAGGGATAAATTTTTTTTTCTTCTTTTTCTCCCCAAATCCCCCCAGTACATAGTTGTGTATATATATATATATATATATATATATATATATATATATTTTAAAGATTTTATTTTTTCCTTTTTCTCTCCAAACCCCCTGGTACACAGTTGTGTATTTTTAGTTGTGGGTCCTTCCAGTTGTGTCATGTGGGACGCCGCCTCAGCATGGCTTGATGAGCGGTGGCATGTCCGTGCCCAGGATTCGAGCTGGCGAAACCCTGGGCTGCAGAAGCAGAGCGTGTGAACTTAACCACTCGGCCACAGGGCCGGCCCCGATAGTTGTATATTTTAGTTGTGGGTCCTTCTAGTTCTGGCCTGTGGGACACCGCCCCATCGTGGCCTGACGAGCAGTGCCATGTCTGTGCAAAGGCCCGGGAAAAACTCAAACTGTAGTGAGAACAAAGTTGGAGATCAGCGGCTGGAGTTCACCGAGCACAGTAATCAAGACGCTGGGTGTGGGAGTACAGACAGACAGACATGGATCAAGTGGAACAGAGAAGAGGGCCCAGAAATAGACTCACACTTCTATGGGGAAGGGATTATATTTTAAAAAAATGGTGCGGGAAGAACTGAGTAGCCCTATGGAAGAAAAATAGTGAACCTTGATCTCATGGCATACACAGAAATTAGCTGGAAATGGATATTAGACCTAAATGTAGAGCTAAAACTACCAAGCTCCTAGGAAAGCACAGGAGGAAAGCCTCGCGATTCTGGCAGAGGTTGCTCAGGTTACATAAAGCACTAACCATAAAAGAAAAAATACAGTACATTGGACCCAATCACAATTAAAAACCTTTGCTCTTTGAAAGACACCATTAAGAAAATGAAGAGGCAAGCCACAGACTGGGAGAAAATCTTGCAAATTTATATCTGACAAAGGACTCGTATCTAGAATGTATAAAGAACCAATAACACAGCAAGAAACCAAACACCCACTTTATAAACGGACAGAAGATTTGGACACCTCGTGGAAGATAAATGGCCAGGAGGCATCTTTTTGTCTGCTTAAGATAATTGGTCAAAAGAAATGCAAATGCAAACCCCAGTGAGATACCCTGCACAGCCATGATGATGGCTAAAACCAAAAAACTGACAGTGCCAAGTGTCGGCAAGAATTTGGAGCAAGTGGAACTCACTCGCATATACCGCCGGTGGGAAGGTCAGAGGGCATAGCCAGTCTGGAACAGTTTGACGGTCTCATAAAGTTAGACGTGTGCTTCCCATGCAGCCCAGCAATCCCTCTCTGGTGTGGATCCAGGAGAGACGAAGCGTATTTCCACACCAAGACTTGTGTTCACACGCTCATAGCAGCTTTGTTTGTAATAACCCTGGAATTGGATTATTCCAAACTGGAAACAACCCACATGGTAATCAGCAGATGAATGGATAAATCACTGTGTCAGGGCCACATAGTGGAAAACTACTCAGCAATAAACAGGAGTGAATCACTGATGACACAAAGCAGGGGCAAATCCCAGGAACGTTCTGCTCCGTGAAAGAAGCCAGACCCAGAGGGTGCTTCTTGGGTGATTCCGCGTCTGTCTGTCCAATCTGTAGGGACTGAATCAGGTCGGAGGCTGCCTGTGGCCAGGAGTAGGGGCGGGGTGACTGCAGAGGCCGAGGGAACTTTGGGGGCGCTGGAGACGCTCTTCATCGTGATGGTGGTGAACCGCATGTGTGCGTTTGCGAGAACTATTGAACAGGACGTTTAAAATGAGTTAATTGTTGTAGTATATAGATTATACTTCAACGCTAAGTTTTTAAAAAGTGGTTTTGTAACCTGGGCAGTTAGCACTGCGGACTTTTCCATTTGGAGTGGGTCCTTAAGAGAGGGTCTTGTCCACACTCATAGATGGTGGGGGAAGAGGGCCAGAGAAATACGGTAGCCAGACAGCTCCGGAATAATCAGAACCCAAAACCAGGTTTTCTCACTTAGTGATCACGCTGCAGGTGACCCCAGAAACTAGGTGGCACCTCCTTTCTTTCTTTCACCTTCTTTTGTACATGCTAATGCCCCAGGGAGCTTTGGCTTTAAAAGAAGACCCTGTGTTGTATATGTCCGTCAGCCAGTGTCTGCAGAAAAGGCACATGAGACGCGAACTAGGCAGCGGCAGACACGCAGACAGTCCCGTCTGGGTGCAGGGACCCCCCGAGTTTGCCTGAGATAGAGGGGTGGCCGTGAGCAGCGCTGGCAGCCCAGAGGCCTGTCTGAGAGCGGGCCCGGCTCATGCACAGCCCGCAGCGGGCAGGCCTGCTCTGTGCTGTGCTGTCGGTGGCCCGGGCGGGACGCGGGCAGCGCGGGGCAGGCGGGAGCCCTGGGTGAGGCGGCTCTTCCTGTGTCTCCCAGGACTACGCCCAGGCGCGGTTTGATGCCTATTTCGACCAGAAGAGGAAGCTGGGGGTGTGACTGCGGGAGGACGTCGTGCGCTGCATCCCTGGACGGCGCGGGGCGGCCGAGCCAGCGGCCCCTGTGCTCCGACGACTGCACCCGCGGCGAGAAGGCGCCTCCTGCCGCACGCAGATGTGTATGATACGAAAGACTGTATTAAATGGAGTAACATTTCTTTCATATCTTGTTTACGATTCCGCTAGGCCTCTGAAATGCGATCGGGACGCAGAACTATAGTACAGTAGTGCACTAGAGCTATATCTCAGAATCCTCTTAATCGAGACACGGCGTTCCACGTGTGGGGCCCGGCGCCCTCCGTCCGATGTGGCCAACAGCCCAGACGGGGTTCCTGCGGGTACTTTCTTTGGTTAATGTTGACTTTGAAAGGATTTTCAGAGCCTGGTGAACGCTGTGACCAGGCTCTCTGTGTAAGCAGGTAGACACTGCTCGCTCCCCGGGGCGGCGAGAGAGCAGACAGACTGTGATGTCGCTCCGTGGCCTGACCGTGGGTCTCCAGAAGCTGCTCCTTCGCCCTTTTGGTCCAAATGGCTGGCTCGAGACAGCCGACTGCACGTGACGGGCGCGAGCTCTCGTCCAGGCACAGGTGGATGTAGCTGCTCCGACCTGTTGTGCATATTTTGTAACACAGGCGAACCTCACCCTGACTGGACACCACCTCGCCTGGGCCCTCCTACCGACCCGCAGGCAGGGAGCCTCGGCCACCGGGGTCCAGCAGCTGGACAAGGGGCCACGCGGACACGCCTCCCGTCGCCCTCCCTCTGTCCTGCTCTCTGCAGCCTTTTCTCCTCCACCTCTGCTCAGCCTGGAGCTGGGGAATGTGACCGGCCTGCTGCTGCCCCTGGCACTGCGGCCTTGGGGTGCCTGGGGGCACAGGGGGACCCTGGCCCGGGCTCTCGGGGCCAGCCCTGCCTGCCCTCACTGCTCCCTGCCGTCCTGGACGCGGGCACCGTGGGAGGCAGCAGACCGCATGTGGAATGGGGGTGTGGCTTGAGCCGAGCTGTGAAATCCAGATATGTTAAATGTCCTTTGGGAGAAATTCTTTTTTTACCTCTGAACTCTTATTTGAATTGTTTTTGTGCATATGTTTCTGCTACCACAGAGATTGTACCATACAGAATTAAAGAAATAAAAACACACCCTCAGCTGTCACCCTGAGTGTGTCCTGTCTTGGGGGCTCCCAGTGCGTCCTTCCCCGCTGCTCCCAGACGTGAAGGCCTCTGGAAGGCCGCAGAAGCAGCTGGGAGCAGGTGTGTCTGGGAGGAAAGGGATGGCCGGGCCGGGGCAAGAGGGAGACTTCGCACTGCTCACCCTTGTGGACACTTGAAACCTTCCCCGGGTGAATGTGTTCATGTGTTTTGACAGCTAAGCAATGAATGACCCTGCCCCCCTGCGTGACTCTCACTTAGGACCCAGCTCCGACTCCTTGCCGTGCCTGCGAGGCCTGTGCGGTCGTTGCCCGACCGGCCGTGTCCGCCCTCCCCCCGCGCCTCAGTCACTGCTCCAGCCTCGCTCCGCCATAAGACCCCAGGCTCTCTTGAGGCTTCCTCGCAGAGATGCTTTGGAGCCGGGTCTTCCAATGACGGGCTGCTTCACATGCTTCCAGTCAGCTCAGAAAGTCATCGCTCGGGCCCTTCTCCATCCCTCCATCTCAAGTGGTGCCGTCCTTAGTCCACCCTGACCCCCCCACCTCCTCTCTGCCCGTCACTTTATTCTCTAGATGGGGCTTTTCCTAGAGTTCTGATTGGCTCACTCGTTGTCTCCTGCATTAGACCCTAAGCCTGCGTGAGTGGGGATCAGGCCTGTTCACAGTACCGGTGACCCCCTGTCCCTCTGCCTCCTGATGATGGCCTCTGTGCTCCAAGAGTGCCCACCCCAGTGCCTCTGCACATGCTGGTGCTACAGCAGCGAGACTTCTCCAGACAGGCTGCTTGCCATCTGCACGCCAGGGCAGGGCCAGCCAGCATCTCCCTGGGATCACACTGCCTCCCCACAAAACACGCCACACTCAGCTCTGACATCTGCTCAGGGTCTCTCTGCCACGACCGCCACCCTGCAGGTCTCTGCCCAGCTCTGCTCCCTGGGAGGGTGTGAGGCTGGCTGCCCTGGGCTCAGTCCAGATGCGTCTGCAGCCCTCCTGAGTCCCACGCACAGCTGCCTCTTCCTAACCGGACACTGCGTTAGTGTTTCTAGGACCCAAGTGTCTACCATGCGTGTGGGATTGACACGAAGCCCTTTGGACCCCAGCCCGGCATCTGGGGGCCCTGAGCAGGGCAGTCCCAGACCCGAGGGACAGGCTCCTCCCAGCCGCTGGCCAGATGAGAGCCACAGGGATGGGGCCGAGCCACCCGCTCACTGTGCCCAGGGCGTCTCCGGCCTCAAAGCGGCCTTTGTTTCAGGGGCCTCCCGCCGGAATAACCGCTTTGCACTTCCTTGGCCGGAGAAAGCGAGCCTCTGAGCAGCTCTGGCTCTGCCTCCCGGCCCCGGTGCTGGGACCCAGACCAGAGAGACTTGCAGGATAAAGGTCAGCCTCCGGGGAGTGGGACCGCCCACCCAGGAGGGACGGAAAGGCAGGGCCTGCAGGCCGGCTCAGCTCTCTGCCTGACCCTCGGGGCCCCAGGCAACTCCTGGGCTGCCCTGGACAACCTCTGCCCTTCTTTGCAAGACGGTGACCTCGGCTGTGTGTGACACCACTGCCCTGTGTGGAGTGCCTGGTCAGGCTCGGGGGCATGGGAATATCGGCCTGCTCGTGCCAGCACCATCCTCCACGCCTAGGAGTGTGTGGGATGGGGAACTCACTCCCTTCGCCCAGCCTGGGAAGACACTCATTGTGAGCTAGGATGTGCTGGAAACATGCCTCCTTGGTCCTAGTTCCGCCCCCTTCTCCCCAAGAGGCCGGGATTATTGCACATGTACTCATGGTCCTCTCCCCAACCTCGCGAGGCCCCAGATCCTAGACGGGACCCCCCCACCCTCCCGCACCCCACACCAACCTCAGCTGCAAAGGAAGGTGGAAGGGAGACAGACACAGGCTGGCGTGGGATCCATGGAACCGAAAGAGGGTCACAGGGACAGGAGCAGCCCACGCCCAGAGCCCGGGGCCCTGCTGCTTCTGGTGCCCGCTCAGGCTCTGCCACACCCAGCCTCCCCAGCCCCTGACGTTCCAGGCTGGACCAAGACACGGCTCCTGAGCTTGCTGTTCTTTATTCCTTTCCTGCCTCAGCGAGGGGAGAGCAGGGGTCGTGGGCATGGCCACAGGTGGGCGCTACTCCTCCACGGCGAAGGAGAACGGGCTCAGCTTGTAGCCAGTGCCTGAGTAGAACTTGTTCTGGAACTCCACCCTGTGGGGGTGAGAGCGGAGAGCTGGTGAGGGCAGCCCCCCCCTGCCCCGCCCCGCCCCGCCCCGCGCCGCCCAGGCCAGCGGGCAGGCTGCTCACCAGTGCAGCCGCAGTGCGTGCAGGAAGGCCGAGAGCCCCTCCATCACCAGCAGGATGGCCACCGTCAGCACAGCGAAGGCGGCAAAGATGGGGACCAGCACCACGGCCATCACGCCTATCTTGTTGCCCATGCGCAGGCCCGTGCGCATCACCATGGCCCACAGCACCTCCGACAGCTCTGTGGGTGGATGGGGGCAGTGAGGACCAGGGCGATGGGGTGCCCACCCAGCCCCCTGGACAGCCTGAAGCCCCCCCTTCCTGTGGGGCCAGTGGGGGACCCCACCCCCACTTTACAGAAGGGGATACTGAGGCTCAGAGAAGTGACCCGCCCAGGCCCCCGGGCAGCAGCTGTGCATGTGTGAGACATAGCCAGGTGACAGCCACCCACAGCAGCCAGGTCACTCACGGGCGTGGGCCAGGCTCAGGGCCCAGAGGCGCAGGTACGAGGCCGTGTTGGAGATGCAGCCCAGGCAGAACTCGATGGTGTGGATGGCCTGATGCATGAACACCTCGGAGGGGACAAACTGGGGGGGCGGGCGGCCGTGAGGGGCAAGCCGGGCCAGCAGCCACCCCCTACTCAGGATGGCCCCCACCTACCTCAGCCTCTTCTTCGGGCCCCGGGCAGCCCACCTTCTCCTCATCAGAGCCCCAGGCAGCCTCGGACGCGTTGGAGGAGTCCAGAAGCCCAGTCTGGTCCTCATCCTGAGGTAGAAGCAGGAGTGTCAGCAGGCCCCAGCCCCAGATGGGGCCCAGCCCACCCGTTCCTGCTGGCTCACAGCCACCCTGGGAACCCTTGAGGGGTTGAGGGTTGGGTCACAGCCTGGCAGCGGCCCCACCTCCCGAACAGCCCTCCTGCCACGTGCCCCGGGCTCTACCAGCTGTCGGCCAGTGGGCCTCTTCCGTGATCGGCGGCGGTGCTGCCTGAACAGGAACAAGGGCGTGCCAAGCAGCAGGACAGGCACCATGGCCAGGGCCAGGACCACCAGAGCGGACTGCACCAGCTCCTGCAGGCAGGGACGAGAGTCAGGGGGCCTGGGAGCGCGTGGGGCCCTCGTCCCCAGGACCCTCACTAAGCAGGGACATCACCCCGTCCAAAATCTTTCTGGGGGAGAAGGGGCCCCAGGCTTCCAGCACCTACTGTGTGCCACCCCCACTGGGAGCTTCACACCATCTCCAGACCAACCTCCCTGTTTCACGGCCTCAGGCCTGTACCCCTTTTCTCAGAGGAGGATCCTGAGGCTCTGAGTGGCCCAGTGACCAGGGGACCCCAGGAGGGGGTGTGAGCCCGCTCCCCCGCCGCAGCCCACCTGCCCGGTGAAGAGTGGCCGGTTGGTGGGGCTCTGGGAGAAGAGGAACATGTTGATGAAGTGGATGAGGATGCTGGGGGCTGAGGCGGCGCTGGCGGGCGTGTAGCACAGCCACTTGTAGAAGACCAGGAAAACGAGGTAGCCGAACAGTCCCAGCAGGAAGACCAGCTCGGGCAGCGTCTCCAGCAGCAGCCGGTACGGCTGGCGGAAGTGCCTGGGGCAGGAGGAGGGCCGGGTCACCCAGCCGCCCTGGCCCTGGCCCTGGCCGGCCCCGTGCCCCCCGGAGCCAGGGCCCTCACAAGTGGTTGAAGACTCCCAGGACCACCCCGAAGGCCATGTGGGTGACCCCCAGGATGACGGACATCTTCATCTTGAAAGAGTTGAGGAAGCTCAGGTGGTTGACGGCCAGGCTCCAGACCTGGGAGGCGGGAAGGGCGGGTGTCACTCTCCTCGGCCTGTTTGCCCCCTGGGGGCCTCGGTACAATCTGTCACTCACCAGCCAAGGGGCAGCAGAGGGGAATGGTTGAGAGCACAGATTGGACCAGACAACAGGGACCCAAACCCCAGCTCTCCCTAGCGGGGTGACCTTGGGCACACCATCTCCTGTGCCTCAGTTTCCCGGTCTGTAAAATGGGGACATGCTAACGTGCACCTCAGGGAGCTGTCAGGAGTCACGAGACTGAATATAAAGTCATTTCCCATAACGGGCTCAGCACGCGCCCGCATGGAGGGGGCTGCAGTGGGACCCCAATGCCACCCCCGTTACACGCGCTTCTCTGCTTTGGGAAGTGGCCGGGCTGCAGTGGGCCCAGCAGGGCCAGCTCTCCTCTGTCCGAGTCCCTGTGCCTCCAGCACCCAGAACTGCGCCTGGCACCCAGGAGGGGCTCAGCCAGCCGTGGCTGGAGGAGTGAGGGAGCCCCAGACCCCACACCCGCCTGCCCGCCCCACCCGTGCCAGCAGCCAGGACTCACGGGGTCGATGCCGAAGGGGTAGGGTCCCCGGAAGACGCCGGAGACGTTGGGGTCCAGGGTGAGCAGCGGATGCTGCGCCAGGAACTCATCGCTGCGGTGACAGTAGCAGGGGTGAGGGGCAGCGGGGCATGGGGGGGGCAGGGTGGGCGCGGCCGGGCCTCACCTCCAGCCAGACTGGTCGACCATGGCCGACACGTTCCAGCCCGAGCGGAAGATGACGGTGGCGCGGCTGAAGCACTCGTTGTAGATGAAGCCGGTGTAGACGGAGAACAGGCCCATTAGCAGGAGCAGGTAGCGGCCGCCGAAGAAGGTGCGCCAGATCTGGGGTGGGGGGACCATGAGGGACTGCGCGCCCCCCCCGGGCCCCGCCAGGACCCCACGCCGCCCCTCACCTCGTTCTGCGCCGCCTTCACGGCCGGCCGGTTCTCAGCCAGCACCATGGCCAGGGCGAAGAGGAACATGAGCAGGCCGTGGCCCACGTCGCCAAACATCACGGCGAACAGGAACGGGAAGGTGACGACGGTGTAGGGCGCTGCGGGCAGAGGGGCCGGGTGTCAGCCAGGATGCCCGCAGAGAAGCCACACGTCTCTGTCCAAGACGCCACAGAGGCCTGAACCCAGGCTCTGGGCCCCCAGGAAACGCGATGGTGGTGTGTGCGAGGCAGGGAGGCCAGACGGCTTGCCTGCGTTCAAGAGCCTGCCACTTACTAGCTGTGTGACCTTAGACCAGTGACTTAACCTCTCTGAACCTCCATTTCCCCATCTGTAAAATGGAGATAACAATACGACCACATCCGAGAGGGCTCTCATCAATGAGTTTATCTGTGGGCAATACCTGGCCCCTGGAAGCACTCGGTGCAAAGCTAGTAGTTTGAGCTCTTACCATTTACAAGAAGAGCCTTAAGCAGAACACATAAAGAACAGAGAGCCCAGTGGCAGTCCTGGCTGGCACATGGCAAGTTCTAGAAGGCTGAGTGGGTCACTTAACCTCTGAGGTCTCAGTTTCCCTTCAATAAAATGGAAGAAATTCCTCATGGGTGTTAGGGTTCCAAAGCGCAGCCTGTTACGGGCTGAACTGTGTGCCCCTCAAGCAGATACGTTGGCGTCCTCACCGCCAGCCCCTCAGAAAGTGGCAAGTAAATCTGAGGTCGACGGGCGGGGCTCACCTGCCATGTGACTGGTGTCCTTATAAAAAGGGGAAATTTGGACACAGACACACACACTGGGGAACCCCGTACGAACACGAGGACGGCAGCTACACACCAAGGAGACAGGCCTGGAGCAGACTCCCCCCACAGGCCTCAGGGGGAGGCAGCCCTGCCCCCACCTTGACTTCGGCCAGCAGGCCAGCCTCCAAGACCGGAGACAACCAGCCCAGCAAACTCTGGCCTCCCCAAGCTCTTGCTCTGAGAGCTGCGGGCACATTGTCACCCGGGGATACTGGTGATGGCGCCTGCTCGAACTGGAGCGGCATCTGCTCACGTAGAGGCACCAAGCACAGGCGAAACGGGGTAGGGGCCCAGATCAAGCTCCGGGATGCTAGGCCTGCGGGTCGACAGGTCCCAGGGGACAACGTGTGACCCTGGTCACTGTCCCCACGGCCTCAGAGTCCATCCTCATGTCCTGCCTGTACCTACTGGCTGAGGCAGGACCCCTCCCTGGCCTATGACTAAGGCCCCTCCCAAAAGGGGCCCCACCACGGCTCACCCCGACACCCATTCTTTGGGCTTATGTAGACACCCACTGTGGCCCCTACCCGGGACATGGGGGATGCTGGGCTGGTGGCCACATGGAAGCCAGCCTGCCACAGGGAGGGCGGTGTCTGGAGGGAGAGGAGCCAGGCGGAGGACACACCAGGGACCACAGATCTCAGGTGTGCAGAGGGGGCCAGGGAGGAAGGAGAGCCAAGCAGGAGCTACGCTGGACCCATGGACGGGTGCTGGCAAGTGGGACAGGGCTGCCACCAACTAGCTCCAGCCTGATAGGGGTGGGTACCATGTTGCCAATTCTCTTACTTTTTGTGGAAATCTTAGGAAAATGCAAACTTTTGTAAAAACTCCCATTTCAAACATTGGCACCCGCTGCAGACACCCTGATGCTCTGCCCAGGCACCCACAGTGTCCTTGCCAGCTCCGTGCATCCCTCCAGCTCAGCAGCTCTCCTGAGACAGCCCAATGGGTCCCCTGCAGAGGAGCAGCCAGGGGAGCACCCAGGCAGAAGGGCCTGGACCTGACGACCTCTGCCACCCGTGACGGGGGCTGGCCAAGGACCGCAGGTGTGGGTGTCAGCCCTGCCTTGGCTTCGAAGAGGACACACCAAGATGTCACTTATGCTCCAGAGCCCCTGCAGGGTCAGGCTGAGGCGGGACTTCACCTGAGATCAGCTCTGCTCAGCTCTCCCCTCCCCGCCTGCCCCCCTCCCCACCCCTCAGCTCTCCCCTCCCCACCTGCTCCCCCAGCCCCACCCCTCAGCTTCTCCCCTCCCCACCTGCCCCCCCATCCCCACCCCTCAGCTTCTCCCCTCCCCGCCTGCTCCCCCAGCCCCACCCTTCAGCTTCTCCCCTCCCCACCTGCCCCCCTCCCCACCCCTCAGTTCTCCCCTCCCCACCTGCTCCCCCATCCCCACCCCTCAGCTTCTCCCCTCCCTGCCTGCTCCCCCAGCCCCACCCCTCAGCTCTCCCCTCCCCACCTGCTCCCTCAGCCCCACCCCTCAGCTCTCCCCTCCCCACCTGCGCCCTCAGCCCCACCCCTCAGCTCTCCCCTCCCCACCTGCTCCCTCAGCCCCACCCCTCAGCTCTCCCCTCCCCACCTGCTCCCCCTCCCCACCCCTCAGCTCTCCCCTCCCCGCCTGCCCCCCCATCCCCACCCCTCAGCTTCTCCCCTCCCTGCCTGCTCCCCCAGCCCCACCCCTCAGCTCTCCCCTCCCCGCCTGCTCCCTCAGCCCCACCCCTCAGCTCTCCCCTCCCCACCTGCGCCCTCAGCCCCACCCCTCAGCTCTCCCCTCCCCACCTGCTCCCTCAGCCCCACCCCTCAGCTCTCCCCTCCCCACCTGCTCCCACTCCCCACCCCTCAGCTCTCCCCTCCCCGCCTGCCCCCCCATCCCCACCCCTCAGCTTCTCCCCTCCCCGCCTGCTCCCCCAGCCCCACCCCTCAGCTTCTTCCCTCCTCGCCTGCTCCCCCAGCCCCACCCCTCAGCTCTCCCCTCCCCACCTGCTCCCCCATCCCCACCCCTCAGCTTTTCCCCTCCCCACCTGCCCCCCCATGCCCTGTGGTCCCTTCCTGGCTTCTCCCGGGAACACCTCTTTTAACAGACCACTCACACCAGAGTCCCCAAGTCAGGGTCTGCTTCTGGGAGAACCCCACCTAAGACGGCACCCAATTCAAACTCCTTAAAAAAGACATGAGGCCAAACACGTGGGGCCAAACATGACGCCTCGGCAGGCTGACTGTGGCCTCGCGGACTGCTGGTCTGCAACCCCTGCCCATTGTCCCATCTCCCAGCCCTGCTCTGAGGTCTGTGCTGTCATTGTCCCCACTGTGCAGATGAAGAAACTGAGGCTCAGAGAAGCAGACGCTTATCAAAGTGAGTGAGTTGGACCTCAGCCCTGGGCCAGTCCAATGGCAAAGCTGCCGTTCTCTGCACAACCCCGCGCCGGCTCCCTCATAAGCCTAATGAGAGGGGGTTCGCTGGGGATAAATAAAGCCCCCTAACTGGGCCCCCCTAGAACGTGACGGGGAGGGAGCCCCTCAGCTCAGGCGGGCGGGACAGGCCCCATGTGGAGAGGCTGCCCTCCCCTCCCTGCACCACCCCCTGGCCAGGCGCTCACCTGGGTTGACCTCCTGGTAGCGGCCCACACCATAGGCGTCCACGATGCCCTGGAAGCTGGCCGTGAAGCGGTTGGTGCGGACGAGCGTGGGGGGCATGTCCCGGCAGGGGATGCGGTGCACCACAGCGCTCACACCTGCCTCGCTCTGCGGCCCAGCAGGCAGGCAGGCAGGCAAAAAGACAGACAGACAGACAGACAGAAAGGTGAGCCTGAGGGAGGGGCCTCCAGGGACCCTCGGCCCCCAGCCAGGCCCAGCTGGAGAGGGCAGCATCGTGGGGGCAGCCCGCCCCTCCCTGTGGAATAGAAGGACCAGCCCCAATTCAGAGGGATCCAGGGAGAGCCAGAGACCAGCTTGGGGCCCAGAAGTATGCTACTGCCTTTCCAGGTGGCCCAGGACGGGGAGCCCCGTGGTCACAGTGGAGCACGTACTGTGCACCAGCAGCCTGTGGTCTGTTCACACTACAGCGCCCCCTCGGGCAGGATCACAGCACCCCTTTCACAGATGAGCCTGAAGCTCCTCCAGTTGCCCGAGGTCACGGCCACTGCCCAGGGCAGCTAGACTGGGACCTGGTTTCTGACTTCATGGGCTGTGACGGCCCATCCCCGGGGCCCTGGGAGTCAGCGGAGAGCTTGCCCGGGCAACGAGGGAGGGCTCCTGGGGGAGGTGGGGGCCCTGCATAGCGGGGCTCCGGGAATGGGAGGTGTGCCTGAGGTGGAAGAGGCGCCTGCGCTCACCGAGCTGTCCTGCAGCGCCTGCTGCAGCGCGGGCAGGTCGCGGGCCGCGCACCAGGCCTCGGCGATGAGGCATTTGTGCGTGGCGCTCACGCTGCACTGGTTCAGCGCCAGGTACACGGCCTTCATCTTGTGGATCTGCACCTGCCAGGGCGGCAGCAGCCGCTGCACGCGGCCCAGCACCTGGCTCAGGAAGCGCTCCGTCTCCCCCAGGACCTAGGCCAGAGCGGGTGGTCAGGGGAGCCAGCGGGGGTGGGGGGGGGTTGGGGGAGGGGCAGGTTGGGGGTGGAGGTGGGGAGCAAGCCAGGGCAGGTGGGGGGTCAGGGGGAGCGAAGGGGGGGCAGGAGGGGGCAGGATGGGGCAGGTGGGAGGCAGGAGGGGTGGGCAGGGGCAGGCCAGTGTCCCCTGGGCAGGCGCCCACCTCCAGCAGCTCGTGGCTCTGCTGCTGCAGCTGCTGCAGGGCTGCGTGCCGGGCCTCCTCCTGCTCCTCGAACGGGAAGACATGGCAGTGAAAGCTGCGGGGGGGGGGGGGGGGGGGGGGGGAGGGCGACATGAGTGGGGGCCCAGAGGTTCTGGGCTGTGCGGAGGCTCAGTCTAAAAGGAGCTCACAGGGCAGTGCTGGCAACAGGGTGAGCCTGGTGGAGGTGATATGCAGGGGCAGGGTGGGAACAGGGCTGGAACAGTGGAGGTGACATGCAGGGGACAGGGCGGGCTCGGTGGAGGTAATACCCTGGGGCCTGGGCACAAGGGCGGTGGGTGGCCAGCCCCTGGGGCTCACCAGTTAGTGATCTTGAGAATCTTCTGGCCGATCTGCTCGCCCCAGTAGGAGATGAGGAAGGTCATCCAGGTCGCAGGCTCGCCCTGCCAAGCAGGCTCAGTTTACCCCACGGTCCCAGCTGGGCCCCAGAGGCGTCCCACCTGGTACCCAGCCCGCTCACCGTCACCGGGTCCTGCAGCGGCTGCTCTGTCTCCCGGAAGCTGGCAATGAGGAAGCCGCGGCAGGCCCTCCAGAGCAGGCGCTCCAGGGCGGCGGCCTTGTGCGGCTCCACGGCACCTGCCACGAAGCTGCGGCCGGCAGGTTGAGCGGGGGCCTCCAACCCCCTCCCGCCTTGCCCCGGCCCTGCCCGGGATGGTCAACCGGGCACACTGGCCCTGCCCCAGGGAGCAGGCACGACCCCCCAGGCAGGACCAGAAGAGGAGAAACCCCCATGGGCGAAGAAACTTCCAGGCCTGAGGGAGGAGGCAATGGCCATCTGAGGGCGGCTGAGGGAGAGCACTGGACAAGGAGTCTGAGCTGGGGCGGGCAGACAGGGCCTCTGTGGTGACAGGAAAGAGCATGAACCCGCCCCTCACTTACTTGACCCTCAGGTCCTGGTGCGGCCCCCTGGGGTCCTGGAGCAGGGGGGTCCTTTCTGAAGACCCATCTGTGTCAGTGGCCACCAACTAGGAAGCGAGAAGCACCGTGAGCCCCGGCCCGGATGGGGCCTGGACCCCGGCCCCCTCAAGCCCCGCCCGGGCTGGACTGACCGGAGGGCAGTGGCCCTGGCCCAGCACGGCCTCGTGGAGCTGCAGCTGGTGCAGCTGGGCCCGCAGGGTCTGCTGGTTGCCCCGCACATCCCGGAGCTCCTGCGCCAGGCGATCCGTCTCCTCCTGGATGCGCAGCAGGTCGCGGGGCGGCGGCGCGGGCAGCGCGCCCTCAGGCGGGGACAGCGCCAGCCCAGCCCGCCACACCTCCTCCTGCAGGAAGGCTGGGTGCAGAGGGACAGGTGTCAGGGGAGGCCACTCCGGGGCCAGCTAATGGCCACTGTTAGCCAAAGGCTCACATCTAGGGGATCCCAAACGCTGCCCCAAACGCCACTGGCGACCAGCAAACTGACTCACTGAGTCCGAGAACCCCAGGGAAACCCCAAGCCAAACCTCCATCCCCACAGGTCCACTCCCCTATCTCTGAGCTCATCTAGGCTGCTCTCTGTCCCCAGTACCTTGGCCACCGCCCAGCCCGGGGCCTGGGTCCCACACGCAGCCTCCTGGGCTCTGAGATGAGGACTTGCATGGAGGCCCACAAGGTACCTGCCCAATTCCCTAAAAGCTGTCAATCAAGCTAATAACCCATCACACAAATGTGCTCCATCCTCCCACCTTGGAGAAAGTAGGGGGCTCGGTCCCTTGGTTCCTCCTCCTGAGAGGGGCTGCTGATGGGACCCAAGGCAGGGGGCCCTTTGGCCGGGGTCTAAGAAGGAGTTGCTCCTTGGGGGCACCTGACCCTAGATCCTGGCCTCGGCCTCCCGCCCGCCCCCCGCCCCAGTCCATCTACAGCAGAGAAAGCTGTCTGTACCTCTCCCCTGCTTAGAAACCGCGATTGGAGGCTCCCTGCACCCACCCAGAGAACAAATTCCCAGGCCCGCATGTGGTATTCGAGGCCCTTCCAAGCCAGCCCTGGCTCGGGCCCTCTGCTCAGCTCCTCCCAGGCTGCCCCGTTCTCAAGAAGACCCCACAGATCCCAGCTGCCCTGTCCTGGCTCTGCAGGGCCTGGACTGGACCTCCCTTCTCTGCCCTCTACCTGGGCGACCCTCTTTCTTTCAGAGCAAGCTTGATGGGCACCTCCACCAGGAAGCCTGCCTGGGCTGCAGGCCTGGGGCCAACTCACTGAAGGTTTTCTCCAGCTCCTCGCAGCGCCGAACATCCATTACGAAGCGTCTTTGGAAGGCGCTCACTGACGCGTTGAGCTGTGGTGGCCGCACAGAGGGGTCAGTCTTCTGGGGAGGGCCGGGGAGGTCCCCCTACCCTGGGGCCCAGGGCTGGCTCTCCTCAGGCCGTCGCTGCCTCGCCCAAAAGGCACTGAGCACACCGTGAACCTCCAGGTGCCCAGCTGGAGACAGACCAGACCCCACATGTTCCAGGGAGGGCGCGGCAGGGCCAAGGAGGCCTGGCTGACCCCAGGCCAGGGCAGGGTGGCCTCTGCCATGAATAAAGCTGACGTTCCTAAGTGCAGAGCACAGCATCCACGGCAGAGGCTGCGGGATGCAAGCAGGGCTGGGGGCCGTTATCGGGGGAGCCGGCCCACCACGTAGGATGCCTATGTACGAGGCACCCCCCAAAGCCCGTCCCGGGCCACTCACGTCTCTGAACTCCACGAGGCCCAGCTCGCCGAGCTGGCTCACACAGGTGTAGGCAGCAGCTGTGGGCAGGAAGAGCTGGACCAGCGCCACCTCCTCGCTCCGGAACATGGAGCCCATGGTCCTGGGGGGTGGGTGGGGGGTGGGTGGGTTCAGTCGGGGGCAGGCCACAGACAGTTCCCTACCGGGTAGGAATCCCATACACCCCCATGTATGTAATCCTGAAAGGAACTGCTCCCACCCCCAGCTGACAGATGGGGAAACTGAGACCCACGAAGGCTCCAGGGGATGCTGAGGTCACACAGGAAGTAAGCCGAGCAGCTGGGAGCAGAGCCCAGCCTGGCTGACCCCACAGCCCAACTTTGAGCTCTTTCCCAGCCAGCTTGGCCCTCTCTGAGGCCCCCGTCCCCGACCCCTGGGGGCTCCTGGAGACACCAGCTCTCCTCACACCTGGCCTCTGCTACGGCTGTCCCTCCTCTGCGACCTGCCCCCGCCCTGGATCCTACTCATCCTCGGGGCCCCAGCAGCCGGCCTCCTGACGGCTGCAGCCTCGCAGGCCCCGAGCCCTTGTCTTTCCACCCCAGGGAGCATCTGCGACAACCAGCACCCAGGGCTGAGGTCAGGCCTGTCCCCACAGGCAGTGGGAGCCCCCCTCCCCGCTCCCTGCGGTGGCTGTGTGTGCTGAGGGCGTGGGGGTCTCCACTGGGTCCCCAGGGGCAGAGAGGACAGAGGGGGGACCGTCCTCTGAGGCCCCGGCTGCCCAGCGGTTGTGGGGAGAAGCGGGAGGGGCCTTCCAGGTGTTGAAACCGACGAAAGTGAAACTGTGGAAACAAACGGGCAGGAAGGGCCGGGCCGGCCTTGCTCAAGCGCCCGCCTGGGGAGGGCTGGGTGGCCTCCAACGGGCTCTGCAGATGCCCCGGCCCACAAGCTGCGGCTCCCGGCTGCTGCTCCGGGGACCCACAGCCAGCCACTTCCCCTCTGTGAGACTCAGTTTCCTAGCTCTCAAATTGGGGGCAAGGGCGGGGGTCAGGCACGGGTGAGGGCCCCGCCAAGAGGGTGAATGTTTGGTGCCAGAGTGCCCTGCTTGCTGTCCGGGCAAGATGGGGCCTCCCAGCTGGTCACTTCCTCCCCTGGGCCTGGTTTACTTAAGCCTTAACAGGGAACATGCCCTGTCCCCAGCCTGGGAGGGGAGAGAATGTCGGAGGTTGCTGAACTGCTGGGACCCAGACAGGACAGCGAGGGGTGGGCAGGAGGGGCTGGGTTTTCTTCCTGAAGGGCCAGGGACCAGGGCTTGGAGCCCCGCCCAAGCTGTGATTGGCTGTGTGCCCTTGAGGGAGTCTGTGGCCCTCTCTGAGCCTTCATTTCTTCAGGTGAATGGGACTTGGCCACCCCCAGCAGAGACAAGCCGTGGGTGGAGAGATGACAAAAACACCCAGAGCCTCCACATAACCCCTTCACCCAAACTACCTCACTTAAACCTAACGGCACTGCTTGGGGTGAGGGCATTGTGACCCTGTCTTATAGACGGGTCAACTGAGAGCTGGAGAGACATGGTCCAAGACCAGATGGCGGCCAAGCCAGGCGGAGCCAGACCCTGGGGCTGCAGCACACTATGTGCTCAGGGGAGGGCTGCTCTCTGCCCTGAGCCCCCCGAAAGGCTGGGCTGGCCAAATGAGGGGGTGGGGTAGGGAGCCAGGTCTGAGGGTCCAGAGGGTGCAGCAGTCCTGGACAGCATCTGTGGCAAAGCCAGCATGGTCCCCCGACTCACAGGGCCCTCGAGCCTGGGCACTTCCCTTGGGTGGGATGAGCTGTGGTGGGCGCCGGTGTGTAGGGACCTGGTCAGACCCCTCTCCTGGCATGTGAGGCCTCCACCAGCTCAGCCCCTACCCCTCTTCCTCTCTGGCCTCTGCCGGAGCCAGGGGCTACCTCAGTCCCGTTCACCGAGCAAACGAAGGGGCCCGGGTCCGCGGCCTTCAGGGTCCAGACTCCAGCCCACTCCTCACTCTGTGCCCCTCTCCTCCTGGTCCCTCAGGAGGCTGGAGGCTAATGCGGATTCCTCCAGAAACCCATCAGATGTCCCCCTTAGCCTGTGGCCCACGACGATGAGCTGGACTGGAGGAGAGGGCCTGTGGCCTCCCTCATTCCAGACTTTTGGGCTCTGGAACCGGAAGGACCCCGCTGGCCTCTAGCTCTTCCTAGTTGGGTGGGCCTCAGTTTCCTCATCTGTAGAATGGGTCCTCCCTCCGAAGAAGATGCAGCAAAGAAAGCTCAGAGCGCCACCAGGACCCACGGAGGCAGGCTCGAGCGTTGTTAGCCGCTGCTAACACCCAGCCGCCGCCGCCGCCGCCTCCTCCTCTTCCTCTTCCTCCTCCTCCTCCTCCCGCCCCATCGCCTCTGTGGCCCCCGGTAAAGGTGACGCCCGGCGGGCCGGTGGACCGCGCGGCATCCACTGACCCAGCTGGAGGGGAGTCCAGGACCCCCTTCCCGGGGCAGGAGGAGGCGCGGGTGGCGCGCACAGCTGGGGGCTCTGCAGCCCCGGGCGGGGCACTCACCCGCGTCGGCCGCCCGCGGCGCGCTCCGCTCGGCGATCCCGGCTCTGAGCTCCGGGCCGCGGCGCCCACGCCGCTCCCTCTCCCCGGAGGGCGGGGCCGGGGCGGGGCCAGGGAAGCTCCGCCCCCTCCGGATTCCCCCGCCCCCGCCGCGGGGTCCCGGGAGCCGCCGAGCCGGGCGGGGACTCGCCAGCCTGGGCTCCCGGCCCGAGGCCGAGCCCGTTCTGGGCGCGGAGCAGCCGCAATGGGGGGAGGCGCCAATCCCAGGCCCCCCCCCCCCCCCCCCCCCCCCCGGCACCTACAGGGCTCGCTGGGCCCACGGCTGATGGGACCCCAGCACACTCAGGCCGGGGCCCAAACCACTTGGGTCCCCAGCACGCTCCGCCCACTCTGGGCCCCCGCCCCCTTGCGTGAGGCCGCGGGTTACCCCGGGTCCTCACACCTTCCTGCCTCCGACCACCCAGCGTAGGGCCCCGGGCTTCAGGCCCAGTGCTCTGTGCCGTTGGGTGGGTGGCTGCCCCTCTCTGGGCCTCTTTCCTCAATGGCAGCAGGACATTAAAGGCCGGGCCATGGTCGTGTTGCCTCCACTGAGGGCCCCACACCCAGCAGGTGCTGCGGCTCCATCTGCGGACGAGGGTGTCCGGTGGCTCTGCTCCTACTTAGTTCCACGCAGGTCACCCCGCCCCGGCACCAGTGAAATGGGGCTCCTGACAGTCCAGCTACCTGCACTTCGGGCAGGCCGGGCCCGTTCCTCCTGGGGACCAGAGGGGCGACGGGGCCCTCAGCTCCCGTGACTCTTGAACCCCACACTGCAAGGGCCTTTGAAGGGTGGGGGAGGGGTGGGCAAGTGCAGTCTTAAAGCTGGGGCTAGAAACTGAGTCATGGCCAAGGTCAGCGTCCTCAGAAAAGTAGGGGACACGTCCTGGGCATTGTAGGGCTGTTTCTAAGGGGGACCCTCAACACAGCAAAGTGCGCACCTGCAGGGCCTCAGGTCCATACTTCGGGGTGTAAGGGAAGATGGAACTGTCGTGTTACGAAATGCCGATAGACTGCAGTCCTGACAAGGAAGGTGGCCTCCGTGTCGGTGAGGGAGATCCCAGGCAGGCGCCGGGTAGGTCTGACCCATTTTCATAAAAGTATTCTATTCACCCGCATACGGATACAGGCCCCACGCCTGTTATCTGGGCTGCTTATGTCTGGGAAAAGCGAGTCAGAAGTGAGTTAGGATTTTCAGGCCTGCCTTGGGCCTACAGAGCTCCTGCATCCCACAGCCACCGGGACTAGCAGTGGGCTGAACACACGGACACTTCTGCATCTGACTGCCCAGCCCGGCCTGGTGTCAGCAGTATCTGAGGAAAAAGGCTCCCTGGGAATGACCTGGGCAACGGCTGGGTTTCTTGGTTGCAGGCCTTCTCAGAGCCTTGAATGTGCTCACATGCAGGGCCTGCCCCAGAGGGGAGAGGCCACTTGGGGCATTTCTCACCCATACTGGTCCACAGAACACCCTTCCCCTCTTTTTTTAAAAAAACTTCTCTTTCCCCTCCCCAAAGCCCCCCCAGTACATAGTTGCACACTCCAGTTGTGGGTCCTTCTAGTTGTGGCATGGGGGATGCCGCCTCAGTGTGGCCATGTCCGTGCCCAGGACTCGAACCGGTGAAACCCTGGGCCGCCGAAGCGGAGCGCGCGAACTTAACCACTCGGCCATGGGGCGGGCACCCCCACCCCTTCTTTCCAAGAAGGATCTTGGGAAATTAGAGTTTTGTAAAAAGTACTTTTGGAAATGATGGAGAAGGACTGAGAGCTCTCAGATCTGAGTTAGTTTTTCCATTGGATAAACGCTGTGTGATCCTGAGCAAGTCACTTCACCTCCCTGAGCCAGTTTCCTCACTGCTGAGAATGTACTGAAATCCTCTCATGGTGCCAAGCACCAAGTGCCAGGGGGCTGTCCTGGGCCACTCCCACCGGCACTGGGCTATGTGGGCCCCACGCGGAACCACACTACTTCTCTGAGGTTGCATGGCAGGAAGTCCTGAGCAGCAGAAGCCGAGCCAGCAGCCTGGCCTGGGGAACTTGGGGAGGAAAGGGGATGTGGCTGGAGATGAGGCAAGGCCAGCTCAGGAGCAGCAGGGTGTGTGTCACCCCTCATGACTGTCACCTCAGGGCAGGTTCCCCACCCCCATCAAGGCTACCCCGGCCTTTCTGAGTTGCTGCCACTTGATGTACTTCTACCCAAGGCCTTGGGAGGCTCTACCTACGTCTTCAGGGTGTGCGTGGTGGGGGGCCCTCAGGAGAAGGCACGCAGGATACCCGCCCCTGACACTGAGGATTATGGGAATAGCAGACCTGAGCTGCCCTCGGCCTTCTGAGTCTCGGGGAGCATCCCAGGAAGACGGGTGGGCAATGGGGCTGTGGTGGGCTGGGGCCCAGCATAGGGAGCCCCTGACGGGTCCCAGAGCCCCCCCACCAAGGCCGGCCAGCTCTGCGGGTCCCACCGAGGAGCCTGGGTGAGGCTGTGGCGGTCCCGGCCCAGACAGGGGACGCACGACAGAGGCAGCGGCAGGGGTCAGAGCTTTTTATTGCGCAGCAGGGCTGCAGGCGGCCGGCCGGCCGGGGACATCACCGGTAGAGGTAGTCGGCCTGGATGTTGGCGGCGATCTCGGCCTCCCACTTGTCCCCGTTGTTCAGCAGCTTCTCCTTGTTGTACAGAAGCTCCTCGTGCGTCTCCGTGGAGAACTCGAAATTGGGGCCCTGCGAGGGGGTGGGGGGGGGCGTAGACACGGCCAGGTCAGGCCCCTCCAAGGAGCCTCTGCCCTGGCCCCCCACCCTGGGCCCGCTCACCTCCACGATGGCGTCCACGGGGCAGGCCTCCTGGCAGAAGCCGCAGTAGATGCACTTGGTCATATCGATGTCATAGCGCGTGGTCCGGCGGCTGCCGTCCGCCCTCGGCTCGGCCTCGATGGTGATGGCCTGGGGGGCGGCTCAGGGTGCTGCCACCTGCCAGCCATGCCCGGCCCCGGGGAACAGGGGCCACCCCTCACCGCTCATCCCCACGCCTGCCCCCGTTGGGGGGCTCACCCCCTGGGGCCTACAGAGTGGCCCCTCCATCATCCACTCACGGCCCAGACGCGCCTTTCCTGACTCCTCTCAAGTTAGCCTCTACCTAGCACTTGCCCTAGCTGGCGTTTTTCTGGATTATTCGTTTGTTAACTGCCAGGATCCTCCTGGCTGAGAACATAAGTCCCACGAGGGGAGGGCAGCTGCCTGCTTTGTTCACTGCAGCACCTGGAGCCCCAAGGGTCTCACCCTATAAAAAAGGCTCACTAACCGTTGCTTGTGGGAGGAAACATCCTCCCAGTTACGTTTGGGTCTCCTCATTTAATGGACGCGCAAACTGAGGCTCAGAGAGGTTGAGGGGCTTCCCCAAGCCACACAGCGAGTGAGGGGCAGAGCCCAGCCTCGAAGGCCGGTCCTTCACTCTACGTGCTGGGGCACAGCCTTCTGCTGGGGTGGGGGGAAGGGGTGGCCGGGGCCTCCCACAGCCGGGAGGACTTCTAAGGGGCATGGCAAAAGCCTTCACACGTCCCTAGGAATGTAATGCCCACTGCTCACAGTGGGGCCTCTGGCTCATAGCCTCATTTCTTGGTGCCTCAGTTTCCCCTACCTATACCAATGGGAACGAGAATGTAGCTCCCAGAGCAGCTGTAAAGATTAAGTGAGATCGTGTAAGTCGTGAGCTCGGCCCAGTGCCTGGTCCGTGGGCCACCCTCACACCTGGAAGCCGTGACTGTTATCTGTGCTGCTGTTTCGGGCTCTCCGGCCTTCTCCAGGTCGGTGGCTGCGCTGGTGATTGCAAGGCCACAGCCTGCGGCCTGGAGGACCTGGGAGCAGTCTGGATGAGCCAGGACTCAGACAGAAGCTGTCCTGACTCACAGAGCAGAGGACAGTGAGTAACCGCTGTGCCCGCTGGCACGCCCACACACCTGCACGGGAGCTGTGATCGTGTCCTCCCGTCTCTATACCAACAGCCCCCCACTCCAGGCAGCCCGCCTGGGACCCTCCAACAGAACCAAACGTGGGGGGCTCAAAGGCACTGCAACCAGAGGTGACAAGAGCCTCGCGGTGGCGTGTGTCTCCGCGTCTGGCCCTGTGATGGGCACACAGGCAGGGCTCCTGAACCTGCTGCTGCGTCCAGGAAAAAGTGGAGATCCTCAGGTTTCATGTCCCTGACCAGAACCCCCAAGGCAGGACCCACACGTGTCACGAGGCCAGCTCAGGACTGGACGCTTTATCCTGCTGACTCACTGACTCTGGGACGGCCCCGGCAACATGGTCTCATGGTTCCCGTTCAGAAGAGGGAAGTGGCTCCGAGAGGGAAAGGGACTTTCCTGGGGACACACAGCCAGCAGGGGAGCCAGGCTCTAGGCACAGTGGCAGGGGGCGGGGGGGTGGTCAGCTGGGGTTAGGGGCTCACCTGGGCGGGGCAGACAGCCTCACAAAGCTTGCAGGCAATGCAACGCTCCTCCCCAGATGGGTAGCGGCGCAGTGCATGCTCCCCTCGGAAGCGGGGGCTCAGCGGGCCCTTCTCAAATGGGTAGTTGATGGTGGCCGGCTCCCGGAACAGGTAGCTCAGAGTCATGCCCAGGCCTGTGGGCGGCACGGGCGTGGTGGGTGAGGGCCCCTTCTCCCGGACACAGGGTACCCACCCCCAGCCCACCTTCCCCTCCCCCTCCCCCAGGGCCCACCTCGGATGAGCTCGGTCCACAGCAGGGTCTGAGCCGCCCGGTCAGTCACGGACTTCATGTCCATTGAGGGTTCCCGCAGGTTCACGTACTCTGCAGGGGAGGTGGGCAGAGGGGCTGTGGCAGGGGGCTGCCAACAGGCCCTCCCCAAGGACCCCAGCGCAGGGAGGTGAGGCCAGGCCCCCCTTGCAGGTACAACAGGGGCACGCTCATTCACTGAACCCTCCCCGCCTCAGCAGGCACCCGGCAAGGCCGGCCTCTGGCCCTGGGCAGTCCTCGCTTCTCCCTGGGCCTGTGCGGCTGTCCGAGCCCAGGAGCCGAGGTGGATGGGAAGGGGCTTGGGAGCCGGAGTCCAGGCGGCGAGGGATGGCAGCTGCCTCCCGGTCCCTGAGCTCTGAGATCCCACTGTGTGGCCATGGGGAAAGCCCCAGCCCCCTGCAATGATGGACTCTGCCCCCACGAATCATATTCAGTCTGGATCACCATCCTCATTTTAGAGGGGAAGCTGAGGCTCAGAGCGCGGGTGCCCCCAGCAAAGCCGACACTAGAATCCAGGCTCCTCCCCTGTCTCTGGCGGGACCCTGATCAGAGAGGCTGAGGTTCCAGGCGCCCAGGACTCACTGTAGGTGGCTGCCACCGAGCTGCTGTGGAGGCTCCGGCCACCAGGATGCCCTGCAAGGAGAGGGGTTACGCTGTGCAGCTGCGACCTCTGCCGGGAACCCGGGCTCCCCCACAGCCAGGAAAGGCTCCCCAGGTCCTACCTGCATGTGCGGCCTGGGCCAGGGCCCGGAGCAGCGTGGGTGTAGTCAGGCAGCGCATCTGCAGGCACGGAGAGGGAGGATGGCATGGGTGGGGCCCAGACCCGCCCCCCCCACCCCCCCCGCCAGGAACTCCGGCACTGCAGGTGCCACTGTGTCATCTTGTGCCCTCCTCATCCCCATTCCCGTCGGGGGCACAGCACTGCCCAGCCCTCCAACCTGACCCAGCTCAGCTGGGTTCAGATTTAGGGACTACCTGAGACCCAATGTCCTATCTATCTCGCCTTCTAAGAAATCTGTAGACTTCCCAACCCCCTCCCTTCCCCATCAGAGCTCCCCTCCCCTGTACATCCTGCCCAAACTTGACTCAAATACCACCACCAGGAGCCACCCGCATTTATGAGCGCTCCCTGTGCCCACCACTGTGCTGGGGGTCGCACGCACTGTCACCGTGTCCTTACGAGGCCCCCATGAGGCAGGCAAGCAGAGACACAGCTGGGTCACGTTAAGTGACTTGCCCAAAGCCACACACTAGGGGGTGGCAACAGGACAGGGACCGGGGCCAGGCCCCTCCCTTCACACCCCAAACCCTCCCCCGCTGGAAACTCTTTAAGGGTTTCCATAACTCTTAAGATAACACTCTTTCCCCTGCATCACGGCTCTTCTGGAACCGTCTCCCTGGCTGCCCAGTGACCTTGGGCAGGGGAGGTCACCTAGCCTTGCTCATCCATGAAACGGGGGTCATGAGAATGGACTTCGTAGCGCCAAGGGTTTAGCCTGGAGCCCGGCGCTTAGCCCGGAGCTCCAAAGTGCCCCTTCCTTGCCCTGTGACTCTAGCGGGCCCACTTCTTTTGACCACTGACTCCAACGCAAGGCGCCCAGCCCGGCACCGTCCCCAACCTTCCCCATGACCTCTGACCCCACGGAAGCAGGCGGCGCATGCGCCCCGAGGGCGCCGGCTGGCCAGGGCGCCAGCTGCACGCTCAAGGACACAGAGGCAGCGCGTTCTGAGCGGCCGAGATGAAGGGCGGGCGCAGAGCTGGCGGGGCCAACGGAGATACTACATTCGCCCCCGACGCCGCGCCGCCCAGGCTCGGCCTTAACAGCCGAGCCCCAAACACCCACCTCGAAGCCCTGCCGCTCCTTCCCGTGCCTAGCGGCCTGTCCGCCGAGAGGCGGAGCCTACATTCTGGGACGCTGCCATTGCGCTGGCCGGCTTCGCCTCTGCCGCGTTGATCCTTCATGGTGTAGTCTGATTGGGTAGTGCGCACTGAAAGAGGCGGGATCTAGAAATATCTTTTCTCTGATTGGCTGGGGAAGAGCGAGGCTTGAAGTTATGTAGAGCGCCGCCATGTTGGATTGGAGAGACCAATAAGCGAGGACGCCCGCTCCACTGGGGGCGGGGCATCCGGGGCGTGGTTTAGGAAGCGGCTCCGGGTCTGACCGGGCGCCCTGGGTCGGACGGAGGAAACCCGCTCGGCCTCGGCGCGGAGGGCGTGATGACGGTGATGAGACTGGCGGCCGGCAGTGTTTCTGCGCGCAGCCGTGCCTGCTCCTTGCTAAACCTTCCCTCAGGCTGCTTCATTTAGTCCTCAAAGCAGGCGCGTGTGGAGGAACGATTATTCTCGCTTTACAGATGGGGAAACTGAGGCACGGGCTTGTTTAGTCCCTTTGCCCTAGCCGGAGAGCTTCGAAGTGCGGCCGCGTGCCGGCATCTATATGACTCGGGAGCCCGTCCCTCAACAGCCCCCAAACCCGTGTTTCCTCCCAAAGGGAACTCGGAGGCCACCTCTGCATCTAGGGAAGTGGGAGGTGGTCAGGGAAGACTTTCTGGAGGAGGTGATGTCCAAGCTGAGGCCGAGTAGGAGCTCGGCAGGCCAGGAAGGGCAGAGAGAGCATGCCAGCGTGTGTGCAGAGGTCCTCCCACGGGGACATGTCACATGTTTTGGAAGAGGACAAGGACAGGCTGAGGGGCCTCCGAAGGACGGTTCCGGGTCCAGACTTGTGGGCTATAGGGAGCCACTGACGGGGTTCCGGCTGAGGGCTGCCCTGGTCCAGAGAGCTTTGGGAAGACCCGGGGATGTGCTGAGCAGGGCCAGGCCTGGGGGGAGAGGGTGGGTGATGGATGACCCCTGGCTGGCCATCACTGTGTGGATCCCGCGAGTTCTGCGGCGTTGGAGTGTCGTCAGGACTTCCCAAAGGTGGGACAGGGCAGATGAGAAGGGGTGTCGAGCAGGAGGCCCGGGGGGTTTGGCCTCAGTGGCTGAGTGGATAGGGGGCCATCCTGTGGCGTCGGGGCCCAGGGGTATGAGCAGGACGGGGAAGAGGATAAATCCAAGGGGATGTGGTGAGGGGAAGGCACCCGGGGCCGGCCACTTGGGGGACAAGAGTGGGTTCAGAGCTCCTGAAAGGCGCACGCAGAAGGCTGGGACACCCCACTGCAGGTGTCTGTCAGCCTGGCCTGGGGGTGGGGAGAGAAGAGAGAGGTCGCCTTGCCCCGCCAAATGAGGACGGGACTCCTGGAGCTCAGGGTCAGCAGCTTGTATTTATTTAGCTCCCAAGTTTACTCACACAAAGGCCCAGGTCCCAGGGGGTCCACCGTGTGGCCTGGACCAGATGCCAGGGCCCCTTCTGCTGCAGCCTCCACAGGAAGGGGGTGACTCAGAGGTGCCCACGTCTCCCCTCCTCTCCCAGGACACTGGTGGCCAGCGTGGGGGTGGGAGGGCAGCTTACTGCGCTGTCTCCCAGCTCCCCCACCCCAGAGGGGCGGCTGAGGGAGGAGGCTGAGGGCCAGAGGCGGAAGGGGAAAGCCCCAGGAGGGAGGAGGGCAAGCACAGATCTGGGCTGTGGCCTTGGCTGGGCCTTCCTCCTTGTGCCCTGGACCCCAGGCCACATCTCCACCAGCCACAGGTGGCCGCAGCAGCAGAGGACTCAGATGTGAGCCGGGAGCGATGCTTGGTGCCCTGGCGCCCCAGGTGGGCTCACAGCAGGGTGCAGCTGCAGCTGCGGGTCTCCATGGCCACCAGCAGCATCCTCAGGTTGCGCGGCGTGTAGGGCGGGTAGCGGATGGAGTAAACCTTCTCCATCCCCTGGCTGCGCAGGAGGCAGGCGCGGTGGTGGGAGAAGGTGTCGAAGGAGAACTTGCCGTGGTATCTTCCCATCCCGCTGGCACCTGTATGGTGGCATGGGACATGGCAGTCAGGCCCTCAGTGGCCAGCCGAAGTGACGTCAGACAGACCTGGGCTCTGCCGGGTCTGGGTGCGCTACTTCACCCCTCCGAGCCTCAGTTTCCCCATCTGTAAAGTGGGCTAGTTATGAGAGACTGTGGGTGAAGCCTTCACCCTGAGCCTCGCACCAGCTCAGTAAACGTTGGGGACACCAGGTTCCGTGCCAGGTGTTAGGGCAAGGGAGGTAGACAGCACTCAAGAGTGTGGACGCCAGAGTGGTTGCCTGGGGTTGGTCCTAGCTCTGAACTAGCTGTGTCACCTTGGGCAAGTGACTTCGCCTTCCTCTCCTCTGTGACATGGGGTGACAATGGCACCCACCTCCTAGAGTCGTGAGGATTGGGTGAGTGTTCAGACCTGTGGACCCAGTAAGTGCTGTGTTGTTATGAGGTCTACATAGGGAGGGAGTCAGGGACCAGGCAGCTTCTGCACTGGGAAGTTCAGGGGACCCAGCCTGGTGGAGTTGGGGGTAATCAGGGAGGGCTTCCTGGAGTGAGCGAGGCCTGAGGAATGTGGAGTTGACCAAATGAAGAGGGTGGGTTGGGGCAAGAGGGACCCAGGCTTGGGGCAACTCAGAGAGCCTTGGAGGTGGGTGACCTGTGGTATGTTAGGACCTGTGCAGAGCTCTGCGTGGCTAGGGCAGCAGGCAGGGAAGTGAAGAGAGAGGCCAGACCAGGAAGAACCAGCCTCAGGAAGCTGGGAGTCATGGGGGCCTGGCTTGATCCCAAGGGGCCTGGGAGCGGTGGAAGTTTCCAGCAGGGTCGAAGCAGGGTCAGATGGGCTCCCAGACTGACCCCACGCTTCCCTGAGGAGGCAGTGCTAGGACTGGAGAAGGGGCAACCAGGCGGGCTGGGGGCAGGGGGCTCCAGAGCCAGGGACAGCAGCGGTGCCCAGCCCTGGGGGCCTGCACTGCCACAGTGGCAGCTCTCAGCCCGCCGTGTGCTCCTGGGGCACCGGCCGCTCTCCAGGGAGGGTGCAGGCCCTGCTGGTCATTTACTCTGGTGCCAAGTCTGGACAGGTGGAGGGACCTCAAGTCTCTGGCCCTCCCGTTCCACTGAGGAGGAGGTGGGCTCAGAGAGGGGAAGTGGCTACCCCAGATCACACAGCCGTTGGGCTTGCTAGGACCAGCCCCACAGTTTCCTGCTCTGGAGGTGAGGACTTTGCAGCTGTCATGGGGCCTGCTGGGGCTTGAGGGCGTCCTCCCTCACCAGGGGCAGGCGGAGCTGGCAAGAGCCCCTGTCTCCTGGGGGGGGTGACATGCCGAGGGTTGGCCTCCTCAGTCCATGGGCGGGGTTAAAGGAACAGCATGCAGCTTCACCACGGGATCAAGAGGACACGCGAGGCCGCCCTGTGCGTGCCGACGGGCAGCCTGGAAGCCGTGCTCTCGGGAGAAGAGCCGTGGCAGGCAGTGGCCAGCGGTCACAGTGGTGTTTGAAAACAACCTGAGCTGCGTATCTGTGGGTCCTCCTACATATGGAAATGCAGACAGGTCTGGAAGGTTCCGCTCCAGACTGCAGAGGGGAGCAGGATGGTGGCGCTGGGCTGTGCTGGCACCTACCCACTCCTCCGAAGGGCAGGCTGGCGAGGGACACGTGCATGAAGCCGTCGTTCCCGCAGAAGCCCCCACTGCTGGTCCGGGCCAGCACCTGCTTCACCACCTGGGAGAGAAACAGCCATGAGGCCTCGAGGCCGGGCAGCGGGAGGCCAGCCAGCCTACCCCCGGGCCCCAGGGGCCCCGCCTGGCCCGCTCAGGGCCCTGGAACCCCTTCCAGGGTCTGAGGCCACTGCGTGAGCTGAAGCGGGTGGGGGGACAGGCGTGGTTGTGTAGCAACTTGCCACCGAGCCCCCAACCAGAGACATGTTTCCTGAGCATCCACTTGCATGTGGCCCTTGCAGGGTGCTGGGGACACAGACTCTGGCCCGAGGTGAGGCGGGAAACCCAGCGGTCGCCCGGGGACAGGGAGAGTGCAGGGTGAGGTTCTGGCGACTCAGAGAGGCGTCACGGGAGGGATGGGATGTGCCTGCCGAGTCTGAAGCGGGGTCAGGAGTGGTTCTGGCAGAGACAAGAAAGAGGGTCCCCAGGCAGGTGAAAGGCAGGGGGCGCGGCCGAGGGGCAGGGAAGCGGTAGAGGGGCCTGCGTGGTGTGTAGCACAGGGGACATTTAGATGTGGTGATGCGGTCAGAGTTGTATTTTAGAAACACGAACTTGGCCCTTGCTTGGCTCAATGCAGGCCCCTCCTCTCCAGCCTACAGGTCTATTTGAAGAATGAGAGGGGAAAAAAGGCAAGTAGAGACTAGAGAATCATTGGACGAAAACTTCACTATATTTAGTTACAACGTGTGGCCCTCAGACAATGGCTGGGTCAGGGCTTAGCTGATGGCGGGTGGAGTGGACCCCCACCCGTGGCTCAGAAGTCACCTTGAGACCAGGACCTTAAGACAATGCCAGAAGATGAAGTAGAAAGCATCAGTGCTTTGCGAGGAGTGAGAGCCAGTCATATGGGGTGGATGTGTGTCTTAGGTGTCATTCTGTGTCCTGGGGCCAGTGCTGGGTGGTCAGAAAAGCTTAAAAGCCGCTATGCCAGATGACCCCACTTCCAAAACACTTGTGTAGCGTTCCTAAAGTTCACGTTATCTGGATAAACCAGGGCTCCTTAGAGGAACGGCTGATGCTAGGGCTGGCCGGGAAAATACAAGATGAACCCAAAGCATCTTGTAGACCCGGAAGGAAGGAAGGAAAGACCCAACGGAAGGACGTGGTTGGAAAAGAAAGGACAGCGGGCCTCAGGGACACAGCCGCTGCCAGTGCCCAGAGCAAGGACAATTTGAGGAAAGAAACAGTGGAATTGGATTGTCACCCGGAGAATAGAGCAGATGCTCACGAGTCCATGCGCATGGAGAGAAATGATTCAAGAGACACATCTTTCTTACAGAAGCCAGAGAGTAAATGTGCATACTCCCAGGGCTGGCCCCGTGGCCGAGTGGTTAAGTTCGCGCGCTCCGCTGCAGGCGGCCCAGTGTTTCGTTGGTTCGAATCCTGGGCGCGGACATGGCACTGCTCATCAGACCACGCTGAGGCAGCGTCCCACATGCCACAACTAGAAGAACCCACAACGAAGAATACACAACTATGTACCGGGGGGCTTTGGGGAGAAAAAGGAAAAAATAAAATCTTAAAAAAAAAAAAAATGTGCATACTCCCCCTGCAGCTGGCAGAGATTTGTCACTCCCCTCGTGTTGAAAGTGGGCTAGACTTAGTGACTTGCTCCCAAAGAACAGAGTAAGGAAAGGGAGAAATAGTCACTCCTCAGTGGAGACCCCTGCAGACACAACCTTGGCCGTCTCTGTAACGTGTGGCTCTCATGTGCCCCTGATGTGATGGGCAGAGACCGGCCCTGGCTTCTGTTATTCTTTCACAGGAAAACAATGGACCAGTGAGATGGGGGACATTCTGCAGGACACTTGGCCAGTACCTCTCAAGCTGAGAGGCAGTCACCGGCCAGAGGAGCCTTGACAACTAAATGTAACGTGAGACCCTGGCTTGGATGCCACTGACGAATCCAAATCAAGTCTGCAGTGTGGTCGACAGTAATGTACTAATGTCAGTGTCCAACGTGAGGGGCCTTAAATGGGGAAATGGCACCGGGGACATGGGAACTCCCTGACTGTCTGCAACTTTTCTGTAAATCTGAAATTACTCCAGAATAAAAAGTTGATTTTAAAAAACCTGTCCAGTCCAGGAAAGATCTCATGAGAGCTGGGTGAGAGGGGAGTCGTGTCCTGAGGCTCCCGGGCTGCCCCGGGGCTTGAGTAGGGTGGGGGCCCAGGGCTCATTCTCAGCCTGCTTGTTCTGGTCATGCAGCCTTCCCCGGTCGTTGTGTGTGCCTTTCATGACCCAGGCACCAGGCCGAGATGACAAGGATGAGCAGAGAGGCGGGGGCTGACCGAGAGAGGACACTGGACCCTGGAGAAGACCTGGGGAGCTGCCCACTGAAGGCCCAGGAGAGTGTGGCCTAGATTGGAGGGCCCGGCTGCTCCCAGAGAGAAAGGACAGGGACAGAGCAAGGCTGCCACCATCCCAGAACTCCTGTGACTATCCCAGAGGGGCCAGGATTCCAACCCCCCCGCTAGGCCTCCTGGTCCACTCTGGTGCTGGAGCCACCTCCCCCTCGGCTGCCACCACTCCACCGTCCACTGCTGGCACCTGCCCTCACCTCTGTCCAGCCCCTCTGTTGCCCCAGCCCTGCCTGAGCCCCCACCTCACTGCTCTTGGAGAAGGCGTACAACGCCAGGGGCTTCTCCCGACGGTTGATGAAGTCGATGGCCTCGTCCAGGCTCCTCACGTTCACGATGGGCAGGATGGGCCCGAAGATCTCCTCCTGCATCACTGGCTCCGTCTCCTGCACGTCAACCAGCACCGTGGGTGCTGTCCAGGCACAGGGGACGGCTCAGCCCCGTGGTGGGGGCCTTGGGCAGCGCCCAGGGACCCAGGGCTCCAGGCTCAGGGAGGTTCTAGGGAGGGGAGTCTCCCCAGAGCCCCTGAGAAGTGACCGTGAGGGGTTCCCCAGCCTGACCAGGGGACCAGGGCCTACGGGGCCCAGAGAACCCCTCAGCCTCGGTCTTACAGTCGGGGGGTGACGGGATCTTAGACCCCTGGAGTCCGAGGTCCCAGCCCGTTAGAGCAGCAGCATCGCCAGCTGTGCCATGTGGCCTGGGAGACAGGGCCACTTTGTAATCACAGCACAGCAGACACTCAGGACGGGCACAGGAGTTCAGCACCCAGGAGTTGCGGGCTCATGGGACCTGGGGTCATGGCCCCAGGGAGCCCCGGATCATGGGACGGAAGTTTGGAATCAGAGCACTCGGGGCCCTGGAACACTGGGGTCCCAGCTTAGAGAATCAGAGCTGGGGCCAGAGTGTGGCATCATGGGGTCACGGGCGCAGACCGTGGCATGGGGACCGCTAGCGTCATGGGATCGCGGCACCGGAGCCGTCGATCAGGCGGGGCTCTGGCAGTGGGGCCATGGGAGCCCGAGGGCCAAGGGCTTGGGCCGGGCCCAGACTCGGGGCCCAGCTGTGCCTCCAACGCAGGAGGGCCTTAGCCTGGGGGGCGGGGAGAGCGCGACTCACCAATGTAGCGATCACTCTGGTCACTCTGGCCCCCAATAGCCACGCGGCCGCAGCCCAGCAGGCCCTGGAGCCTCTGGAAATGCTTGTCGTTGATGATGCGGCCCAGGTTCGGGGAGCTCCGGGGGTCTTCGCCGAAGAAGCGGGCTATGGTGCTCTGCAGGGCGGGCAGCAGCCGCTCCTGCATCTCGGGGCTGCACAGCACGTAGTCGGGGGCCACACAGGTCTGGCCCGTGTTGAAGTAGCGGAAAAAGGCCACGCGGTTGGCCACCGTCTCGGGGTCGCAGTTGTCATCCACGTAGCAGGGGTTCTTGCCCCCCAGCTCCAGTGTGACCGGTGTCAGGTGCTTGGCGGCCGCGGTCATGACTATCCTGCCCACTCGAGGGCTCCCTGGGCATAGACACACCCAAGTGGCCCTCAGTCGCTTGGACCCAGCAGCTGGCCTCAGCCCGGGGGCTGGGACCCCTCGAGGGGGGATCACTCCTGGCCCTGTGCCTCTCTGGATAGACCATTGAGTCAGATGGGTGCAGCCCTCACCTGGCCTCCCCTTGCCAGTCGCTGCCCCAGGACCTTGTCCTGTCTCCCCCCAGGCCCAGGCCCACAGTGCAGGGTCTCTGCAGAGTTCTGCCCGGCTGTGAGCCAGGCCACCTGCTCGTTCTCCTGGCCTGCCTTGTTGGAAGTCCGGGAGCCCCCTGCCTCCTGTCTGGTCTCCCTGCTTCTGATCCCCGCCTCACCTCTGCAGGTGACTCTCTAACATGCCGCCCTGCACCCCTCCCACCTCTCCGCTCTCCTCTAGAACCTTCAGTGACTCCTATCGCCCGAGGCCGGAGTCCCGCTCCAGCTGGTTCTCCCCTTTCTCTGACCTAACCTGGCAGCCCTGCCACCCTCTGTTGCTTCCCTCCCTCACCTCTAAGCGGAGGGCCCAGCCTGTCCCCACCTCTCCTTTGGGTTCATCTCCCAGGGCTCACCATCCCCTCCGCCACTCAGCCCCCGCTGACCTAAAGTCCACCGGACCTCAAGATACTCCTGCCCCCCCCCCAGCCCAGTGTCCCATGTGGCCGTGTCTGTTGTGATGACCCTGGCCTTTCTTCCTGGCTACCACCGCCCGCGAGAGCCGAAAGTGCCGTCCCCCCTCTGCTCTTGGCTCCTCCTGCTTCCCGGCCTCGCCCCCTCCCCTCCAGGCCCCGCGTGTGTCCCCTGCACCTGAGAGTCCTCCCTCAGGTCCTTTAGTCTCTGCTCCAACATCTCCTTGTCTGAGGCCTTCCCGACCCTCACCCCTTGTTGAATTCCACCACTTGTCGCCTCCCTACCACGGCCATGCACCCTCGACTGGCCCGTTATAATGCGAGCTCCGTGAGGGCGGGAGCCTTTGTCCCCATAGTCCTTGCTTATCCCAGGGCCTGGCTGGTGCTGGGCACAGCACGGCCCCCAGGAACCATTCAGCGAGTGAGTCAATGAATGGATACTCCCCAGGCCATGCGCTCTAACTAAAGCTCTCCTTGTGTCCATTTGTCCTCGAGACAGGCCTGGACTTAGGGATTGCCCCTGTCCTACAGATGAGGAAAGTGAGGCCTGGAGAAGTCAAGAGGTCTTGGCAGAGTAGGTTCCAGGCTGGTCTGCCGGCCTCTGCACAGGCTACCCTGGGCACCTGGCCCGGAAGCCAGCCTCCTGGGGTCTGCCTGGCTTCTGCACCTCCAGCCTGGGGAGCCAAGGCCAGAGCCCACCAAGCTGTGGGGCCTGATGGTGAAAGGTGGGCTGACATCCTTCTGCTGCTCCTCCCACCCCCTAGGAATCTGCAGGAACAGCTGAGGACCCGGTCTTCTGCTCCCGCAGTCGCCATCCTGTCCGGCAGAGTCTGGGGAGGAGAGGGAGGGGCAGCATGTCCCCTGCTCTGACGAGGACAAGGCATGCGAGGCAGGAGCAGGTCAGCGAGGAGGTTCAGATACTGCTGGGGGGTCCCCGCCTTCTCCCCTCTCCAGGCCCTGGCACCGGAACGTGGCCACATGCATCCTTGGCCTTTCGTCTCCTCTAGAAACTCCGTGCTGCTCACTGGAAGCTAGGGGGTATCTGGGTCACTCAGGCACATGCCAGGGTGATGGCAGGTGACCTCTGAGATCCATTCTGCCCAAGGGCCTGGGAGCAAAATCAGGCCTGCCAGCAGGGTGACCTGGGCTGAGCACTGCAGCTCTGTCATCCTAGCCTCTGGCCCCTCATCTGTCCAGCCCACCAGAAGGAGGGCAGTGGGGTCATGGATAAGGCCGTGGGGTGGTGGGGTGGTCGTGGATAAGGCCGTGGGGCGCTGGGGCCGTGGATAAGGCCGTGGAGTGGTCAGGTTGTCGTGGATAAGGCCGTGGGGCAGTGGGGTCGTGGATAAGGCCGTGGGGCGGTGGGGCGGTGGATGAGGGGCAGTGGAGTCATGATAAGCGCCCGACGCAGAGGGCACTCAGAAAGGGTAGATGCTGTGATTCATGAGATTGTGATTGGCAGAGGGGCCCGTGCCGGGGAGATGGGACCTAGCCCAGCCCTGTCATGGGTCCCGAGGGGTCCCAGCCTGCTCCCCAAGCTTGCTTTAGGAGAGAGGAGCAAGCCCGTCCTGGAGCCGGGAGCACCACTCAGTGCTCGCCTCAGTCTCCATCCTCCCCAGCTGTCCGTCTGCCTTGGGCCCTTGTGGCCTCTCTCAGAGTTGGGGACAGGACCCCTGAGGGTGGGGCTGGGCTCAGGCCTCCACCTCGTCCCCCTGGCCCCCTGCAGCAGGCTCCTCACCTGTGAAGAAGATATAGTCGAACCTGTGCTCCAGCAGCTGCCCCGTCTCCTCGGGCCCGCCCAGCACCATCGCAAAGCAGCTCTGCAAGGCGGACGGGCGAGGGCTCCCTCTGGGACCCCGGCCTGAGAGCCCAGGGGGCGGCCTGCCGGCCTGGGACCGCCCACCCCGCCCGGCCTGACCCAGCTTCCCAGCTTCACCAGGGCTCCCGCTGGGGCTGGCGGAGGTGAGGCAGGGAGCAGAGAGGTCCCGGGCGGGGGGGGCCGGATGTGAGCGGTTCCAGCCCAACAGGGGTGAGGTTGGGGCCTGGTGGGGTTGGGGGAGGGCTGAGGCCAGAGCCAGGGGAGCAGGGCGACCAGAAGACAGACAGGGACCCCCAGGAAACGGGCTCCTCAGAGCACAGCTGTGATTGCCACCCCTCTGTTTTACTCAGAGGGAAACTGAGGCCGAGAGGGTGGTGGCCTGGCCACGGCCACATAACCCAGAGGAGGCAGGATTGAGGTTGGAACTCAGGTCTTGCCCGAGGGGCCATGCCACAGCCTGTCCAGCCCCTGGGAACCTGCCTGACCCTCATCAGCCCGAGTGCGTCTGGTCTGTCTGCCCTGGGCCCTGCTCACCTGGTCCAGGTATCGGGGCAGCACCTCAGCCAGGACCTGCTCCATGTTCTTGCTGATCTCCGACGGCTTCAGCACCACACAGTTCCCTGCAGGGCAGGACAAGGCAGGGCGAGAGCTGGGAGAGGTGTAGCCACTCCCCGGCTCCATTCAGTCCTCACACCTGCAGGGCAGCGCCTGCCTCACTCCACCTTCAGGTGAAGAATCTGGCTCAGAGAGGTACCATGAGGGGCCCAAGGTCACACAGCCCGGGGATGGTGGACCGCATGGGAACTAGGCTTTCTTAGCCAGCTGGTGCCAGCTCCCCGCTCCTCCCTGGCTCTGTGGCCCCCGTCCAGAGGGAGGAGATGAGAGTGGGGAGCTTGGCTCTCACCTGCCGCGAGGGCGCCCACCAGGGGCACCAGGGTCAGGTTCAGGGGGTAGTTCCAGGGGACGATGATGAGCACTAGGCCGAAGGGCTCCTTCCGGATGAAGGCCCTGTCCAGCTGTGTGCCCTGGGGGGCCAGCGTGGTGGTGAGCGGCGAGGCGCCCAGCCCCCCCAGCCCAGCAGCACCACCCTCCGGCTCCGCCCTGACCCCAGGCCGCCTCACCAGGCTCCTGGGCACCTTCTCATCCTTCATCCAGGCCCGCAGGTTCCTGAGGGCCAGGTGAATCTCGTGCTGGGCCATGCTGAACTCGGACACCTCCGCCTCAAAGTCCGGCTGCAGGGGAGGGGCAGGGGCAGGCCTCGGACCGGGGACCAAGGTCAGCAGGCGGCCGGAGCCCTGGGAGGGCACTGCCTCCTCCAGCCACGGCCTGCTCCTGTGTACTCGTTCACTCATTCATTCATTCATTCTCTCCATGTCCAGTGAGCATGTACAGTACACCGGTGGAATGCCGCGGTGACTGGAACAGAAGGAAACCTGTCCCATGGCGCTGACGTTGTAGGGGGACCGTGAACGTGATAACGAGAGCACTGACTGCTGTGTTAGGACGTGACGGGGGCAATGAAGAGATGGAAGAGGATGAGGGGAATAGAGACGGCAGGAGTGTGTGTGCATGTGTCTGGGTGTGCTCTATTTTATACAAGATTGTCTGTGCTGGCCTCTGGGATGAGCTGACATTTGAGCAGTGAAGAAAGGGAGGGAGGGAGCCTGTAGATACCTGGAGGCAGAGGGGATGGCATGTGCAAAGGCGCTAAGGTGGGCGCAGGATTGCTGTATTCCTAACTAGCAAGGAGCAGAGTGGGCGAGGCTCTGGGGCCAGGCAGCAGGGGAAGGAATGTCAAGCAGAGCAGGACAGGATCCAACTGGTTTTAATAGGACTGTCTGTTTGGCCCACTGTGGCCCACTGTGTGGATATCAGTCTGCAGGAGACACAAGGGACAGGCGCCCCTGGGTAAACGCTATCCCTTCCCACAGCCCAGGGGCCAGGGGTCACTGTCAGATTTCCAGGGCAGGAGGGAGAAGGAGGCAGTCATCAAGAGGGACATTGTCCCCATCTCTGCAGGCCCGGATGCCTGTGCCGCCTCCCCAGGGAGGAGAGACCAGCCTGTGGGCTGCGGGCAGCGGGAGGCCCACAGCCGGGGACACCAGAGCTGGGCTGTCCCGATGCCTGAGACCCAGCCCTGCTAGAGGAAGGTGCTGGGTCGGCGAGGACGAACTGAAGCCCAAAGAAGGGCACACCCTGCCCAGGGCCACTCAGCAGGCCAGTGGCAAGGCCAGGGCCAGGCCCAAGCCCTGAGGAAGAGGCCGCTGGGACCTTGGGCGAAGAAGCCACCCGCGCCAGTCCTTCTCTGCCTTCCCATGCCTGTGTCCGCCACCCGCGCCCCTGCCCAGTGAGTGACGTGGCCTGACCACTGCATCTGGATGTCGCCTGTGACCTGAGTGAGGTTTGGGCTGATTTATGGGACCGACTGAACCTGGCTGGAGGCGGTGACTTTGGAAGAGCCTGGGCTGTGCGCCCTTAGGCAAGAGCGTGCCTTCTCTGAGCCTCCTCTGAGAGTGACTGGGGGTAACCGCCCCCACCTGGAGGGATTCACGCGGAGTGGGCAGGGCACATGCTGCGTGCGTGTGCGGGGAGGGTGGGGGGCTGGGCTGGCAAGGCCCGAGGGAGGCACTGGATGGAATTTTCTGGGCTGCTGCTCCCTTTGTGCAGCTTGGGCTCCCGGAGCCTGGAGGAGTCAGGATGAGAGGCAGGAGGTGAAATCTGAGCCCAACGGAGAAAAGAGACCAGACAGCCAGTCGGGTCAGGTCCCCCCCCCCCCCGGGCCGGACAGGCCGGGCCAGCGGGTGAGCAGTGGCAGAGGCTCAGGGGGGTGCCAGTCCCCACGGAGCTGCCTCTGTCCTGGACCAGGCTCGGTAAGTGGGATGATGTCCACAGGGAGGCACTGCTGGCCCCTCTGGGGCTGGGAAGTCAAGGAGAGTGTGGTCGGCAGCCTGGTTTCATAAATAGGAAAACAGATGATTCCAGAAACAGCCGATGAGGGAGCCTGGCTCTCACCTGGCTCCAGTCTTGAGCATCATGGTAAACAGAAGGTTGGGGACACTGAGAAAGGGAGCAGGTGGTACCAGGAGGCCAAGTCCTCAGGACAAGCCCTTGTCACCAGCCTCTGCTGCCCCCGTGGAAAGGGGGTGTCCCTGACCCACGACCCCAGATGCCACGAGACACTAGTGTCAAGGTCCACAACTGCTCCGGAAACCGGGCGGACACTCAGTCAGGTGCCTGAAAATCAGGCGGGTCCTGAGGAGGCTGCTGAAGGCCACACCCCCCGCCACCCGTTCCGGCATCTCTCAGGACCCGGGTGGAGCCAGCAGGCCCACCAGAAAGGCGAGGGAGGGAGGGAGGGAGGAGGGCAGCAAGGGACCACCCCAGGGGTCAATGTGGGGTCCCATCCGTGGGCTCAGGAGGCCCCAGGCCCCTCCTGGGATGTACCCCAGGGTTGGGGCGAAGATGAGTTCAGTACAAACACGGGGGACATTTTGCCCAGAGAAGACCCTCCAGACAGCTGTCCTAGGGCAGAAGCAACCACGCCGGTGGGCCCTGTTGACTGAGGGGGTGGGAGGCTGCCTACGAGGAAGTGCATTTCTTGGGATCCTGCTGTGACTGCTGCTGGAACTGGCATGGGCTGAGCCCCCAGGCCTCCAGGGTTTGGACAGAGGCCTTGACGCGCACCCTACCAAGGGAAGTGGAAGTCCTCCTGGCCTGTGAGGCCCTACATGGTGTGAAGTCCACCTCCCTGGACCTTATCTGTTGTATGTCTCTGCCTCCCTGGCTCCACTCCAGCCACGCTGGCCTCCTTGCTGCTCCTCAAGCACAAACACACCAATCACCTCCTGCCTCAGGGCCTTTGCACATGCTGTGCCCCCTGCCATTTCCCATGATGTCCGTGTGGCTCCTTCCCCCACCTCCTTCACGTCTCTGCTCAAATGCCACCTTCTCAGAGAAACTTCCCTTGACCCCCACATATAAAACAGCACCCCGATCCTGGCCCTCTCTGGCCCCCTTCCTACTGGGAGTGTCTCTCCATGGTGCTCATCACCATCCGACATGCTGTGTAATTATTCATTTACTGTTGTGTTGTACTCTCCCCCCAGAAGCCAGCTCCCTGGGCATGGGACTTTGTTTTATTCTCTGGTCGATCCTCAGAGCCTAGAACAGAACCTGGCACACAGTCGGTGCTCAATAAAGAGCTGTTGAGTGAATGAAGAAATGAGTGACGGGACGAAGAGAGAAGAGCCGGGGATGGCCCAGGGAAGGGCGTGAGGCTTTTAGTTCCCTTTGGGGAGGAGGCTGCCATGCCCGTCCCCTTGTCCCGGACCCCACACCCCTGCCCGCCTGCCCCACTCGCTCACCTTGCGTAGGTCCCGCGCCAGAGCCTCCTGCAGAAGCTGCTTGTTGTCCCGCAGGAAGCGGCCCAGGCCCTCGAGCTGGGTGGCCCGGAACTCAGCCGGCCGCGTGCGCCCCGCGCTGAAGGTCTCCCGCAGCCTCTGCAGTGTGTCCCCGACGGAGTCCATCCTGCCGGGAGGCGGCAGTGTGGGCCGGGGCTCCCCCGTCTTTGTGGGCACCCTCCCCAGGCCCTGCCTGCACCCATGTGGGCTCACAGGGACTCACGTGGTAACCCCAGAGTGCTGGGGCGGCCCCCCCAACACACACACGGGGCACGCTCAGACACACGCCATAAACATGCACTGCACATGCGCGCGAGCACACACCCACACACACTCGGACACGCGCCGGCAGGCCCGCAGACCACTCCCCTTGACCAGCGGACGGGAGGGTCCAGCGGACGGGAGGGTCCTGGACCTCGAGGCGGATGCAGGCCTGGGCGTGGGCTCAGGGACAGCTACTCCACAGCCCCTCAGGGTGGGCAGGCAGCCAGGGACCACACTTCTTTCCGCCACCCAGAAATCAGCCCGCAGCCACGACCCCCACCCCACTCTGGTGCCCCTCCAGGAGAGGGAGCACCCCCCCCCCCACCCCGCCAGGCCGGAGTGGCGTAACCAGGAAGAATTTGATAAGTAGAAGGCCAGTCCACCAACTGCCACTGCAGTCACCACTTTGGGACATTCCGGACACAGGGTGGTCTGTCCCCCCACCCCCAGCCTGGCGGCGCTGCTCAGGGAGGCCAGGCTGGCTGGCGGTGGCTCGGGGGGCTGGGGGACCACAGGCAGTGGACTCTTCTCCTTGTGCCCCAGCTCCCAGCAAGATGGGGAAAGAAGACCCGGACCTCCCAGGGGCCCTGCTGCCCACCCCAGCCCTGGCCACAGCATTGGAGGAGGGGCGAGGGGTGAGGGGCAGTCATGCTTTATGCTGTCATCAGGCAGGGTGGGGCTCACATTCCTCCGGGCCCTCCTCTGTTTACTTGAAGTTCATCAGAGGAGGTCTCCATCGTACTTGCTCCTCGGCCTGGTGCCAAGGACCCGTGGGGACCCTTTCCTCCCATCCTCTATGACTCCCTTCCCTTCAGGTCTCAGCTTGGCCGACACCTCCTCCAGGCAGTTCGCTCTGATTACTCCCTCACACACTCTCACGGTGGCCCCTCGGCTCTGCTCCTCACCACACTGGGTCATACCGCGGCGTGATAAATACCCGGCATCATCCTGTCCACCTCCCTGGCCATCTTTATCCCCCACTCCGCCCTCCCACTGGACCGGAATGCAGGCTCCTCTTTGCCTATTGAACTCATCATTTGGGCCTTCGTGCCCCAGTCTCCTGGTCTGTTTGGGGATGGTGATAGCTGCCACCAGCTGACACGCTGTTTACCGAGGAAGAGACCTCGCCATCCGGTCCTGAGCCCAGGGCAGGGCATTGTGCCCCAAGGCTGCCAGCTGTTGTTGTTAGGTGGCCCCTGTCACTCTGGCCCTCAGTTTTCCAGGGGGCTCCATGGCCCTGAGGGCCGAGCCTGCTCCAGCCAACAGGAAGGCCTGGCCCGACGGGCACGGTGGGCCGAGAACCTGGCTGGAGCCCCACACCGTCCCCCTAGGCGTGGCTGGGGGCCAAGCTGACCCCACAGACATCCTGCTCCGGTCAGGCACAGGCTAGGCACCGGGCCTCTCAGAGAGGGTGGCAGTGTAGCAGAAGGGGGACATTGTCAGAGTGCCTCTCAGCCCCACGATCCCCCCACACCCTCCTTCTTGGAGGAGGGCGCGCTGGCCGGTGCCAAGGCCCAGGAGCCCAGAGTCCTGCCTGCCTCTAGAGCCACCATCTGGGTTCGTCCTCCGGCTCTGCCTCTCATGGCCATGTGACCTTCGGCAAGTCACTCATCTTCTCTCTGCCTGATTCCTTGTCTGTGAAGTGGGGACGGTAAAAGCACCTGCGTGGTTCTGAGGATTAAGCCACATCATGCCGCAGAGAGCATTGGCTGTTGTGTACACAGTAAGCACTCGACAAGGGTCAGCTAGGGTGACTTGTACTAAGTCCTCAACTGATGTTTCCTTCCCGCCTCCCTCTCCCAGTCCTTTCTCTGCCCTGTGCTTACCTGCAGGCTTCTGCCCGTGGATGCCATGGTGACCCGTGCTCGCACCTCCCACCTCCCCACCCAGGCTTCTTTGCCCTTTCATAACAGCCTCTGCAGAACCCACAAAAATGCATGGCATGGAAGGGGAATGGTGCAACTCTGGGCAGGGTTGAGGGGGCAGCTCTGTGGGGGCGGGTGGAGGTCTAGATGGAACATTCCAGCACCATCTCCTGGCAACAGAGGCCAACTCACCCAATATTGCCCCCTGCAGTTTGGTCACTCTGGACCGAGGCCTTGAGGGGTGCTCGTTGGGGGACAGGGAGCTCGGCACAATCCAGGCATGCAGAGGAGCGAAGCTGGGGGGACCCTGGGCCTGTGAGCAGGGCAGCCTGACCCTGGGGAGAGGGGCGGCCGAGTCCTCGGGAGAAGGGACCCCTCTGGGCCAGCCTGGACTGCAGACCCAGGCAGGCAGAGCGTGTGGCTGAGGTCAGCGGTCGCCCAGCCAGGGTGAGAGTGGTGCTGTTTGCGCTATTCCTGACAATTCCCACCCACCTCCCCTTCTTGCCTCCTCGGGGTGGGCCCTGTGGTCCCAGGGGCTGGTGGGCACAGGGGCTCAGGGGACACGGATCTTCACAGCGGGCTGAGGCAGCCCCAGCTTCAACCACCTGCTCAGCTGTGTCTGTTCAGAGTGACAGCAGGGCAGGAGTTCTAAATCACTTAATGGTGACAAGCAATGGGCCTGTTTCCCCTGTCCTGGGGGCCGGGGAGGACCAGCCACGTCCCCTGAAGGGATTTCTCTAATAATAGTAGTAACCAGGCGCGGACTGTGCCAGGCGCTGTGCCAGCGTGGGTTTCAGCACGGTGCCCCCGAAGGCAGCTGAGGCCCAGGGAGGGGCCGCGTGGAGTCGAGGAGGGGGACAGACGGGGTGGGCACTCAGGTCTGCTGGCTGGAAAGCATCATCAAGAATCCACGGCGGCTGACCGCCAGTCTGCGCCCCCGGCCGGTCCTGCCAATGAGCTATCCAGTGGCGCAGGCCCCTGCTCTCTCCCACCCCCAACCTCTGCCGAGTCACTCGTTCTTTCTGCCTCAGTTTCCCCACCTATACCACAGGCCTTCCAACAGCACCCTCCCAGTCTGACGTGTCAGGGGCCCAATGACCTGCGTTCGAATCCCGGCAATGCCCTTTATTAGCTGGGAGTGCTCGGGCAGGCTCCTGGGCCTCTCCATGGCTCACTGTGCCACCTGCGAAATGGGACGGTACTTGTAGCTCCCCACGGTGCTGTCAGGAGAATTCAAGCGGAAAGTGCTCGGTGCAGGGCTGAGCCCCGTGAGTGCCCAGTGACCGTGGCTCTAAATGCTCCTCATTCAGATGGATAGAAGGATAGCTACTCCAGGAGGGAGAGCCCTTGGCCCACATGGATACCAGGGAGCCAAGGACGCTAACCTGAGACCCAGGTTGGGGCAGGGACGCAGAGCCGGCGAAGGTGAGAGGTAAATACGGTGGTCTGAGGCCTTGGGGCCTCCCATCAGGCTGCCAGAGGGCGGTGGGCATGGGACCCTCCTCGAAGGCCCTACAGGTCCCCACCCCCAGGGTCTCCAATCTGATCCCCCTTGGGTAGCCATAACTTGGATTTGCACCAGGTCTCCTGAAGCCCCGGGAATGGGGCTCCCTCCCACGGGGGCCATGAGGAGCTGAGAACCAACTCCTGCCTGTGAGATGAGCCCACCCCAGCCCCAGCCCACTGAGAGGCTGTGCTGCCAGCTCCCTGAGGCCAGCAAAGCCCCTCTGATCAGTCCTTCCAAGGGGCAGAGCAGGTCTGGCTGGTTCCTCCTTCCTGGACCCCAGCAGGGTCCGTTCCCCAGAACGCTCGCTGCGTGTGCCTCCCTAGCACCGGTTCCTGAGCACCCGGCGTGGGCACCAAGCATGGTGGGGCCCAGGAGCTATGTGTTACCAAACGGATGCTTGACACCCGCCTGCCCCCAGGGATGGAGGTACATTCTCTCCTCGGGCAGCCGGGTCCAGGGCTGGGGCCCTTGGCCCCCTTAAAGATGAGCAGTAACCCAGGGACAAACGAGTGTCCCTGCTGGCCTCAGGGACCCCCAGGCCTCTCCTCAGCCCCTCCTTCTCCTGCTCTTGTAGGTCGGGGCAAAGGGAAGTCCCTCCTTCCTTCCCCTTTCTCCCTAGGCAGGCGGAAGAGAAAGCCAGTCTATGCATGTGGCTGTGAGCGGCCAGCAACCCAGAGTCCCTGAGCCAGCCTGCTAGCAAGGGCCCGGGGCCCTGAGCGCTCACAGCTCCGTGCCCAGCCTCCCTGGGACACTGTACCTGATGTCCTGCCAAGCTGCCCTTCCTCCTGGCGGTTCCCAGTCTGCCCGCTGTTCTGCCTTATGAAACATCCAGGGCTGGGCCTGCCCCGGGGCGGGGCTGCTCTGGCCTCGTGCCTGACCACAGCTCTGGGACGGCTGGAGGCTGCAGGCCGAGATTTCACCATCACCTCCCTCAGGGGCCTCCAGGTCCTCTCCTGGACTACAGACCAGGAGCTGGGGCCAGAGAGGGCCAGCAACAGGCCAGGGCCACACAGCAGGTCTCCGGCCCGAGGCCTGGAGGGGACCCAGGCCCAGCTGGAGGAGGACGGGAGGCCAGGGCAGTGGCCCTGGGAATTACGGTGTGGGGTGGGGCCCAGTGGCCTGGAATAGCAAGGAAAGCCCTGCTCCCCACTCCATCCCCCAGCCCCTCTGAGCCTGTTTCCCAGCTTCAAAATGACAAGGTCAGATCCAAAGATGGCTGGAGTCTGGAAACACATCCTTGAGGCTGACTCCGTGCCCCCTGAGTTTCCTTGCCCTCCGCGTGAGTGTGTCCATCAACCCCACCACATCTGGCACCCCACTCACAGAGCCTGTCCCCCTGCAGCCTGACATTTCACAATAAAGACCCAGAGAGAGGACAGGGCTTGACCACACAAGGCTTGTCACTTGGAGTGGGGTCTGTGTCCATCCCCAGATGTCCCCTCCCACCTCCTGGGGAAGAGTGCCACCCTCCGCCTTCTAGGACAGCCATCGTGATGGTAAGCGTCACCATGGTGGCTCCTGTGGTCCCACTCCTCAGGTGACTGAGCTGTGCCAGGGGCCCTGTCCTCCGCCTGACCCTGGTCCCCACCCGGCACACCTGTTGGAACCGCACAAAGGGGGATGATTCCGGAGCAGCAGCTGCTGTCAGACAGGCAGGTGATTAGGTTACAGGTGTGGGGGCAGGAGCATCCTGTGTGTCATCCCCCCCTTGTCTGCCGCCCTGGGCCCGCCACGGCCGCTCCGCCTCGGTGCCCCGGGTCTGCCTGGGATCCTGGCCTGAGGCCTCTGGGCCGACCTGGCACCCGGGAGATGCTCCTCATCGCCCCCGCCCGCCTCGCTCCCCTTGCCTACCTGGGAGGGCAGGCGTGGTCCCCTGGCCCCCACCTGCTCTGGTAGCCCCTGGAGGCTTCAGCCAGTTGGGAAGGGGTAAGGGACTACAGAGGGCCTGTCCTCTGCGTGGGATGGAGCCCCCAGCCGCTGCCTGTCACGTGGCTCGGCATGTGACAGCCCTGCCCTGCTGTCTGGAGCTGAGCCAGGCAGAGGCAGAGACGGCGCCAGGAGGGGCTGGGCTAGGGCTGAGCCTGGTAAGCCCTCAGCCAGGAACCGAGCCCAGAGAGGGGCAGCCACTGGTCTAAGGCCACACAGCAAATCAGGGGCCCACCTGGGGAGGTACTGGTAGGTGGAAAGGGTGTTGCAGGATCCTGAGCAGCTCCTCTCTGGCCAGGGACCCCCCTGCAGGGTCGATCCCTGAACTTGTCTTGAATTCAGGAATGACCTGGGAGGTCCCCAAAGAGGCCTGACTGCCTGGCACATGGGTCCTAACCCGGCCTGGCAGTGAAGTGCCCTCAGTCTGAGGGCTCACTGCCCTTTGGGGAGGAACAGGGGCCTGCCCTCTGCCCTCTCTGGGTTGGATGCCTCCGTTGATCCTCAAACTTCCAAGGTCTCAGTGGGGCCTGGGGGTTACATCCTTGTCCTGGAAAACTCAGGATCAATGGGAAGATGTCTGTGTGGGAAACCACCAGGAGGCACCCTTAGGGCCAGCTCTGGTGGGCGGCAAGCGCTGCCGAGGACCCGGGTCAGCCAGGTGGGGGGGAGCACAGGGGTTAGAGCAGGGGCGCAGAGACCCTCCCCCTCCTGCCCCCCGCCCCCCGGCACTTGCCTTGGGCCAGGCCCTGCCCTGCGGCAGCTCTTCTGGGTTCTAGTTTGGAGGATTGGAGGAAAAGGTCCTCAGCATTTTCATCCCTGGCCTCCCTCTCCAGGGCAGAGAGGTGGGGGAGGGTGGGCTGGTCATGAGCTATGGCATCAGGTGGACTCACTCACTCATCCATTCATTCATTCATTCCCTCACTCAGACTCCTGGTGAGCCTGGCTCACACGGCCTCAGACCTGCCCGAGAGCAACTCACCGCCTTGCCTGCTGACACAGATTCCAACCAGGCTCCTCAGCCCCCCTGCTAAATGACCTGGAGAAGGTCCCTGCCCCTCTCTGGGCCTTGGTTTCCCCCTCCGTAAGATGGGCTTGATTCCACCTGCCTCAGAGGGATGCTGTGAGGGGGACAGACCAGCCCACGTGGAAAGCGACTGGTAGACAGCAGATGCTCAGTAGGTGTGAAGGCCTTCCCTCCGCCTCCCTGCCTTGAAGATGGGGCCATCCTGGCTCCACCAGCAGCATCCCCTCAGAGAGCAGTGTGACCCATCCCAAGCGCAAAGTTAGAGGCCCCCGGGGTGAGGATCCAGTCAGCACTCATTCATTGGCTCACTCAGCACGCCTTTACTGAGCATCTGTTGTGTGCTAAGGGCTGTTGATTAAATTCTCATACAATTCCTGGACTTGATGGTCTGAGCTTTACAGATGAGACAATGGGCTCAGAGAGGTGCAGTGACTGGACCAGGATCACACAGGAGAGGGACAGGATAGGGATTCTCGGCCAGCCAGGCCTGACTCCCCAGCCCACAGCACTTCCAGGGCACACTGAGCCCTTGCTTAGGAGCCGGGCAGGGGTTGGCCCCACTCCCGGGAGCCTTGTGTCTCGGCTGAAAGTGTTACTGTGCCAGGCTCATTTTTGCCCGCTGCCCAGAAAGGCAAACCCCGAGATGACAACATTGCAGGAGAGAAGGTATTTACTCACAAGGCAGCCATGAGAGGAAGCAAGAGCATGAGCCTCAAATTCGCTTCCCTGAAAACAGGGACTCAGGATATTTATGGGATGGGGGCAAGGTGGTCTGGAATGTGAAGAGAGGTGATTGGAGGTGAGGAGAGGTGAGGTCATTGATGATCTGCACAAGCATAATCAGACTTCATGCCTCTTCACAGGACCCACGTTCACAAAATGGTGGCGCTAGCGTGATCCGACGGTGGAGTTTTTAGCCTCTTGATGTCAAAAGGTCGCCTATGGGACATTTGTGCAGCCCAGTTGATGGGTTGGTGGTCTCAGCCGGAGTGGATAAAGGGGATCTAATTCGTGAAGAACAGCTCACACACTCATTACCATGGTGACCCAGGCTCCAGGGAGCTGGTCTCTATAGGAGCCTAGTGGAATCAGACAGCATATTGCCTGACAGCACAGTTAACAATGGGCAGGTTAAACAGCTAAAAGCTACAATCAGTAATTTCAAAAAAGGGAAAAATCTTCAGTTCCTAGCTCCTTAATCATCAATGGCTAACTCTCTGCCAATTTCAATCCCTCGTTTTCTTTGGTCATTCCTCATTCTTGAGGGATTCAAGGTGACGACCAATCTAGCTACATCCTGCTGAATTGGGGCCTAGATCTGGGTTTGAGGAATGAAACTGTTTAGCGCTCATTTGGAAATATTCTCTTGCTCCCAGCTTCATGCTGACATTTAGAATTTTGTATCTTGCTCCACATCTAAAACATCTAAAAAGCACATTTGATAAACAAGTGTCCAACCAGAAGGATAAGAAGTATGGACAACCAAATTTTCACAGTCCCTGAAAAACAGACCTAATCCCACTGGGACCTCCATCTGAGCTCCAGGTGGGGGCAGACATCTGGTCTCAGTTCCTGACAGGCTTTTGTTTTACTGGATACGCATCAGAGACCGGCGCAATGGCAGGTACCCTGATCTTTCAGTTACCATGATGATGGCCATCAGCACAGACTCTCTGCCTGGGGGCCATCACATTCCTAAGGAACTCAGAAGAACAAAGTTATCAACTTATAGCAGCTGGGAGGGGCCATAAAATCCACAGAGCGTGTCTGGGTTAGTTAATCATTCAAAGTTCCAGTATGGTTTCTTTGCTACGCTATGGCTTCCCTTATGTCAACCTTGTGTTGAGCCAGTATCAAAAGCAGCAGCCACTGTTTCCCGGACGTTTGCTGTGCCAGCCACCGGGCAGTCTCCTTGGCACATCTCAGCGCGGAGACCTCGCAACAGCCTGTGAGGATCATCCTCCCCATGGTTTTTAGTTAAAAAAAAGTGGTGAAGATTCGCCTCAAGGCCAGGGAAGTGGTGCTGGGTGAAGGAGCAGGGGGCCTGTCTCTCCTGTTCTGCAGGGTAATGTGCTTCACAAGACCCCAGGTGCCATTTCAAGGTGTTGGAGTTGGGAACAATTTTTATCCTTCCTGTTTGCTTTCTGCAGGGAACATATATTATTTTCATAATGAGAACAAAAAATAAAACCAATCATAGAGAACATCATATGAAAACAGTGAGGGGGGATTCGGTCGCTCATTCCGGTGACGGGGTGGGCTTGGAGCCCGGATGCGGTGGGAGGGACGGGCTGGCCTTGCTCTGTTCTCTGCCCTGCAGGGCACACTGGCTGTGTTTGTCTGGGTCCCCCATGCCGACCTCACAGGCAGTCCCGGGGCTGGAGAGTCCAAGGGAGGAAGTGATGTCATCAACCCCAGAGGACAAGGGTTACCCAGGGAAAGCTAGACCACCGTGGGCCACTCTGTGGGTGCTGGGACAATGGAGGAGCCAAGCCACCGCCACAGGCCTCCCTGGGGAGCAAGACCCTGGCTTCTGTCCTTCTCCCGCCCCAGCCTTCCCCTCAGCACCTTCCATTGGCCAAATCTAATCAGGGAGCCTGTCACTCAAGAATTTGAGCAGTTTGCCAGCCACATTCAAACCCCTCATCTGGACTGAGCCGGGAATGTTTCTTCTTGCTAATTGACAGAGTCACTGAGCACCAGCAGATTTCAGGAGCCCCGGGGCTGAAAGCACCACTTCCCAAATTCGTCAGCTGTCACTGTGTGGGAACACTAATGAGACGGAAATTACTCCTGACTCATCCGGGGACAGTCGTATTTGTATTTTTCGAGTGGGCGTTTTAAGAAAATAAATCCATTTTTTTTTTTTGTCATTTAGATGTAAACATGTTTCTCTTCTGCTTTGAATAAGGTTACAACAGCATCGTGAACCACTGGGTGCCACAGGTCAGGTTTTGAAACAAGCTGCCAGGACCACCCCCTCCCCCCAAAATGTTCTGAAATGAATCGATTTTAATAAAGCAATTTACAATTAAAAGTAACCAACAGACCACAGGAGGCGTCCACGTGTAACAAGGACTCGAAATTAAAGAATTCTGATCCTAAACGGTAGAGTAAATGTCACGGATTAGTTACCCCAAGGAACTCAAGGGTGGGTTCGGATATTTTAACTTTTTCCAAATTGTTCTTTCCTTTTGTTACGTTAAGGAGATGCCATCACCAACCTCGCTAAACCAGACCAAGCCTCACCACGAGAGCTACGCCTGCGACCTCTGCCTTATTCCCCATCCCAAATGAATGTCCCTGCTTCCCTTTGCTCGAGGACACCGTGACTCTGGAAATGATTTCTCGTGGTCTCCTATTTGCCACAAGTATACTTTCCTTTGTGAGATGCCTACTTCTGCCGGAAAGTCTGAGTTAAGTTGCCAGGAGGGAACCCACTTCGGTTTTGGTAGCAAACTGGAACAATGTTCCTGCTCTTCTCCCACCTTCTCTTCGCTTTCTGTTTCTTAAAACACACTCCCGCTTGATTTCGTCTTGGGGGTCCCTTCTGGTGGGAGATATAAAACCAATGAGTTCTGGGTCCGCCCAAGACATCCGCTGTTCCGCAAGCCTTGTCCCTTCTCCCCCGAGCGGACAGGCCCACCCTGGAGGGCTTTACCCATCCTTGGACAATGAACACCCCTCAGGGTGGGGAAACACCTGGGCACCTTGAAACGCACCCACTGAGTCTGCGAGTTTCTCTCCCTGCCTTGCCCAGTGGTGTGTGGCCGGTGTCCCCTCCCCACCGTCCCACCTCCACCCCCCACCCCTACCCAGCTGGGTTGTGGGCTCTCCCGGCTGCAGCTTCAAGACACTGCATCTCAGAGCTTCCCGGCCCTTCGGAGGTCACCCCATCTTCCATCTCCCCTCTCTCCCTTTTGAAGACTTTTGTAGGGCCGCCCTCTTTCCGATGCAGTGACAACAAGGTCTCCCCTGTCCTGTGTCTCCATGAGAGCCTAGGGCACCTCCTCTCTCTCTCTCTCTCTCTCTCTCTCTCTGAGGAGATGGTGGGATGTGTGCAAGGTGAGGTGAGGGGCTTCCCACACGAATGCCCTGAGAAGCCCGGGCACCTGGCCGGGAGAGCGCCCTGGGGACCGCGCTCCGTGGCGAGAGAGCCCTTCCCTGACCTGACCTTTTCCTCCCTGACCTTTTCCTGAGTTCTGGTGGGAGGAGCACTTGGCCGAGTTCTTTCTTTCCTCAATGGCCTCAGGCGGAGACGAGGGCAGATGGGGTGCTTTACAGACCATAGATGTTAGCCGCCGCCGCCAGGCCCAAGGGCCCCCTTTCCAATCGGTTTTAGGGGGAGCACTGCTGGGAGGGGCAGGGGCTCATTCTTGTTGTCCTCGTCACTCTCTGCAGAGCCTCTGGTCCCCCTGCCTCCCATTCCCTGCGGCCACACCCCAGACTTTGTCATCACCCAAGGTAAAGGACCCTGGCATCCACTTTCTGCCCACTGCTTCATGGCCTCCTGGCCTCCCAGCTCCCACTGCTTCCCTGCTCTCCCGCCTCCACCTTGCCCCTGGACCTCGGGCCCTGTCCTCTCTCTTACTCCTTCCATAGCTCCCACTTCTAGGTATTGCCAGCACGACTCCACCAGTCTGCTTTAGCCATGTCTGCACCTGGCTGTGGTCTGGAGAAAGTTCCACTGCCTCACAGGCTGAAGCTCTACAAATTGATGCCCTCCATGCCCCCAGCTCTCCACTTTCCTGGCAATGCTTCTGGGGTGGATATCTGTCATCCGTTCACTCGTCCATCCATCCACTCACATTTATTGGGCACCAACTAAGTGCCCGACACAATCCCCTGCATGAGGGGTACACAGTGAGCCATCACCAGAGGGGACAGACAATTAAACTACAGAAAACCAGAAGGGAAGTAGTTGAAGGATGGCTTCTTATCTGAGAGCAGAGGGCAGGAAGGACACCTCCTGGGGCGAGCAGGAGGAAGGACATGTCAACCAGAAGGAACAGAATGGGCAAAGTTGGGGGGCGAGGGGGCCCGGCTAGAGATATAATTGACCTACAACATTGCGTACATTTAAGGTGTACAACCCATTGACTGGGTACATTTCTATTGCAATATGATTGCTATCGTGGCATTAGCTGATACTTCTAAATTGTCACATCGTTATCACTTCTTCTAGTGGTGGGAACGATTGAGATCTGGTCTCTTAGCAAGTTTCACGTTTATAGTACAGTTTCGTGGTCTATACTCCCTGTACTGTGTATTAGACCCCAGGACTTCTTTATCTTCTAGTTACAGGCATGTACCCCTAAACGACGTTTCCCCTCCCTACCCCCAGCCCCTGGTAACCACCACGCCATTCTGCTTTTTCAAGTTTGGGTTGTTTTTTTTTTTTAGATTCCACATATAAGGGATATCCTACAGTATTTGTCTTTCTCTGTCTGACTTATCTCACTCAGCATAACGTCCTCAGGGTCCATCGGCGTTGTCACAAACGGCAAGATTTCTTTTTACCCCATAGCTCAGTGGTGTTCCGTTGTATATATGTCCCCCAACTTCTTTACACACTCATCCATTAACAGACACTAAGGTTGTTTCCATATCTTGGCTATTGTCAATAATGCTGTGATAGACGTGGGAGTGCACACCTCTTTTTGATATCCTGTTTTCATTTCCTTTGAGTGTATACCCAGAAGTGGAGTTGCTGGATCATATGGTAGTTCTATTTTTAATTTTTTGAGGAACCTCCATCCTGTTCTCCTTAGTGGCTGGACCTGTTTACAATCCCACCAATAGAGCATGAGGGCTCCCTCTTCTCTACGTCCTTGTCAACACTTAGCTCTTGTCTTCTTGATGATGGCCATCCTAACAGGCATGAGGTGATATCTCCTTGTGGTTTTGACCTGCATTGCCCTGATGATGAGTGATGTTGAGCGCCTTTTCATGTACCTGTTGGCCATTGGGATGTCTTCTCTGGGAAAAAATGTCTACAGTAGGCCCTCCTTATCTGTGGCTTTGCTTTTTGTAGTTTCAGTTACCTGAGGTCAATTGCAGTCAGAAAATATTTAATGGAAAATTCCAGAAGTAGACCATTCACAAGTTTTAAGTTATGGGTCATGCTGAGGAGCAGGGATGGAATCTTGCGGTGTCCGCTCCGTCCTGCCTGGAAGGTGATTCATCTTCTGTTCAGCATGGCCACGCTGCATCCACTAACTGCCTGTTTGTCGCTCAGTAGCCATTATCAGCTGACTGTCAGTGTATTGCAGTGCTTATGTTCAAGTCACTCTTATTTCACTTAATGACGGCCCCAAAGCGCAAGAGCAGTGATGCTGGCAATCCAGATACGCCAAAGAGAAGCCATGAAGTACTTCCTTTAAGAGAAAAAGTGAAAGTTCTCGACTTAAAAAGGAAAGAAAGAAAATCTTATGCTGAGGTTGCTAAGACCTACAGTAACTTTTATTACAGTATATTGTTACGATTGTTCTATTTCATTATGAGTCATGTTGTTCATCTCTCACTGTGCCTAATCTATAAACTAAACCTTGTCATGGGTGTGTACGTATAGGAAAAAACACAGTATATGCAGGGTTTGGTGCTATCCGTGGTTTCAGGCATCCACTGGGCGTCTTGGCACGTATCCCCTGCAGGTAAGGAGGGACCACCGTATGTAGTCCCTCTGCCCATTTTTCATTTGGATTGTCTGTGTTTTTGTTATTCAGTTGTATGATTTTTTAATAAATTTTGGATATTGACTCCTTATCCGATACATGGTTTGCAAACTCTCTCTCCCATTCTCTCCTCTGGGTTGTCTTTTTGTCTCTTTCGCAGTACAGAAGGTTTCAGCTTTGATGTAGGCCCCCTTTGTTGATTTTTTTCTTTTGTTGTTTGTGCTTTTGGTGTCATATCCAAAAAATCATGGCCAAGACCCACGGTGAGGAGCTTCCTCCTTTCTCTTCTGGGAGTTTTATGGTATCAGGTCTCAGGTTTAAGTCTTTGATCCATTTCCAGTTAGTTTTTGTGAGCGGAGTAAGACCAGAGGTCCACTTTCATTTTCGGCCTGTGGTTAGCCTGTTTCCCCAACACCATTTGTTGAAGAGACTACCCTGGGAACTGGCTATTTTTAAAAGCTTCCCAGGCGTTTCTAACCAGGACGACAGCCAGTGCCACCGGGCGCGGGCTCGGGCAAGGCAGAAACTTGGAGGGCTCGAAACCGAGCGCGAAGAGGTTAAGAAATCTTCCCTAGACAAGGGGTCAGCCCAGTGGGTAGCGGTTAAGTTTGATAATGACGGTAAACCTCTTTCCTCGCCACAAGCCTGGCGCTTCAGCTTTTTCTTTATTGGCCCTACTACGCGGCGGGTCAATGAACTTACGTTCGGGGTCGGTAGCAGGCTCCAGCCGCAGCCGTGGACCCAGTGCCCAGGCGGGCAGGTGCAGGAGGCTCTGACCCTGCTGGGGGGTGGTGGTGGGGTCGCCCCCCTGTCGTCCAGAGGCCCCCAAAATCTCGGCCTCCCGCGGGCGCTGCTGGAGCTGCCACGTGCAGATGCCAAAACGGAAGCTGGAGGGCGCACGGGAGGCAGGCGCGGGCAGCCGCGTCCTGCGGGGGGAGCCTCGGTGGCGCTGCCGTCGGGGCTCTTTGCTGGCCCCGCAGACACACCAAGTGGGGCCCGGAGGTGGGGCTCGGGATGACAGCAGCGGTAACACTGAGGGGAGCTGGTGACGGGCCTGGCACTTGCCTAAGACTTCGCATTAACCCAGTAACGTTGCAACAGCCCTAGGAAGCAGTGCTGAGTATCCGGGTTTACAGGGGAGGAAACTGAGGCACAGAGAAGTGGAGTTCATCCCCAAAGTCACAAAGCCAGGCTGAGCGGGGATTGGAACTCGCATCTCGCATCCCCGAGGCCGAGTCCTGGCCGCTCACGGACACACGGGAGCTCCCCTACGCACACCCACACCTACCCCAGCGCCGGGGCTGTCCCTCCCGGAGGAGGCGGTCCGGGGCGGGGCGGGGCGGGGGCAGGTCCGACCCGGAGGAAGTGCCGCCCCGCTGCAGGGACGCCCGGGCCGCACCAGTGCTCCGGCGGGTCGGGCCATGGAGGCGGAGCCGCCGCTCTACCCGGTGGCGGGCGGCGCGGGGGCGCAGGGCGATGAGGACCGGCTCGGGGTCCCCGATGGGCCCGCGGCCCCGGTGAGCGGGGACGGAGACGGAGCGGGGGCGTGGGCCCCGGGCGGGCCGGGCTCTCGGGGCGGGCCGGGGTGGGTGCGGGGCCCGGGACGCCGGGCCGGGTCCGAGCGCCGTGCATGCCCCGCAGCTGGACGAGCTGGTGGGCGCCTACCCCAACTACAACGAGGAGGAGGAGGAGCGGCGCTACTACCGCCGCAAGCGCCTGGGCGTCCTCACCAACGTGCTGGCCGCCAGCACGGGCGGCACGCTCACCTACGGCGTCTACCTGGGTAGGGGCGCGCGCGCGGAGGGGAGTGCGGGGAGGAGGTGGGGGGGAAGGAGAGAGGAGGGAGGAGGAGGAGGAGTAGGGGGAGGAGGGGGAGGAGGAGGAGTAGGGGGAGGAGGGGAGAAGGAGGGGGCAGGGGTCTGGCTGCACCCCCGGCCCGGCGCGGGAGCACGGCCCGCCTGGCCCTGGCGCTTGCGCCCGAGGCTGCCCTACCCCGCCCGCCTCCCCTCCCAGACCTGGTCAGGGAAAGAGAAACCTCAGGGGCCGTCGGCCTCGCTTCCTCTTTCACTTCCCAGTCTGCTGCCCTCGCAGCTGCAGCTGCGCCCCGCCCCCCCCCCCCACCCCATGCAGGGGGTCAAACTGGCAGAGTCCCCATGTCCCCGCCAGAGTCTTCGTGCGTGTGTGGACAGGGCGCCCTAGGCGGGTCTGCTGCCCTGAGAATCCGGAGCGCTGGGGTCCAAGAGCCCGGCGGAGCCAGGCAGTGGGGGGTCTGGACTCCAGTCGCCGACGCTGCCGCCGTTGGCAGGGCGCTTGGCCCAGCCCAGGCTTCCCTCTCTGTCCTTGTGAGCGTTGGAATCGGGGATCCCTTTGGTGACTGGAGCTCCCTTTGAGGCTTGCCTTCCAGCCTCTGCTCATTCCCCCCGACCCCCCCCCCCCCGGCCAGGCCGCCCCCTCCATGCCTGCCCCTTGTCCCCAGGCCTCCTGCAGATGCAGCTGATTCTGCACTACGATGAGACCTACCGCGAGGTGAAGTACGGAAACATGGGGCTGCCCGACATCGACAGCAAGATGCTGATAGGCATCAACGTGACCCCTATCGCGGCCCTGCTCTACACACCTGTGCTCATCAGGTGCGACGCTGCCGTCCCCATAAGGGCTGGGCTGTCTGCCTGATCTTGAAGGGGTACAAAAGCTGTTAGACCATGGGGCCTTTAGCTGCCCCCGTGTTCCTGGGAGACAGGGAGGTAGGGAGAGGCCCTGCCCCGGGGGGCGGGGGTGGAGGGAGGGCGGGTGCCGGGTAGAGGGTGAAACCTGGGTTTGGGGAAGGAATCAAGAGCTTTGCCCCAGAGCACATGGGGTTTCAAGTAACATGAATTCACTCAGGCTCCTTCCCTCAGCTTGCCTGTGCCCCATGTGGCATTACCCTCATGCCCTCCTTGGTGGCCTGGAGCCACAGTACCCTGCTGGGGTCAGGGCTGTGATGTTTCTGGAGAGAATCTGATCAGCCAGCAAGGCCCAGGTGCCCGCTCCTGCTCAGTCAGCTGTGGCTGCTGCTGAGGGACATTTCTCACTGAAAAAGGCATGGCTGGGCAGGTGCCCCAGGGGGTCCACTCTGGACCTGAGCCTTGGAGGCATCTGGTCCAGCCTCCCACACGAGACAAAAATTCCCTCCACAAGCACCCTCCCACCAGGCCACAGGTCTGTGCTCAGATGGGACCCTGAGATCAGTGGACAAATTGGATGGGTTTCAGTTCCCCCGTTTTTAAGAAAACCAAAACTCCTTTATTACAACTGCATGAAGAGCATTAGAATCATAATTGAAATCAGAAAAAAGGAAAGCGCCCCCAAGCCTTCCAGTAAATTGGCTAGCATCATTCTCCGACCGATAGGCATGGATGACATTTATGTCCCTGTCACCACTGTGTGCACACACACGCGCATAATGGTCTCTTTTGCTTTCTTTTCACTGCACACATCTTGGCCCACTCCGGTCTTCACAGTGAGAATTTTGTGATGGGAGCATCTTCTGCAGAGATGGGGACGTGCAACTGTGTCTCAAGAGTTGGACATGGTGGCCCCCTCTCCTTTTTTGCGTGTTTACTTTGTGCTTATAGCTGTCTCCTTCTTAGGAAAAAAAATATTTCCTAGGATATTCTCAACACTGCCCTTACTAGGTCAGAGGCATATAAAGGCTTTATGGCTCTTGCAACCTATCATTGTTAATAACAACAGCTAACTCTTATTGTCTTTTCCTGTGTGCTGGGCACTTTGTTACCTGGTTCCTTATGCCCCACTGCAGGTGCTCTAATCTTAGACACGGAGAAACCAGGAGCTTAAACAGCTGGCCAAGGCCCACAGGCAGCACCAGGCTGACTGAAGGTTTGAACTCAGGCGGAGTGACTCCAAACTGCCATGCTAAACCCCTCCTCAAACTACCAGGCTGGTTTTCCAAAATGCTTTGTCAATCTGCATGTCCACGAGCTGTGGGTTTTTTATTTTTGCTGAGGAAGATTCATCCTGAGCTAACATCTGTTGCCAATCTTCCTCTTTTTGCTTGAGGAAGATTGTTGCTGAGCTAACATCTGTGTCAGCCTTCCTCTATTTTGTATGTGGGACACCGTCTCAGCATGGCTTGATGAGCAGCGTGTAGGTCTGTGCCCGGATCCAAACCTGTGAACCCCAGGTGGCCCAAGCAGAGTGCAAAAACGTAACCACTATGCCACTGGGCCAGCCCTTGTGTGTTAGTTTTTAAACCACAGCCTCACCAGCAACGAGTGCTAGTATTTTTCACTTTTTGCTCTTTTATTCCATCAAGACGTACCGTGCATTTTTTTGTGCCTGCTCCCAAATAGAGGAGAGGGGGCTGCCTATCTGGTTATTATGTGGCAAATAAGGAGAAGAAAAGGACCAGGGCCCTGTAAGAGTAGAGAAAGTAATTGTATCAGAAAACCAGGGTCATTTCACTTTGAGTTTCCTAGAAACCAAAAGGAGCTGATCATGGGCACAAATACTCAAAAAAACCCCCCCAGATATCTCAGTAGTGGTTTTTAGCCTAACCAGCCTCTGTGCTCTCAATGGGCCTTGTCCTGTTGCTTGTCAACACTCTTTGAACACCGTGTGATATTTTCCCATGGCCAGCAAGGCTGTTGTCCTAGGAGCCAGTGAAGAAGAAACTTCCAGACTGACCACAGTGGGCTGCAAGAGCAACTTGCAGGGAGGAGGGGACGCCAGGCTGCCGGCTCTGCCACTGGCCGCCATGGCATTCTCTTTCTCTCTTTGCTCCTGGGTTTCCATGACCCGGCTTGGGTCAGTCCCTTGGGTGTGTGCCTGGGTTCTGCAGTCAAAGCACAGAAGCTCCGGTGGAGAAGGGGGGTTGGTGAGTCAGCCCAGGACATGAATGAGGACTGGGTGGGCCCGTGGACCACTGACTCGTGACACTTGCTCCCCTGCTTTATCTCCTTCCACCCTTGCGGTGGCCACAGGAGGCTCTTGGTGTGGGCTCTGTGCCCACATTACAGCCGTGAAAACTGAGGTGCATGGACACGGTGGCTTGCCTGAGACCACCAGCAAGTCCGAATCTGTGGGACCTAGATTTGTGGCTGCTCTGGTTTCCGGCTGCGGCAGTCCAGGTAGGCCCATGGTACGAGCGGCCCTCTCACTGCCCACAGGTTCTTTGGCACCAAGTGGATGATGTTTCTGGCTGTGGGCATCTACGCCCTCTTTGTCTCCACCAACTACTGGGAGCGCTACTACACGCTCGTGCCCTCCGCTGTGGCCCTGGGCATGGCCATCGTGCCTCTTTGGGCCTCCATGGGCAACTACATCACCAGGTGAGCCTGGTGGCAGCAGGGCGGGAGGCTGGAGGCCCGGCAGAGCCTCCCCTGCATTGCCAACCTTGGCTGGGGGACCTTGGGCCAGCCCCTCCCCCCTCTGGGCCTCAGTTTCCCCATCTGTGAGACACCGGCTGGTCAGCCCCTAGCTCTGGGTGCAGGAAGTGCAGGCGTCTGGCAGAGGTCGGGCTGGGAAGAGCCTTCTCCTTTATGGTCCAGGATGGCCCAGAAGTACTACGAGTACTCCCACTATAAGGAGCGGGATGAGCAGGGTCCTCAGCAGCGGCCGCCAAGGGGCTCTCATGCGCCCTATCTCCTGGTCTTCCAAGCCATCTTCTATAGCTTCTTCCACGTGAGTGCCACATATGGGGCCACTCAGGGGGGGGGGTTCCAGGCCCAGAATCCACACATTGGAGCCCATCCCACAGTCTTTTCAGCCCTCTAGTCCCACTGCCCTTTCTTGAGCCAACCCCTACTTGCTTACCTCTGGCAATTGAGACCTCGTCCCACCCCTGTCCACAGTGCTGACCGGGAGGAGGTCCTCTTGTAGTGGGCACTCCCCCACTACTACCGGGCTGCCCCCAGAGGTGAGAGGGCTCCTGTCCCCGCGAGGCTGTGCCCAGACCCCTCCCAGGTCACGCTTGGGCCCCCTGCCTGGTTCCGTGCCCTGAGCCTGGCCCATGCTGCCCTCCTGCCCACAGCTGAGCTTTGCCTGCGCCCAGCTGCCCATGATCTACTTCCTGAACCACTACCTGTATGACCTGAACCACACACTGTTCAACGTGCACAGCTGCGGTTAGTTCTCACGGGGGTGGGGTCCCCAAGGCCTGCTCACATCGCCCACGGAGTCTCCCAGCAGACACTGAGCCCAGAGAGGATGCCCTCATTCACAGCGTTCAGGGCTGAGACCCAGGTGTCCTACGGCTCTGCTGGGCAAGGCACAGGGCCCTGTAGGAGTATGTGGTTAGGCCATCTGACCCAGCTGGGGTTGCGGGGCAGGGTGCCTTAGGGAAGGCTGCCTGGGGGTGGTGCCACCTGGGCTGAGGCTGCCTGTGGAATCTCAGGGCCAAGGACACCCTCAGAGCTCAAATCAGTGCAGGTGAGTGTATGGAGGTAGGAAGTGGACTGGCGCCGCCACGCCCCCCAGGGCCATAGCGCAGGAAGTGGGGGGGAGGAGCCCCAGTGGCCCTCACCTTCAAACTGTTGCCCAAAGGAACCCTGCCTTTGCACGCACGCCCTCGCCCGCCCCCTCTAACCCTCCCCTTCCACCAGCCCGCCCTGCTGCATTTCTTCCTGGCTGAGTTGACGGTGTGTCCTATTCCTTGCCTCACGAGGCCCCTCACCCGCCCCTTCTCAGGTACCAACAGCCAGGGCATCCTCAGCGGCTTCAACAAGACGGTCCTGCGGACGCTACCGCGGAGCCGAAACCTCATTGTGGTGGAAAGCGTGCTCATGGCGATGGCCTTCCTGGCCATGCTGCTGGTGCGGCCGGGGACGGGGTGGGGGCAGCCAGGTTCTGGGGACCGAGGCAGGGAGAAAGGGGCGCGGTTTGGGCGCGTGGCTGGCTGCCTGGAGGCGTGGTCTGAGCCGGGAGCCAGGGCTGAGTCCTGGGGAGGGAGTCTGAGCCTAGGAGCCGGGCTTGAGGCTCGGAGGCGTGGCTGATGCTTGTGGATTGAGACTGGAGTTGGAATCCCAGAGCCAGGGAGAGGGCGACCAGGCCTGGTGCGGGTCGAGCTGGAGACAGGGTCCCAGAGGATTGACTGTGACCTGTGAGGGGGCTGGGAGCGGACAGTGGGGTCTAGAGTCGGGAGGTGTGGCTCCAACCCGGGGTGGGGCGGGTACCGGGAGGCAGAACTGAGGCGTTGGGGGCGTGTCTAGGGCGTGGCTTAGCGCTGGGGGCGGAGCTTGGAGGTCCGTGCTGGGTTTAGGGGCGGGGCTGAGGTTTGGGGGCGGGGCCTGTGCCTGGCTGCCCGCCCCGTCACTGTGCACCCCGCAGGTGCTGGGCCTGTGTGGCGCCGCGTACCGGCCCACGGAGGAGATCGACCTGCGCAGCGTGGGCTGGGGCAACATCTTCCAGCTGCCCTTCAAGCACGTGCGCGACTTCCGCCTGCGCCACCTCGTGCCGTTCTTTATCTACAGCGGCTTCGAGGTGCTCTTTGCCTGCACTGGGCTCGCCCTTGTAAGTACAGCCTGTGTAGGGCTGCCAGAAAAAATAGAGGACGTCTGGTTAAATTTGGATTTCAGATAAACAACGACTAAGTTTGGAATACATGTATACGTATGTACAAGGGTGTCCCAAATAGTCCCTCCCTCTTCCTTCTTTTGCCCCTCTACCTTGGGCAAGTTACTTTACTTCTCTGAGCCTCAGTTTCCTCATCTGTTGAGTTCGGTGACGATGCTCACTCTCATAGGCGTTCTGCAGTTGTGGTGGAATAACGCCCGTAAAGCATTTGGTTCCATGCAGGGTACAACCTTGGTGTCTGGGGACACTGTCCAAGCTTTTTCCCATTGTCCCCGAGGAACCTGCCCGCCAGCCTCAGAGGCAGTTAGCCCCGAGGTGGCCCAGAGAGGGCAGGGTGTGGCCCAAAGTGAGACCACAGGTGGCGAGGGCCAGAGCCTGGACCAGCTGACCTCCAGTGCTCCCTCCTGTCCCACAGGGCTATGGCGTGTGCTCCGTGGGGCTGGAGCGCCTGGCGTACCTCCTCGTAGCCTACAGCCTGGGCGCCTCAGCCTCCTCCGTCCTGGGCCTGCTGGGGCTGTGGCTGCCGCGCTCGGTACCCCTGGTGGCGGGGGCCGGACTGCACCTGCTTCTCACTCTCGGCCTCTTCTTCTGGGCCCCCAAGCCTCGGGTCCTGCAACACACTTGGATTCTCTATGCAGCAGCTGCCCTGTGGGGTGTGGGCAGTGCCCTCAACAAGACCGGGCTCAGCAGTGAGTGGGGCACTGGGACGGCTGGGCAGGGGACCCTGTGGCTGCCTTGGGTGGTTGGGGGCGAGCACAGAAATCCCAGGACAGATATGGGGTCCTGGGGACACACTGGAGGTCTGCCATGGGGTCCTGTGGACATGGTGGAGGTAGGTGGGGATTCCTGTGGATGCTCCAGAGCTGGAAGGAAGGCCCGTGGATACTAGGGACAAATGGGGACAGCTTTGGACACCCTGGGGAGAGGGATGGGAGTTGCATGCCTTGGACAGCCTGTGGACATCCCAGGGTGGGTGTCCTGTGCACACTGGGGGGTCAGTGTGAGATCTTGTGGCCACATGGAGTGGGTGCGGGACCCTGGCCACCCCTTAGGGATAGTGTGAATAAACACATTGGGGTACCTCATTTTCATACCAGAGGACAGGGCCCACTTTGGCATCATTTTCATGAGTCTGTGCCTTAGGGAGCCTGGGAAACAGCGGGTGGCCCTGTCCCCACCCCAGTGCGTAGGTGCAGATATGGCCTTTTTTTTTTTTTTTTTTGAGGAAGATTAGCCCTGAGCTAATATCTGCCACCAATCCTCCTCTTTTTTGCTGAGGAAGACTGGCCCTGAGCTAACACCGTGCCCCTCTTCCTCTACTTTATATGTGGGACGCCTACCACAGCATGGTGTGCCAAGCGGTGCCATGTCCACACCCGGGATCCTAACCGGCGAACCCTGGGCCGCCGAAGCGGAACGTGTGAACTTAACTGCTGCGCCACCAGGCAGGCCCAGATATGCCCTTTTTATAGAGAGGAGCTGGGAGCAGGCATGAAGCCCCAGCACTGGTCTGCAGAGTAGCAGATTCCAGGCCCCAAGTCTGGGCTGCTGGGGTGTGGGGCCCCGTTTGCAGAAAGGAGGAGGTGGGACAGAGTTCAGCTGTGTGATGCTCTGCCCGAAGGTGGGCCTGTGTCAGTGACAACGCAGCTGGTGCACACAGGCACAGCTATTTGGGTCTTCCATCTCGGCATCCATTCTGCTGGGCCGGTGCTGTTAACAGTTTTGAACATCAGCCCTGGGGGTATGGCGTGGTGGATGTCGTGCCTGCTGCGGGCAGGGCAGGGGCTGGCTCAGGTGACCCCTGCACCCACCATCCCAGAGTCAGCCACCTGTGTCTGACGTAGGGGATGGAGCCCCACGTGCTGGACCACATTGTCTTGGCCGTTTTGCTCAGGGCAACAGGCTCCAGGCAGCGTCCAGCCTGGGTACCTCGGGCCCATGATATGACTGGACGGGCCTGGGCCTGGCGTCCCCTTCTGCCCAGCTCTGCTTCCTGCCTTCACCTTGGGGACCTCGTGTGCTCCGTGTCCCCTCATAGCAGCCCTGTGGGGTACGGTCACACTGCAGAGCCTCAGGATGGGGTGTTAATGTTCTGAGTGCCGGCCAGGGTCCGCTCTGCTGGGCGCTGTGTGGACTTTGTCACCAGAAAACCTCACATCACAACATCATACGTGTCATCTCATTTTACACATGGGGAAGTGGCTCTGGGAGTTCACTTATCCTGGGCCAGCCACAGAGGCAACATTTGAATCCACACCTCTGTGCCAACTCTCTCCACCTTACTTATAGTCCCGAGAGTAGAATTTGAGTCTCCTGGCTCCCTGTCCGGTGCTTTCTGCCCACCCCAGGGAGGACTCTTCGGGAAACAGATTCCCCCTCCCCACTTCAGCTTTGATCACAGACAGCTTGGTGCTGTAAGCAGGTTGCCTCCCTTAGCACCAGGCAAGGAGGAGGCACAGCCCCGCAGGTGGGAACCCCGCGCCTGGGTTCCGGGAGAGGACAAGACGTGACTGCACATAGAGCTTTCTGCTTTCGAGGCCACACGTGTGCCCCAGAGGGAGGCCCACCTGCATCTTGGCTTGGGGCTCACCTGCTCCTGCTGCTGCTCAGCTCCTGGGGCGGTGTCATACCCAGGGTGTTCGCTGGGTGCGGGGTCGGGAGGGGGCAGCCAGGACCCATTTACAGTGGCTCCCTGGCGCTCCAGGGTCCAGGGCTTGGACAGGTGGGTCAGCCACCCTGGGCCCTTGGTGACACCGCTCTCCTTCCTGCCCTGCCCCGCCTGCCCACAGCACTCCTGGGAATCCTGTATGAGGACAAAGAGAGACAAGACTTCATCTTCACCATCTACCACTGGTGGCAGGCCGTGGCCATCTTCACTGTGTACCTGGGCTCCAGCCTGCCCATGAAGGTGAGGCCGGGCCGGGTGGAGGAGAGTTTCTGGGGCATCAGGCACCCCCCACACCACGCCCCAGGCCACAGATACTTTCTGAGTGCCCGCCTCACAGCCCCTGAAGGCCACCACACCCCTAAGGCCGGCCTTGGGCCAAGCCCCAAACCCAGCACTCAGTGCCTCACTCCCGCTGGCCTCGGTTTACCTATCTGAAGAGGTTCACAGCTTGCTCTTTCCTTTGGCACATCCCAGCTGCCTTGTGGGTAGCTTGGTAGCCTGTTCACCAGATGTTGGGCTCTGAGCTGGATGCTGAGGGTCTATTTCCCCTTGGTGAGCTCAGGGAGCAGGGTCCTTGTGCTCTGCTGCCCCCCACTGGTGGGTCAGTTGAGCAGGTCCCGACTGACATTTAAAAAATTAAATCGAATAGGACATAGGGAGTATGCATGCGAATATGTGTGTATGTACTGAGATATGATGTCGAGTTGTTTCTGACTGTGAGCTCCAGTCAAAACGACTGAGAAGCATTATTTATGGTCCCCTCGGGTAAGGGACAGAGTAATCTAAGTCCGGGGGAAGGAGGGCCACGCCTGATGAGGCGCATATCAACATCTCCCATCTGCCCATGAGGCAAAGAGACGATCATTAGAGTTAGGGAAACTGAGGCCCTAAGAAGGAGGGTGACTGGAAGGGGCAGAGCTGGGGTTTGAGCCTTATGGGCAGGAGGGTGCCCAGGAAGGGGGGTGGCGTGGGCGGCTCCTGGGAGGAGGGAAGGACTGCAGAGAAGACGCTGCGGGGTGGGAGACTGCCTATCCAGGCGGGGGCTGGGCAGAGAAGGCCTGGGTGGGCGGTGGGGGTGTCCGCGAGTCCCCAGCATCCCTCCCTGTGCGCCCAGGCTAAGCTGTCGGTGCTGCTGGTGACGCTGGTGGCCGCCGCGGCCTCGTACCTGTGGATGGAGCAGAAGCTGCGGCGGGGCGTGGTCCCGCGCCAGCCCCGCATCCCGCGGCCCCAGCACAAGGTGCGCGGCTACCGCTACCTGGAGGAGGAGAACTCAGACGAGAGCGACGCGGAGAACGAGCGCGGCGGCGGCCGGGGGGACGGCGTGGAGGAGGAGGCACCGCCCGCGGGGCCCCGGCCCGGCCCCGAGCCGGCCGGCCTCAGCCGCCGGCCGTGCCCCTACGAACAGGCGCTGGGGGGCGATGGGCCGGAGGAGCTGTGAGCGCCCAGCTGCTCCCGGCCTCAGTTTCTCCGTGGCTCGGGTCGGGGACCCCTCCGACTCCTGCGCAATCTTCAGGAGGGACCCTGTGCGCGTCCCCCCACATCTCCCCATGTTAGGGAGGGCCCTCCCGGAGCCCGGGGCCACCAGGAGCTTGGCTTCCGTCCCGCAGCCCCCTCCTAAGCGGGGTGGGGCCTGGAGACCCCTGGGCCAAGCCTAGGGTTCCAGCGACAGCACAGCCGACCTCCCCCCACCCCAGGGGGCGCTCCCTACGACGACGCTCTCCCCAGGCCCCCCGCCCCCCGCACGTGCCGCGGCCGCGAGCAGGGCCGGGGTCCTCCTGCAGCACCCCTCCCCCGAGTCCCGCCCCGGCTCGGCCACAGCCCTGGCCGAACAGGTCGCGCGCTTTGCACATCCGATCCCTATGGTCTGCCACGAAGCGCGACTTTTTATGGAAAATGAGCAATAAAGAGATTTTGTATTTTCCTGCCTGGGAAGTCTCAGCCGTGCCGGGGTGGAGGGTGCCCAGGGTGTAGGCCAGCGGACCTGGCCGCTGGGGCACTCACCGGGGGCCTTGACCCTCCCTCGGGGGAAGGGTCCCTAAGCCCCGCCCACCTGGCTGTCCTCCTTCCTGGAAGCCCCGCCCCTCTCCACGCCCGCCTGCTTCGCCAGTCCCACCGCGCCCGTCCAGGAGAAAGAAGCGCCTGGAGTGGCCTGCAGGGACCTCAGCGAGAGTGTGAGGGGGCCGCCAGTCCCTCGTGGGTCTAGAGGACACGACAGACTCCAAAGGCCCAGGTCCTGCTCCCCCTCCTGTAGTCTAAGCATCCCCAGCCCTCTTGCCCCCCCATCCTTTCTCTTTCTTTTGGGGTGTTTCTAGGGAGCTGGGTCCCCTTTGGGGGCCAAGTCCACTTCTGAGCCATATCAAGGTCACCCTGTGCTCAGGATGGGTCGAGAGAACGGTTGTCCGAACCCAGGTAAACTTGGCCACGGCCCTCTCTCAGTTGCATCCTCAGCCTCAATGCCCATGAGAGAGGCAGACCTCCGGCAGCCTGAGGGTGCCGAGGGGACTGAGACCCCACTGTGAAGAGCTTTGAACGCCTGGATGAGGACAGGCAAAGGGGGCCACAGGAGGGTCATAGACTCCCCCAACTGGATGCCAACAGATTCTCTGCTGGAGCCCCAGCATTCCTTACTCTCCACCCCCTCCGTGCCCACCTGAAGGCCAGACTTTCGTCCACACCCCCTGCAGTATCATAAATGTTGCTCCCTTCTCTCCTCTCCACCCGCCGGCTGCCCTCACTTGAGTTTCTTTCTAGCAGCCTCTAGGGGGCCCTGGAGCCAGGCTCTGTGACCTCAGGCAAGGGCTCCACCCATCTGAGCCACAGGCTTCTTCTCCGTAAGGTGTATTTCTGTACAAGAGGAAGCATGTATGAAACTCCTTAGCAGGGCGCCTCCGAGGTCCCCAAGCTCTGTAGGAAACTCACAAGGGTACAGAGGATAGCTTAAATTTTCTAAACTTTGGAGGGAAACAGCAACGCTGTACAACTGTCCACCTGAGCAGACTAACAGGTCCCGGTGGTTCACACTTTCAACGGTCGATCACACTACATTCCTTTCACATGTATCTTCGAGAAGCTGGGTTTTCTTTGATTTGGGCGATAAAGAATGAAAACCACAATGGACCAGGAAACAAGGCTGGAGGTGTCCAGTCTGAGTCCAAGGTTAGAGAAGCTGGCCAGTACTCACAGCCGATTAGTAAGTAGTGGTGGTTATGAAAGAATGAAATAAAAGTACTGTTTTTTCTTTCTCTTGACTTGTATTCTATTTTCTAAATGACCGCTAAGTTATTAGAACCTAAATACTTATGAAGTTATTGGGACCTAAAACAATTCATAAATAGAACTGTTGGATGTTTCTTTCAGCCTAGGAGCGCCATGAATTACCAAGACACTGAGGGTGCCAGGAATGGAGAAAGTTCAGGCACCTCTGTGTTAGCACAGGGCTGGCACAGAGATCGCTCTCTGTGAATGTCAGCTATTAACGTCATGTACCTACTGGGAGCCCCTTACTGGATCCCGTGGCCCCCTCTTGCCCAGAAAACCAACTGTGGCCTTTCTGGACCCAGTTCTAGAGAAGGTGATTAAATGTATGGTCTGTGATGCCTGAGAGGGGAGCCCCCCTACCCCACCCCGGGTCTGCTGCAAACAACACAAGCTGGTTACCAAGTTGTCTTTGGCAGCTTTGGGGGGTCCAGCAGTCATGCAGGGCAGTGAGGGCTACAGCTGTAATGAGGGACACAGCTCACCTCCCCCAGGCGGCCTGTACTCTCGGGCAGGTGACGGTCCCACGCTGCCTACGTCGTGCAGACTGTCAACAGCAAGCAGACCCAGAACAGATCAAGTGGTGGGGCCCGTGGGCTGGGTGAAGCGCCAGCGCTCTGTCCTTCCAGTTCCCCAGCAGCATCTGGCGTGGAGGGGAAAGTTCTCTGGCGGCAGATGTGGTGACATCCTCGTGGCAGAATCTCAGCTAAGCTCCAGTCACAGTGGGGCAACCAGACACGCAGACACTCAGCCCCTGAAGGCCGGGCAGGGTGCCATCTGGAAGAGGGTGGGCCATGGGCGTGCCAGGCAAGGGGGGTGGCGTGGGAAAGGGGCTGCAATTCGTCACAGTTCAAAGTCTTTCTAACTTCCATCTCGATACTGGACAAAGACTCTGATGTTGGACAGATGCCAAGGCTCCCCAGGCCCTTGGAGCGGCCGCTCGGGAGAGGGCGTGGTTTCCGATCATGTTCTGCCAGAGTGATTTCTCCATCGGAAGACTTGACAAGCCCCCCTACTGCTCCTGGGACACGGACGAGACCCACACACTCACATATGACAGGCCACACACACCCTCCTGGCCGAGCAGTGTAACAGGTCATGGCAACAAGCCCCGGCAGGCTGGCTCTCTGAGGGCAGGCTAACTGAGCCATCAGATGTGAATGCCTGGTCCCTTGGAAGCTCCAGGTCTGGTCATAAGGTATGACATTGACGTTGGTGTCATCGCCCCTTGTCTCTGTCGCCTCTGGATAAGGTGACCAGCTGGAGGCTCTGGACCCATGAGTAGAAGATCAGACTCCCAGTCAAGGCCGTCATTGCTCCAAAAGCAGCTCTGTGATTTTGTCCACCTGCATAAGATTTTTAAATTAAAACATCCCAAGAACCTACATTCTAAGATTTGTGTGTGTGTGTGTGTGTGTGAGGACGATTCGCCCTGAGCTAACATCCATTGCCAATCTTCCTCTTTTTTTTGCTTGAGGAGGCTTAGTCCTGAGCTAACATCTGTGCCAATCTTCCTCTAATTTCTGTATGTGGGATGCCTCTGCAGCGTGGCTGACTAGTGGTGTAGGTCCGTGCTTGGGATCCGAACCCACGAACCCAGGGCCGTGGAATGGGAGAGCGCGTGGAGCCTGTATCCGTACGTGGGTGAATAGAATACTTTTATTAAAATGGGTCAGACCTACCCAGCTCCTGCCTGGGATCTCTCCCTTACCGACATGTGGAGGTACCACTAAGACACAACTACTTTCTAATATTAATTTCTCAACTTTGGGGCTTGTAGACTGCACAATGGGGTGACTCCCTTGCAGGCACTCCGAACTTATACAAAGCAGGCCTGAAAACACAAAACTCTCATGGGAAAGTTTTTCCCCACCTGAGCCCAAATTTCCTTACATCTTCTGTGCCTGTGGGTGGAATTTCTTCTACCCCTTTCCCAAAAAGTGTTGCTTTGCTATGATCCCACTTTCTGCATGCCTTTATACTGCCCCCTGCCTGGTCAGGGTCCCAGCTCTCAACCTGTGGCCCTTGGTCTCAGCGCCCAGCCCCTCCTGCTCAGGCAGCTGCAGCATGAGCATTTCTTCTTGCTCACCTGGGCTCCAGTCCCTGGTTAAAGTTCTGTGCGCTCCCATTCCACGGTCCCTCGGAAGCTGAGCTCAAAACCCAAAATTACAGAATGCACAAGGAGATGGGTCACTGTGGTTGAAAGACTACAGCCTCCAAAAGGGCAGAATTAGACACCCTTCTGTTACCTCTCCCAACTATGAGAAAGGGCCTGTAAAATAGGAACGTACAGCTTCTGAAATGGCTCCCAGCGGCCTCTGACCCCTGACCTTTCACACCTTTGTGTCATCTCTTCCCCTTGGTGGTGGGATGGACCTAGTAATTTTCTTCTCACGAATAGAATATGGCCATGGTAGGCAGAATGCTAAGCTGGCCTCCAAGATTCTCACGCCCTCCTGCGAGTGTGGGCAGGACCTAGAATGCAGGGGGAGAGAATTCCCATGGTTCACTTCTCAATTAGTTGCCTTTGAGCAAATCAAAAGGAAGGCTACCTACATGGGCCGGAGCCAATTAGGTGAGTCCTTTAAAGAGGACAGGTGGCCAAGAGGAGCCGCGTTGACTCCTAAAACACATCAGCTGTGAGATAATTAATGGTTTTTTTAAAGATTGGCACCTGAACCAACATCTGTTGCCAATTTTCTTTTTTTTCCTTCTCCTCAAAGCCCTCAGTACGCAGTTGCATATTCCAGTTGCAGGTCCTTCCGATTGTGGTATGTGGGACGCCTCCTCAGCATAGCCTGATGAGCGGTGCCATGTCCACACCCAGGATCTGAACCAGCAAAACCCTGGGCCACCAAAGTGGAGCACATGAACTTAATCACTTGGCCACTGGTCTGGCCCCTAGTGGGCGTTGTTTTCAGTTTCCAAGTGTGTAGTAATTTGTTACACAGCAAGAGAAATACAGTGGGAAAGGAATTGGCTGTCACTTCTGAGGTTACAAGACTGTGGCTCTGTCTTCATACTCCCTCGCTCCCTCTGAGGAAGCCAGCTGCCGTGTCCTGAGCTGCCCTGTGGGGGTCCCACACGGCAGGGAACTGAGGGTGGCCCCCGTGCCCAGCCTGTGAGGGCTCCCAGCCCATCAGCTCTAGAGGAAATGAATCCTGCCAGCAAGGTGCGTGAGCTCCGCAGCAGGTCCTCCCTCTGCCATCACCTTGACTGGGCAGCCTTTGCTGACCGAGGCACACAGGCTTGGCCATGGTGCAAAATGTATTTATCACAATAAGCTGCAAATGGGTTCCCCATGAAGGGCTCAGATAGGGTCTGGAATGAAACAAGAGTGAGTAGGGAGGGTGGCTTTTGATCTCTACTGCAGTTAGGGAGTGGAGCCGAGTTGTGGGTGCTGTGGGCAGGCTGGAGCTTGCAGGATTTGAAATTTCTACTGGCACCAAGGGATTGACACAGGCTCCAACATGCATGAAGCTGGAAAGCGTGATGCTCAGTGAAAGAAGCCGGGACACAAAAGTGTCGGATTGCATCTATATGAAATATCCAGACTAGGCAAATCCACAGAGACAGGAAGATCAGTGGTTGCCAAGGACTTGGGGGAGGGGAATTAGGGGCTGCTGATGGATGTGGCGTTTCTTTTTGGGGCGATGAAAAAATTCCAACTTTAGATAGTGCTGATGGTTGCTCAACTCTATGAATACACCAATAACTACTGCATTCTACATATTTCAAGGAGGAATTCTAGGGTATGTGAATTATATTGCAATAAAGCTGGTATTAAAAGGAAAGTCGTTTGGCATACAATTTAGTGATCATTGAAAATTTGGGGATAATTGTAGGGCTATGGGGTGAAGGGAAATATCTTCAATGAAAGTTTCTAGAAGGTTAGCAAAGTGGGCGGTAATTAGAGAAGGCAGGGCTGATGGTGGCCCATGGCCACTTTGCTTGGTTAATTTTGGGCAGAAGAGAAAAAGGGGGAGGAGTCGGTGAGGCTTAAGGTCTGTTTTGGGGGAGATTTGAGGAGTGGTGTCATTTTTAGAGGGGCATAGGGGGACAGGAGAGCACATAAGGGGAAGAGGACGTGGGAGCCGCCCCTGGAATGATGTCCATCGATTGACATGGACCCAGCGGCTGGAGTGCTGCCACCGTCGGGAACGAATCAGACATCTAGGCAGAGGAGGTCAGGATTCGAGAGCAATCTCGCTGGGGTTCAGAATATAAAAATTTTGAGTCAAACTTGCGACGTTTAGGCACAGAGTCATATTGGTGAGGGAGGGCCCGACGCTGAGCGAGTGCCGCGGGATGATGGCATGACCACGTTTATCTTTCCACCTGTGGCTGTTACATCTTCTTGTGGATAAAAGGAGCCCAAGGGTGCCCACCTTCTGTTTTCATGCTATTTCCACTATTCTAGAAGAACTGTATCTGCTAATGTGTGATTCCCTTTTAAATTTAAAAGATGATCAATTGAACAATTTCAACAGATTATATCTTGTTGGAATAGATTTATCATTTTAGATTCTAAGAGGCTGTGGCCCCTGCAGAACATTGAAGAAATCAAATGATATTGGATGGCAGTGGGGCCAAAAGAGGGCCCATTGGGCATTTCAGACCTGAGTGGGATCTCCAATGGGCGGCAGCGTCCTGGACCCAAGCCAGACTCCGAGGATAGCCAGAAGACTGAGCAGTGGTGATTTCATGCAATGGCACGGATTCGAAGACAACCTGAGAGTCTGGAAGGACTGAGCTGGAATAGGCATTGTTTGGGGTCCTCATTTAACATCCGCATATTCAGGAGGACTTGGGAGCATCTCCTCCTGGAAGACACTTTGTGATGGGCCAATTTTAATTCTTAACTCTCCTATGAGAAACGATCACTAGGATTGTTAGTTGCGCCTTTTATATTTTCAGTGAATTTTGCAGCTTAGGTCGGGTCTACATCAACAGAATACCAAAAGCAAAGGTCGTTCCCTCTTGGGATTTATAATTAGAGGGTCGTGTTCAATGATGCTCACCTGAGGCCTCCCTCGATCCGGTCTTTACATCCTTACAGGATGGGAGCAAGGTTGCAAATGTGCGAATTTTCCTGAGCGTCTTGTTGAGCGTTTTGTGTTTGGTGAGCAGGTAAGATTTAACGATAGTCGTTGAAGCTGGGAAGTCTGGCACAGGGCGAACCATCTGGCACTGTGTGTTAGGATATCTTAAGGTAATGCATGTGGTGGTTTTGTTTTTATAGATAGCTGGCATCTGTAGCTGGCCCAGGAGTCAGGGGAAATGCGGATGAGGCTGCTGGTTGGTCAGAGCGCTCTCTGGTGAGACAACAGCCCACAGTTCAGCAAACTGAGCTGACCCTTGGGTCTCCCATGTTTGATCAGGAGGTCCCCATGAGGGGACAGAATGACTGCTGGCCAGACGCTCCATCACTCTTGCTGGTGGTACAGTCATCTGCAAAGTGGGTGAAGTCCCTTTGTTGTTTACTCACTTGTTCCCAGGGGCTCCCACAGTGCCTGATCACTCTGAGAGAGGGGCAGTCCCCCTGGGCGTCACAGTCTTGGGTGAGGGACTGAGGACAAGGAACAGCTGCCGCTTCCTGCACAGGGGATACGCCCGATGGCCCCTGTCTGGCATTTGCCTAAAGAGGTCATCTGTATTGCAGCAAGGAGGCTTCTGTGGGGAGCTGAGCACGTGGGCTGCTGTCTCCATGACCCAACATACAAGGGTCATCGGGTCAGACCCAGCCAGCTCAGTCTCAAGAAGGCCCACCGAGCCTGCAATTGCTGTTCCAACCGAGTGTGTCCGGGAGCTGACGCGGGCGGTTTCTCATGCCAGAAACGCACCGGCAATGGACAGCTGTCCTGAGGAGCCCCGAGGCTCTCGAAGGCATGAGCAAGGGCGACTCAGGCCTCGTCTAGAAAGGAGTGTCCTGGGGGCATCAAGGAAGGGCTGGTTGCACAGTTAATGGGCAGCAGGTCAAGGTCACACACGACAAGGCCAGGCCAAGGTCAAGGTCTGACTGCTGGGGTGGTGAAGATGCAATGAGCCACCCGTAGATTTAAGGTTTATTGTTTGCATAGACAATGCAAAAGAGGATAAGGCCAAGATGCCAGCTCCCTGCAGTCCTTGTCCCCTACATCAAAAAGGACGACCCCAAAACAAAAGGGGCCAGGGGACAGTCTTCCTCAGCAAAAAGATGAGGATTGGTGGCAGATGTTAGCTCAGGGCCAATCTTCCACAAAAAAAAAAAAACCAACAAACACTACAATGAGATACCATCTCACATCCCAGAAAATAACACATGTTGATGAGGATGTGGAGAAATTGGAACACTTGTGCACTGCTGGTGGGAAAGTAAAATGGTGCAGCCACTGTGGAAAACAGTATGGCGGTCCTCAAAAAAGTGAAAATAGAATTGCCATATGATCTACCCATTCCACATCTGGGATACACCAAAAAGAATTGAAAGTAGCGTCTTGAAGAGATATTTGTACACCATGTTCATAGCAGCATTATTCACAACAGTTAAAATGTGGAAACAACCCAAGTGTCCATCAACCAATGAATGAACAGATAAGCAAAATGTTGTCTATCCATACAATGGAATATTATTCAGCCTTAAAAAGGAGATCCTGACATATGCTACGACACGAATGAAGCTTGAGGACTTTATGTTGAGATAAGCCAGTCACAAAAGAGTAAATCCTATATGACTTCACTTATATGAGGCCCCTAGAGTAGTCATATTCGTAGACAGAAAGTAGAATGGTGGTCGCCAGGGGCTGGGCGAGAGAGAATGGGGAGTTGTTATTTAATGAGTATAAAGTTGGAATTTTACAAAATGATAAGCATTATGGAGATGGATGGTGGTGATGGTGAAACCGGAGGCTAACTTGATTTAACTATACTCAGCTGGTTGTCTGTTTGCAATAGTGGTTAGATAATGCGTTACTAAAACCCAGCCAAGAGATAACAACTCCGACGCTTGGGTCACCACGCTAACAGATGCTTGAGTTTTTCAGGAACTGAGAGTTGACTCCTTGTCCAGTTCAGGCTGGTTTTAAGACCACTGACTCATCATCTGGGCCTTTGAGGATGACCAGGAGGTGACGTTTTGACATCAAGGAGCTGCAAACTCCATCCTCAGACCAAAGGGATGCCGCCATTTTGTGAAGACGCGTCCTGTGAAGAGCCATGAAGCTTGGCTATGCTTGCTCAGATTGTTACCGAAAGTTCGGTCTCTGAACTCGGTGCCAATCCACACAGCAAGAACAGATTTTTGGGTGAAAAGGAAAAAAATAGTTTCATCATTTTCTTTGCCAGCCAAAGGGAGTACCAGCCGGCGAACGCTCTAGGAACCACTATCAGCACTTTCACACCAGCCTGCGTTTGGCCTCGCGAGGCTGCTCACGGGGAGGCGGGGGTGGAGGGTGAGATGAGGGGATCCACAGACGGCTGTCGTCCGTTGTCTGTTTCTGTGGTGGATGGTGGATCTTGATGCCAGGAAGCCAAAGAGTTGGGCTCCGGGAAGCTTCAGCTTCTCCATCTTCTCTGGACATCACTGTCCCTGTCGTGAACTTCAAGGACCCGTGATTGGCCACAACTTCAGCATGAGCTCAGCGCCAGCCCACACGGGCTTCAAGAACTTGTAACTTCTGTTTAGTGGTAAAGGTCAGGGAGTCAAAGGTTAAAGAAACAGATATTTACATGTGAGTGTCACTAAAGAAGCAGGGCAAGGAGCTGAGTGCTTTTGGTTTTAACCCCATATACGCTGGGTTCAATGTAGGGGAACCTATCAGGGTCGGTATTAATTAAAAGCCTATAACCAGATCATCAGTCACCTCCCTTCTCCTTACCTGCAATCGTCTATTCCCGCTTCAGACCACCCTGCCCCCGATCCCATAAATACCACTAGTCCCCCTTTTGGGGGTGGTGGATTTAAGATGGGTCTTCCTGCCTCCTCGCTTGACTGCCTTGTGATTGAACCTTTCTCTTTGCAAACTCCTTGTCTTGGCAATTGGCACAACCATGCAGTGGGCCAAAGGAACCTGGTTCGGTAACAACGGTCGCACAACGTCAGGAATGTATTTAATACACCTAACAATGGTTAAGATGGTAAGTTTATGTTTGGTATAGTAATTTTACATTTGTATACTTTACCACAATAAAAAAAATTTTTTTTTAAAGAAAAGGAGCCTGATTTCTAAAATTCCGGACAGAAAAATAAGTTAAAATTAAGACAAGGCCTCTGGGGCCGGCCCCGTGGCCGAGTGATTAAGTTCTCACGCTCCATTTCGGCGGCCCAGGGTTTCGCCGGTTCAGTTCCCGGGCGCGGACATGGCACTGCTCATCAAGCCACGCTGAGGCGGCGTCCCACATGCCACAAGTAGAAGGGCCCACAACTAAAAAATAATATGCAACGATGTACCCGGGGGCTTTGGGGAGCAAAAGGAAAAAATAAAATCTTTAAGAAAAAAAAAAAAGGCTTCTGAGCACTGTCAGGAAAAATTTGTGACCTAGAGATAAAGCCAAGATTGTGACAACACAACTTTTTGCTGAGACCTCAAAAGATGAAAGTATTAGCATATTATTCACCTGCAAAGGGATGTTTAAAGAGATGGAGGGTGTGCCTCGCAGAGAATCTCCATTGAGTAATGGGGCCTCAGGAAGCTTAAGGAGGCAGTCCTTCAGGCTTCTCAGCTGGAGCCCAAGCTAGAAACTGTCTTATCTCAGAAAGACCCATGGGTGTGCCCTTCGTCAAATTGGGCCAACCTCAAAGAAATTTGCAAAATTCTCACAGCATTTTTGAGAAGCTTTGCCAGGTGGGACTGAAGGGCACAGACAATACAAAATGAAAAGAGGCCATTGGCCCCCCCCCAAATCCTACTGGCAGGAAGCAGGCTGAGCAAACCACTCAGCTGCAAACATTTGCACCCTTTCGTAAGAAAGAAAGGATGATTCAGGGCCAAGAGAGCAGAGCCGAGAGCTGGGGAGAATTCTTCCCAGACCTTGGAACCAGATCAAAGAACTCGCAATATTTTCCTGGTGGGATTTCAGAATTGCTTTGGACCAGTCCACCTGCATCACGCCTCCATTTTCTCCCTCTTTGAGCAGGAAGGTCTAGCACTAATCCTACACAGAGATGATAGGATGGTGGTCAAGCCACCAGCCAGAGCTCTCGTCATCTCAAGGCTCAGATGGGAAAGCCCCCTCCCCCGGCTGTTGGCAGAATTCGGTTCCTTGTGGCTCTTGAGCTGAGGACCTCAGTTCCTCGCTAGCTGTTGTCCACAGCTGCCTTCAGTTCCTAGCGTCTGGGCCTTTGCACAGGGCAGCCTGCAACACGGCAGCTGGCTTCATCAGAGGAAACGAGCAAGGAGACCCAGAAAGAGCGTGAGCAGGTCCAATGGTAGTCTTTGATTTTTGTGGAGGTGACGTTCAAATAACATACAACTAACCATTTTAAAGTTACAGTATGGTGGCTTTTCCTGCATTTGCAATGTTGTGCAATCACCACCTTGCTCTAGTTTTGAAACTTTTTCATCGCCCCAGGATAGCACCCTGTATTAAGCAATTACCCCAAACCACTGCATCCAGCCAGCCCCTGGCAATCACCAATCTGCTTTCTGTCTCTGTCGATTTGCCTATTCTAGACATTTCCTGTGAAAGGAATGATGTAATATGTGACCTTTTATTAGCAAACCTAATCCTGCGATGTACAAAAACCAAATTTCTTCTAATATAACTCGCCATATTAATAGATTAAAAGAGAAAAGGCATATGATCATTTCAACAGATGAAGAGAAAACATTTGATGAAATTCAATATCCATTGATGACTTAAAATGAACAAAACAAAACAAGATTTTTCATCAAGCTAGGTATAGAGGGTATTTTCATCACCTAGTAAAGCTAGGCATTTTCATCACGTGGTAAAGAAATCTTCCAAAACCTTACAGCAAACATTACGCTTAAAGGTGAATTGTTCGACACAGTCTCATTAAGAACAAGAACTAGATGATAATTCCCACTGTCATGTGCTTCTATTCAACATTGTGTTGGAGTTCCTAGTCCATGCAGCAAAACAAGAAAAACCAGTCAAGTATAAGAATTGAAAACGAAGAAACAAAAACTCATTTTCTGCGCATTTTATCTTCATTTACATGAAATCCTATTATTATTGGAACTAGTAATGAAAATAAGATTAATACAAAGAAGTAAGTTGCATTCCAATACCCTACCTACACACTTCTAGGAAATGTAATTTTTAGAACACCAATAAAAACAAGTTGCCTAGGTATGCATCTAGCTAAAGACGTGCTAGTGGAAAAAAAGTACCATATTGTACTGAGAGACTCAACAAAGAGCTAAAACAGCATGAACCATGTTCATGGATGGGGAGATTCATAATGGCGTCAGATTCACCACAAATGGTCTATAAATTTAAACACTGCCAATCAAGACCAATAGAAATCTTCATGGAACTTGATGAGCTGATTCTACTATGTTGATGAAAAACAAATAGGCCAAGAATAAACCAAGATAATTTGAAAGAAAAGCAAGGTAAGGAGACTTGCTCTACTAGATTTCAAGACTTTCAAGACTAGATTTCAAGATAAGAATTACATCTAACATCTCCTTACCAATCAAGCAAGCGAGAAGAGGGAGTGAAACCTTTCAAGTGTTAGGAGAAAACCACCCACCAATCTAGAACTCAGTACCTTGCAAAATTATCCTTCAAAAAGGAATGAGGAATAAAGCCTTTCTCAGACAAACGATAATTGGGGGAATTTGTTGCCAGTAGACCTGCCTTGCAAGAAAAGTTAAAAGAAATTCTTCAGAGAGAAAGTAACATCAGCTGGAAATTCAGATCTACGTGAAGAAGGAAAGAGTATCGGAGAAGGAACAAATGAAGGCAAAATAAAAACTTTTATTTTCTTATTCTTAATTGATCTAATAAATAACTGGCTCAAAATGATAATAGGAAAAATGCGTTCAAATATATATAAGCATATATATGTAGAATGAATGACAGCAATGATACGAAGAATGAAAGGGAAAGGAATACTTTGTTATTATAAAGTATTTGTACTACCTGAGAAGCAGTGGAGTATTATTTGAAAGTGAACTTGGATTAGCTGTAAATGTATACAGAAAACTCTAGGGCAATCACTAAAAAAAGTGAAAAAAGGGGTATAATCAATATGCTAAGAAACCAAATGGAATCATAAAATAAAATGCTCAATTAAAACTACAGAAGGTGGGAAAAATGTGGAAGGCAAAAACAGGAACAAAGAACAAGGACAACAAATAGAAAACAATAATGAATATGGTAAATATTTATCCAACTATATCAATAATTACCTTAAGTATCAATGGGTTGAATGCAACAATTAAAAGACAGAGATTATCAGAGTGGATCAAAAAACAAGACCCAACTATATCTTTCTACATAAAACCCACTTTAGACATAAAAACACATATATAGGGATGCAGAAAGATATACCATGCTCATACTAATCAAAAGAAAGTTGGAATTGCTACATTAATTTCAGACAGAGCAGACTTCAGAGCAAGGAAAGTTATCAGGGATAAAGAGGGGCATCACATAATGATAAAAGGGCCAATACTTCAAAAGACATAACGTGTGTGCGCCTAATAACATAGTGTCAAAATACATGAATCAAAAACTGATAGAACTTCAAGAAGAAATAGAAAAATACACTATTATAGTTGGAGTCTTCAACACCCCCCTATGAGAAATGGACAGATCCAGCAGGCAAAAAATCGGTAAGGACGTGGTTGAACTCAATAGCACCACGGACAGCTATGGACTACTTCATCCAACGCAGGAGATTACACATTTTTCTCAAGCTCTTATGGAACATTTGCCAAGACAGACCACATTCTGGGCCATAAAACACACCTTAACAAATTTAAAGGAATGGAAATCACTGAATGTCTGCTCTCAGAACACAGTGAAATCAAACTAAAAATCAATAAAAGACAAATAGCTGGGAAGCCCCAAAATATTTGGGTATTAAACAACACTTCTAAATAATATATGGGTCACAAAAGAAGTCGCAAGAAAAATTTTACAATATTTTGAACTAAATTAAAATGAAAATACAACTTATCAAAATTTGTCAGATGCAGCAAAAGCAGTGCTTAGAGGGAAGTTTATAGCATTAGAAGCATATCTTAGAAAAGAAGAAAGATCTAAAATCAATCATCTGTTTCCACCTTAGGAAACTAGAAAAAGAAGAGCAAATTAAATCCAAAGTAAATAGAAGAAAAGAAATAAAAATTAGAGCAGAAATCAATGAAATTGAAAACAGAAAATCAATAGAGAAATTCAACAAGTACAAAAGCTGGTTCTTTGAAAAGATCAATAAAATTGATAAGCCTCTAGCAGGCTAACAAAGAAAAAAAGAGAGAAGACACAAGTTACTAATATTAGAAATGAAAGAGAGGACATCGCTATAGATCCCATGGATATTAAAAGGATAATAAAAGACTATTGTGAACACCTCTATGACCACAAATTTGATAAACTAGATAAAATGTACCAATTCTTTGAAAGACATATGCTGCCAAAACTCACAAAGAAATAGACAACCAAATAGGCCTGTATCTTTTAAAGAAATGGAATCAATAATTAATAATCTTACAAAACAGAAAGCACCAAGCCCATATGGGTTTAGTAGTGAATTCTACCAAACTTTTGAAGAAAAAATTGTACCAATTCTCTACAATCTCTTCCAGAAGATAGAAGCAGTGGGAATACTTCCTAACTCATTCTATGAGGCCAGCATTACCCTAACACCAGAACCAGACAAAGACATTACAAGAAGAGAAAACTACAGATCAATATTTCTCATGAACATAGGTGCAAAAATCCTCAACAAAGTATTAGCAAATCAAATCCAACAATGTATAAAAAGAATTATATACCAAGTGGGATTTACCCCAGGTATGCAAGGCTGGTTGGTTCAATATGCCTCCATCATATCTCAAGGATAGTTTTGCTGGATAGGGTATTCTTGGCTGAAAGTTTTTGTCTTTCCAAATTTTGAATATACCATTCTACTCTTGCCGAGCATGCAAGGTTTCTACTGAGAAATCCACTGAAAGCCTGATAGGGGTTCCTCTGTAGGTTATTTTCTTCTGCCTTGCTGCCCTTAATATTTTTTCTTTGTCATTGACTTTTGCCAGTTTTACTAATATATGCCTTGGAGAAGGTCTTTTTACATAGATGTAATTAGGAGTTCTATTAGCTTCATTTACATGTAATTCCAGCTCCTTCTCCAGGTTTGGGAAGTTCTCAGTTATTGTTTCTTCGAACAAGCTCTCTGCTCCTTTCTCCTTCTCTTCTCCCTCTGGAATATCTATAATCCTTATGTTGCATTTCCTCATTGAGTCAGATATTTCTCAGAGAAATTTTTCATTTCCTATCAGTCTTTGTTCTCTCTGCTCCTCCATATGAAGCACGTCTATATTTCCGTCCTCTAAATTACTGATTCTGTCCTCTATAATATCAGCTCTGTTGTTTAAGCATTCCAGATTTTTGTTTATCTCATCCTTTGTGTTTTTCATTCCAATATTTCTGATTGGTTTTTATAGTTTCAATCACTTTTCTGTAGAATTCCCTCTCTTCATTAATTTTATTTCTGAGATCATTGAACTGTTTTTCTGAGTTTTCTTGTAACTCATTGCACTTCTTTATGGTAGCTATTTTGAATTCTCTACCATTTAGATTGTAAATTTCTGTGACTTCAGGATTGATTTCTGGGTGTTGGTGATTTTCCTTGCGGTCTGGAGCATGGTGGAGAGGGATGCTGTCTCTCGCATGTGTGATTCCACCTGCCACTGCTCTGTACTTACTGTCTGCCCACCTGGGCTGCTCAGCTCGGTGTAGACGCCCCTATGACTACTTAGCTACCTTGATAAGGGGCGCTCCCACAGACTGGTTTGGGGGAAGGGAGGAATGAATAGGCAAAGCACAAAGAATTTTTAGGGCAGTGAAATTATTCTGTAGGATACCACTGGAACCGAATACCAACTCAGGTTTGTTTACTCAATGTACAGCAATCACTGAAATGTCAGGATTGTAGCAAGGAAAGAGCTTTATTATCAAAAGGCAGCCAGATGAGAAGATGGGAGTAGAGCTCAAATGCACCTCACCGGAGGGAAAAAAATAGGGATTTTCATGTACAGTTTTGGGTAGGGGAGGGGGAGTAGGTGGCCCGACTGGTGCCTTCCCATGAGATTTATCTTGAGTCTTTGGCGTCACTTCAGCCTGGTCTTGTGAAACTGAATCGCCTTTCTTCTTGACCAACTGGACTTTAACTTCCTGGAAAAATAATTCACCCTGCAGTGGTCCCTTGCCATACCCTCGCCTTGCTGGGTCCTTGGGGTGGGAGGGACAAACAGACCTTTGTGCCTCCCACCACCCCTCAGGCCTCTCACGGTTTGCGATGCTTTGAAGTTTCTAGAAGCCCCCAACCTTGTCCCATAATGACCTCCCAGCAACCTCATGAGACGAGAGTCATATCTTACTTTTCACTCCCTAGTCTATAGAGGAAAGACCAAGCCTCTAGGCCTTCTGGACAGGGTTGGTTCCCAGCTGAGGAGCCTTCTGTGTGGAAGAGGCCTGGAGAAATGCTACCAGGTGCCCTGAGATCTGTCACAAACCCTATTTGGTGTCTTTTCCCAGGGCAACCGGGGACGGCCGCCTGCTTTGCCCAGGGAACCCCAGGGCAGTTTCTAAATCGTCTGAACCTCATGATCCTCTGGGAGCTTATTAAACATGCCGAAGCCAGCGCCCATCCCAGACCTGCTGGGGCAGAAGTGCAGAGGAGGGCCCTGGAAGCTGCAGTTTCGCCAGGGGCCCAGGGGAGGTTGGAGGGTCCCTGAATTAACCCATCGAGTCCCGGTGAGGAGGCCAGCGTCCCAGAGGCCTGGGCACAGCTGTCTCGATCCCCAAGAAAGTTCCCCTCAGCAGGGCACTCAGCAGGTTGTCTCTCTCCCCTCCACCCTGAGGAATTGGCACGTCCCTTTTCCTGGGCCTCCCCTGCCAGGCTGGGGAATCCCACTAGGTCTGCATCTTGGGCAGCTCGGCTGCCTTAACAAAATACCACGGACTGGGGAACTTAAACCACAGACGGTGATTTTGCGCAGTTCTGGAGACTGGAAGTCCCAGATCAAGGTGCAGGCTGACTTGGTTTCAAAAGAGGGCTCTTTTGCCGGCTCGTAGATGGCGGTCTTCTGGCCATGTCCTCACAGGGCAGAGAGAGCCAGTGAGCTCTCTGGCGTCTATCTTATAAGAGCCCTGAGCCCAACTCATGAACTCATCCAACCCTAACCAACCTCCCCAAGTCCCCACCTCCAAATACCCCACACTGGGGGTTAGGGCTCCAGCAAACGAATTTAAGGGGATACAATTCAGTCCAGAGGAGTCTGACAGATCTCACTGGAAGGTCATGGACAAACCTCAGAGGCCTGGACCGAGCCAACTGCTCCGTCCTCAGGTTTGTCACACCCAACTCCTTCCCTCCCTCCCTCCTCCACTCTGGCTGGTGGTTACTTCATGGAAAACACAGAAAGGGCCAGAATAAAAGTATCCCTCATTCTCCAGAGCCACCCTCCACTCTGCAGGCTCCTGACCCACCTCCACATCCTCTGCCCCCTTGCTCTGTGCCAGTTGAGCCTGGTAACAACCACCGTTGTGTTTGGACACCAGCCCTTGTGGTTCTTAATATGACAGCAAGACGTCCTTCAGTCAGAACCGTTAGGAAACTCTGAAAACAGAGATTTCTTCCCTACAAGTCCTGGAAATTACACAGCGAGGTCACAAGTAGAGAGAGGGAGAGAGCTCAGGCCTGGGGTTCTGTTTTTACTGGAGTGGAGGGTGAAGCCTTCGCCTTTTCGCCGGCTCACTCTTTATCGGTGAGTTTAAAACATAAGAGCAAGAATTTAAAGCGTTAAGAAATTTTTTCTCTTTGAAATGGACGCCTCGGCAATCCAAACTTAAGTCAGGCGCTAGCATTACAAAAAAGAGAAAATCCAGCTGTCAGGGCTTACCGTCCACCACCCCATCAAGGGCTCTTCTCCCGAATCATCCCCGCGAGCGGCCCAGCCTGCCCCCTGGAACTCCCCACTCTCAACGTCACTCCACCCCTAGGCCATCTGCCATTTTCTGCTCCCAGTAGCGACAGAACTCCTTGAAAGAATCATCTGGTGCAGTGGCTCTCAACGGGGAGTGGTGTCGTCCCCGGGGGACATCTGCAGTGTCTGGAGATGTTTGTGGTTGTCACCACTGGGGTTGAGCTACCAGCATGTAGTGGGTACGATGCTGGCTCAACCCCAGGTTGACATAAGGGAAGCCACAGTGTAGAAAAGAATCCGTATTGTAACTTTGAATGGCCTCTGATTAACCAGCCCAGGCGTGCTCTGTGGATTTTATGGTCCCTCCCAGCTGCGATAAGTTGACAGATTCGTTCTTTTGAGCTCCTTAGGAAAGGGATGACCCGCCGCAGCTCCCCACCCCCACCCAGAGAGTCTGTGCAGTCAGCCATCATCAACGGCAACTGAAAGATGAGGGTGTAGGACCTTGCTCCAGTCTCTGATGCTTATCCAGTAAAACAAAAGCTTATCAGGAACAAAATGCGATGTCTGCCCCCACCTGGAGATCAGACGGATGTCCCCACGTACAGACCAGATGCCTCCCCGACCCGGAGACCAGCCCCTTATACAACTGGCTTGTAGTGTTTGTTCTGTAACATGGTTCTTTCAGACATCAGTCGGCCATGTTCCCTCTTGGGGGCAAGCTGTTGTAAAAAAAGTCCTTTCTCTCCTATTGTTACAGGCTCATAGTTACTATCAGCCCTGATATCGGTTCCCCTACAGTGAATCCAGCACATATGGGGTTAAACTAAAGGCACACATTCCCCAGGTCCCTGGTTCTTTAGTTACGCTCAGACGTAAATGCTTGTTTCTTTAAGCTTCGGCTCCCTGAGCTATAGAGCCAAATAGAAGTTACAAATTGCTCAAGTCCAGGTGGGCTCATGCTGGGCTCCCACTAAAGTTGTGGCTGATCCCAGGACTTGGAAGTTCTTCACAGAGAAACTAATGTCCAGAGAAGATCAAGAACCCGAAGCTTCCCACGCCCACCTCCTCGGCTGCCTGACGTCAGAGTCCACCTTCCAGTGTGGAGGGAACCAGCCAAGAACACTTTGTCTCCTCTGTTGGAAGCAGCCCCAGACGCAGGCTGCTGGGAAAATGCTGACCAAGAAGGCCACGGCCCCCCCTCCCCTCCTGAAAACCCCAAATAAAAACCCCTACTCATTTCTTAACGGGCAGCAAGCAACTTTTGGGGCCCTGGCCCTTGCTTTGCTCCCTCTGCCTGGCAAAGTAAAGCCTTTCCTTTTTCACCCAAGACTCTGTTCTCGTTATGTGGATTGACATCGGGATCAGAGACTGGACTTTCGGTAACACTACCACCTTGCCTCTTGACTATTGGCATGTCTTGCAGTGGGCAGATGACCCGGGTGCCTTGGGCAGTAATGGGTAGAGACCACCAGGGAGGCTGCTAAGCACTATGAAGCACAGGATGGCCCCCCACCACACAGGGTGACCATTCCCCGTCAGCAGTGCCGGAGCAGGGCATCCTTGAGTGCACCCAACAGTGGCTCCCAGACCTACAGCCCTGTCACTGTGGCGTGTTGAGAAAGCACAGTTTCCAGCCCTACCCAGACCTGCTGGCTTAGACCCTGCACTTCTGCCAGCTCCCAGGTGAGCCAAGTAGGTGTCTATCCTACTGATCAGCCCTGGTCTGTGGGAGACGCCCCTTCCTCCTGGTCCGCTCGCTTTCAGCTGTTCCAGCACGGCTTCTCTCCCATTTCTCCTTTTCAGTGATACTTGCCAAGGTCATGGGCCCTTTTTAGTCCAGTCTTACTGAGGTCGTTCCTGGCTGCCCGCTTTGCTGTCCCCTGGCCCCATCCTATGGACTGCCTTTCCTCATGACTCCTTGCCGGGCACGCTAGTGACCTCTTCCAGTCCCATGGCTTTAAAGACAATCCATGAGATGATGGCTCCCACGTTCATATCCCCGCTGGCCTGGGCCCTGAGCCTCCAACTCGTGTTCCCAAGTCCTGCTTGGCAGCTCTTCGGGCCCCTCTGGCCGACCCCCTGTCCAGTGGGACTTAGGGTCCCTACCTCTCACAGGCCAGGCCCTCCCGGGCCTCCATCTCAGAAAACAGTGCTTGCCTATCCATCCACCCTTACCTTCAGCTGAAACCTGCATAGTTCCCTGATTCCTCCCTTTCCTGTCCCCTTGCCTGAATCTAGCATAACTCCTCCAGGTTCTGCTGGCAAAGCTCTCTCAAAGGGCCCACTCCCTCGTCCACACTGCCAGCACCCTTGCCCAGGCTCTCAGGCTCTGGCCTGGGTGACTCCTGCAGCCTCCAGCCCTCCCCGCCACCCCCAGCTCATCCAGGATCATCCAGACGTGGCCCTCTGTCGGGGCCACCTGCTGAAACCCTCTGTGGGTCCCCCTTGCACTTGGAATCAACCTAACTCCGTACCCCCTCCGAGGTGGCCTGTCCCCTGCTTCCTCTCACTCTGGTTCACTCCCTCACAGCCACGTTGGTCTCTCTCCTGCCTACAGACATTTGCCCTCGTGTCTCATCTGCCTGGAACGGGCACTCTGCCCTCGCAGTTGCAGATAATCTGCCTCATCTTGTCCCCGGAACTCAGCTCCAATGCTGCTTTTGGCCCTGCCACAGCCTCTCTCTGCCCAGCGTCTTGTGACTGTGTGCATTGTCTGACCGCTTGTTTGGTGTCCCCAAACCCCCTCCCCCGGGACCAGCGCCCTCCTGCAGGGTCAGTTCACAGCCAGGGCCCCTGTGTAGCCGGGCTTTTAAGAGCTCAGCAAATATTTGTCGACAATTTGAATAGGATTTTCTGGGAGTCATGATCCAATATTCCCCAGGGGCGACAAAGCAGAGAGCTTTTGCTTCCTGTGGTAGGCTGAGAATGGTCCCCAAGGATCTGTCCACCCCCTGACCCTATGTGAATGAGACCTTACTTAGAAAAAGTGTCTCTGCCAGTGTGATTAAGCTAAGGACCTTGAGATGCGGAAATTATTCTTGATTATCTGGGGGGCCTCAAACCCAACCACAAGTGTGCTAATAAGAGAGACGCAGAAGGAGATGAGACACACCGAGAAGAATGCCACGTGAAGACGAGGCAGAGATGGGAGGCATGAGGCCACAAGCCAAGGAATGCTAGTGGCCCCCAAAACCAGAAGAGGTAAGGGTGGGTTCTGTCCTAGAATGTCTGGAGGCAGCGCAGCCCTGCCAGCACCTTGATTTTGGACTTCTGGCCTCCGGAGCTGTGAGAGCATGGATTTTTGTCTTCAGCCACGAAGTTTGTGGACATTTGTTCCCGCAGCCACAGGAAACTAATATAGTGGGTCTGCAAAGGCATCTTACCATTGTTTGATTTTTCTTTGTACCAATTGCTGTTGAGTTTGAGCATATTTTCCTTAGCTTATGGCCCATTCAGGCCTCTGGCTGGTTCTGTTTTCTTTTGTTTTAACAGCTTAATTGAGACACAATTTGCCCAACTGAAGTCGTCACCCGATGGTTTGGGGGCAGTGGGCCTCCTCAGCCACGCACCCACTGCCTGCTCTCAGACGGGTCCTGGCAGCCCTGAGGTTCCAGCTTGTGTGCCCTGTGCTCTGGCCCCCAGGTCCCCTCCTGGGGTCGTATCATCACTGACATCCTAAACTCCCAAAGTCTCAAAGGCTTGGGGGCCTGGGTTTGTGGCAGGCTGTGGCTCCCGCTGGGCTGGCTCCAATCACAGCCAAGGATGGTCTCAAATGGCCCGCCTGCCCACGGGCATGCGGCTGGTTACCTGCTCGGCCTGGAAACGCTCTCCACGGCCCTCAGCAGTGAGTGTTCTTGGTCCCATTGGACAGGCTTGGGGCAGTGGGGGGAGAGGATCAGGGGGCCTGAGCTCATTCTTCTGCTTCTCAGAACCTAGCAGGTGCTCAAGAAACACTCGAGGATATATTTGGAGCCATCGTCTAGGAGCATTGATTTTGTTCCAGAAGCTGCGATCTGCCTTGTCTATACTTGCATCTTTCCATGTGAGCCTCTAAAGAACCATGACAAGTAAGTGCTACTGCCACCACAGAGAGGCTCAGAGAGGTTAACTAACTTTCCCAGCGCCACAGAGTAAACAGGAGAAGACAGGAACAAAGGAATGAGGCACTGTCCTGCAGCCACAGATGCCCCGGGGGCCTGTCCAGGCTCTCTCGGGAGCTACTGCGGCCCCTTCTTCTGCCCAGAGGATGCCAGTGGGGCACATCAGGAGAATGGACATGGAGGAGCCGCATGGCATGTGGGGGTGGAGGGCGGACGTGAGGAATTGGCGCAGGGATGTGGGTGGGCCATACAGCTCGGCTGGCTGAGGGCTTCCTGGAGGAGGCTGCATTTGCTGCCAGGGTTGTATTTTCATCCTGTAAGGCCCCTGGGGGATTTCTCTGCTTATCAGCCCCTCCCAGCACACCCGGAGTTACCAGACCTGTTCCCGGGCCCACTGTACCAGGGCGTGTACAGCCAATCGCTGGCGGCACGAGAGATGTAGATGTGTGACGCAGAAGGAGATCAGCCCAACCCGGTGTTTGTGAGGTCGCCCCCGGTGCTGTGCCTCTCCCGGGCTCAGGCACATGAAGTCCTGTGGGAGGCAGCCAGCCGCTCGCTCCCAGGGGGACTGACAGTCGGCAGAGGTCGGGGCGGGAGCTGGACTAGGACTATTATCAGCACATCTGAAGGCAGAATGTCGGTGAAAGGGGTCAAAGGCGCCGTGAAGCAGCCAAGGTTGGAGCCTGCACAGGGGTATATGGGGCCCGGGGGGCGAGGGCCAGGGGCAGAGGGGCCACAGGGCAAATGGCACTGGGCAGGGGCCAGCAGCACGGGGGCAGGGGGCGCAGGAGGGATATGGGGCCCCAGGGTTGGGGGGCCTGGCTCAGCGCAGGGAGGGGCATGCTGTCCTGCTCTGGCTGTGCCGTGTGGCCTCAGGTCAGTTATCCCATCTGAGCCTCATCCCCCACTCGACCCCATACCCCGTGGCACCCGGGAGCACTCTCGGAGGAGCCCTCTGTCCCCGGCCTTGTGCTGGCCCGGCTGTGCTGTGTGGGGACAGATCCTGTCTTCCCTTGAGCGGCTCCCAGCCTGGGAAGGAGGCAGGATGTGGACGGACAGGGCCAGCCAGGCAAGTGTCACCAGGGCTGTGATCAGGATCAGGGCTGAGGAGCCGGGAGGGTGAAGAAGCAGCTCCTTGGGAGGTCTGGCCGGAGCTCGGTCTTGGGTTTCAGGTTGTAAGAGAAACGCTCACTGTTCATTTCTGGTTCTGGAAGTATTGCATTCTCATTGTAGAAAATCTGGAAGCTACAGAAAGATGTTGAGAAACTGATAAAAAGCGCAGGGCACACATTGGTGCATGGTGGTGGGAAGGGGCTGGAGGGCTACCCGGACTGGCATTGAACCCGCCATAGTGCAGCTGTGAGGGGGCAAGTCAAGTCAGGACACCTTACGGAGCCTTGGTTTCCTCATCCTTACAATGGGATAATACTAAGACCCTCAAGGCTTAAATGAAAGGAAGCATGACAAACACTTAGCTCCGGGAGCCAGCTCTGCTGCCCCCCACCAGCCTGAGTTCTGCGGTTTGCCCATTGCCCATGGAATAAACCCCAGCTCCCTGGGTGAAGATCCTGTCAGGCTGTTGACCTGCCCAGCTGCATCTTGTTTCTCCAAATCTCCCCCACAGGCCCTTTGCACATGCTGATCCCTCAGTCTAGGGCATCTGCCCTCCGAGAGCTCCTCCGTTTCCCATGGAAGTCAGAGGCTGCTCGTGGGGTCTCTAGCAACCTCCCTCAGAGCTTGTGGCACACCAATTCATGTTTATAATTATACTGTCTTTGATGTCATTGTTCTGTGTCTAGACTGAGCTCTGTGAGGGCTGGCCAGGTCTGTTGTGGTCACTTATGTAGCCCAGATCCAGCTTGGGCCTGCCTGGTAAGAAGCCTGGAGCCCCCATCAGCCCCCCCTCAGCAAGCCCTGGGTCCCTGGTCCCCTGCAGTGGGGGACAGGTGAGGAAGCACCTTGGGCGGGAAGCAGGAGCCAGCTGTCCTGCTCTGGCCCCTCTGGCGGTGCAGCTGACCTCAGCCCCCACCTAGCCGTTCGCTCCTCATATTGCTGGCAACGATGGGGCTAGGCCTGGGCACTTGGCCATGGACAAGTGAAGCCTGAGACTGTCCCCAGGCACTCCAAGTGTGCACAGTGAGGACAGAGACAATGACAGCTGAGAAAGGCAGGGAACCCCTGTCCCGCTGCCTCAGCCAGGAAAGATGTATCTGAGCTGGGGCCGGGGTCCTGGGGTGGAAATCAGGACACCTGGGTGCCACAGCTCACCCCAGACTCCTCCACTCTGGGCCTTGATTCAGGGCTGAGGCATTGGGGAGGCATGGACGAAATTAGAGCAGGGCTGAGATGACTAGGCGCTGCTGGAACCCCAGCCAGGGAAAGCTGGGGGCGGGAGGGTGATGCTGGCATTCCAGGCAGAGCTTTGGGGCAGCCCTGGGACCCAAAGGCCTGCAGGTACCCCAGGATGACTCTGGGACTGAGGGTGGGCAGTGACAGTGGCCAGAGTTGGGTCCAAAGCAGCCCCACCAGGCCCAGCTCCTCCAGGAAGCACCCAGGAGAAAATGGCCCCCAGGCCCTCTTGGGTCTGGGCCTGGGACTGGGCCTGGGCCTGGGCCTGGCTCCACTCTGCCCCTCTGCAATCTGGGCAAGGGTCTCGGTGGGACTTCCCCCTTCCCCTGGGCCTGGCTGTGAGAGGGCAGGAACCCAGTCCCCTTCCAGCCCACGACAAGGGTTGGACACAGTAACAAGTCTTTCCTGATCACCCCCTGGAGGCAGTGTCCTCCAGACAGCCGGGACATAGCAGGGTCCCTGCCCCGATGACAGGGGATGAAGTGTGCTAGGAATGGCAGCCTCACTGTGTGGGAAGGGAGAGTGTGTCTGCAGGTGTTGTCTAGGAACGTGCCCAGCATCCCTGGCTCTCCACATTCCTCTCCCCGACCGCCCATAGTGCAGGGCAGGCCGCTCTCCTTGTCTTATTGTTGCTAAAGACAGCAACCACAGGGCCCACCGAGTGTCGAGGGTCGGATGGCCAGGGCTGGCTGGCTGTGCTGTGCACTCCCACAGGAATGCTGGCCCCACTTCCCAGATGAGGAGACTGAGGCTCAGAGAGGAGGGGGGGCCTGCCGAGGTCCTGGGAGTGGGAGGGGCGCTGATGGGGCCACTGGCCTGCTGGGTGCCCAGTGGGGATACAAGCCCCATCCCACTCCACAGCTGACACCCCTCTAAGGTCTCAGGCAGGGCCCGTAAGATGCTGCTGAAGGCTGAAGACAGTCCACAACCACACGCACAGAGACAGACAGAGACACAGAGACACACAGAGACACAGAAACACACAGAGACACAGAGAGAGAGAGAGACAGAGACATGCACAGAGACACATAGAGAGACAGAGACACATACAGACACACAGAGACACGCAGAGACAGAGAGACAGAGACACACAGAGAGACAGAGACACACAAACGCTTTGCCCGAATTGCAGCCCTAGGTTGGGGTGCTCAGACCCCACTCTTGCTCTGGGTCTGGGCAGGCCCTCTTCCTGAGCACCCCCCGCTGGGCCCCTTCTCTCCGCTCCATGCCCCCGCCCTCCTCAGGCCTCTGGGGCTCCGTTGGGCTGAAGATGGGCTCGGGTCCCGGTCGGCCCCAGCTCTGCCAGCCCGCCCCTCCACCTCCGCCTGCCCGTGGACCCCGGCCGCCCGAACGCCCCTTTCTGCTCCTTGCTTTGAGACTCTGTCCAGGCCCTCCTCCCCAGAGCAGACACTGAGCCCTTCTCGCGCTCCAAGGACCTGTGGCACACGCCAGCCTCATTTTCCCCATCTGCCATCAGAAATGCTCTGTGTCCTCTGAGGTGAAGAACCCTCAGGGACCCTGGTTTAGGCCTAGCGGGGGCCCTGCCCACCATCTGACGAATCCTTGGTGAAGTGGGGCCAGGCATGAATTTGGGCGGGGTGTGTGTGCTGGAGGGGTGCGGGGTTATACCTGGGGTAAGTCCCTGTGGGGGTGTCTGTGAGCCCACGTAGGTGTAGGCAGGGCCTGGGGAGGGTGCCCGCGAAGACGGGGGAGCCCCGGCCCACACTGCCGCCTCCCGGCAGGATGGACTCCGTCGGGGACACACTGCAGAGGCTGCGGGAGACCTTCAGCGCGGGGCGCACGCGGCCGGCTGAGTTCCGGGTCACCCAGCTCGAGGGCCTGGGCCGCTTCCTGCGGGACAACCAGCAGCTTCTGCAGGAGGCGCTGGCTCGGGACCTGCGCAAGGTGAGCGAGCAGGGAAGGCGGGCAGGGGTGGGGGGAGATGGGCAGGGGGTGGGGGGAGGAAGGGCTGGCTGCGTCCTTAAGTCACTCCCGCTGATTTCACAGACCCTTCCCTGACGTTCTAACTCATCAAACCTGTCAGGCAGTTTCCACAGTCGTACTGATGGGGAAACTGTGGTGTGTGGGGATTAAGTCTCTTGCCCAACGCTCCACGGCCAGGAAGTGGCAGAGCCAGAATTGGAGCACAGATCATATGGCCAGGGCCTGTGACCTTAGCACTCACTGTGCAGTTCCCAGGGGACCGGCTATTCTGCCCCGGAGACTGTCTCCATATTGCCAGTGGGGACCACTGGGGACCCAGTCCCCTTGCAGTAGACCCCCTCCGGGACCTGCCCTGAGCCTGACCCCCGAATTCCACCCCCACCGAAGTCAGCCTTTGAGGCGGATATATCCGAGTTCCTCATGTGCCAGATGGAGGTCACACTAGCCCTCAAGAACCTGCACACCTGGATGAAGGACGAGCCAGCGACCAAGAACCTGGTGAGGCTGCCGGCCGAGGGAGGGGTGGTGGCAGTGCCCAGGGGCAGCTCCAGCCCAGGCCCCTTCGCCACCTCTGACCCGGGGTGAGTCACTAACTTTCTCGAGACCTCCATCTCCTGATGGGGACTGCCCTGTGGGGGTGGGCTGTGGAGTGGTCCTCCACAGGGTCCCACCATCCATCCTGCACCCCAGCTCATGCAGCTGAGCTCTACCTTCATCCGGAAGGAGCCCTTCGGCCTGGTGCTCATCATCGCCCCCTGGAACTACCCCCTGAACCTGAGCCTGGTGCCCCTGGTGGGCGCCCTCGCAGCAGGTAAGGAGGGGACCCTGAGCCCCACGCCCTCCTGTCCCATAGCCCTTCCCAAAGGGGCCCCCCGCATTCTGTCCCTGTAGTGCCCCCAGCCTTGTGTGCCCTGCCTGTGACTCTGCTCTCTGAGTCCGGCCTCTGGGTCTCCCCCTTCTGCCTCCGCAGGGAACTGTGTGGTGCTGAAGCCATCAGAAATAAGCACAAGCACAGAGAAGGTCCTGACCGAGGTGCTGCCCCAGTACCTGGACCAGGTAAGGGCCACTCTGCCCCCTCAGTGCCCTGCGTGCCACACCTGTGCCCCTGCCGGCTGGGGAGGTCCAGTTGTCCCTGGGGCCTGTGGTGTCCCCTGAGCCACCCGTCCTCCCTTGCAGAGCTGCTTTGCTGTGATGCTGGGCGGGCCCGAGGAGACGGGGCAGCTGCTGGAGCACAAGTTTGATTACATTTTCTTCACGGGTGAGGGTGACCCCTGCAGAGTCCTGGGGAGAGGGGTGATGTTGGAGAGTAAGGTCAGGAGGGAGCAGCCAGTGGCCAGTGGTGGGGAGTGTCCCAGATGGCAATCAGTCCAGGCAGGTGGGCTGGGCCTCTGGGTCTTGGAGGCTTGGAGGAGTGGGATCCTGGGGTGGCAGGGCCAGGGGCAGATCCAGTGGGTGAGGCAGGATGGGCCAGAGGGGTGGTGCCTGGACCATCTGGCCGAGGCCAGTTGAGGATGGGAGTCAACTCCCATGTCCCCAGGGAGCCCTCGAGTGGGCAGGATCGTCATGACCGCAGCCGCCAAGCACCTGACACCGGTCACACTGGAGCTGGGGGGCAAGAACCCCTGCTACGTGGATGACAACTGCGACCCTGAGACCGTGGCCAACCGCGTGGCCTTTTTCCGCTACTTCAACACGGGCCAGACCTGCGTGGCCCCCGACTACGTGCTGTGCAGCCCCGAGATGCAGGAGCGGCTGCTGCCCGCCCTGCAGAGCACCATAGCCCGCTTCTTCGGCGAAGACCCCCGGAGCTCCCCGAACCTGGGCCGCATCATCAACGACAAGCATTTCCAGAGGCTCCAGGGCCTGCTGGGCTGCGGCCGCGTGGCCATCGGGGGCCAGAGTGACCAGAGAGATCGCTACATCGGTGAGTTGCGTTCTTCCCGCCCCCCAGGCTAAGGCCCCCCTCGCTGGAGGCACAGCCGGGCCCCGAGTCTGGGCCCAGCCCGAACCTTCGGGCCTCAGACTCCCACGGCCCCGCTGCCAGAGCCCCGCCTGGTCCCCGGCTTCGGTGCTGCGACACCGTGACGCTAGCAGTCCCCATGCCACGGTCTGCGTCCGTGACCCCATAATGCCACACTCTGGCCCCAGCTCTGATTCTCTAAGCTGGGACCCCAGCATTCCAGGGCCCCGAGTGAGCGCTCTGATTCCAAACTTCCGTCCTACGATCCGGGGCTCCCTGGGGCTGTGACCCCAGGTCCTCTGAGCCTGCGTGCTGAACTCCAGCACCTGCCCTGAGTGTCTGCTGTGCTGTGATTACAAAGTGGCCCCTTCTCCCAGGCCACATGGCACAGCCGGCGACGCTGCTGCTCTAACAGGTTGGGACCTCGGACTCCAGGGGTCTAAGATCCCGTCACCCCCCGACTGTAAGACCGAGGCTGAGGGGTTCTCTGGGCCCCGTAGGCCCTGGTCCCCTGGTCAGGCTGGGGAGCCCCTCATGGTCACTTCTCAGGGGCTGTGAGGAGACTCCCCTCCCTAGAACCTCCCTGAGCCTGGAGCCCTGGGTCCTTGGGCGCTGCCGGAGGCCCCACCCTGGGGCTGAGCCGTCCCCTGTGCCTGGACAGCACCCACGGTACTGGTGGACGTGCAGGAGACGGAGCCGGTGATGCAGGAGGAGATCTTCGGGCCCATCCTGCCCATCGTGAACGTGAGGAGCCTGGACGAGGCCATCGACTTCATCAACCGCCGGGAGAAGCCCCTGGCCCTGTACGCCTTCTCCAAGAGCAACAAGGTGGGGGCTCAGGCAGGGCTGGGGCAACAGAGGGGCTGGAAGTGGGGCAGACCCGTTACCTCCCCTCTCACAGTCCACCCTGCGAGGGTTAGGGCAGCAGATGATGCTTCTAGTGTGACTATAATCCAGGACACCTGGATGTCGGCTCCCTGCTCAAGGGCACCTGGCAGAGAGGGTTCGGGGAGGGCCAAAAACCTGCCAAATACGTGGCTCGCCAGCTGTCTGCCGTGGCTGGGACAGCCTCTGCCAGGACAAGGAAGGACATTTTCCTATCTGGCTGCCCAGAGAGCCCCCTTTTCCTAAACCGTGCAAAGGTTCTGGATGGGCAAGCAGAGACCCCGGAGCGGGGATGGTGGCAGAGCCAAGCTGGGACCTGACAGGCCGAGCCAGGCTGCGCACAGTGGGGCCTGCGCTCTACTGCCACTTGCCACCCCCACTGCCATTTCTCACGGTCATGGGCTCCCCTCAATGTGGAAAGTACATGGCAGGGGGAGCCCTCTTCTCTGCTGACGACCCCCGATCTGGCCTCCTCCACTCCTCCCAGGTAGTGAACAAGATGCTGGATAGGACCAGCAGCGGCACTTTCGGAGGCAATGACGGCTTCACCTACTTGACTCTCCCATCCCTGCCACTTGGGGGTGTCGGTGAGTCCTGCCTTCCTCCACCCTGCAGCCCCCACCCCCAGGGAAGCCTAGGGTGACACCCGAGAACCAGGAGGCCCAGTTTTGCCTTCACTCACAGTCCAACCTTGATCCAGGTCCTGGGCCTCGCAAGGCCTCAGTTTCCCTATCTGCAAAGTGGCTCTTAGAATGGCCTGGCTTTCTCGGAACTCCTTGCCAGTGGTGGGCTCCGCCTGGGCAGTGGGCTGCTGCTAAGGCGGGGTGGGCTGCCCGGCCTCATGCCTTCACTTCCGTGCCCATGCAGGCAACAGCGGGATGGGAAGATACCATGGCAAGTTCTCCTTCAACACCTTTTCCCACCACCGCGCCTGCCTGCTCTCCCCGCCAGGCCTGGAGAAGCTCAACGATATCCGCTACCCGCCCTATCCTGACTGGAAACAGCGGCTAGTACGCTGGTCCTTGGGCCCCCAGAGCTGTACCCTGCTGTGAGCACTCTGCCCACCTCCAGTGCCCCACTCCCACCACCCCTCTGGCCTGCTGCTGCCAAGATGCCCAGTGGTCTCTGAAAGGTGGAGTCTCTTGTCCTGGACTGAAAAGATCCTGCTCCTGGGATCTTGGACCCCTGACTGGGCAGGACCTCTGGGCCATTGGGCCAGCACCTTTCAAGGCCCAAGTCCCTTCTGCAGCCTTCTGACAGATTTGTCGACCCTCTGCTTGGATATGTCTGGTGATGGAGAACTCATCCCCTTGCAAGGTTGGGCAGCTCTTGTGTTTAGAAAGGACTCGCTTGTGTCCGATCCATAAATAGGCTCCCAAAATACAGAGCAATTTCAAACAGCTCCATTCACATCTGGTTTGGGCAGCTGGGTTTGTCTGACCTGAAGTGATCTGATCTTGAACCCAGATGCGGCCAATTGGTAGTAGCTGCCTGACATGTATCACTGACAAAGCCTCTGACGCTGTGTGTGGAATCAATAGGAAGGTGTACAACAGTTGATCAGTGGTGCCTGCTATGGGCACAGGCCGGGGATGTCACATGCTGGCCACATCTGTCACCCCTGCCCTAGGCTATCGGAAGGAGGTCAGGGTCGGCAGAATCTAAATCTCATCATTTCATCTGACACATGGGGGAACCGAGGTCTGGAGACGGGACAGAGTTTATACAGGAAAGCAGGGTAGAGCTGAGAGATGGTGGGCTTTCCTGAGAGATGTGGAGTCGGGGATCAGGAAACAGCATATCTGGTCCATTGTGAACAGCCTCTTGTTCTTTCTCTAGTCCTCACCCTGGGAGCCCAGTTCCAATCTTGCATCAGTGGGCTCCTCACCCCTCAGAGCCATGGGAAAACTGGGCTAGTGGCCTGAGGCTGAGGGCAGAAGGGGAGGTATGATCCTTCTGCCCACCCTGGGAAGTGTTGGGGATGGTTGACTCCAAGATGGTACAGGATGGAGTCAAAGGAGGTGCTTGCCAGGGGTTTTTGATGAATGAAGGAAAGAATAAGGAAGTGAGAGGATAGATGGAAAGATGGATGGATGGATGGATGGATGGATGGATGGATAGATGGATGGATAGACAGGTGAGTGGGTGGATGGATGGGAAGGTGAGTGGGTGGATGGACAGATGGATGGATGGATAGATAGGTGAGTGTGTGGATGGATGGGAAGATGAGTGGATGGATGGACAGATGGATGGATGGATAGATAGGTGAGTGGGTGGATGGATGGGAAGATGAGTGGATGGATGGATGGATAAATGGATGGATGGATGGATGATACAGTGGGTGGGTAGAAGGACAAGTGAGTGGTTAGATGAATGGACGAGTAAGATGAATAGTTGGGTGAGTGGATGGGTGAACTGATAGATGGGTAAGTGGCCCAGGTAGAAGCTGAGTGACCAATGAGCCTGGGTCTAAGAGAGTCCCTCTCTCCCCACCCCTGCCCAGGGAAGTTGCTTCCTCAAAATAACCACTGGGCTGAAAAGAGAGAGCCAGGAGGTTTGAGAAGAATCAGAGGGTCTCCCAGCCATGGTCTGGGCAGTAGGTCCAGCGAGTAAAGAACAAAAGATACAGTTCATTGAAGACGCGAGTATTTCCCTGCCCAAACCACACCCAGTCTTGCTCCCTTTGCCTTCTTTGGCCATTAGTTGCTGTGGTTGAGATAGGGGACAAAACCTCCAGGAAAACGTGGCTCCGGGGGGCCACCAGGGCGGGAGAGCAGTCCCAGAATGACATCATAATGGCATCTGCAGTCAAGATGGCTTTTTCCCCACTCTCCGTTGGGCCCATACACCTCGCCCCTTTCCTGCCCTGAGGCAGTTGGCGCAGGGGTCAAGGGCACAGGGACTGGACTCAGGCAGACTTGGCTTTGAATCCTGGCTCTGTGATAGACAGGCTGTGTGATCCTGGGCATGTGTGAGCCATCTCTGAGCCTCAGCTATGGAGTAGAGCTGTCAGTAGTACCAGCTTCACGGGCACCTGGGGAGGATGAAAGGAGACTGTGCATGGTGAGCCCCCGCCCCGCACCCCTAAAATCTCTATAATGGGTGTTCTTAGTCCAGTTAACGGTAGAGAAACTGAGGCTCAGAGAGACCGAGTTTTTAAGTTTTGAAGCTTCTGAGGCTTGGTTGCATTCACACCCGGTCTGTCCACTGCAAAGCCCACAGGCGGAGCAGACGTCTTGTCCTTGGGGCCCAGAGAGGGTAGAAAACTTCCTAGGGTCACCCAGAGAAAGCTGGGGCCCTGTCTCCTGGAGTCCAGCCATGAGCTGGGCTCTGCACCGGCGTGCCCAGCATCCTGCTCCTTGAGATGGCAGCCTCTCACCTGATTGGTGGAGCAGAGTCACGTGACTGCATCCTAGCTGCAAGGGAGGCTGGGAAGCAGGTTCTTCCTTCTACCCCAGGGAGGCTGCTCAAGAGAGGCCACGGAGTCACAAGTGTCCCCTATTCACTCCATCCTTCACAGTCCCAGGCTTTCGCTCTTGCGGTCGTGGCTGACGGGGCCCAGTCCTGGAGGCAGTGTCCTCTGGACACGGAACAAACTGTCCTGCTTTTTACGACCCAGCAATACAGAGGTTCCGAGAGCCTTAAACCCTCTGCCTTTGCTCAGGCTGTTCTCCCCTCCCAGGACGCCCTCCCTTCCCGCTCCAACCCGGCCCCAGCCCCACGCAGGCACTGCCTCCCCCAGGAATCCATCCGCAGTTCCAGACACGTCTCCGTGGCCCTCATCCAGCTCATCCCGCCATGGTCCCACCACCTAGGAAGCTTGGGTTCACGTGCCCCCACTGCCACAGCGTTCCTGGGGACCTGTGGGCAAGTCCCTTAGCTTTTCCAAATCCCCATTTCTTATCGTGTAGAATGGGGCTCCCCCCCGCCTCTTAGAGTTGGTGTGTGGGTTAAGTGGGATCACACGTGTCTGGGACCCAGGGGTCCCCACTCCAGGATGCAATGGAGTCCAGACTCTTATGTACGTCGAGCCAGTGTCGGGCACAGAGGCCCTGCCGCAGGGGCCCCCTCCCCCCCCCAGCCACACACCTCCCAGAGCTTCCCAGGGCTCCGTCATGGCCTCGAGGTCTGTGACAGCAGCCTCTCCTTGTCCAGCAGTCACCACATCCTGCTGCCCCAAGGCTTGGGGGCAGCCCCAAGGTCCCTCAGGGCTCAGCTTCAGCCATAGGTGTGGGTTCCACTGTGGAACCAGCCACAGTCCAGAGTGGGCCATTAAGAAAAAGGACACTATGGGAAAGTCCTCCTCACCTCCCACCCCAGGACACCAGGGCTGTAGGAAGAAGTGGGCAGGGTGGTCCTAAGGGGGACGGAGGAACAGGCTGCGATGAGGGTGCTGTGAAAGGCCAGCAGAGGGGGCAGGTGAGCAGAGGCCAAAGCGGGCTCAGAGCCTGGGCAGGATGGTGGACGCTCAGGCAGGACGCTCCAAAGCGGCTGGACGGTGGCCTTCAGGCGTGGCTCCCAGGTCACGTGACTCTCCTGGGCCAAGTGTTGTGGGTCAGTTCAGGTTCTGACCCTTCTCTGGGCCTGTTTCCCCACCCGCAGTGAGGAATTTGGACCCACGGTGCCTCCGCCCCCATCATGCCAGGGTCTGCTGTGCATGTGCCTGTTTCCCAAGCTTGTGCTGGAAACTTTGCTCCTTCATTCCTCACAGCTGCCGGGCTGGGAGAGAGCCTCGCTCTCATTTCACAGGCAGCAGCCAAGGCTCAGAGAGGCCACTGACTCTCCCCAGGTCACACAGCCTGTCAGGGATAAGTCAGAGTCAAGGGCTCTGAGGCAGTACACATATCGGTACACACAACACAGACGTGAATACACAGATCCTCAGACACGGAGATGCTGGCGTGTACACACACGCATGCACACACACACACGCACTCTGTCAGGCCTGGGGGCTGCTGTTTCTGGGAGCTCTTGCCCCAGCTCCATTCTATAAACACCCTCTGAAACAGGGTCGCTGGACCCCAGCTAAGGGAAGTGAAGCTTTCCAGGACCCCCAGCTGCTGTCCTCTCCAGAGCTGGAGGCCTAGCACCCCCTGGCAGGCAGCACCCTCGCCCCCAGGAACCCCCAAAATAGCCAGAACTGCCAAGCAAGGACTTCCTTCCTTTCCAAGAGGCCCAGCACCGAGTCAGCAGAAACCCAGCCCCCCGGGGTGGGCCCCTGGAACAAAGACCACAGCTTCTGACTCGGAAAGCAGGGCCATGAGACCCCCGCCCCGTGCAGGGCAGGGAGCAGGGACTGGGAGGGGGGCAGACACAGGCTCACCCGCTGACTCGCTCCACCACCACCGCCAAGTCCTTCCACCTCGAGCCCAGGTCCGCCCCGTGAAAGGAGTGAGTGAGGGCTGCCCAGCCTCTGCGGCTTCCAAGGCCCTCCTTTTGCTGAGGCTCCAGATCCCAGGAGGGGGTGGCCTCTGGAGGGAGCTGTTAGGGAGCCGCAGCCCCTCGGTGACCCAGGCTCACCACCCCCACCCCCCACCCTCTTAAGGTGCCAGCTGCCCTGATGGGAACCACAATCCCACAGTCAACGGGGGGGAGCACAGGAGAGCGGAGGGGGCCCAGCCTTCCTCGTGAGTTGTGAGTGATCTGAGCAGTTGCAAAGAGGGCTGGCCTGGGGGGGCCCAGCCACCGGAGCCCTGAGCTGGTGGGCCTGGTTCTGGAGCAGGGCTGGACCAGCCTGGGAGGCCCAAGTCTGGTGGTGAGGAAGGCCTGGGACCAGATGCCTGGAGGAGGCCCAACCTCAGGGCCCCAGGGCCTGGCGTACAGTAGGCACTGGGTGACCGGACTGGACAGTTCACTGCCCGGCTCTGCCTCTCTCCTCAGGGACCTCTGGACCATCCTCAGCTCGCCCCCAAGAGCTGAGCTGGGGGAGGGACAGGCTCCCGGGCCGGGTGCAGGGGGCTTTGCCTCCATCCTTCCCCCTTGAGGGCAGCAGGGAGAGGATGGGCCCAGACTGGATGCCCCTGGGTTCCAACTCCAGCCCCACCTCTAGTGTCCTGCGTGACCCTGAGCGTTCTGCCTGAGCCTCAGTTTCCACCTCCCATAAAATGGGTCTGAGGGTCATTTCCAAAACAGAGCAGCTGAGGCATCTGTGTTACACCTGTCCCTGGAAACGACTCATAATACTGGATGAAATCGTTTGAAATTTTGTTTAAAGCATCAAAGAGCCATAACGCTGGGATGCCACAGATCATAGCCCTTCATGGTCAGCGTGGCCTGGGAGTGACCCTGGCCCCCTGGGGGCTGCAAGGACAGAAGCATGTTGCTGAGGGGGTGGGGAGAGGGGGACACCTCATCTGGATGGGTCAGGGAGGGCTTCCTGGAGGAGGCAGTGTCTCAATCAAGTGGAGAAGGAGTTAACCAGGTGAAGGGAGGAAAGGAGTTTCCCGGGAAAGGCCCAGCAGGTGCAAAGGCCTGGAGGTGAGACCAGCACGATGCTTGGAAGTGTGGCTGGAGTGAAAGCTGATGTGGCGGCAGGCAGGGCCAGGTGGAGGGTTCGGACTTTACGGGGGCAGTGAGGAGCCAGCGAGGGCCCTGAGCAGAGCCAGCCACAGTGGCCCTAAGGAAGAGCCGGCGAGCTGCTCTGACTCTCCTGCAGCGTCTCAGGGGCGCTCTCCCATTAAACGGCTGATCCCTGACCGAGACCGTCGGGGCCTGATATTCCATTCCTGCCCCTGCAGAGGTTCCGGCCCTGGCCAGTGCTGCCCTTCTGCCCTACCCAGCCCCTCCCCCCAGGCCGGGCAGCTCCTGAGGCCTCAGCTCCTGACCCTTGTCTCAGGGTCGCACCCACTGACTTGTCTTGGGGGTCCCACTGTCTGACTCTGACCATGACCCTTGGCCGGGTTCTTCACCTTGACCCCCTGCCCAGAACAGCTGTCCAGGAAGAAGAGTCACAACGGAACTCAGGAACTCAGCAACTCAGTGGCCAAGAATGGAACAGGTGGGCCGCCACCGGGGGGAAGGGGGCGGGGCTGGGTGATGGGCGGGGCCTGGGGTCTGGAGCACCTCCATCTGGGGCACCTGCCTGACCCTTGTTCTCCGGATCCCCAGCCCTGGAGCTGGGCCCCCAGCCTCAGGGCGTGCCGCCGGGCCGAGGATGAGAGCCTTAGTGGCTGCAGCTCTGGACGTCACTGAGCTCTCCAACCAGGGCGGGACCGCCCCCCCCCCCCACCCCAGGGGACTTGCCGGTGGGGGGATGGGGAGGGAAGCGAGGCCCAAAGAGGAGAGGCCGGGCTCACACAGCCAGTCTGCCACACAGGCACGCCCTTTCCTGCCTTCCAGATGGAAACCTACAGACTCCTGAGTTCCGTGGACTTCCCCCGCCCAGGGGCCGGGGACCTGGCAGGCACCGTGCATCCTCAGCTGCAGGTGTGGCAGGGGGAGGGGACTCCTGGGTCACAGGCTTGGAGGTGTCAGGGGAAACTGAGGCCCAAAGGGAGGGACCACAGGTGCCTCCCACAAGATCACCAGCACCTTAGAAACAGAAGCAGGAGGACAGGAGCCCAGGCTCCCTCCTGCCTCCCCGGGAACCTCACGCTCAGGCCTGGAACTCGGGGCCACAGTGATCGTCACAGCACCCATGGAAGGCACAAGGGGACTCCTCAACAGTCTGGACACGGCTCTCCTGGCCGCCGAAGGCAGAGGGAGGGCGGGGGTGTGGGGCAGGCAAGCCCCAGTTCCTCTGCTTGGAGGCGCAAATACAGAGCCCTCTCTTTATTTTCCGGTTAATTTCCGATTAACTCCTTGAGCAACCCTCTGCACGTTAGTTAGCAGAGAGTCCAGCGTCTCCTTCTCCAGGCCTCCCCTTCCTGAATGTTCCCGGAATCGCGCGGTCCTGCTTCTACGCCACCAGAAGGAGGTTGGGAAGAATGGGCGGGACACCAGCTGCTGCTCTGTTGCTGCCACATGGGGTCGCTGTGGGCCACAATCCACGCTCTCCGTGGCCCTTGTGTCCTGCAGGGCGCCCCAGCCTCCTTAGTAATGGTACCCCAAGCTCCCCACCTGGCTTTCAGAGGTGAGAGGGGCTTCAGAGGGGGCACCCCCTCACCAGTGACCAGCCAGAGCCTCCTCCTCCATGATGAGTCCCTGTGGGCCAGCAAATTGCCAGCAGAACTCCAGTGGAACTCCAACTTCCCCTCGGATCAGAGGGGACCAAGGAATGCTAAAACTCTGCAAGGATGGGTTTCTGTCTCAGGGGTCTCCGCCTCCTTCCTCCAGGGAGGACCACCTCTATGAGAGGGAGTCCACCGTGTCCCCCGGGTCCATCAGCGAGGCTGCCCACTCTGAGAGGGGCATTGCCTTCGTCCAGACTGAGCAGCTCACGTTCTCCGTGCCCACCCTGCCAACGCTGGCCCCCGCTGCCACCCACCGTCCCTAACCCGGGCCACACCTGCCCAGCCTCAGCCCTCTCATCTGAACAATGGGTCCTGAGGCACAATCCCCAGCCCACAGCCCTTCGCCACCCACTCTGTACCATGTTCCTTGCCACCCCTCACCCCTCCATGCCTCAGTTTCCCATTCTATAAAATGGAAGATTTCCAGGGTCCATGGCTTGTATCCTCTGTCCTGCGTGGCCCCTCTCTGTGACCTCGGGATCTGGGGCAGGTCTGGCCCAGGGTGATCTTGGACATGCTGTGTGTCCTGGGGCCAGTGGTGACTATCTCCGCACCCATGCTTGTCCATCAGGGCCCAGAGGGAAGATCCCATAGTGTGTGGGGAACTTGGAAAAAGAGTGTCCTGGGGCCAGCAGAGGGACTTCCAGAGGAGACGGTGACCCAGACGGGGGCCCCCCAACCCCCTACACTCCCAGCGCCAGAGAGTCAATCTGGGAGAGCAGAATCATGTGCCCGCGTATGTGCACATGTGGTTGGGTATCCGTGTGTGTCCCTGCCCAGGTGCTGTGTGTGTGTGTACGTCTTTGCACACGCGTGTTTCCGAGAGCCTCAGTACCTGGGGCGTTCTTCTGGGGGGATCTGTACGTGGCCGGCACATAGCCCAGCATTTCCAGGTGTGTAATGAGGCTGCAGCCCATGGGGGCTCACGGCTGGGGCAGGCGTGCAGCTCAGCAAGGCTCTCCCCACCGAGCACGGCCCGTCCAAGCACGGGGACGCAGGGAGGCAGTGTCTCAGCTTGCGGAAGAAAGAGGTCCTCCCAGGGAGGCCAAGCCCCCAGCACCAGCCCAGGACTCTGCATCAGCATCGGTGGGGAGCAGACACGGGGTCTGCTGCTGGAGGCCCCTTGGTCCTGACCCTCTCTCCAGCGTGTACACAGCAGGGCTGAGCTGGGCAGGGTGGGACAGCATCCGGATGCAGCCTCACACTGTCCACACCACCCGACAGCGGGGCTGGTGGCACCCAGGGCGCCGTCCTCTCTGGGCATCACTCCCCGGCCCCTCTGTCCCCCTGCCTGACTCATCCATCTCCCTGCGGCCACGGCTGCCTCGCCGCCTCCTGCTATTGAGCAGCGAGATGAGAAGGTGTGAAGGATATGGGGGCACCAGGGACGGGCTGGCAGGCAAGATGGATGAGGGGGCAGGGGGCCAGCAGGGGCCTCGGGCAGGAAGGGCAGGCCAGCCGGGGAAGAGGCTGTGCAGGGAGGTGTGTGCATGGCGCGTGTGTGTAAGACAGACAGTGTGTGTATCCGTGCATCCAGGAGCTTGTGCATGTGCACACGAACAGTGGTGGGTCCTTGGGCCTTCAGTTTGTCTGTGTGCCCGTGGGTCGGCGTGTCAGTGTGCTCATGCACCTGTGTGGGGGGGGTTTCCCATCACACAGAAGAAAGGGATGTGCAACACATGTGCACACACACACACACACACACACACACACCAGGAGTCAATAGAACCCTGGGCTGGCCCGCCCCTGGGAATCTGGGCTAAGGGGGAGCCACTGGGACAGGTGCGGATCCTCCACGCGCCTCCATCATCTCTCCCATTTCCCCTCTGCCCCCCTGCGGCTTCTGGGACAGGGTGGCATGGCCACACCTCACTGGGTGGCCCCGGGGAGCCCTGGGATCCTCCATCACAAGCACAGAGAACCGCCTCCCCATCTTGCCTGGCAGCAAACCCCAGAGCGGGTGCAGCCTTCCTGCCCCCGCCAGGCATGGGTCTGTGCCCAGGTCAGCCCACCCTCTCCCGACAGGACCCTCCCGGCTCGCAGGCTGGGATCTGAGGCACAGGGGACTGAAGCAGCGGCATCTCTGAGCTGAAGAGAGGAGAGGTCTGCCCGTGGCCTGAGGTTCTGGGATGTCACACTCCGAGAGAGGCAGCTCCTCCGACCCTCAGCCCCCGGTGCGCCCTCTTAGGTATGGGTCTCTGGCAACCCCACGTCCCCAGTGCTAGACTCTGGAGGAGGTGTGTGTAGGGGGGGTCCCACTCACCTTGGGGACCCCAGTTGAGCATGCCCAGCCTAGCCTGGGGTGCTCCTGCCTAGTACTCTGGCCTGGGGGCTAGCCTGAGATGCTCCCTCCCAGAACGGGCTAACGTGAGATCTAGGCAGATGCCCCTCCCTGGGCCATATGACAGGGATGGAATGACCAAACAGCACTCTTAACTATGAGCTACCAGCTTCAGGGGATCCCAGCCTCCTGCCCGCCCGACCAGTGATCCGTGTGTGCCCTGAATGCCCAGCCCCGGACAGGCGGGGACAGCCTGGAGAAGGCGTTGGTCAGGCTGGAGAAAACAGACAGATACATGGGCAGAGCAGACACCTGCACCAGAGGTCTCTGACCTGGGCCAGTCTCCTGCCCTGCGGGGACTATGTAGGCATCGTCACCCAGGATGGGGACAGCTTACTGCTCCCAGGCTGGGCCAGCCCGTCCCAGGCAGAAGAGATTATGCACTTAGTTCAGTTGGGGAAACTGAGGCACAGGGACTGTCAGGAGGACCTGGCTTCCTGCCACCTAGTCCGGGGCTCCGCCCCTGCCGGCACTGGCTGCTGCCCCCTCACGTTTCCTCTTCCACTTTCCTGTAATTGGACACTGGCAGCCCCAGGTCGGGGGTCTGGGTCCTGGTCAGAGGGCACCACCTCTGCCATTCAGCCCTCCATGCTCTGCCCTCCTCCCGCTATTGTGGCCTCTCCACCCTCCCCGCAGCCCCATCGGCCCCAGCCCCTCCAGTCAGCCAGGCCTGGGCCCCTGCAGATCACACAGCGCATCCTCAAGACGGGCCTCCCGCCCCGGCACCTGGGCCCATTGATCAGGAATGGCTGGGGGGCTCCTAGCTGGGGAAGGGAGGGAGCCAGGAGGGGGGACCGGCAGCGGGAGAGGAGGCTGTGCGACGTCAGAGCCTTCCCACCTGCCCTCCTCCCGCACAGCACCGCCCTGGAGCTGGACGAGCCCAGCCAGTGGCCGAACACAGTCCAGTCTGAGGGCGTCTTGGAGAAGCGGTCTCGCACATCCCAAAGCCAGGGTCCCACCTGCAGAGCAGGTGCCCGGCTCGGGTGGAGAACCAAGACCTGCGCGATCTAGGAGGGAAGGACGGCCCTGAGCGCCCGAGAGCTGAGCGGTGCTGCTGGACGGACCAGGAGACCAGGAGCGGCTGACCACCCCTCGCAGCAGGCAGGGGCCCCTCGGGTGGCAGCTGCAGCCCGGCCCCTGCTGAGCGGGGCCTCTCCAGGAGCTGGACGTCCGGGCTGTCCCCATGGCAGGTACAGTGCAGGCAGCTGAGGCGGCCCTATGGGTGGGCTCAGGCTCCAGGGTGAGTGGGGCAGGGTAGGGACTGGGCATGGGGACCAAGGAAACCCCACTAGACCCAGGCCCTGGGCGAGGGGGTGGGGCAGGGGCACCCCAGGCTGAGCCCTCAGGTCCTGCGAGGGCAGGGCTGACGGGCTTGCAGCCACCCCAGTGTAAATATGGGGGTGCTGACAGGCGGGGGGACAGAGCCATTTCTGGGTGGTGACAGCCTTGTCAGGCATGGGTGACCTAGGGCCTGTCCCCTCCGCTCTCTGGGCCTCACCCTTGACTATCAAGATGGGGGCTAGATGAGAAGCCTCTACCTGCTGCGTCAGACCCGACTTGATACCAGTGGGACACTGGCAGCTCCTGACCCAGAGGGGCGCTGGTTTCTAGAAGAACCAGGCAGAGGACGGGCCCGTCCCCAGGGTTCCTGAAAGCACTGAGGGCCAGCACATTGACCAGAGTGGGCAGGGGGTGGGCTCAGAGAAGACTTGGGAGCCAGTGACCAGCCTGAAGCCCCCAGGCTGTGAAGCCATGAGCCTCTCCCCTTGGGACCCATCGCCGTGGACCCTGGGCACTGGTATTGGTTATCTGGAGGATCTACTTGCCCCACAGGGCAGCTGAGCTACCGGCAGGGCCTGTCCAGGCGGTGGGGACATCAGTCCATCCACCCTTCATGCCCCTCTGGGGGAGGCAGACCTGATGTAACCCATCCCCCTCAGGGGGACCCACCGCCCCCAGACTGCAGAACTCCCAGGGCCTTTAGTGAGGTGCCACTTCCCACACTCTCTCAGGGCTGTTAAGGATGGGGCCACGGAGCCTGGGCCCCTCATTCTCACCAGGCACCCACTATGCACCAGCTCTGGCCAGGCACTGCCCACCTGTTAGCTCATTACACGCTATAAGGCCCCAGGACTCTCCCTCCCCCGTCCACCTATCCGTCCATCCAGCCAGCCAGCACCGAAATCCCACCTCTGCCCAGGGCGTCCTGTGGTTTTACCAGGCCCTCGGCCCCTTGGGGACTGCTAGAAACTAAGAGTCTCTTTTTCAGGATATTTTCTCCTAGTTTTAAATTTTTAATTGTGGTAAAATACACATAGCATACAAATTAGCATTTTACCCATTTTTAGGCGCACCGTTCAGCAGCATTAAGTACATTCACATTGTCGTGCAGCCATCACCACCGTCCATCCGGGACTTTTTGCATCTTGCAAAACTGACACTCTGTCCCCATTAAACAGTCAGTCCCCACGCCCCTCCCCCAGCCCTGGCACCCACCATTCCACTGTCTGTCACTATGAATTTGACGACTCCAGGGACCTCCTATGAGTGGAATCATGCGATGTTTGTCCTTTTGTCGCAGGCTTATTTCACACAGCATAATGTCCTCCAGGGTCATCCACGTGGTAGCAAGTGTCAGCACTGCCTTCGTTTTTCAGGCTGAATAATGTCCCATTGTCCGGATAGAGCACATTTTGTGTACCCGTTCATACACTGATGGACACTGGGGCTGCTTCCACCTTTGGCCGTTGTGAACATGCCGCTGTGGCCACCGATGCCCTCGTCTGTTCAGGCCCTGCTGTCAATTCTTTGGGGATGTGCCTAGAAGTGGAATTGCTGGACCGTATGGGAATTCTCTCTTTAATTTTTTGAGGAACTGTTATTCTGTTTCCCAGCGACTGCACCATTTTATATTCCCACCAACATTGCACAAGGGTCCTGATTTCTCCACGTCCTCGCCGACATTTGCAATTTTCTGCTTTGGGTCTTGTTTTTTGTTTTGTTCTTGGCAATAGCCATCCTCGTGGATGGAAAGTAGTATCTCGTTATAATCAGGATTTTTTTTTTTTTTTAACCAGAAGGGTGGAGGGTGGCAAAGCTTTGGGCCAAAGCTCGTGCTAGGATTACAGATCAAAAGATGGGATCTTAAGAAAAAAGCGAGGAGGCCAGAGAAGAAAGATGTTAGGATGGGCTTCCGGAGGCAGGATTTGGGCAGGGTTTCGAGGTCAGAGATGGATGAAAGTCGTTCGTAGTAATTCAGAGATCTCCTCTCAGCTCAGTTCTCCTTAAGGGGACCAGGCAGTGGGGTCTCCAGGGAGCTGAGAAAGACCCCCAACCCCCACGCCCACCCCCAGGGCCTCACGTGAACCATTATTCATTAGAGGTGTCATTTATGAAGGGCCTCCCATGTGCCAGGCCCTGGGCGTGTCCTCACAAATCCTCACATTGGGCGTGCGAGGCGGGTATCAAGAACCCCTCGTGATGGATGTGGGAACTGAGGCTCCAGGAAGTGAAACAATTTGCTCAAGGCCACAAGGTCCCCTGATGGCTCAAAGATTCCCTGGGAGCTTTCAGGGAGCATTTACCTCAAGAGGTGATGCTGAGTCAGGAAGACTGTGGGAACACAGGCCTGGCAGTCAGGGAGGGCTTCCTGGAGGAAAAGGCACCTAGGTGCAGCCTGAAGGGTGAGGGCTGGCTGGGTGGAGTGGGGCTCTGTGAGGGGAGCAGGGTCCCAGGCTTCCATCCTCTCTCCCCAGCCTTCCTCTCTGCAGGCCTTGGGGTACTTGCAGCCTCAGAGACCTACCCCCTGCCCATGACCAGCTCTAGCTGGGAGCACCGGCTGGACTCCCCGTTCCCATCGGGCCCTTCCACCGGCTCCACAGAGGCCCCAGCTGTGGCTGAGCCCACTGGGCAGGGCCCCAAGAACCCTTGTGTGTCCAGTGTGACGGTCCAGCTGGAGATGAAGGCTCTGTGGGAGGAATTCAACCAGTTGGGCACAGAGATGATAGTCACCAAGACCGGCAGGTGTGAGCAGCGGGGGTGTGTGTGGTGGGGGCTGGGGGCCGGAGCCGAGTAAGTGTGCTGAGCCCCTCCCTCCCGCAGGAGAATGTTTCCCACCTTCCAGGTGAAGATCCTGGGCATGGACACGCTGGCTGACTACGCCCTGCTCATGGACTTCGTGCCTCTGGATGACAAGAGATACAGGTTTGGGGCTGGCCAGGGGGAAGCGGCTCAGACCTCAGGCGCTGAGATGGAAAAACAGACCCCTACCTGCACTCTGGGCAGAGGCAGGGGTCAGCTGGAGCCGTGCCAGTGAGGCCTGTCCTGGGGCAATAGCGGGAGGCTGGATGGCAGGGGGAAGCTGAGCTCAGGCAGCCGAGCCTGAAGTGGGCAGTGGGCTAGCCTGGGCGGAGTGAGCTAGCCCAGGGCAGCAGGTGCGGCCACAGGGAACTCAGGGCTGCACAGCATTCTTGGAGCCTCTGGTTCCTGGGGTGCGAGATGGGGACAGTGCATGGGCAGTCACGGAGACGGCGACAGCCCCTTCCCCTGTCAGCCTTGGCTCCATGGGGGCAGCGGATGAGGCGCCGTTGGCTCCATGGGGTGCAGACGGGGCACCCTTGCCACCTCGCTCTGCTTCCCAGGTACGCCTTCCACAGCTCGGCCTGGCTGGTGGCAGGCAAAGCGGACCCGGCCACACCCGGCCGCGTGCACTTCCACCCCGACTCGCCGGCCAAGGGCGCGCAGTGGATGCGCCAGATCGTGTCCTTTGACAAGCTCAAGCTGACCAACAACCTGCTGGACAACAACGGCCACGTGAGGCCTGGGCCACAGTGGGGAGGGGTTGGGTCAGGGCAGGGGACACTGGGGTCTGATTGTGATGAAGCCTGGAGCCAGGGCTGGCCGGACCTTTGATGCCCAATGGCCTTGGTGCCTAGCACCCCCACCTGCTGCTGGGGCCAAGTTCACCTGGCTGGGGGTTGGACAGTGGAGGGGACGGTCCAGGCAGGTGGGGAAGTGGGCTGGGGGTGTGGGATTGTCCCAGCAAACACTGTCCTCCTTGTGAACAAGGTTTATGAAACGCCCAGCATGGGCCAGGCCTGTTGTAGCTGCAGGAACACAGCACTGTTGACACTTTGTCAAACACACAAGGTCCCTGGCTCGTGGGGCTCACCTCTTGGGGTAGGGGAGACAGTAAGGATCCAGAAGACTCTGCATGCAGTGTCTCAGAGGGTGACAAATGCCAGGAGAAAAAGGAACCCAGGAAGGGGGCTGGTTTGTTGGGAGAGAGGCTCTGGAAGCTGCTGAGGGGCTGTTTGAAGAGGAGTGGAGAAGGGAGCCTGCGCATATAGAAAGGGGAGCTCTTGCAGCCAGAGGGAACAGCAAGTGCAAAGGCCCTGAGGCTGGAGAATGTTGGGCAAGTTGGGGGAACTGCAAGGAGGCTCCCGTGTGGCTGGAGTGGATGGAGGAGGGGTGGAGGGAGGAGAAGAGATCCTAGAGGCTGCCAGGGCTGGTCTGCCGGGCCAGCCAAGGGGATTCTGGCTTTTACTCTGTGCGGGGTGGGAGCCCCAGAAGGGTTTTGAGTGGGGGGTGACACGCTATGGCTCACGGGGGTTGTGTGTGGAGAATGAACAGAGGGGCCAGGTGGAGGCAGGGAGACCAGTCAAGAGGCAGCTGAGGAAAGAGGAGAAGAGGATCCCCAGGAGAAAGAGGATGGTGGCCAGCTGGGGTGGGAAAGGTGGTCTGATTCTGGGATGTTCGGCAGGAAGAGGCGACAGCTGGGACGCGGGTGTGAGGGACAGGGGAGCGGCAAGGATGCTCAGACACAAAGGGGCCTTCGACACAGAACTGCAGCCTCTCAAGTTCAGACCCTGCGCCACCATCACAAGAAAGGGGGGCAGCAGGCCCAGCATGTTCTCTCTGTTCCGGGGAGAAGGGCTTCAGCCTCAGTGAGGGTTTGCTGCTGCCCGCCCCCCCCACCCCGTCCACCCCCTTCCACTCCCCCCACAGATCATTCTCAACTCCATGCACCGCTACCAGCCCCGCTTCCACGTGGTCTTCGTGGACCCACGCAAGGACAGCGAGCGCCATGCCCAGGAGAACTTCAAGTCCTTCATCTTCGAGGAGACCCAGTTCATGGCCGTGACGGCGTATCAGAACCACCGGGTGGGTCGGACCACAGCTCCTGACGCAGCTGCCAGCCCACTTCACAGGGATGGAGACTGAGGCCCGAGGCTTTAGCCGCTACATGCACACAGCCGCCTGCCCTTCCCTCCTTCCCTGGGACTCCGTGGGCATCTGCCCGCAGTCATTCCCCTGCCTTCACACTACGGGCTCTGTGGTTCCTGGGCCGAGGGACTGGGGGTCCCGAGGGGACAGGGTGGCTGAGCCTGGGCCCCATAGCCTTTCTCCAGCTCAGGGCTGACCTCTAATTGCACTTTCTCTTCTGCAGATCACCCAGCTGAAAATCGCCAGCAACCCTTTTGCCAAGGGCTTTAGGGAGAGTGACCCGGACTCCTGGTACCGTCCGGCCCTGGCCAGTTCTGACCTGCTGCCCTACCCCAACCCCTCCCCCCAGCCCCAGGCAGCTCCTGAAGCCTCAGCTCCTGACCCTTGTCTCAGGGTCGCACCCACTGACTTGTCTTGGGGTCCCGCTGTCTGACTCTGACCATGACCCTTGGCCCGGGTTCTTCATCTTGACCCCCTGCCCCCTTCCTGCTTGCCCCAGCTTCAGGACTCTATCTCCACGGCCCCTGCTCGGCGTCCCAGCCCGGAGCTGCAGCAGCCTCAGCTCCTGCCCCACAGAGCAGGGAAAAGGTTTGCCCTCTGGCCCACAGACACAGAGGGACCAGAGCCTGCACGGTGGGTGGGGAGGGAGGGGACGGCCACAGGGCCTCCAGGAAGGGGCTTCAGCAAGCCCACTGGGCACCTGTGTGGACAGAGAGGTGGGGGCAGAGACTTCTAAGACGATATGAGGCCCAAGGCAGGGACAAGGTGCTGAGAGCAGGGGTGGGGGTGTCAGGTGGGCTTCCCGGAGGAGGTGGTTGCCAAGCTGGGCCTTGGAAGACTGAAGGGTTTGGACAGAGAGAGAAGGTAGGGAAGGAATTCTAGGCAGAGGGGAAAGCAAGGGCAAAGGCTGAGAGGTGGGCAATTTGGGATGGGAGGAGCCAGGATGACTGATGATGTGAGGGGAGGTCTGGGGTCCACTCAGACCATTGCCTCCCTCAGATCCCAACAAAGCTCCAGCCTCCACCTCCAGGACCCCTGCCCGGCTCCACCATCAGCTGCTGGCGCCCCCTGAGGCTCTGCTGACCCCGGCCACCTACCGGCCCCTTACCTATCAGGGCCTGTACCCCGGAGCCTCAAGCTCCCTCAGGAACCCAAGAGCCAGACCAACACCGTACCCTCTTCCCAATCTCCAGGCTAACAGGGATCGGGGGGGCTGGCCCTCCCAGCTGGGCTGAGGCTTCTGTCCCCCACCACCATGTGCCTGGGGCCTGGCCAGGACCCATAGTGATGGTGGGAGCCCTGTGGACAGAGTCCTCTTATCCTGGATCCCACCCCCTCCAGCCTCCTCTGCAGAGACCCCTCCCCTCCCAAGGAAAGCAGGGGAGGCCAACCCCAGGGAGGGAGGCTACTGTCCAGAGTCACAGCAAAGCTGAGACCGTGCCAGGCTTGGAACCAGGCCTCCCACCTCCCAAGCTGCCCCCTTCTGCCTTGGGGGTGACTCCTCCAAACCATGCTTTACCTCTCCCTCCCCCCCAACATTAAACGATTTGGCATGGGTGGTCAGAGCACTTTTGTCCTTGGGGGCGGGATGGAGGGCCTCAGGAGAGTAGCCGAGTGGCAGGGCTGAGAGGGAGGCTGGGGTTCCTGCGCCCTGCCCTGTGTGGCCGGATGAGGGCCAAAACCGGCTCAGAGAGGCACCGGGACCTGTTCACAGTTACACAGCAAGGCATGGCCGACACCTGCCGTCTAGGTGCGGTGCGCAAGGCTGGGCTCGTCTGGTCTGGTCCTCGGAGGGATGCAGAACCACGAGAGGCCAAAGTGGGGGTGGGGGAGAGATGTGAGACTGCGATGAAGAGAAAGCGACACTTAAACCAACACCTACAGAGCAGAGATTGCAGGGCAGGGGGAGGGAGCCGAGCTCCGGCGGAGGCAAAGCAGGGCAAAGGTGCTGGAGTCGGGCCCCGGGAGTGGGAGGGCGGCGCGCGACACCCCGCGGAACCGGGGGAACGGGCTCGGAGGGAGGCCGGGCCGGCTCTCCCCCCGCGGCCCTGACGCCCTCGGCCTCCTGAAGGGGCGCCCCATGGCGCCCTAAACGCCACTCTGCGCATCCTGAGCACTTGGTGAGGGCCCCTAGGAGGGCGACGGACACACGCAGGCGCGAAGGGACGCGGGGCCTCAACAGCCAGACACCCTGACTCCCAAACCCCACAGTCACAAGGGCCGGGGTAAGGCGTCCAGGCCAGGACCCAGCCCAGCTGCTGCACGCGTTCTGGGACACGCTCAGCCGACCTCGCACCCAGCTCAGCCCCCGGCCGGAAGCCCAGGCTACCGGGCCCCGCCCCTTCCGGCCCCCGCCCCCGCCCCCGCCCCGCGGAGGTCCCGCCCCCTTTACAGGCCCCGCCCCTCGTCGGTGAGTTTCGAAGCTGGAGGGCCGGGGCGGGACGTTCCCGCCGACTCCTCCCGCACCCCGCCCCGGGGCCGGAGAGGCCGGGATCGTTCGCGCCGCCCCGCCCCTTCCCGCGCCCGGTTCCGCGCCCTAGGTGTCCCGGCCGCGTCCGGCGGGACATGCTGCCCGACTGCCTGTCGGCGGAAGGCGAGCGGCGCTGCCGGCGGCTGCTGGAGGGGGCCACGGCTCGGCTCCGCGCGCGGCCCGCTGCGGCCGCGGTGCTCGTGCCGCTGTGCTCGGTGCGCGGGGTGCCGGCGCTGCTCTACACGCTGCGGTCCAGCCGCCTGGCCGGGAGGCACAAGGGTGATGTCAGGTACACCGGCCGGGAGCTCCTCTCCCTTCTAGGAGGCTCCCGGAGACCGCGGGGACCGAGGGCAAGGCACTTAGCCTCCCCGAGCCTCGGTTTCCGCCTCTGGAGAATGGGTCTGGCGAGAGCCCGTCCGCCCGCGGGCTGCGGCGGGGAGTCGGCGACCGGCGCGCCTCCGCCCAGAGCCTCGAGCCCCGGGTGCTCCTGTCTGGGTGCCGCACCACCTCGGGCCGGGACATCTCTCTGAGCTGTGTCCCCATCTCTAAAAAGGCAGGACCCCGCCCCCTGCCGGCGATTATAGGGACATTCGAGTTCCCGAGCCGAGGAAGCGAGCGGGCCGGGCTGCCCGGTTTCCCGTCCTGGCCCTGCCCCCGGCGGGAATTAAGAACACCCTAGAGTCAACGTCGGCACCACTGGGGCCACCCTAGGCAGAATTTGGGGGTCTGAGCCCCAGGCCCGTCTTGCCTCCCCTGCTAGGCCCCCAGGGACTCTCCCCATTACCCCCATTGCTCAGGAAGTTAACTGAGCCTCCGGAGGGCACGAGGCCTGCCCCAGGCCCCACAGAGGCAGACGTTGCCTAGGGGGGTCACGGCCCTCTTCCCCAGCCAACACCCCCACCCCTCCATGGCCCCGACACCCCAAGGACCACACTCCCTGTGCCTGTTCAGTTTCCCAGGCGGCAAGTGTGACCCCGCTGACCAGGACGTGGTACACACCGCCCTAAGGGAGACCCGCGAGGAGCTGGGCCTGGCTGTGCCTGAGGAGCATGTATGGGGCATCCTGCAGCCAGTGCACGACCGGGTGAGCCCGCCAGGCCCTGAGGCCACCACCAGCCCTTACCCAGCCAGGAGCTGGGACCTCAGGGTCTCCTGCAGGCATAGGGTGTGGAGGAGCACGCCAGACCCCTACCTGGCAGTCCTATTTCATCCCCACACAACCCCTCGGGGATGGCCAGGGGTCTTTTAGCCCCTTTCACAGCGGGTCCGGAGGCTCAGGTCCAGGGTGGAGGTGGCCCCCGGATGGCACAGTGGGTCTTCCTCGCAGGCTGCCCTCCCCAGCCCCACTGAGGTCATGCCTCCCCTGACTGCCTGTCCTCCCGCCCCAGGGGAAGGCCCCCGTGGTGCCGGTGCTTGCCAGCGTGGGCCCACTGGATCCCCAGAACCTCAGGCCCAACCGCGAGGAGGTGAGCGGGGGAGGCTGGGACCGGGGGGTCCCGATGCTGGGGGGCTGCAGCGGCCAGTCCTCTGTCACCCTCCCGCTGCCTCCTGCCCGCAGGTGGACGAGGTGTTTGCACTGCCCCTGGCCCATCTGCTGCAGGCACAGAATCAGGGCTACACCCACTTCTGCCAGGGCGGCTGCTTCCGATACACGCTGCCCGTCTTCCTGCATGGGCCACACCGTGTCTGGGGGCTCACAGCTGTCATCACCGAGTTCACCCTGCAGCTGCTGGCACCTGGCGCCTACCAGCCCCGCCTGGCCAGCCCTGTGCTGCCCAGGGGCTGAGGCCTGGCCCTCGGCAGCCAGCCCCTGCCTTCGCCCTGCCAGGCCAGCTCCACCTCAGGATTGAATAAAGAGCCTTTACACCACTCTGTGGCAACTGTGTCTTCTGCCCTGGGGCCCTGGCTTTGGCAGACCCCACCAGACAGGTGGCCTCCTGGCTGCAGTGCCTCTGGCCAATCGCACTATTACCCTCAGCCGTGGGCACTCACTGTGATGCTTACTGTATGCCAGGTACTGGGTGTTATTTCTCTCTTCACCCTCACCACAGCCCCATCAGGTGAGGCCAGCGCTGTCCCTGCCTGGTGAGACGGGCTTCTGGAGGACAGATACCTTGCCTGACGTCACCCCAAGAAGGGGTTTGAACCCAGCCCGCTCTGAGTCCAGAGCTCTCAGCCGCCACACTGGATAAGTGTCAGCCCACGCCTCCTACTCCCCCTCCATGCCTGCTGACCCTGCGGCCTCGCTCCTACCAGTGTCAGGTGCGGTGCTGGAACCACATCTGCAGACCGGCCAGTTGCTGTCCTGCCCTCTGCCGGGAGGTTCAGTCGGGGGGAGACCTTAGAGCAGCTCACACAGATAATCGTGTGACTGCACATTGATTAATCACAGATAACGGTGGGACTATACATCAACTATGTAGACCAGGGTTCTGAGAGAGTGAGTTGAAAGGGTGAGCGGTCTGACCTTGACATGGTGATCTGGGAAGACTTCTTGAACAGTATTAGCCAGGACGAGTGACAGAAAACTCCACCCCCCAGCTGACTTTGCCAAAAGAGGAATGGTGGTTACAAAAACTCCAGAGATAAACTAGCTTCAGGCATGGCTGGATCCAGGGGCTCAGGGGCACTCTTTCTCTTTCTGTGATCCCACTGTGTTGGCCTCACTCTCAGAAGCATTCTCTACTCCACAGCGATGAGAGGTGAGGAGAGGGCAACAGCTCTAGGTTGGCACGGAACTGGCGTCCCATCAACAGACAACAGAGCTGACTTTTCTCAGCCAGTCTCACCCAGAATTGCACTTTATCTGCCTCCCTTGGGTCACATGGCCTTCCCTGGGCTTGCCACATGGCCTGCTGGATTTGGAATTTGTTGATGGCAGGGCCTGGCGCACCGGCCTAGGGAGGAGTGTGAACCTCCTGGACTGAGAGTACAGAAAGGGTGGCCCAAAGGACCACTGGGAAGAGAGGGAAGGGAAGGCTGACCTGGTAAAAACCAGCCAAGTTCCCCTGCAGGGAGTGGCCTTGACACCAAAGGTGAGCTGGAGCGGGGCCAGGTCAAAGGGCAGAGGAGGCAGTGGGGCAGAAGGAGCAGCACATGGGTGTGCAAGGGAACCAAGAGCAATGTGGAGGGGGAAGGAGGCCCACCACGCAGGGGGCCGCAGTGAGGTGGGGACCTCATTCCAAGCCAGGAGAAGGGGAGAGGGGGTGAGGGGATTCGTGTTTAAAAAGCTTGAGCTGGCTACTGCAAGAGGACCAGCTTGCAGATGCCCTCCTCCCTGGGTGTGCCCTGTCCGCCCAGACACCTCCCCCTCCTCCTGGGGGCCCCCCTCCTACCAGGTACCCCCATCCTCCTAGGTGCCCCCCACACGCAAGCGCTCCCATCTCACCTTCCCATGCACCTCCCCCACACCTCCCAAAGTGCCCCCGCACCCCTCCCCTTCTCACACACCTCCCCACATGCTCCCTCCGCTGCACCCCTTCCGGCTCACCTCCTGCTTCCTCCCCACACACCCCTCCCATTGCCCCTCACACCCCTTGTGTCACCTCTGGCCCTCCAGCCTCCTCACTTGGGAGCAGGGCCACATGACAGTGGTAAAAATAACTCTGTCTGATGGTGTGTGAATGGGGAGGGAAGCCAAGGGAGGCTGGACCCCCACACTAGGGAAGGGAGCCTCGGGGTTGAGGGCAGGGAGGTGGCGGTCTCCTGAGCTCTGGAGTTCAGTTACGAGCCCCCCCCATTCCTGCCCCCCCACACTCCTGCCCACCCGCCCCCCCAGCCTTGCTCACACGGCTGCCTCTGGCAGGCGCATAGCTGGTGCCAGCAGTGAACCAGAGCAGCTGGAGGAGCTCTCAGAGGGTAAGCAGCCCAGCGGGCCTGACCGCCAGCACACTGGGTCCCCCTCCAGGCTGGGGCCCCTACTTCTCCCCCACCCACCCACCTTGACCCTGCACTCTGTCCTCAGGTCCCGGCTGCCAACCAGGACCAGCCCCCGCTCCCCCCCACCCCACCGCCTGCTGTCGGTGCCCTCAGTGGTGCTCCTTCATCCTGTCTCACTGGCCTGGTGCGTGCCCCTCATCTCTACTCTGCGGGGGCTTCTCTGAGTCCCTGTCCCCATGTCTGAGCCCCCATGGCGGGCACGGCGGCAGCGAGCAGGGGGCGGCCACAGCGGGTGAGCATGCAGGAGCACATGGCCATCGACGTGAGCCCGGGTCCCATCCGGCCCATCCACCTCATCTCTGACTTCTTCCCGCACTTCTACCCCTTCGCGGGGCCCACCCTGCGCGCCCCAGGCCCGCGCCCTGCAGTGACCCCCGCCCTCTGCTCTGCACCTCAGCCACAGCCCGATCCAGAGCCAGAGGGAGACTCAGACGACAGCAGTGAGTAGCGGCGGGAGACAAGGGGGACACCTGGGCCCAGCCCAACCACCAGGGAGGGCAGGGCAGGAGGCATGGTGTCATGGGGGGCGAGGGAGGAGCTGACCCTGCCTGCCACCTGCCCTTAGCTGCCCTGGGCACCCTCGAGTTCACGCTGCTTTTTGATGCGGACAACAGCGCCCTGCACTGCACGGCTCATCGTGCCAAGGTGAGGATGGGGGCAGAGGTCCCTGGCCCATGGGCCTGGGCCACAGGCCTGCCGCACAGCCACTGTCTGTTCTCAGGGCCTCAAGCCACCGGCCTCAGGCTCTGTGGACACCTACGTCAAAGCCAACCTCCTTCCGGGGACCAGCAAGGTGAGGGCGAGCCCCAGCCCCTGCCGCTGTCCCCGGGCCACACACCAGCCTGGAGCACCCACCTGGCCCTGCCCTGCTCCTCCCCATCAAGGCCCACACGTCAGGCATGGAGCTCCCCATTGCTGGGATGTGAAAGTGGGGGCCCTATCAGGGAGGCGGGTCAGCGTGGGTCCCTGGGGCCCGAGGAGGCCCTGACCCACCTGCCTGGCCCCCAGGCCAGCCAGCTGCGGACACGCACGGTTCGGGGCACCAGGGGCCCTGTCTGGGAGGAGACACTCACCTATCACGGCTTCACCCGCCAGGATGCCGGGCGCAAGACCCTGCGGTGAGCATCGGGGTGGGCCTCCAGAGGGCAGGGTGGAGGGGGGCTTGCCTGGCCAGGTCTGACGTGCGTGGCCACCAGGCTGTGCGTGTGTGAGGACCCCCGGCTGCGGCGACGGCGGCGGGCACCTCCCCTGGGGGAGCTCCGGGTGCCCCTGAGGAAGCTGGTGCCCAACCGAGCCCGCAGCTTCGATGTGTGCCTGGAGAAGCGGAGGCTGGTGAGTGGGGCGGCGCTGGGGTGGGACTCTGGGGGCCAGGGACCATATGAAGGGGGAGCTGGAGAGGGGAGGGGCAGGGAGGGGGCCTAGGCAATGTCCAACCCGGGTGACTGGGCTCTCTGTTTTTTCAGACCAAGAGGCCCAAGAGCCTGGACACGGCCCGTGGCATGTCCCTGTATGAGGAGGTGGGTAGGACAGTGGGACCCAGCAGGGATGGAGGTGGGCAGGCCTGGGGTGGTCCAGGCTGGAGTGGGTTAGGCAGGGACAAGGGTGGGCTGGGTAGGGGTTCAGGCCCATGTGGGCTTGGAGAAACGGCGGCCATTTCCCTCATAGGCCTTGTGAGCACTCATAGCCCTGGGGAACAGCCAGTTCCCAGTGGCTGGTTGGAGAGGGTGACTCCCCTGCCAGGGCAGCCCAGACTTGCTGTGGAGCCCTGGGACAGCAAAGCCCTCAGTGGGCAGAGGTGCAAGCCACCGTGAGGCAGAGGCAGAAACTGGGGGCGTTTGTCTGTGGCCCCACCTGGGAGGGCAGGTCAAGGTCCAGGAGACAACGCACAGGGGTGGGGCTCCCTGGCTGCTAGGTCAGCCCCAGGGGCAGGTAGCCCTAGCCAGGCCCTTGTCAGGAGGCAGCGAAGGTGACTACAGGGGGCCCCAGGGGAGACCAGAGACCTGGCCAGAATGCCTGGGGCCCAGCAGGGACGTGGCATCCGCAACGTGGTGGCTCCTCTTGGACAGAAGGGCCAGTGCTGCTGCCCTGCCCCCTGGTGGAGCCACAAGTTGGTGCAGCTGCCAGTTAGCCAAGGCCAGGCAAGTTCCAGCGAGGTGGGGCCGGCACCCTGCGACACCCACTTCCTGTCCAGACCCCAGATGCCGCAGCACCAGGGTGCACAGCGGTCACTCACGGGGCCCTCCCTCACTGAGAACTGGCTGCGAGCGAGGGGGCTGGGCTCCCTGCCAACCGAATCCCATCCTCCATTAAGTGTGGGAGCAGCACGTTCTTCCCAGGCGTCCTCCGAATCCTTTCGGAAGCACCAGGACCAAGCATGGCAGAGGACATTCAGAATCTGGTCCCTGGGGGACAGGGGGTGACAGGGTGGTTTTGTAGCTGAAGAGACCCACACGTCCCTGGGGAGAGCACGGCCTCTTGGAGCTGCTTCTGTCACGGGGGCTTGCCTTGCCGGAGGGTGGTTGTAGGCACTCAGTGCGAGGCCACTTAGGAAGCTCATGGCACATTTGTGGCACTCAAGAGACATCGCATCCCTTCCCCTCCATGACAAAGATGCACCGAACTGACCAGTCACGTGGCCTGGGCAAGCCCCTCCCCTTCTCAGGCGCTGGAGGTGGTACAGCTGACCTGTAAGTTCTCTTCCAGGGCACTAGGCCAATGACTGATTTTGGAAATTGAATCATGAAATGAAATCGTTGACCCCTGATTTCTTTGCAGCTAGTCTGAGTTCTTCCATCCGGGCTGACACGCCTGGGTGGGGGGCTTTGGGCCACACCAGGCCTGACCCCCACCTACCCCTGCAGGAGGAGGTGGAGGCAGAGGTGGCCGGGGAGGAACGTGGGCGCATCCTGCTGTCACTGTGCTACAGCTCTCAGCGGGGTGGCCTGCTGGTGGGCGTGCTGCGCTGTGCCCACCTTGCCCCCATGGATGCCAACGGCTACTCGGACCCCTTCGTCCGCCTGTGAGTGCAGACAGGTGGGCAGAGGGGGCTCACCTCTCCAGAGCCACATCTAACCCAACCCCATCCTCCCCAATCAGTTTCCTGCATCCAAACGTGGGCAAAAAATCTAAATACAAGACCAGCGTTCGGAGGAAGACCCTGAACCCCGAGTTCAATGAGGTAGGACAGCACCAGCTGGAGGCCGTCCTGGCCACTCGGGGGTGGCAGAGGTCAGCGTCCTGGCTCAGGCAGAAAGTGCAGGTCCCAGTTAACCTGAGCCACTCACCTGCCTGAGCCTGTTTCTGAAGCTCTGAAGAACCCGAGGCCACCTCCTTCCTACCTTTGTGCCCCCGGCCCCCCCACAGGAATTCTTCTACGCAGGCCCAAGGGAGGAGCTGGCCCAGAAGACGCTGCTGGTGTCTGTGTGGGACTACGACCTGGGCACGGCGGACGACTTCATCGGTGAGTGGGAATGCAGGGGAGCTGGGGTGGGGGCCCAGTGGGCTCCCACATGGCTCCTGACCCATCTCCCAACCCAGGCGGGGTGCAGCTGAGTAGCCGGGCCAGTGGCGAGGGCCAGCAGCACTGGAGTGAGTGCCTGGGCCACAGTGACCGCCGGCTGGAGCTGTGGCACCCGCTCGACGGTGCACCCTTCCAGCTCAGCGACTAGCAGGGGTGCCCAGCTCTGCTCACCGCCCCTCACTCAAACTGACCCACGGACATCTCCACGGAGCTGGGAGGACCTGGGGCTGCCTCACCCACCATGCCAGTCCCTAGTCAGATTGTTTCCTCCCTTCCCTTCCTTCAAATTCACCCCACTGTCGGATCATGAATCAAGAATAAACCTCTCATCTGAACCAGACCAGAGAGCCTGTGCTGTCCAGCCCCTCGCCTTGCAGGGAAGACTGCGCCCCGTTCTCCTTGCTCCACTCTCCAGGACCTCAGGCCTGGACCCTAGGCCACAGCTTTCCCCTCACCGCACCAGGGAAAGCCGGCTTGCCTGCCCCTGCTTCCTGCACTGAGGGATGGCTGCTCGGGATGGTCTAGGACAGGCTGGCCCACAGGAGGCCGCGGTGCAGATTCACAACATGACCTTGAGCTGACCTATCCCTCCAAGCCCCCAGCTCTGTCTGGCAAACAGGCCTCCCCGAGTTGTGGCTGCGGGTGGCAGGGTGAGGACAAGGCCACAGAGAAGCTGCGATGGAAGAGCAGGCAGCATTTGCTTTATTGTCCAACTCTTGGACAGACAGATGCCAGCCCAGGGTGGCGGGCTCAAGAGGCAGCTTGCCTGGCCTGGTGCTGCTGGGCAAACCGATGCATCCGCTCCTCGAGCTCCGGCCGGAAGTGACGGATCAGGCCCTGGGGATGGGAAGCACTGTGTGAAGCGGGGTCTGAAAATCCCCCAACGCCCTGGGCTCCCAGCGCCCCCACCCAAGCAGCACACAGCAGGGCAGCGAGTACCTGCACGGGCCAGGCAGCCCCGTCGCCCAGGGCACAAATGGTGTGGCCCTCTATCTGCTTGCTGATCTCCCAGAGGGAGTCGATCTCGGCTGGCCGGGCGTCCCCCCTCACAAAGCGGGCCATCACCTTGTTCATCCAGTCCACACCTGCAGCCATGGTGGCAAGACAGGGCCTGATGGTCTCCCCCAGGCAGGGTGTGGAGGGCAGCACTTGAGGGGTGCCTGCCCCATGCGGGGTGGGCTAAGAGAAGCCATGGCAGACTGGGAGGCAGTAGCTATTTATCCAGGGTCCTTTGTCCTGTGTCCGACCTGGGCCCAGGGTGAGTCACAGAGAAAGCCACCCCCCGGCCCAGGGTGCTCACCCTCGCGGCATGGGGTGCACTGGCCACAGCTCTCGTGCTTGTAGAACTCAATGAGGCGGGCGATGGCTTTCACAATATCTGTCTGGGGTAACAAGGGACAGTAACCAGCCCCCCAAGGCCTGAGCCTCAGCCCCCCAGCAGCACACCCTCCTGATTCCAGTGGCATCCTGGCCACCTCCACCATCCTCCCTGGGGTCCTGCACGGCCCAGACCCCACGGGCATTCCCCCCGAGTGCAGCCTTGCTCCCCTCCTCTCCCACCTCACTGTAACTCAGGCTGCAGGAACTGGGACCCGAGAGCTGGCAGGAGTTCTCAGAAGCCCAGGAAGGGGTGCTAACCAGGCTGGCATAAGGCAGGGCCCAGGCGGGGGTGTGTCCCAGCCCTTACCGAGCGGTCCATGACGATCACGGCAGCCGTGCCGAGGCCGCTCTGTGCCTGCACCAGCGCATCGAAATCCATCAGCACTGTCTCACACACGGACTTGGGGATCAGTGGGGTGGACGAGCCGCCAGGGATCACAGCAAGGAGGTTGTCCCAGCCACCGGTGACACCTCCTGGGGCCCCAATCAGTCCCCAAAAGGACGGATGGTCAGGGCTGGGGCTGGCACACCTGCCTAGTCCTGAGCCCACGACCTCTGTCAGTGCCCACCCCAGCCCCGGCTCCTGAGGCCCTCCCACTCCTGGCTTTCTTCAAGGACACGCTGTCCCGTCCCCCACCCGGCTGGCCCCAGGCCTCACCGGCATGCTTTTCAATCAGTTCCTTCAGCGGCACAGACATCTCCTCCTCCACAGTGCAAGGGTGGTTGACGTGGCCAGAGATGTTGAACAGTTTGGTGCCCGAGTTGCGCTCGCGGCCAAAGCTGGCAAACCAGGCACCCCCGCGGCGGCAAATGGTGGGGGACACAGCCACTGTCTCCACATTGGCCACAGTTGTGGGGCAGCCAAACACTCCTGTGGGGGAAATGAGACAAGAGACTAGTGGCAGCCAAGGGGTGGGGACAGGTTGGGGCAGTTTTCCTGGGAGTGGGGTCGTCCCAGGGTCTTGCTCCTGTAGCAGAGCCCCCCTTTCACCTCTTTATCATTCTCACCGCCCAGTGGACCCCAAACTCCAGCAGGAGCTGCACTGCCTTGTGCACCACCCTGCCTCTAGCTCCTGGAGGGAACCTGGGTGTCTGAGGTTGGCGCAGAGGCTGGATGAGGGACTGTAAGGTGGCACTGGTGGAGTCTCTCTGTTGTTACCGCCCCACTCTCTGTGTCTGGCCCCCAGTCCAGAAGGAACTCAGAAATTCCCTAAGAACAACCAATGGGGACCTGAAGCCAGATCCCGGACTCCACAGGACAAGGGTCAGCATCAGGCCAGGACTCACCCACGTCTGCAGGGAAGGGTGGCTTCAGGCGGGGCTTGCCCTGCTTGCCCTCAATGGACTCGATGAGCGCCGTCTCCTCTCCGCAGATGTAGGCCCCGGCCCCGCGCACCACGAACACATCAAAATCATAGCCGGAGCCGCAGGCGTTCTTGCCAATGAGACCAGCCTCGTAAGCCTCTCGGATGGCCACCTGTGGGACAGGGGGATGAGGGCACCATCCTGAGGGCACCATCCTGAGAGCCCAGGGACACTGCGTTTTGGAGGGAGAGGTCTAGGCTCAGTGAGCCCATCACCAGGATGGCCCCAAATACTGTTTCTATAGTAGAAGAAAAGACCCTATAGATTTTTTAAATACACGTAATAATAATAACACTTATACATAATGCTCCTATGTGCCAGGTGCTATTCCCATACCCCTCATTGCTGTTGCTGAGGAGCCTACTGGAAAGGTGTGAGACTCTGGCCCCGAACCAATTGCTGCAGGCGTCACCGAGCTGAGAACTCCTAAAATGACCTCTTGACCCTTTTGCAGGAAAAATGCCCGAGTGTGAGTTCCCAGGCGCAATCCCGCCCAGGAACCCTGGAGTCCTGGAAGGCCTCCCAAGCTGAGGCTCTGGAGTAGCCAGGAGGAGCCCAGAGAAGGAGGCTCTGGGGGCCACATCCTGTTCACCACACATGCAGGAGGGGTCACCATTCTCCCAGTCTGACCCCAGACAGATCAGGTGCTCAAATGCCAGAACCGCGATGCGGGTAAGCGGGCGTGTAGTGCACACCGAGTACCTCCCCCTGTTGACGTGCCTCCCCTGCCCACCTGCAGATTGGAGGCCTCATTGTAGAACTCCCCGCGGATGTAGATGTAGGCGGCACGGGCGCCCATGGCCCGACCCCCAACCAGGCAGCCTTCCACCAGCTTGTGGGGATCGTGGCGCATGATCTCCCGGTCCTTGCAGGTGCCCGGCTCCCCCTCATCCGCGTTCACCACCAGATACTTGGGCCTGTGGGGCCAGCAAGTCAGTCAGGCTACGGGGCCACCAGGGCTGGCCCTTCAACCACATGCCGCCCCACTCCACCCAGGGAAGCCTCAAAGATGTCTCCTCTGACAGCCAATCTCTCTCTGACCTCCCAACATGTTCCCAGGGGCTCTGCTTGCTCACCACCAATGACAGAGAGCTCACTGCCTATTCCATCTTTGCGTGGCTATGACCACAGAAAAGGTCTTTGTTCTGCTCAGTCCAAACGTCTCTCCTTGCGCTTTCCCGAGAGCCCAGACTCTGCTCTTGCTCACAAAGAGCCTTCCTGAACCTCCGCCACATCTCTGGGGCCAAAAGGAGGCAAAGTAGCTAACGTTTATCATTTGCTTTCTATGTGCCAACCAATGTGCAGGCCAAAAGCTGTACAAACATTCTCTCTTTAATTCCTGCACAATATTATATCCATGTACAAAAAAAAACCCAAAAGAACTGAGGTTCAAAAAGGTCAGGAGACTGCCCAAAGGTCTGATTAGTAGAAAGCAAAGCTAGGAATGACTCAAGTCTGCCTGAGTCAAAATCTTGTGTTGATTCTGCTACCCCTCAAATCTCTCCTGAGGAAGACCAGAGAGAAGTGAGTCCCATCTACTTAAGCTCTGGTAACATCTTACCACTTCCTTCACTCTTAGTTTCCAAGGAAAGAGCAAAGGCCGAGGCAAGCTCCAGCCACCCCAAAGGCTCTCCGGCAACCCCACCTCTGCCTCCCTATACACACCTGCCATCGGAGGGCTTATTCATGAAGCTCCACTTGAGGCCAGTGGGGAAGCCAGCGCCTCCACGGCCCCGCAGGCCCGACGTCTTGACCTCACCCAGGATCCAGTCAGGCCCCTTCAACAGGATCTCCTTTGTCTTGTACCAGTCACCTCGGCTCTGGGCACCTTTCAGCCTGGACAGAGTGGGGAAGGCAGTGAAGGGGCGGCCCTGCCCCAGGAGCCATCAGGCTAAGGGCACAGTCTCACCTCCAGTCATGGCGGCCATACAGGTTGGTGAAGATGCGGTCTTCATCCTTCAGCGAGCCAAATGAGGTTTTCTTGGGTGCTGTCTGGGGACACAGAGGGTCAGAAGGCCCAACAAAGCTCTGAAGCCGTGAAGGGCCAGGCCAGAAGCTAAAGACTCTTGGGTCCCCCGATTAGAAGGGGCTGGGCTAGGGAGACAGTACAGGCCTAAACCTCAGAACCTTTCATATCAGCACAGGTATCACCGCCACTTAGTAAGCACTTCCTGGTTAGCAGGCACTAGGCTAAGCATTTTACATCCAAAACCTCATAACCCTGAAACGGGGATGATTTCCCCCATTTTACAGTGGAGGAAACTGAGGCTCAGAGCAAAATGAACTTATGGAAGGGCGTGCAGCCAAAAGCAGCAGATGGAATCCGAGCTCAGGTCTGTCCCTGGCCAAGGCCCACACCTGAACCACAGGACCATACTACCTCCCTGAACTCAGAGAGATGTCATGGCCATTTATCTGTCTGGCTGTCCTGCTGGACCAAAATCTGGTTAGGCTAGGGCCTTATATTGCTAACTCTGCTGGAGGCAAAATACATTTACTGATGGGAAAGAAACGCCTCACTGGGGCTGGGACACAAAGGTGATGGAGGGAGAGCAACTTGGGATAAAACTGATGAGGAGAGGTGGAGCCCGGAATTCCACATGACCCAGTGGCCAGCGCCCCAGGAGAGGGCTAAGGGGACCTGGTTCCAGGCTCCCATCCACTTAAAAGCCACTGCAGGGAGCAGAGCGCTGGACGGGGAGTCAGTCAGGCGGTGCACATCTCTCTCCAAAGCTGTTTTGTGCATCTGTAAAATGGGGCAACGACTCCCTCAGGCACTACAAAGCTGTGGCACGGGAGGAATGAGACAAGGACGCTTTGCCACCTGCAAAACTCCCCGTTCGGCAGCGGGGCTGTTAAATTAAGGGAAGCCAAGGAGCCGGAGGGCTGGGGGGGCGTCAGCTTCCCGTCGGGACTCGTTCCTCTTCTACTCCCAGGCCGGAGCGACCACCTTCCCGCCGGGCTAGGGAGATGAGGCGGGCGCTCCAGTAGGCACTACCGACCGAAGGACGGCGCGCGCAGAGGCGCGGCAGCGAGCCCCGGCCCGCCAACACCCCTAGCCTGAGCCGGGCCTCACCGTGTCGCTGCTGAAACGCACAGACACCCGCGCGGGGAGCGACCCGCCGAGCAGCCGTCGTGCCGCCAGCATCGCGGGGGCCAGCCCGGTCACCTCCCGCTGTCACCTTCACGGCTCTGATGCTCAAGAACCGGCGCGACTCAGACGCTAGGCGGCGCACAGGAAGAACGTCACGCGCTTTGGCGCTGGCGGCGCGCCCAAGCTTCCCTGCGCCTCTCTCGCCCCGCCCTCGGCCCCGCCTCCTCCCAGGAGGGCGCAGAGGCCGGAAGTGGACTCTCTGGCACTGAGGCTGCTGGAAGATGTAGTCTCGCCGACCTTCGGTTTGCCTCCTTCCCTCCGCGGGGCTAGCGCTTACTCCTTTGCTTCCTGGCTCGGCTTCTTTCTGTTCGCCTATGGAGCCCCCGCCTTTCAAACCCCAAGTAAACAAACTTCGCGTGTCCCTTCTGCAAGGTTCTAGTGTTTCCACTTTCTATAGGTTTCGCATTTAGTGTGTACCTACTGTATGCACAAGTGTATTGCAGGGGGGAGGAGAAATCAGGCCAGTTACAGTCCGATCCCCTTGACTGTGTTGTAGTTATTCTGTCCTGGTCCAAGCCCTCCCAGACTGTCATTTCCCCCACCTCGGGGCCCCCTGGGCTCGGGAAGATTGCCCATTAGCAAGAGAGAGCAGAGGCAGCTCCAGGGGCAGGCTAGGTTGTTGGTAGAGGTCTTCCCGGAGGAGGTGTGTCTAGAGTCCTAAGTGGGGGTGAGGCCGAGGGGGGGTGGAGATGGTCAGTGGATAGCACATGCTCTTGCGTGTGCTGCTAAGCTCTCCAAGCCGTGCCCTCCTTCGCCTCCGTCAGGAGAGTCCTGCACTTGGCGCTCCTGCTCAAAATCCCGGAGTGGCCCCTACTGCCTTCACAAGCAGGCCCTGGCCTGGCATTTAAGGAGTCCGCCCCTCCCCCGCAGGATCATCAGGCCCAGGCCACATCACGCCCCCTCCCCCCCGACGACCGCTTCCTCTCTGGGCTTTAGGACGTTAGTGTGGCTGTCTCCCCTGTGCAGCTGCTCCCCTGACCCGAGGCCGTCTGTCCTTTGGCTCCTGGTGAAGTCCTGGAAGCCTGATTCACTCTTGTCTTTTTCAGTCCTCTGGAACTCCTTGGCCCTGAGACCTTGAGCTGGTCCCATGATAAGGTATCTTTCTGACTTTCTCTTCCGAGTTCTTCTATTCTCTTGTCCTGTAACCATCATTTCTTTTCTCTCTCGAAATGTGCTATTTACAAAACTCATTTGCCCTTATTTTCTCATATGCTCCTAGCAGCAGTCCTGGATAGTGTTAACTCCGTTATATACATGAAAAAAATGGAGGCCCATGGCGTTTCATCTCTTGTCAGTGGGCATGAAGCTGCTGAGTGGTGGAACTGGAATCAGACCCAGGCCTTTCTTTCTTCCCAGAGTGCCCCGCACACAGCAGACCCACAGAACGACTGACATACATGTGACAGTCATTGCGGGATGTCAGTGGTGTTCCCAAAAGAGGTGCCAAGAGCATTGGCACCTTGTCTGAGGTCTCACAGATGGGTAGGGCAGTACCAGGCCCAGGGCCTAGCAGTCCTGGCTCCCAGCCTCAGGCCCCTCTCCTGGGCAGGGAAAGAGATTGCCTGTGGAGATTACACAGCTAATCCGGGGCTCAGACCTGAGTCCACGGATCTCTCCTTCTGGGGCAGGAGAAGTGGGGCAGGATGGAGCCAGAGGGTAGATTCCTAACTCTTCCCTCCCTAACTAGGTCAAGGGAACACCAGGCTGTGGGGAGCAGGCAGCCTGGGGACACTGTGGATGGGAGAAGGCTGGGCGTGGCGTGATGGGAAACGGAGAGTGAGGAGCAGGACCTCCTGTTCATCCAGCCCAGGCTCTGTGCCAGGCACTTGCCATGTGTTATCCCCTTAATCTTCCCACAACCCAGGGCATGGGAGTGATGAGCCCCTGTTTTCAGAAGAGGACAGAGTGTATTGAGCAACGCTGAGTGGCCTGCCCAGGATGGCACAGCTGCCAGAACTCGGCCTGACGTCTTCTGCATCCCCCGCTCAGTCCCCACCCCTCTGGAGCACCTACTTGCCAGGCTCCTCAGTGTCACCTCCCAGGAAGCGCTCCTCCAAGGTGTCGCAGGCCCTGGCTCTCACCTCTCTCTCTGCACCTGTCCCATTCTGCGCCACCGTCTGCACCTGCCTCCCCCTCCAGCCTCCAGGCCCGAAGCCTCGCTGTCCCCACATCCATTGAGTCCTGCCAACCCGGCCTTTTTTGAACAGTTCCTGTTCCTGTGCCCTCAGGCCCCGCCCCAGGCCCACGATCTGTCAGCTTTCACCTGGAAGTTTGCAAAGCCTCCTTGAGGTCTCCCAGCCTGATTCTTGGCCCCTCCAGTCCTTTCTTTGCACGTGGAACAAGTGGGATTGTTGTAAAGCTCAGATCTATTTTACCCCCTCCCCTGCATAAGACCCTTTGTGGTTCCCTAGAGTCCTCAGGACAAAGCCGGAGCCCCCTGACCTGGCACTCAAGGTCCTGCACAGACGGCTCTGCCCACTGAAGTGGAGGGAGAACCATTCCTCTACCCTCTAGGTCCTTCCGGCTTGTCTAAGAGTTAAATTGACATGAAACAGAATAACAGGGGAAAATCAAACCAGTTTAATAACATGTATACACGGGAGAAACCCAGGAATACTGAGTAACTCATCCAAACGGCTGAAGCCACTGCCTTAAATACCATCTTCAGCTAAAGACAAAGGAGGATGTTGGGGGCGGTGGTTTAAGGCTTCGAAGGGGAGAAACGCAATTTCCATGGAGATGGAAAAGCAAATGTTTGCTAAACCAATGTTTGCTGGGCCATCTATAGACAATGTGAGGAGAGACAGAAAGAAAGGGAGAGAGAGACTGAGAACTTTGATAAAAATGGGCTTAGCAAGGATCCTCCTGTCTACCAGACCCAGTTTGTATTATGCTATAGTGAGCTCATGGTATCAGCTCCTTCCTGGAACAGGCCTTCTGTCTTAAATTCTTTTAGGTGGTTAGGGGGAAGGCGAAAGTTTCTTTCAGAGTCTTTTGTCCGTAATTAATAATCAAGGCAAAGAGACACATTTTGGGGTGGGCAATTCTGATCCTCCGCACCACACCACCCAGGGTTTGCCTGGGACAACTCATCTTCCTCCTCCTGAGGAGCCCCTGGGATGTCGCCTCCCCAGGAAGCTTGAGTAACTATTGCCACAGGTCCAGTGTGACTACAGCATGATGGGATCTTCTCTCTTCCCGGACCCCCCAGCACAGAGCTTCTCAAGGGAGGTGCTTACTCACTATGGGAACCTAATTTTATATTTGGAAAATGAAAACAATATCAGTGTTTTTCCTTTGCTAGAGATGTAAGAGACACAAAAAAGCAACAAGAAAGTAGTAACATGTTTTCACTGCACCGACTTAATCTCCATTGTCATTTTTGCTTTTTGGTTTCCACTCTGTTTTCTAGGTGATTCAAAAACATTTCACAGTAGCATACGAATAGATGGATCCTTAAAAATTTAGACCTTAACAGAAAATCTAAAGTGCCTCTGCCCCAGAGCCAAATGCTATTGAATCCGCTATTATCTTCCAATCCTTTTTTTAAACACCTTTACTTGTACATGTGCTTACCCACAGAAAAATACGAGCGTTTGGTGCTTTTTATTTGTGGTGATGGTTTCTTGCTGTAACACGATTCTTCAGCTTGCCTTTTTTTTTTTTTTCTTTTGTGAGGAAGATTCACCCTGAGCTAACATCTTTGCCAATCTTCCTCTATTTTATGTGGCATGCTGCCACAGCGCAGCTTGACGGGCAGCGCTAGGTCTGCGCCTGGGATCCGAACCCATGAACCCCAGGCCACCTGAAGCAAAGCGTTCAGACTTAACCACTGTGCCACCGGTCCTGACCCTCAGCTTGCCTTTTTTTCATTCAGCTCTGTGTTTTTGAGATTTGTGTTGACACAAATAGATTTAGAAACATGCATATCTACAGGTAATACCAAAGCTTCAAGGTGAAGCAACTGGATTCAAAATCCTGCTTCCATCACTTATTACCTCGATGATCTTATGACCGGTGCCTCAGTTTCCTCTAGTGGGAAATTAGGATAACACATACCCGAAAGGAGCATCTGTCAGGGTTGTTGAGAAAAGTAACAGAGCAGTGCCACACACACAGTAATGCCCAAAGAGTGTTCACTCAGTGCACTGAATTACAGATGAATTTGGAAAAGACCCACATCTTTACAATACTGAATCTTCCCACCCCAGGAATGATGTCACTCCTCATTTTTTCAGATCTTTTAGGTCCTTCACTAAACATTTAGAATTATACATTTTATTTCTATTTTTAGTAGTTCCCCTTACTTTTTTTTTTTTTGAGGAAGATCAGCCCTGAGCTAACATCAGCTACCAATCCTCCTCTTTTTTGCTGAGGAAGACTGGCCCTGAGCTAATATCTGTGGCCATCTTCCTCCATTTTATATGTGGGACGCCTGCCACAGCATGGCTTACCAAGTGGTGCCATGTCCACACCCAGGATCCGAACCGGCGAACCCTGGACCGCCGAAGCAGAATGTGTGCACTTAACCACTGCACCACTGGGCCAGCCCCTCCACTTACATTTTTAACAGTCATACTTCAGTTTCTTTTTTCCAGCAAAAGCTAGTTAATATGTCTGTCCTCCTGCTGAATATGAAACACACAAACAAACGAAAAAAAAACAGGCTGTCCTGCTTCCTTCCCCAATTCTGCACTCCTGTCTTCTGGATTGATCCCATTTGTGACCTGGCAAGGAGGGCATTTCTGGCCCCCTGCTTCATGCAGCTGGTGGAGACCTGGCCTCAGTCACGGGGTCTCTCAGCTTTGCTCTCCAGCACTGGGTACAGACTGAGGACCTGGCCCCAAGCCCTGTGCAACCAGCCTGGCTGTGTTCCTGCTTCCTGGCTAAGACACAAGGCTTCAGCTCCCACCCCGGGCTGTGAGTTTCTTCCTGTTTCTTTCTTTCAGGGAGAGGCTTATTTCAAGTCTCCACAGAATTCCCTTTTTCATTTCTGTGGCTGAGATTTCATTATTAACATTTTTTTCCTTTCTGATTTTGATGTATTTGAGAAGAACAGGCTGGATTTCAGGTCGTACACTGCTATCTTAAACTGGAAATCTCCATGGTTTCCCCCCCCCCGCCATTCATTTAAACTCGAGAAAGTAAAGTTGATCAGTCGCGGTTGATGAGGCGCACACAGGACAAGGGGTGCGCATTTGGGGCGAGCAACACAATTAACGACGCGTACGTCCCACGTCTCCCTCCCTGCTGTCCAGTGCAGGGTGCCCTCACACGCTCTCTAGTCCTGGCGTGAGAGCCACTCCCTGTCAGCCTGCCAGTGTCTCATTGTCCGTCTTTGGCCTGTGCTCGTGCTGAAGCACTGGAAACCATGCGCAGTCTCCATCAGGGAGGACCTGTGAGGCTTCAGTCTCCCGGTCCCAGTAGAGCGCCCTCGGTCCACACATCCTGGCACCTCCCTGGCAGAGATCACATTCAGGCAGCCAGCAGATCAAGTCTAGGTACCTAGGGTGTCTCCACGTTGGTCCTTTGCCCATCCCCCAGTCATCCCTTGGAATCCTGCCTATACCCCTTTAGTCCCTTAATACAAAAGCTCTAGTTTCTTCTTCGCCCAGTGTAGCCCTTGATGGCTATTTGGGATGATAGACACCAAGAAGAGCTTATACACCCCGTGACTAATCCCAAACTCTTGGAAATTCGAACCTCATCTTCCCCATTCTTCAAGGGTTTAGTGTTTAGAAATGCCAGGCTCTATCTTGCAAATCAGCGAAAAGAAAGAAACCTGAGTGTTTGTTGTTAGAAACAGGTTGAGCTGTTCGTCTTCTGTCACATGCTCTTCCTCCCGTGACAACCTTGCCCTTCACAAAGACAACTTCCTCCCAATATACAAAACTCAGAGCCGCAAGCGACATGTGGAGGGGGCTGCAATGGGTCGTGACGCTGTAGCCAGTATTTGCGGCTTCCTTCCTCCTTCGTGGATCTCATTCCCTTTGCCTCCAGCCAGCGCCTCAGCTGTCCAGGGGCCTTTAGCAGCTGAGGTGACAATATCATAAAGATGTCAGGTCTCTCCAAATTAATAGATAAACTCCCCACAAATTCGAATCAAAAGCCCATCAAGGCTTATCACGGAACTGGGAAAGCTGATGCTAAAATGTGTACAGAAGAACAAAAGACCAAGAACAGCCAAGCCGATTTTGAAGAAGAACAAGACGGAGTGACCTGCCCTGCCAGGTAGCGAGACTCATTATAAAGCCAGGTAATCGAGACAAGCAGGCCAATGCTTCTGACAGTCGGTGCTCCTTTATCACAATTTGCTAGAACTTCTGCAATTTTGGTTTTGATTTCTTCTTTGACATGAATTATTCTAAGAGAGCGATTTATAGCTATAAATATTATCCATTAATAAATATAACTATAAATGCTAAGATCTGTTTGTTTCCTGGTTTTGTCATTTTTCATTTTATTGCCCGATAATGAGAGATTGCTGTCTGTGCTATTTCTCTCTCTCCCTCCGGAACGTTCTAAAACTTTCTCTGAGCCATGATATATGGTCGTTACAGTAAATGTCCCAAGTGGAATTGAAAGGACAGTGCCTTCTCTGTTTTCCTACTGCAGAGTTTGAAATCTGTTGATTCCAGCTGCCCAAATCCTTGTCTCCCCACTAGCTTTTGCTTTATGAATGTCGGGGGAGGTTATCTGGTGCGGACAAGCTCACAAGTGTAACCACCTCAGATGTCCTACTTTCATGAGAGATGGAGCGCGTGTTTTGGTTTTTCATGGTCTTTGTGGCTTTGCGGGGATTCTGAAAGGTTCATGGGAATGCCAACTCCAACATTTAAACCACAAGTCCTCCCTTCCCCTGTCAGATATTGCAAATATTTTCTCTTGAGTTTATCGTCTATCTGATAACCTGAAAAACAATTAACTGTCATCGTACAAGAGAAATCCTCAGTTTCCATTTAGTCAAGTTCATTCTCTGGGGACCTCGTTTAAGAAGTTCATCCCCAGCCTGAGGTCATCAAGACAACTCTTACTTTTTGTTTTTAGTATTTTGTTTTTCTTTTTCACACATGGGTGAACCCTGTTGCAGGGTTTCTCAATCTTGTCAGTGTGGACATTTCAGGCTCTGTTGTGGGCAGCTGTCCTGGGCATTCAGGATGTTTAGTAGCATCCTTTAGTGCCAGATGCACCCCACAAGTTGTGACAACAAAAAATGTCTCCAGACATTTGTCCCCCAAATGTGACCTGGGGGACAAAATCACCCCCCCCCACCCCCACCCCGTGGAGAACCACTGATCTATTTGGAGTTGATTGTTGTATATGGTGTGAGGTAAGGATCCAGTAATTTTTCTCAATATAGTGAATCAGTTTTACTAATACTAAATAACTCTTCTTTTCAAACTTATTTATGATGCCACTGCTTTTACATACCAAGTTCCTGGATCTGCATGGTTCTGTCGTTTATGGTAGAGACTGAGCAGATATCAAACTCATTGCTTCTTCCTGGGCACAGAAACCCCCTGCATCTGAATGGGGCAGAAGTGAAGAGGGTCACTTCCAGAGCTGGGCCGCTGGGAGTAGGTGTGTCTTCATCTCGTTCTCTCTCTCTCCTTCCCTCTCCCTCTCTCCCTTCCTCTTTCTCTCCTCTCTCCCTCTCTCCCTCCCTCCCTCCCTCTCTGGTCTCTCCATGCAGGCTCTCCCTGTGGCAGCCTCAGAGTGGCTGGACCTTTTGCACGATGACTGAAGTGAGTGTCTCAAGAGAAACTGCAAAGCTGCTTGACCTTTTCTAACTCAGCCTGGGAAGCCCCATAATGTGGCTTCTGCTGTGTTCTCTTCATGGAGGCGGCCACGCTGTCCTGCCCAGCTTCCACGGGAGAGCACAGGACAGGCCTCAAAATCCCCATAAGAGATCTGATGCGATTCCAGATCCTTACCCTCACGTGTGGGGTTTGTTTTTCTCTCTAGGAGGCTGCAGGGTCTTCACTTTCTTTCTAGGGGCTCTAGAATTTCATGATCTGCTGTTGTATCTGTCTTTGGTCCTTTTTCATTCAATGTGCTTGGCACTCATGATGCCTTTCAACCTGAAAGCTCATCTTCAGTCCTGGGAAAATTTACTCTATTATTCATTTGAGCATCTTCTCCCTACTATTTTTTTCCTACCCTCGTCTCTCTCCCTCCCTCTGGACCTCCTTGAATAATAGTCTATTTTTCTTATCTTTCCGTGCTTTTATCTTTTTGTTCTATTTTCGTATGTATTTTTCAACTTTATCTTGTGAGATTTTTGATTTCTGCTGTCATATTTTTAATTTCCAAGAGCTCTTTTCTCCAAACGTTCTAATAGCCCCCCCCCCTTCTTGTCTTCTGGACATAATACCTTCTGTTACCTCCCTGAAGATAATGATTAAAGTTTATTTGAAGTTTTCTCATGCGGCTTGCATGGTCTCTATCTTCTGTGAGTGTCCTTTTTTCCTGTTTATTGTTGGCTCTCTCTTTTATGTTAGTGATTTCTCTCAACTACCTGGCAATAATTGTTGTCTGTTCATATTTGTCGTGTTAGGAGTGAGCAGGAAAGCCGATGAAAGTTCTGGGCGACACAGGGGCTTGTAAACTTCATGGAAAGTTCACTAGACAGATACCCTGGCATTGGGGCTCCCCATGTCAGTTTCCACTTCTCCCAGAGGACTCCCCCAGCCCCCCACCTGGGGTATGGGCCTCTGCACACGCTCAGGAAGCTGGGCTGGAGGGCCGGCGCGGGTCTCAGGGTCGAGCATGCAGATTCTCCTGCTGGCCTGCAGGCTGCCCAGCCCCGTCCACTGAATGTGGCCACGTGAAGGAGCCTGGCTCACAGGCCAGGCCTGCTGTGCCCTGCCTGAATTCCTGGTGGAGACTGACGTCGCCAAGTTTGTCATGTAGCAATAGATGCTTGAAAACCCAATGAGTAGGCACTGGGTCGGATGGGGAAGGAGGACTCAGAGACAGCCTCCTGGGGGTCAACACCCCAATTTTTTGCAGCCTTTTTCTGCCACAGGGTCTTCTGGGTGAGCATTTCCACAGGACAAGCATGGGCCACCCCCAAGGTCCTCCCTTAAACCTAATCACCCACAACCCCAACACCAATCCCCTAGTCTTGCCTCCTCCTGGTTCCTGAACACGAGCCTCTGCCCAGGACTGAGGATGTCGACCTTGGCCTTCTCTCTTTCCTGGCAAAGTTGACAGAGAGACACCACTTGAAGCTCAGTCTGGGAAGAGCATCCTTTTCCAGGGTCCTTTGGGGCTGCCCACCCTGGCTGGAGCTAGCTGGTGGTGCTGTGCAGAGCCCTGGGGAAGCCAAGTTCTTGGGGTTAGTCCCCAGGGCCCTGGAGGCCAAGGTGTGGCAGGTGTGGGTGTACTGTCGACGTGAGTCACAGGCTCCTGCCGCTTCCCGGGGCCTCGGGGCCTGCTCAAGCAGGTCCCACGGTAACCTCTAGGACAGCGTCATTTGGCACGCCGTCTCTATATCTTGGTGTTCTGATGGGTGACTCAGACTGGTACTCTGGTGCTCCATGCTCAGGTGTCCCGTGTCCCTCAGGGGCCAGAAATGAGGCAGGAGCTGTTCCTAGAAAGTGGGCTCCTGCTTTCTCCTTGCAACATCTTACTCGACTGGAGTTTCACATGTCTGAGGAGAAAGCTTTCCGTTGGCATGGCTGGGGTCTCGCGTCTCCAGAGAGGTGAGACTGAATCCACAAACCCACAGTGGCCGGACCATGTATGACAACAGAACTCTGCCTCACAACCTGCAGCCACTTGCCCAAGAAACTTCTTATCTACAAGAATCAGCCAGGAAGCTGGCCTGCTGTCAGTCAGACTCGTAGGAAGTGAGACTGCTATCTCCAGGAACAATCAATCAAGAGGAAGCCAGACAATCACCTTTCTGACAGTCACCCCGGACATCCAGGACCTGATTAGTGACAGCTTCCTTAACTTTTATCCCTTTTTCCAACTTAGGACCAACCAGAGAGAGCCCAATTTGCTCCCCAAGCAATGACACAGGATGCCCCACTTCTAGTTAGCCCGTCCACAGCTTCCCCAGGCCAACAGCCTCCAACTGGGGCCCATCAGAAGCCTCCCTTTTTCTCCGATAGAGCCCTCCCTTGAGGGCTGCCTTTGTCTCTGCTGACTCAAGTGACGGTGGCGGACTCCCTTGCTGTGGCAAGCTCTGAGTCAACGTCGATGCTCACTCGCATTTGCTGGTGTTCCTTTACTTTCACAGAGGGCAGCTGGAACCACCTATGAAGCAATCGGAGTTTCCAAAAGAGATGACGCAGGAATACATGGGAAAAAGATGGAGGCAGACCAAAATCTTCAGCGGTCCATGGGGGCAGGGCCTTTGGGATGCAGTGGACAAAGTGCGCATCCGCAATTTACTCCCGGGCCAGAAGGAGCAGGCCCAGTCTAGCTCTGGTACCATCCTTTGCTCTCCCCAGTGGCCAGAGTCACCCATCCAGGGTCTCCAGGCCCAGGTGCTGTCCCCAGGAGCAACACCAGTTGTGCCCACAGTCCTTGGATAGGACCCCATTCATCTGTTTCACTTTCTCCAGCTCAGTAGCCAAATGTCCATGCTGAGAAGGCTGGGCTTGCTATCTTCCTCCACCCCCCAGTGAAGCAATTTTCTTGGTTCCCCATCACTGACAACTCTCAGGGCCTGGTCTCAAGGAGCAGGAGGGGCCTAGTCTTGGGGTGGGGAGAATACCCCAAAGTCATAGCCCTCTCTCTCATCCCCTTCCCTGGTCACCTTCAGAGGCAGGACAAAGTGGGAGGTGACTGGATTCCCTCGGCCTGAGCTGGAACAAAGGACAGATCAGACAGGATAGGTCAGCTTATGCTGCAGTAACAAACAACTCTAAATTGCCAGCAGTGTAAAACCTCAACCTCACACATTAGCAGGGGCTCTGCTCCATGTCATCCTCACTTGGGGACCAGGGTGCCGGAGCCTCCACCATCCATCACGGGGTGTGGCGGCAGGGGGAGGAGAGTGCCGGGGTCTCCTGCACTGGCAGTGACACGCTCCGTCCTGAAGTGCTTCTCCCCCTCAACCCAGACCAGAACATGTCCTACCGCCCCTGCCGACTGCAAGGGGGACAGGGAACTGCCATTTTTCCACGTCACCGCTGAACAGCAGAAAAAAGTCCTTGCAAAATAGGGCTCTGCTCAGTTGCCCCAGTGCCTTGTGCTCCAAAAAAGCCTGATCCAGGCCCCCTTGTCCTTTATCACAGCAGCAAAATCCATTGTGTGTGTCCATTTAATGTGCTTAGCCAGTCTCCTGCCAATGGTCATTTATGCCATTTTCAATCTGTTGTGATGGCAAACAATGACATGATGAATGACCTTGTTCGTGCCTCAATTCACACATCAGCAAATTACTTAAACCCTTCAGTGACTCGGTTTCCTCATCCGTAAATAGGGATAAGAGGAGGAATGCCCACCCACGGGACTTGAGTACTGACCATAAGGCAGGTAACACACGAACACATGGAGCCTAACACCTGGCGTGGAGCAGCTCCTCCGTAAGCATTAGCAATTACTGTTATCATTATTTGCAAGTGCAAATAATGACAAAAAACCAAAACACACATTTGCAAGTGGGTAGTTCAAGGATATGAGCCTTTTCAGCTTCGATCCACTTTCTCAATCCAAAGTCCTCCCACCGGCAATGGCTGCCCCAGCCTCTAACCCATTTCCCCAGGGAGCACCTGGACGGCTCCCAGCTGCTCTGCGCACCAGGGCTCCCTGACGGTGCTCCAGCCATGATTGCTTTGACGCCACGGATGGCCCCAAAGTGGGGCCTCAAAGATATGGGATGGGTGCAGGAATTCCTTTGCCAACCCACCCACCCTGTGGCATGCAGGCCATAACACACACGCCTCCCCCCGGCCCTCGAGTGACATTTCCTAGAGGTCTCAACCTACTATGAGTTCTCTCAGGAATGAGGTTGACTTCCTGAGGGGCTCCCCTACATGGCGGGGGGGGGGTCCCCCTTTGGGCTGGTGGCAGGAGGCTCTGACGCTGGGCAGTGCTCCCCAGAGGTGTCTGCTCCTCCAGGCTGTACCACGGGGGGCCTCCCATGGCTCCTCCCCTTAGGCCGGCCCTGGGATGGGTCATGACCTGCTCGCACCTCAATGCCGCTGCTTTGCCTGGGCCTCTCACCACTGTGGACATGCCACCGCCAGCTCACCCACGCTGGGTTGTTCTCTTTACCAGCCTCCATCCTTTAGCAACCCGGATGCTGAGAGGTGGCAGGAGAGCCACCTGGATCGTCCAGTGTTGCTCGTATGCACTCGATGCATGAGGAAGCCAAGAGAGCCCCACCTGAACCGGAGAGCGGCTGGCCCTCCCGCCAGCCCAGCCTGGGCTGCTCCGAGCCACCCGGCTCCTGCCCACCCCTCCTCACCAGGGGTCCCTCAGCTCCCGCTGTCCTGGACCGAGGCCCTCTGGCAGGTGGCCTCCAGGGACTAGAGCAAGCATGTTTGAGTAAGCCTTTTCTCTCTCTCTAGACTGTGGGGACCTCCAGGACAGGGACCCGTGGTTAGTTCTGATTCTTTGTTTTTCTTCTCTTCTGGTTTCTGGAGCTCAGTAAACACAGCCCGGGTTGAGAGCTCCCAGAAGACAGTCCAATTGTGTTTTAGGATTTCAAGCACCCTAGCCCGCTGCCCTGCCCCTCCCACGTCTGGCGGGTTGAGGGTCTCAGAGTCCTCTCCCCAGGAAGCTCGATGCTCACAGCACTGCTTCTCTCTTGGAAATTTTATTGGAAAGGGAAGCAGACAGCCCCTGCCTCCTGCCCAGGGCACCACAAGCCCTCACTGTTTCCCATTGCCATTGATGGGCAGGTTCACGTGCTCGGGGGAGGCCAGGAATGCCTTGAGCTTGGGGCGGGCGCTGAGGCGTGCCACGTAGGCCGAGAGCAGGGGGAAAGAGTCCAGGCAGCTGGGGGCCAGAACCTGGTGGATCAGCAGCAAGTCCAGCAGGTTGTAGTCGGCGAAAGAGATCTGCAGAGTAGGGGGCCCGGGACTCAGCGGGTGGGAATGGGCCAGAGGATGGGGGAACGGGGGACAGGGAGGCTGAGCCGTTCCCCAGGTCTGCCCAGCTTTGCTGAACGCACGGCTCACGTGCTCTCAGAAGGGGCAGGACAGGGCCAGATGCTCACCTGGTTGCCCACAATGAAAGCCTGACCCCCCTGGTTCTGGGACAGCAGGGTCTCAAAAGGCTTCAGGTGCCCGGGCAGTGCTTTCACATAGTCCTCCTTGCCTGCCTCCTGCCAGAAAGATGCCACTTGCCATCATCCTCCAGCCCCTCACACTGCTGCCCAGCCCAGCCCCTGTCCCTGCCCCACGACAGCCCCTCCTATTTGCCCCATCTCAGTGAATCACTCCCCTCCGCCCCCCGGCCAGAGCCCCGGGTACTCCTCTGCTCACTCCCTGCCCCAGGCCACTGCCACCTGTCCATTTCAGCCACTGATTCTTCTCTACTCCATTCCCACCTTTCCCTTCCTGCCGTGATCTCTCACCAGACTACTGAAAATGCCTTGGAGGGTCCTTCTCAACCTCAAGTTTGGACACTGCCCTGCTTAGACTCCTCGATGGCTCCCCACCACCGTCAGGACAGCGTCCAAGCCAGCTAGTTCAAGGCCTTCAGGCCCTGGGCCCGCTGCCCCTCCAGCGCCATCTCGTGACTCTCCCTCTCTCTCACGTGCGTGTGTGTACACACCCTGTCTCTGCTAAATTGGTCCCAAGTCCCCGAATGTGCTCCGTTATCTGCATATTTTGTACACCTGAAAATGCCAGCACCCCCTACAAAAAGTTTGATAGAAATCCTCCTACACCCGCCCCCAGGAGGCCCTCCTGACCTCCCCCAGCTGAGGGGGTCAGGACCCCTCTGCCTCCATGTCTCCTGTCCTTGCACTATTCTGCCAGTGCCCGGGACTTGACTGGGTCCATCGCCCAGGCAGTGAGGCTGAGGGTTGTGTCTTGTCCATAATGGCTCCTGGTCCCCAGCACAGAGCCGGACCCAGCCCAGGTACCCTGACCGAGGGAGGGGTCAGCCGGAGCCACGGGAGGGGTGGGGGGGTGAGAGGACACGAAGCCCCTTTCTGTGTTTGTCCCTGTGCCCGCGCTCACATAGTTGGTGTAGATGAGAGTCACGTATTTGCAGCGGAGGTCCTCCACGCCGTCATTCACCATGTCCACCAGCGCCGCCTCCCGCTGGTCCTTCCCATACAGCCCTGGGGGTCGGGAGAGCAGACAGCATGACTGGGCGCCTGATACAAAACTCTCAGCTGATCCACTGACACGCCATGTGGCTGCCTGCAGGCCACAGGCAGGAAGGAGGATGTGGATGGAAGGAAGGGACAGTCCTGACCCACAGAAGGTGCTCAGGACTCAGTGAGAGGCAGCCTGGCATACAGCAAGGATTGCAGGCAGACCTGGGCCTGACCTCGGAAAAGTTATTTAATCACCACCCCACAGGGTTGCCGGGCAGCTTGATTTCAACGGAAGAGGCTCAAAAGGCTGGGGCACTGAGCAGATACTCAGAAACACTGGGAAGGCCCACCCACCACTGCCCTGGGCTGGGGCGCCTGTGACCTCAGGACTCACCGAGGGAGCGGCCCAGGTGTCTCAGGATGGCATTGGACTGGTACAGGGTGAGGTCTCCGTCCTGGAACTTGGGGAGCTGCCCGTACAGCTGGGGGGTACCACAGTTCAGTGAGCTCGGCTGCCTGCCACCCAAGTTTTGCCCCCTCCAAGTGGAGCCCCTTACTCCCCCGTGGGCACAGTCACTCACACAGGAGGCCTTGAGTGGGCCCTGCATCCAGGTGTCCACGGTCACCACCTCCTCCTTCCAGCTCTGGCCCTGGTCAGCCAGCAGCATGCGCATGGCCTCGCAGCGCCCTGGGGGAGGGGAGACAGGGGTGTGGGGACTCCTCCCCTGATCTCACAGCCTCCTAGGGAGGGGACGGGCCATGGCCACCAGCTTGGATACCCGAGCCTCAGGAGCTCAGAGATACAGGGAAGGTGGCCCGGACTAGTAGCCGTGTGATGGAGGGATGAGCGGGGGTTGGGGTCTCCCTCAGGGGGGCGAGGGGCGTGGGCTGCAGCCCTCAAGCCCTGCCGCCTCCTTCCCAGTAGGGGCCCCTACCTCGAACGGAGAAGTAGACGATGGTGTAGGGCGGCACTAGAGAGACAAAGAGAGGTCTGTTAGAGTCTGGGAAAAGGGCATCATGGGAGAGACGCACCCACTTGTCCTCCGGGGTCCCCTTCCCTGCTCTGGGCGCTCCGGGCCCCCGAGGAGCGAGTCTCTGCGCTGGGGGCCCCGGGCCCCGCCCAGAACCCCAACCCTGCGCTGGTGGCGTCATGGGTCCTGCGGATCCCGTCCCGGCGCTGGGAGGGGTGAGCGGGGCAAGGCCTCCGAGGAGCCCTGGCCCGGTGCTGGAGGTCCCAGCCAGGCGCTGGGAGCGCTCCGAGCCTCCTGGGACCCCCTCGGAGGCCCTGTGGCGCGGACTCACTCGTTGCAGTGTAGACAGCGGCTCAGGCGGCGGCGGCGGCGGCAGCGGAACTTCAAGCCTGCTGCCTGGAGGCTTATAAGGGTGGTCCCGCCCCGCACGCCCCGCTCCGCCCCCAGTGCTGAGTCACCGCGTTGGCTCTAGCCGCCTCGCAACCTCCTCCGCCTGCCACCCGGCCCCATCATCCCCGCGGCGGAGCCCCCCTAAGCCAGCTGCGCCCCTCCCTGCGCCGGTAGAGGGTTTGCCCAACATGCCCCTGGGGCTGGTGGACTCGCGGCAAAGGTTGGGGTCGAGGTTCCAGAATGTTCCAGAAGCCTTAGGATACGCCCACTCCAGCCTATTTCCATGGTTGAGTAGCAGACCTCAGAGGCCCAAAACCCTTGCATGCAAACACTTGTTCCCCCAGACAAAGGACACAGTAGACGCTGTACAAAGATGGACACACCCTTCTGCCCTTCACACGGATACACACAAGTGCAAACTCACACTCCCAGTGGGCTTCTCATACCCATCAGGCCTGTAGATGCCACCTTCTGCGTTCTTGTCATGGTCATGGTCCAACGCTTATCATTTTTCTCTAAATTACCTCACTTCTTCGACTCAAATTCGCTTATTTTAAAATGGAACCTGTTCCACTTTCGTTTCACTTTAAGTGGAAATGGGTGCCACTTGTCATATGCAGAAGGTCACTGTAAAAATGACAGGGAGAACCATAGGGGTTTTAAACCTATCTGGACAAAGGGACACCAGACACTCCCTTTTCAAAAGTAATGTTAGGGAGCCTTGGGCGTTTCTGGCACAATAGTGCCAAACAGAACTGTGTCCCTCAGTGCATCAGAGTTGAGGACAATTGCAAAGTGTTCCGGGACGAGCTTCGGTGCTGTTTAACCCCGTCTGTCTGCCTTGGGACCCCTTTCAAGAAGTTCAGGCCCTACTCCCTCTGGACAGATTTTGGGGACCCCTCTCCCTGGTCTAACAGGCAAATCTAACAAGCAAACTGCGTAGGCTTTAAGCCAGCCCAGTAAAATCCAGGCTGCGCTGTGAAGCATCCATGCGGGCTGTTGTCAGCCTATGTCCAACGGCCTTGAACGCCACACCTCATCGCCAAAGAGGCCAGCTGGACAGATCCACAGCAGGAAAAAAGGGTAGCTCGCTGTCACGTTTCCTAACTGCATTTCTTAGAGACGGAGGGAATAATTAACAACCCTCATCCTCGCCTCCCCTCCACACACAGATCAGGTCAGCATCTCTGAACTTGTTTGATGTGTAGCCAAGGAATTCTTGTTTGCGTTACCTTCAGTGGAGAATCTAGAGAAAAGCCCAGACAGACTCTATCCCTTTTTTTTTGAAATCTAATTGTAAGTTTTTCTCTTTTCCTCTTCCCTGCACGTGCACTGTTTGTGAAAGAGACCCAATTCACCTCACGGAGCTCGGAGCAGCTCCAGCAGAGCGCCCTGTGGGCTGTTCCCGGGGCTCAAACTCCTCTCGCTGATTAGGGAATAAACCTGTTCACTAATATCACCTAGACTCTTTAAGTCGACAGATTGGTAAGCACAAAGGGACCCAGAGAGACTGTCTGAGACCTCCCAGAGCATGGAGAGGACCCGGCGCAGTGGTACCAGCAGGGCCCTTTGCGCCCACTGGCTCCGCAGAGCTCCACCTGCTGCAGCCTGTCTTTCCTGGGTCTGGGGTCTCCCAATTAATGCTTAAAGGTCCTTGAGTTTATTCGGTAACTGCTTATACTGAATTGTTTATATTGAATAAACCTGTCCAAGTGGGACAGGTCACCCTCTGTTTGCAGAGCAGGGAATTACAAACTTGGCGCTCAGGTTTTCTGGCCTTTTGAGCCAAGGCAAATAAAAGAGAGGATGGTTGGTGGCTGATGTCAGAGTTTTCCCCTATTGGCTCTCTAGAGAATCAGAAACTGGTCCAACTTGCTAAAATCAAAACTATCCAATTGGGTCTCCAGGTGACCAGGAGTCAAGCGGTGGTGTCTGAGATCAATTCTCAAGATGCATAGTGGTCCCATGGGGAACTCCAAATCACATAACGAAGTAATTTGGCTCGCTCAGGGACGCACCGTAAGGTTGATCACCAGTGCTCTGAGCCCCTACGATTGTGTTAGACAATCAGCAGGAGAAACCGAGGTACATAGAGGGCAAAACCGACTCATTGGTGACATTTAGAGGAGCCATGCCCATAAGCAACACGCTTCTGATCCACACTCGAAATCACTAGTTTGACTTGCTGAACCAGAATGGGAAACAAAACATCAAAACCAGGTAGCTGTGGGACATGTGGCAGCTGGCCGCCAGCTAGTACTCCAGCCAATTTTACGTGGAATTTTTGTTTCAGACAAGCCCACCTTAAAGGTCACCCTTAAAAGAGGCAATTCAAAACCTCTCAGAAACAACCGAGTGCATTCTTTGATTGTTATGCAGAAGCCTCTAAAAGGTGAAACGCTTGCAAAAACTGCTCTAAAAAAGATCCTAAAAGAAAAAAAAGAAAAGAATCTTTAGTAAAAGTTTTTAGCCATCTGAGCAAAGAAACTTAATTTAATTCATGTGCCAGAAAAACAATTTGGATGCAGCTATTTTTTTGAGTTTTGTACCTGAGCCATGGCTAAAATTTTGAAGATCTCTGTTAGTGTCTATCTGTGTGTCTGTGTTGGAAGTCTCTATGCTTGTCTGCCTCCAGTGGTAAAATTTCTGAAGGAGCTCTGTGTAATCGGCTTGAGGTAAGCACTTATATAAATCATTTCTAAATGTAATAGATATTAACCCAAATGTCTTTCAAGTTAACAAGATATAAAATGATCTTTGGTAAATGAAAGTTTGTTTCAGTTGTTGGTTTAATTGAAATAGACATGTTTTCAGAATTATCAACATTGGCTATAGTGCAAACATGTTATCTCTGTCAACAAAATTTGTCAGTAAAAAATAACTTAGAGTAATAGCTGATTTTGTCTAATGTCTCATGAGGTTTTTGTAGGCA